>NC_073393.1:25887006-26487006 GCF_028641065.1 Leucoraja erinaceus | reverse complement strand
CATTTCCCTTTAAACCTCTCTTATCCACGTATCTGTCCGTGTCTTTTAATGCTGTTATAATATTTGCCTCAACTACCTCCTCTGGCAGCTCATTCCATATACCAACCACCCTCTCTCTGAGTGTCAAAGTTGTCCTTCAGTTTCCTATTAAATCTAGCCCTCACCTGGAACCTATGCCCTCTGGTTCATGATTCTGCTACCCTGGGTAAAAGGCTCTGTGCATTCACAATGGAGGTCTTTGTCAAGGAGGGAGTCGGAAGTAGAATGGTGCCTCACCTAAAGAACATCCTTCTGGCACCATCCATCATCGACAATAGTGATGGTGCCAGCAGGCAGTTCTTTAGATGAGACACTGTCCCATCTCCTACTCCCCCCTCAACAACGATCACCTCTTTCTCTTCATCTCTGTGTGATTTGTTATTGTATGAGCAACCATAAAAAGGATGTACAGGGCAGCTTTTTTACACAGGGTGTTGAGTGCCTGGAATGTGCTGTCAGGGTTGTTGGTTGAGGCAGATACGATAGTGACATTTAAGAGGTTTTTGGATAGGCACATGGATGTGCAAGGAATGGAGGGATATGAATTATGCGTTGGTAGATAAGAGAAGGTCTCGGCATCGTGTTCGGCATAGACATTATGGGCCAAAGGGCCTTTTTGTGTGCTGTATTGTTCTATGTTCTATCACAACTTCTGGTTGCCCTCCCTTTCAGGAAGAATTTCTACCTGCTCCATTATGTTCCTTACCCTGACACTGGGAGGCAACACATTTGGGACTCCCCGTCAAGATCCCCCTCCTAATAATGATATTCTCCCACTGCTACCACTGGGTCTCTTCTGTGCACAGTCCCACTTTGTCCCCTGTGTAATCCCTTGCTCCACAGTGTCACGGTACTGCTAGTGATTACCCAGTCGGTCCTTCCAGTTTACACAGCATAACAAATAGAGTCAGAGTCTCGTGGTTGAAACAAGCTGATGCTGCAGTAAAACAAAGAAACTGAAGGCTACTTCATTATCAGGCTGCGCATTCAATGAGGGGCCAAGTAACAGGCAGGAGATTTTTTTTTTATTGATTTAATATTTGGGGCGGGTAGAAATCCCATTTGATATCAAAGGTAGCTTATGAAAATTAAACAGATTGAATTGTCGTGAAAAAGCAGTGGACTCCAGGAGTACAAATATCCATTGCTCGGAACCAAAGACACCCGGAGAACAAACGCATCAAATAATGGGGAAGATTACCTTTGCTGTTAACCAACAGAGTAATTGCTTGATAATTTCCTCGGCAAGGTCAGCCTCTTATGGTTGATTTAAAGCAAGACAGAAACGTAAACATGTTTAAACTGTACTCAGTAAGAAAAACAATTTAAGAAGCATTGTCTCCCTGTAAATTCCCCAATTCTGTCTCAATGAAGGTCAAAGGTCACCTTTTATTCCCTTATAAAGACCATACTAAAAGGTGGCTATCAATTTGGACACAAAGTGCTGGAGTAACTCGGGCGACATCTCTGGAGAACATGGACAGGTGACGTTCAGGTCAGAACCCTTCTGCAGATTTCTTCAGGCCATTAATTTATTTGTTGACACCCCCTCACCCCCACAATGCCAAATTACTGAAGAAAGTGAGAACATATTTTTTAGCTAATCTGAACCAATACACCTTAACAAATCCATATAATTCTGATCAAATGTCTCTATTCACTCATTTAACCGAGGAAGATTTTTTCTCATTAGACTTTACAAGTTTCATCATTTAACCAGAATAGAAGATATAAATGTATACAAGAACATATAGCAGATTATTTTCAGAAGCTGCTTGTTTGCAATCTTTAAATAGAGTTTATCTTTAAATAGAGTTATCATGCTATATTTAGAGGGAGCCTATTAGGCTTTGTAAGTCTATGTAGCTGCTTCTATCCTCTGGGGATTACTAATTATAAGTAATATAAATTCAGAAACAACAACTTCTTGCACTTTCCGCGTTGTAAAAGCAGCATCCTAAACTGGTGGTTGTATTTATCTACCCATTGCCAATCTGATGTTAGTGTTAATTTATTTGAGAATATGACAAATTTATATTTAGTTTAGTTTATTATATTATTGCCATTTGCACTGAGGTACACAGTGAAAAGCTTTGGTTTGTGTGCTATCCAGTCAAAGAAAAGATTATACATGATTACAATCAAGCCATCCATAACGCACAAATAAAGGGTACAATACCTAGTGCGTTAAGGCCAAATAAAGATAGTTCAAAAGCCTCAAATGAGGTAAATGGCAGGTCAGGACCACAGTCTAGCTGATGAGGGGACCATTCAGTTGCCTAATAAAAGCTGCAGGAGAGCAGGCAGGTACAGGATACTGAGTTGGATGATTAGCCATGATCATATTGAATGGCGGTGCATACTCGAAGGGCCGAATGGCCTACTCCTGCACCTATTTTCTATGTTTCTATGTTTCTAAGAAAGTGCCTAAATCTGGAGGTGGGTGTTTTCAAACATCTGTACCTCTTGCTTGATAGGAGAGGGGAGAAGAGGGAGTGACTGGGTGAGACCAAAGATCCTATAGCAAGCAAGATAGATCACTCAACAAAAAAGACGTAGTACGGTCATGGGCAGATTCATAGGTAATTTTCGGCCCCATTTCCGTAACCGGCTTCCGTCTCCGCACCAAAGATCCCATAGGATACTAAGTCGGAGATGGAAACTGGTTACGGAAACATCCTCGTAAAAATAAAAAATCTTCTCATTTTCAGAATATTAATTTATTAACACAAACTGTTCCCCCGCAACGTTGATTACACTGTGAGTCGGATCGGGTCGGGTTACGGAAATGGATGAAAAAAAGGCCCATGTTCCGTTCCGTTGCGTACTATACGTCAGCCCATTGCATTTAGCAGGAGTGATCTATCTTGCTCCACTATGGGATCTTTGGGTGAGACTGGTCCTTGATTATGCTGCCGGCCATGCTGAGGCAGCGTGAAGTGTAGATGAAAACCTGCCAAGGCCCATATATTATGTTGGCACTCTAAAAGTAAATGGCACAGAAATGGTTCTTTGTGGAAATCTTGGCCTAACAGATAAGAGGCAGGAATTTCATGATTACATCTGCAAACAAAAAGATAATCGCATACAAGGAATCGCAAACAAGGAATCTTTCTCAAGCCAATGTTACCCATGGTTAATCGAGTCACCCTATATCCAAGTGGAAGATGCTGTGTGCCCTGAAGGTAGATACAGAAGTAAAATTCAGGGCAATCCAACATTCTTACACAGAGTGCTGCAGGAGTTCAGAGAGGATGATCAGAACTTGTAAAATGTCCCTCACAATTCAGAATAACAATTCCAAATGCAATATCCACATGAAAATAAATGACAGTAAAATGTGGTGAAGTGTTTCACATGAGGGTAAACAAACAACATTTTACATAAGCGCATATGGAGACATTATGCCAAATTGATTAAAGAGACAGTTTTTAGGGAGTGTCATACAGATAGTTTTGTAGAAACATAGATTGTCAATAGTTTTTAGGGAGTAAAATTGTTTTGCATTGACTCCATTTCACCAGCCTGGAACATTCCTGAACTCCCAGCAAGGATAATTCACCATTCGCAGCAACTTTCCTTGCAATGCTGTGAGGAAATATGTATTAACAGTCACCAATTCCCCGCTCACTGGGAAAATCACATTTATATGGAAACATCTGCCTGATTTTAGTTTTAATTTCTGATATACAGCATTGAAACTGGCCCTTCAGCCCACTGAGTCCACGCTGACCATCGATCACTCGTTCATACTCGTTCACGATGCAGGCTCGAAGGGCCAAATGGCCTCCTCCTACACCTATTTTCTATGTTTATATGTTATCCATTCCCTGCACACTAGGGGCAATTTACAGAGGCCATTTAACCTATAACCCCACAAGTTTTGGGCATGTAGGAGGAAACAAGCACCCGGAGGGAAATCATGTGGTCATAGTGAAGACATGCAAACTCCACCCAGACAGCGCCCAAGGTCAGGGTGTCTGGTGCTGTGTGGCATCATCTCTAACCCACTGTGCCACACTGATTTAACCATCTCTTGGCACTTGCTCCTAATGGAAGACCTGAAGTTTGTAGCCAAACTCCATCCAGCCATGCACATTTAATTGCCTTTATAAAGGTCATAGATTCATACAGCGTGGAAACAGACCCCTCGGCCCAACGTGCTCATACCGACCATTATGTCCCATCTACACTAGTCTCACCTGCCTGTTTGGCCCATATCCCTCTGAACGGATGACAGAAATGCATTTACATTCTCTGTGAATGTTCTTCGCCGCAGGGGGAAATAAAAACGTTTCTCTTCTGCTGCATTTCCTTGGCTGAATCACAATTTCTTTTTTCCCTCTCGGATGCTGGTTCCTATTTGCATTTAATTAGTTAATTGTACTTTCAATTAATGTGTGGTCAGAATGTGGCACTGTTTCATGGGAGCACTGAAGCTTTAATTTCAGAAAATGTAATACCCTGTGCATTTGTGGATTACACAGTTTTATAATACAAATGTCACCCACCCTCAGGATAAAGGGTCTCTTAATAAAGAATAGATTGGTCGCAATGCCCGAACATATTCACTGCAACAAATAATACTGCAAACACAAGAAACTGCAGATGCGGGTTTACCAAAAAAAAGACACAATGTGCTAAACAGCGCCAGAGACTAAGGGTGCTGTCGGCACGGAGTATGTGCATTCTCCCTGTGGATTTCCCCGGGGGCTCTGGTTTTCTCCACATCCCAAAGATGTGTAGGTTTGTAGGTTAATTGGCTTCTGTGAGTGGTCCCTAGTGTGTAGGATAGAACTAGTGTATCGATGTTCGCTGGTCGGGGCTGACTCGGCAGGCCTGTTTCCACGCTTTATCTCTAAACTAAACTAATACGGTTGTAATAATGCTGTATTTTAGCTTTCCAAATATTGACTGGCATTGCACCAGTACTATGGACAGGAAGGGGATGAAATAAGAAAATAGGATAGTGCTTGTGTACAAGATTGTCACTGGTTGGCATGGACCCGGCGGGCTGAAGAGCCTTTGTCCACTCTGTATCTCTAAAGTGTAAGGTCACAGGAAGGTCACAGGAAGCTTAGGTGAATGCAGATGCTCTGCCGAGCGATCACCCAATCTCAATTTGGTTTCTCCACTTAGGAGGCCACATTGTGAACACTGAATGCTGCACACAAGAGTGGAAGAAATACTAGAAAATCAGTGCTAAACCTGGTAAGATGGATGCTTAAGTGCTTTCTTGAAGTAATATAAGGAATATGGCAGCCAGTTCGTGCACAGCAAGATCCCACAAATAACAACACGAATATGACCAGATGAACTCTCTTAAAGATGTCGATTGAGAGATGGATGCTTAACAAGGTTTCAGGAAGAACTATAGTAGAAACAAGAAACTGCAGATGCTGCTTTACACAAAAGAACATCAAGAACGGTCTCCACCTGAAACATCACCTATGCATGTCCTCCGGAGATGCTGCCTGACCTGCTGAGTTACTCCAGCACTTTATTTCTTTTCTGGAAGAACTTCCATGCTCCATAGCTTAATTTTACGTCCCCTTGAAAAGATAATGCCTCAGCATAATATCTTATCGAAATGATAGCACCTCTGATAGTGAGTTTTCCCTCCATTTCTGCACTAAAATTATCAAAAGACAAACTTCTGGAGGAAGTCAGCAGGTCAGGCGGCATCTGTGGATGGAATGGACAGACGAGGTTTTGGGTCAGGATCCTTCTTCAGACTAAAATAGTCAGCTTGGATTGGGGGCTCCAGGCCTTGGAGTATGGCTTAACACCTAAACCCGATAGGAAAATACGTAGTTTAATTTAGCTTATTGTCATGTGTACCGAGTGAAAGCCTTTTGTTGCATGCTGACCAGGCAGCAGAAAGGCATGATTACATTCGAGCCATCCACAGTGTACAGATACATGATGAAGGGAATAATGTTTAGTGCAAGGTAAAGTCCAATTAAAAATTGTCCAATTAAAATGAGGCAGAAAGTAGCTCAGTACCGCTATCTAGTTGTTGTTAGGATGATTCAGTTGCTTGCATGCTATCCAATCAAAGAAAATATTATACATGATTATAATCAAGCCATAGTGCACAGATAAAAGGTACAACATTTCTTGTAAGATAAAGTCCGATTAAAGATAGGTCAAACGTATCTAATGAGGTATAGGGGAGGTCAGGGCTACACTCGAGCTGATGAGATGACTATTCTGTTGCCTGATAACAGCTGGAAGAAACTCCCTGAATCCGGAGGTATATGTTTTCATACTTTTGTACCTGATGGGAGAGGGGATAAGAGGGGGTGAGACTCGTTCTTGATTATGCTGGTGGCCTTGCCAAGGCAACATGAAGTGTGAATTGAGTCCATGGAAGGGAGGTTTGTTTTGTGTGATGGTCTGGGCTGCGTCAACAATTCTCTACAATTTCTTGCGGTCTTCAATAGAACTGTTCCTAAACCATTCTGTGATACATCCCGATAAAACTTCTAAAGACAAGCATCAAAATACATCAAAATATATAAACCCGAGCATTAGAAGACAGGTTTGCAAGGCTTGGACATGTATACATTTCACCAAAGCTGTCGGCATTAAGGGTTAGATTTAAAGTAAGATTTGCCATCGCAATTAATGAGATAAATTGCTTACATATTTAAATGATAGCGTCTGGATTAATAGATTCTCCACTTTTGTCTTGAGAATTCCAGGGGGAGGGAGAAGGCGGAGTGGGCACAAATATAAAGGACTGAGTAAAGGCATTTCAAAAGATGTTAATTTTGTAGAAAGTATGATGTCTATTGATGTGCAGTCAGCTCTGAGGCAATAGTTGAAATCTGGTTCCTTCTCTGTTTTGATGTAGTCTTTAGCATCTCTATTGCTAAAGGCCATGCTTTAATCATTATGAAAGCACTACACTAAAAGAGTTTAAAGACTGATTCGCACCATCAAAAATCCACTTTTAAAAATCAAACCATTACAAAGAATTAGCGTTAATCTTAGTTTTTTTTATTCTGACTAATGGTTTCTTTTTGAAATATTTTTCATTCCATAATAAGAATTGCACTGAGGAATTCAGTCAGGGAATGAATCAAGAGGGTTCTGTGAGAAATCTGAAATAACATTAACAGTAATTCTGCTGTTAATCCCATGCATAAATGCATATAAATTGTGCAGTTGTAAATGTTAATTTGATTCCTTCAAATCAAAGGCAAAGCCAGCAATTTAAGATGACCTAAATAAAATGAATTCCATTGTCATGGCTCAGAACTTATGGAATATTTGCCATTGTTTTACATTTGAAATCTGTGCTGTATATTTTCCATAAAAATTTCAAATCGCTAATCTTGCTCAGAGCCCATATCCCTGGGATGACACCAATCAGTTGAGTTTAGTTTAGTTCAGTTTATTGTCATGTGTACCGAGGTACAGTGAAAAGCTTTTGTTGTGTGCTGACCAGTCAGCGGAAAGATTGTACATGGTTACAATTGAGCCATCCACAGTGCACAGATATGTGATAATAGAAATAACATTTTCTGCAAGATAAAGTCCAGTCAAATCTGATTAAAGATAGTCCGAGGGTCTCCAAAAATGTAGATGGTAGCTCAGGACCACTGGGAAAAAAACTGTCCCGGGATCTGGAGTTGTGAGTTTTCACACTTCTGTACCTCTTGCCTGATGGGAGAAGGGAGAAGAGGGAGTGACCAGGGTGAGACTCGTTCTTGATTATGCTGGTGGCAATGAATTCAATGTCTTAAATTAATGTCTTGCAGGGAAGGAAATGTTCAGTTTACTGGGTGTGGCCTCTTATGGGACTCCGCATTCACTAATGCAATTCCAGATAGACAATAAATGCTGGCAATTCCAGGTGTCTACATCCCATGAACAAAGATAGTTTTAAGTTGTTAATGTCGATCATGTGAGTGGGCCTGAACTTATACATAGGCTAAATCAGATTAGAATGGTGGACATAATGAACCAGCATTCTCTAACCACAGGATATCACAATGAACTTAACATTCAGTGAAGGTACACAAAAATGCTAGAGAAAGATTTAGATTAGATTAGATTAGATTAGATCCTTTATTTGTCAATCAGACCTTTCGGTCTGAACGAAATGTCGTTGCCTGCAGCCATACATATAATAATAAACACCAAAACACACAATAAACACAAATTAACATCCACCACAGTGAGTTCACCAGGCACCTCCTCACTGTGATGGAGGCAAAATCTTAAAGTTACTGTCTCTTCCTTCCTCGTTCTCCCTCTGCGCTGAGGCGAAATGTTGTTACCCCACCGGGCGATGGTAGTCAGTCCCGCGGCTCAACCGAGCTCCGCAAACGGGCTGGTTCAAACTCCGCGGCCCGGGGTGGTCGAAGCTGCCGCCCTCCAGTCCAGTGGACGCAGCTGTTGCCGCGGGAGCTCCGGAAAACAGGCACCAGCCTGTGACCTGCGAGCTCCCGACGATGTCATCCACTGACCTGCAGCCGAGCCCCGGATTCAGGTTGCCACCGCCAGAACGCCGCCTCAGCCACCGGAGCGCCGTCCCAGCCCTGAGCTGTGCCGCTGCCACCAGAGCGCCATCTCAGCCCCGCACCGGGCTGCCCTCACCGAAGCACCGTCCCAGCCCCGAGCCGGGCCGCCCTCACCAGAGCGCCGTCTCAGCCCCGAGCGGGGCCGCTCTCACCGGAGCGCCGTCTCAGCCCCGCGTCGGGCTGCCCTCACCGAAGCACCGTCCCAGCCCCGAGCGGGGCCGCTCTCACCGGAGCGCCGTCTCAGCCCCGCGTCGGGCCGCCCTCACCGGAGCGCCGTCTCAGCCCCGCGTCGGGCCGCCCTCACCGGAGCGCCGTCTCAGCCCCGAGCCGGGCAGCCCTCACCGGAGCGCCGTCTCAGTCCCGAGCCGGGCCGCCATCACCTGAGCGCCGTGTCAGCCCCGAGTCGTGCCGCTGCCGCCGGAATGCCGCCGCAGCTCGAAGATGGCCAGCCTCGCGCTGGTGATCCTGGCTGGCTCTGTTTCCGGAGCCTCGAGGTCGGTCGCCAGTTGGAGGCCGCCAACTCCGCCATTAGGCCTCAGCGCAGACGGAGGCAGAGAAGGGGGATACGACAAGAAGAGTCGCATTCCCCTGAAGGGAGAGACAGAAAACCATGTTCCAGCCCCCCCCCCCCCCCCCCCCCCCCCCCCCCCCCCCCCCCCCCCCCCACACACATAACACAGCCTAATAACTAAAATTTGACTAAAACAAGACAAAAAAAACAGAAAAAAGTAAAGACAGACGGGAAATGGGCAACGTTTCGGGCCGAAACCATTCTTCAGACTGACATTCTGTGAGACTGCCTTTGATCTGTATTCACCATTGCCATGTTAAGACATTTGTATCTACAAACAGAAATGACATAATAAAACACCTGGTTTAATAATATTGAGTGATGATTATTAGATAACTCTTCAGCTTTTCATAGAAATAGTGCTGTGAAAATTTGTATTGAACGATTCTCAATGTTCTTGTGGAAGATACGTGCAAATTGGCAGTCACATTTCCTGCATTACAAAAGTAAACACAATGCAAAAGTACTTCATTGCCTGGATAGGCGCTTCGGGATGTTGTGAGGTTTTGAAAGGCGTTACATATATGCAATTAATTCTTGCTTTATAAGTCCACAGACAGCCATTTCTCAAGCATGAGATTGGACATCCAGTGTTTGTGTGCTGCTTTATAGCTTTGCTGTTAAAAGTCAAGTCTTGGTACAGAGCCACGTTCAATTCTGCTTCACCCTCTATGGAGATGCATCAGCTTGCTTTTTCTCAGCACTGTATCGCATATGGTAAAACATCCCTCACACACACTCACGCACACACCCTCATGAGGGGGACCGCCATGAATCCAGTTTGGAGCCAGGAATCCTGGATAACTTGGTCTTGCCCTCTGAAGAGAACAGCCAGTTGTGGAATTCATGTTGCTATCCTGGAAAAATACTCAATATTATGGCAGCATGATTTTATTAGTTTCTTTTTTCCTTTTTTTAATTTCAAAATACACTTTGAGAAATAAATATATACAATTCATGATCCTTACCAGACTCCATCCAACATCCAATATACATACGTTCAATACTTATTACACAAATGTATCCACCACCCTTGCCACTCATGTGGCCTACTGGCTGCACCAAGCTTCAGTAAGTCCCTCAGCACGTACTCCTGCAGTCTGGAGCGGGCCAGTCGGCAACATTTCCCAACAGACATCTCGCTCCACTGGGAGGTCAACAAAGCTCGGGCAGACCAAAGAGCCTCTTTCACTGAGTTAGTTCCACACGGACAACCATCTGAATCCTTCACTGCTCACAAGACTTTCTTTTCCCTGGGTCTGTACTTCCTACTGCCTTCAAGCCACCCTTGGTTCAGGCCTGCTGTGGCCATAGGACTTTTCAGTCACTGCATAAAATTTTACTGCACCAATAAAATGTACACAGGTTCTCGGCTGCTATCCAACCTGTTATGCATTTATTTATTTTGCCACATTGTGAATAACAGGAGCCGGTATGACATTGGGGGACTGGACTACAAGGGGAAATGATGCAGCTTGTTCTTTTAAATAAGAATTAAGCATTTTTTTTGCATTTACAGTTGATTATATTAACATACATATTTTATGAAGCTATGTACAATCTGCTTACATGGTTAACAGGGGAGGAATGTGATGCTTGTGTTAGTTCTCTTAGCATAGCCGGGCTGGCATTGGGAGCAATGCAGTTGTTTAACGGTTTAACATTTCATTTGTTCTTGGTCTCCGGAGATCATTCAGGTCAGGGGATAAGGGAGTCCTCCTGCCTCCACGTAGTCTTGTCGGCAAGGATCACTAACTCCCTCGTCCAGGTTGACAAAGATACATCAGCCGCATGAAGAATGAATTTTCAGGGTGTAGAGGGGTTGGTGGGAGAACTAATGTTATGTGTGCCATTTTCCAGAAATAGCTACTTAATTTCTCAGTTCAGTAGATTATAATCATACTTCTACTTACTTATTTGTATTATAAACAAATTCTGCTTTCATTGATAATGTTGTCTTGAAGGAGGCTGGTACTGTCTCTGCATACAGTATTTTGGCCTCGCCCAATTTGCTCCAATATTACCGGCTGTTTCTGCAGCTTTGTAATTCCACAAATATGGATGGATAGGGTACGGGGGGAGGGGGAAGAGGGAATGCATGAGTTACTTGAAATTTGAGATATCAATTTTCTTATTATAACCATATAACAATTACAGCACGGAAACAGGCCATCTCGGCCCTTCTACTCCGCGCCGAACACGTATTCTCCCGTAGTCCCATCTACCTGCACTCAGACCATAACCCTCCATTCCTTTCCCGTCCATATAACTATCCAATTTATTTTTGAATGATAAAATCGAACCTGCCTCCACCACCTTCACTGGAAGCTCATTCCACACAGCTACCACCCTCTGAGTAAAGAAGTTCCCCCTCATGTTACCCCTAAACTTTTGTCCCTTAATTCTCAAGTCATGTCCTCTTGTTTGAATCTTCCCTACTCTCAGTGTGAAAAGTTTATCCACGTCAACTCTGTCTATCCCTCTCATCATTTTAAAGACCTCTATCAAGTCCCCCCTTAACCTTCTGCGCTCCAAAGAATAAAGACCTAACTTGTTCAACCTTTCTCTGTAACTTAGTTGCTGAAACCCAGGCAACATTCTAATAAATCTCCTCTGTACTCTCTCTATTTTGTTGACATTCTTCCTATAATTAGGCGACCAAAATTGTACACCATACTCCATAATTTGTACAAAAATTGTACAATTTTAACATTACATCCCAACTTCTATACTCAATGCTCTGATTTATAAAGGCCAGCACAACAAAAGCTTTCTTTTTCACCCTATCTACATGAGATTCCACCTTCAGGGAACTGTACACAGTTATTCCTAGATCCATCTGTTCAACTGCATTCCTCAATTCCCTACCATTTACCATGTATGTCCTATTTTGATTTGTCCTGCCAAGATGTAGCACCTCACACTTATCATCATTAAACTCCATCTGCCATCTTTCAGCCCACTCTTCCAACTGGCATAAATCTCTCTGTAAACTTTGAAAGTCTACTTCATTATCCACAACACCACCTATCTTAGTATCATCTGCATACTTACTAATCCAATTTACCACACCATCATCCAGATCATTGATGTACATGACAAACAATAGTGGACCCAACACAGATCCCTGTGGCACCCCACTAGTCACTGGCCTCCAACCTGTCAAACAACCATCCACCATTACTCTCTGGCATCTCCCATTCAGCTACTGTTGAATCCATCTTGCTACTCCACCATTAATACTCAAAGGCCTTACTGAAGTCCATATATACAACATGCACTGCTTTACCCTCATCAATTTCCTGAGTAACCTCTTCAAAAAATTCAAGAAAATTAGTCAAACATGACCTTCCAGGCATAAATTCATGTTGACTGTTCCTAATCAGACCCTGTTAATCCAGATGCTTATATATATTATCTCTAAGTATCCTTTCCATTAATTTGCCCACCACTGACGACAAACTAACAGGTCTATAATTACTAGGTTTACTCTTAGAACCCTTTTTAAATAATGGAACAACATGCGCAGTACGCCAATCCTCCGGCACTATTCACATTTCTAATGATATTTGAAATATTTCTGTCTTTGCCCCTGCTATTTCTACACTAACTTCCCTCAATGTCCTAGGGAATATCCTGTCCGGACCTGGAGACTTATATTGCTGAGTTGTAAGCTGCCCAAGCAAAATATGAGGTGCTATTCCTCCAATTTGCATTTGGCCTCGCTCTGACAGTGGAGGAGGGCCAGGACAGAAAGGTTAGTATGGCAATGGGAAGGGGAGTTAAACTGTTTGGCAAGCGGGAGCTTGTGTAGGCAAAGGCGGACTGAGCAAAATGTTCAGCGAAAGATTGCCTTGTCTGTTCTGAGTCTTACCAATACAAGAGCTCACACCAAGAACAATGGATACCGTAGATTTTATATGTTTTACCACATTAAAGACGCTCCATAAACGCAAATTGCTGGATCCTCTGTGGATAAATTAGAATTATCCTCGATTCAATGATAATTGAACGTTAACAAAAACCAAGGAATTAAACTTTGACTTCAGACTCCAGAGGAACTCTGAAGACCATATTTCAGTTTTCATGATGGTGGAAACAGTCAGCAGATTCTCAAACCAACCTGCACAGCCCTAATCCTACCACAACCAGAGCACTAGATAGAACACTATGGACCATTTCTTGCACCACGGTGGACTTTCTTTTTAATTTCTTTTGCACGAATGTCTCGTCATTTTTCCACATTTTCTCTTTTCACCAATCTTATATAATTTATGCATAATTTATGTTTTAGTGCTGATTGAGTCCATGTATCCATGATGCTGCTGCAAGCAAGATTTTGATTGTACCTGCACTTCACCGTAATTGTTCATATGGCAATAAACTTGGCTTGACTTTTGAATCTGGACCAGCAGCTAACTTTTAATAGCAGTGCCAGATATTGATTGCAATGCATTTTAAAATGTTTAATAAGTTCTGTTTAATCTAAATTTACAACTTTCGAAAATTGCAAACAATTCCCAGTCAAGAGGCATCAATGAAATGCAGATCACAGTGGACTAGTTTATTACAATTTAGGATGTAATCAAAGTGATTGATGTGGTATATCTTGACTTTCAGAAAGCATTTGCTAAGGTTACTCCCTAGAATGTTATGGTCAGAGAAAAGGAGTCCTAGCCATGATGTTGTTGTAAATTAGTTTATTGATTAGTTGGATAATAGGAAACAAGAGTACTTAACAACGATAATAGGTCAAGTTAGTCAACTGTGAACATTGAAATTACAAGGAGTCCTGGTATCTTAGGCACATCCTCAAACTCTTTCAATAAACATACTGGGCTTAATTTTCTTAGTTAATGGCTGTTTTATTCATTTAATGACACTAACAAAGTCTCTGGAGAACATGATGGCTCGGATCGAGATCCTTCTTCAGACGTATACAAAGTATGTTACCATGCTGAGTCTGAAGAACAACCCAAAATGTCACCTATCCATGTTCTCCAGCGAAGCAGCTCGACCTGCTGAGTTACTCCAGCACTTTGTGTTCTGCAAAAGTTTTGAATAATGGTCAATAGGTCAGGTTGTATCTGTGGAGAAAAGAAAGAATTAACAGTTCAGGTCAATGTCCTCTCAAATATTGTTGGCCACATTGAATAGAATAAAGTAGTGGTTAGGCTTGTTTTAGTGGACCTTCCTTCACAATACATCAACTGTACTTTGTAACAGAAGAAAATTAGATGTTGCAGTGGGTTGGATTAGTCGATCTGGTTTGCTGCCACCACCTGCAAACGCACATACCCTTTGTGGCCTTGTGGAATGAGTTGCCTGGATGTTGTGGCCTTCTACCAAGTTTAGTTTAGTTTAGTTTAGAGATACAAGCCCTTCGGCCCACTGAGTCCACACCGACCAGCGAGCCCCGCACACTAACACTATCCTACCCACACTAGGGACATTTTTCACATTTTTATACCAAGCCAATTAACCTACAAACCTTACATCATTGGAGTGTGGGAGAAAAGTTATCAGAGAAAACACATGCAGGTCACGGAGAACGTACAAACTCCGTACATACAACATCCGTAACCAGGATTGAACAGGTCTCTGGTGCTGTAAGCGTTGTTTGGCAGCAACTCTACCGCTGTGCTACTGTGCTGCCCAAGGTTTTGAGGATAAACATGGTGACTAGGCTCTTGGTGGTGGATCCTGAGGCTCTGCTTCTGGAGCATCCTGATGGTCTTGCAATAGCTTATTGACAATCAATCAAAAGGTCCTTGAAAAAAAACTGTTTTCTTCAAATACATTAAACCATAAGAAATCAACTAAAATATAAAGACAGAGTAATAGAAATAAATTAAATAAATCCAACTGCAATTATCTTTGTTAAACTAAGAGATTTCCTTCAAATTAATGGGGCCAAGGTTCCTTATGTTGTTGTCCTTGGCCTAAGTCTTGGCCTGGGGGGGGATAAACTGGAGGTGAGAAAATGCCTGAACAAATCCGGACTGGCAACCCATAACCTCAGCCATGAAGATAGGCACACAGTGGTGGTCTATGAAATGTCACAGGTAAATACTTTTTGTCCCATTGAAAGAAACAAAAATGTACGGTCGCTTGCTTGAGTTATGGTTATGCGTCTTCAGTCACCATATCCGATATTGTACGGTAAAATGCGATGAATTTTCAGAAGGATTCCATTACTAATGTAATATAAAGCCTTTTTCATACCACACTATCAACTATTTATAACAATGCAGGTAGATTCCAAAGCTTGCAAGCAGATAGCATAAGATTTAGCAACAGCATCTTCCCCGCTGGTATCAGACTACTGAATGATCCACTTCTAAGATAGGGTGTAGTCCTGATGTCCCAACCTACCTCATTGCAGACCTTGCACTTTTTAAAAATCTCTGTAATTGTAATGGACCTGTCCCACTTTGGCGACTTTTTAGGCGACTGCGGCCTCATTATCGTCGCCGCTAATTCTTCAACATGTTTAAAAATTCACGGCGACCATAATGAGGCCGTGATTAGTTCCCAGAATGTGGGAACTCCTCACGACCATGAAGGCGACTCCCTGGCAACCACCCACAAACCTGTGGTGACCATGTGGCGACTGCATAGTCTCCTGCAGCCGCCTAAAAAGTTGCCTAAGTGGCCCATAACACTGCACTCTGGTATTTTTCACTTTGCACTACCTATTGTACCTGTATATGGTTCAATTGTACTATTGTACAGTACAATCAAACCATATACAATAGAGCATGACTTGACGGGAGAGAACACAAAGAAGCATTGCCAGGGGTAGTAGTGGAGGCAGATAGTGGCATTTAAGAGGCTTTTCAACATGGAAGTGCAGGGAATAAAGGGATCAGTTCAGCTAGGCATCATGTTCAGCACAAACATTGTGGGCTGAAGGGCCCATTCCTGTTTTATGTTTGCCTCAGAGGATTAAAGTTGTTCTTGGTGAATAAAAGAAGGTTAGAGTGAGGACATCATCCTTGTTTCTTTCAATGTTGAAGTAAATTGATGCCATGGATTTGAGAGTTATGTACATGAAATTCAGAAATATTATTAACTGTAAAAAAACATATTTGAAACCAATACAATGTAAGGGATAACTCCTGAAAATTTGAATTGGAAATGCTGTAACCTGTCACAATGAACATGGATTCTGTGGAAGTGTTTAAAAAATAACAAAGGGTGGTTATTTCTTTCACAAGGATAAAATAAAATTAACCATTGAGAATCCCTTGTTCAATGATAATAAATAATTGGTAGAGCAATTTGGGGAAGTATATATTCAGTTCCCGTAATCACCTCCAATCCGGCAACTCTTTGAGGTTGTTGTGTTCTCTAATTCTGGGTACTCTCAAGTAATTTTGGCTACTTGGGGCGGCACAATGGCACAGTGGTTGAGTTGCTGCCTTACAGCGCCAGCGACCTGGGTTCAGATCTGACTACAGGTGCAGTCTGTATGGAGTTTGTACGTTCTCCCTGTGACTGCGTAGTGTTTTCTCCAGGTGCTCCAGTTTCCTCCCACACTCCAAGGACGTATAGGTTTGTCGGATATTTGATTTTAGTAAAAAATATAAAATAGCCCCTCGTGTGTAGGATAGTATTAGTATATGGAGTGATCACTGGTTGGCGGGCTGAAGAGTCTGTTTCCGTGCTGTATTCTAAAGCCTAAAGCTCTGTGTCTTTCTTTTCCTTTGTGCTAGAGTCTAGAATTCCACCCCTAAATCTCTCAGTTTCTTTCTTTTTAAACTCGCTCTTTAAAACCAACCAATGTCACCTTTGTTAATATTTATGTGACTCAGAGCCAAGTGGTATCTGATCACCCTTCTCGTGCATTTAACTACATTGACGGTCCCACATAAATGCAAGTTGTTGTATTACTTGAGTTAGCCAAAGATTTATAAACTGCCTGTAGTTCTGTATAGGGAAATTTACTTTTCCTGAAATATTACCAATTATTTCCAGCCGTGTCTCTGGTTTTCATTAACTGCGGTAATAATTAATAGAAGCGTTATTGCTGTAGTATTAATGGCTCTATTCTAAGGAATGTTTTACAGTGGACACTTAAAATTTACACAGCTGAGGTTATTCTTAACAAGACTGTGTTAAAGTGAATGTGTAGTCACTGCTGTTATTCCTTGACTGGCAAGCTGATTAGTGAACAGGGTAATGTTACAGAGCAGCATTCAGAGAACCATTCAATTAAAATGCCAACGTTTCATCTCATGTCCCAAATATTTTTAAAGTATCAATTTTGCATTGTGGCTTCCAAAGATGAGCAGTGAGTAGAAATTTCTATCAGACATTCTCGGGACATTATAGAACTTCTTTGATTCTTTAATTTTAGGTATCTTTCATGAACACTCCCCCCATCCCCTTCCTCCGTTAAAAGTTAGTTGTACAGTTCCACAGTTCGTAATGATGTATCCCTCTTGGGATCACACCTGCCTGATGTCATCTGTTGACGGCCCTGATTTGTCATGGTCTTTTCTGGCTTCCAGTTCCTCCCACCCTATAGTCAGTCTGAAGAAGGGTCCCACCCAAAATGTCATCGTCCAGTTTCTCCAGAGATGCTGCCTGACCCGCTGAGGACTCTGTGTCTATCCACAAAACATCTCTCATTGGGGCAGAAGTTAGCACTACTCACAGCTCCAGCAACTTGGATTCGATCATGACCTCTACACAGAGTTTGTATGTTCTCCCTGTGAATGCATGAGTTTCTCCTGGGTGGTCCAGATCCCAAATCCCACAGATCGTTTGGCAGGTTCACGGGGCCACTGATGTAGATATACGGCAAAAGATTCAGAGGGGAGATGATTGCCACGTGAGAGAGAATAAATTAGGGTTGACAGGAAATAAGAAAATGGGGAACTTGACTTCAGAAAATGGGGTTTGCTTTGCTGGGAGCTGACATCGAAGACTGGATTATGGACTATGTAAGTGAAAACTAAAATGGCATTTTGGAGTTGTAGCTTAGGTTTTAAAATGGAAAAAATGCAAAATTAAAGTTTTATTTTTTTGCTTCCATTGTGCCTAATAATTTGAGTACAGCTGCAAAGGGTTGGAAGAGTTAAATATATTTATAGAGTCATAGTTAAAAGTAGAGATGTGGTGGGCCAAAGGGCCTGTTTCTGTGCTGTACAATCGTATGACTCTATACAGCCACAAGGAACTGCACTTGCTGGAACATTGCGTCAAACACAATGTGCTGAAGTAACTCATTGAGTCACGCACCACCTCTGGAGGACATGGATGGGTAAGACTCTGGTTGGGACCTTCAGTCTACAGAGGTGCTGCCTGACCTACTGAATTACTTCAGAAATTTGTGTTCTGCACAATGTTCCAGCAAATGCAGTTCCGTGTGTCTGTATAGAGTCATACGATTGTACAGCACAGAAACAGGGCCTTTGGCCCTCCTCATCTCTACCAAGCATTGTGCATATCTAGATTAATCTCATTTACTTGCATTATGTCCACATCCCTCCGTGCCTTGCCTGTTTTCTCTCGTTCCTGTTCGTAGTTCTTATGAAAGGTATTCAACCTTTGGAGATAGAGATACTGCATGGAAACAGGGCCTTCAGCCCACCAAGTCCCCACCAACTATCGGTCACCCATTCACATTAATTCTATGTTATCCTGCTTACTCATCCACTCCTTAAACACTGAGGTGAGTGGGAGGGTGGCAATTTACGGAGGGCAAATAACCTACAAACCCGCATAGCTTAGAGGAAACAGTAGAATCTGGAGGAAACCCACGCAGCCACATGAAGATCGTGCAAACTCCACGCAGGCAGCACCCGAGGTTGAATCTGCGTCTCTGAGGCTGTAAGGCAGCAGCTCTACCAGAGGCACCACTGTTCCGTCCTCAAACATTGACTCAGTCCCAGAAACTAGGAAAGGAAGGTTCTCTGCTTTCTCCAGAATTTGTTTCAGGTTTCTTCATCTGCAGTTTTTAAAAGATTTCCCTTTGATGTGCAAATAACATGTGTAATATGACATAAATACTCACTACGTCATGAAATATCTCCAGAGTGAGAATGAGAATTCATATTTCAGGTTAATCAGAATACTTTTATAGATTTAAAGTGTAGGGAGAGAGCTTCAGAGATTTACGTCCATGGAAATGAAGGCAAGATAGGATGGAGGAAATGGGGGATAACAGAAGACAGACACAAAATGCTGGAACAACTCAACGGGTCGGGCAGCATCTCTGGAGAAAAGGAATAAGTGACTTTTTGGGTCAAGACCCTTCTTCAGACTGTTCTTCGAACTTCTGACTTTCAGACAAAAGAGGACTATAGGAGTTTGTTCCACTCACAAAATGGCATTTGTGTTTGGATACCCACTGTTTTTTCTTCCCGCAAAAATAAAATTAAACTGCATTCCACAAAGAATCCTATTTGAACTGCAGGGAAAGACTTGGCAGGGTTAAGTTTTTGTGACTGCGAGTCCCAGCTGTTGTTTCCTATGAGTTTCAGCAGCTGCCAGCGTTGTTAATGGCTGTAAATTTATGCATAAATTTCCCACTGCTACAGCGCAATGCTGCCTCGGAATAGTCTGCATTCGCCACCAGAGAGGAGATGTGAACCTGCGAGTGACGTGGCGCTTATTACCAAACCTCAGAGCAAGGAGGCCGTTGATGGAATCTCTTAATGAGTAATTAAGCAACTTTGCAGAAGCTGACGTCGTCACATTTATGTTTAGGGATTTGCGCCTCTTCGCAACTCCCCCACCCCTCATCTCCAGGTGAATTTATCTGAAGCCAAAATAATGTAACATTTAATCAAAGTGCAGGTAGAAAAGGTTGCTTTAACAGATGCGCTGATCTTAAATTAATTCCGATCATGCCAATAGTCTTCAATGTAACTAATTACCATTTACTCAGTTCCACCGCAGTCTGAGAAATTCCTCATTCATGAGTGGTATTGAAGTAATTTGAGTTCATTGACTTCCCCACTTTGTGCTTTGCACTGCATAGCACTTTGAACGTTGTCGGACATGTTCAAGTAAACTTCTGACTTTAAAATTGGAGTTTAATTATCTTTTAAATCTTCCCTCTTAATCTCTCTCTTTTGTAATAATTGTGTTCATTATGAAAGGACAGGGCCTTCATGCTGGTTGCTTTTAATTTTTTTTTAAATGTGCCCATTACATTTTAACTTATTTTCAAAAATTCCACTGCATTAGAGAATTAATTATTCAACAGACTAGAAAATATTGAGTTTTAGGATGTAATGTGCCCCATTAGACAAGCGTAGTAAAGAATTATGATTCACTTTGACATTTTGTTTGTTTTATTCCAAGACTTTGACTTCAGGCCCACTGGTCACAGCTGCCTGGCAGGGAGAGGTCTCCGCATCCTGGCTTGGAGTGGTTTTAACATAATGCAGTCAAAGCAGCAAGCTTGCTAAAGATGCCTGGCTTAATGACTTGAGCTGCAAATGAGCGATGCTAAGTCAACTTCATCATACGATAACCCTATGACTCATCCAAATATATTTTCCAATGATATAATTAGTTTTCCCTGTTCAAAACTATTTGGTTTTTTTAAGCAACTAGATTTTCTTGGATTTTATCTTTTCTGAACAATACTGCACAATTTGACAATTAAGTATCTTTAAATATTAAAATGGATTCCACTGCAATAATCCACTTTGTTCCACATACGTATAAAAAAAGGGGAAATCCACTTCCCACTGAGAATAATTACAATTATGTTGTAAAAATAAGGCATGTATGTTTCTTGTTAGACGGGGAGTTCACTGCCAACTAACAGAGTCAACCTTGAATAAAGTGACTGCTATCAGGGTGACTGGTAGTGTACTAACATTATATGGCAAGTGACTAATTCATTGACAATTGCAATGATCAAATCACACAAAAGTTGGGGTTCTTTGCAAAAAGCTGACAGTGAATTGTCCAGCTAGTTTATGATTTTCAGTTATTCGAAAGAGGATTTCTGCAGCAATCATGATGTTCTGTATCGTTAAATATTAACCTTTACAAAGATACCAGACAAGATCACATTTCTATTATTCTATAACCATGGCATTGCAGTAATAAGCACAACATATGGATAGTGTTCTCAATGTAGCATAGTTTATCCCAGGGAATCAGCAGCAGGAGATTTGGTATGAACAGAAGAAATATGAGCATAGGAAACTGAGGGAAATGAAAGAAATGTGTGATGGTCATCTTTTGGCAAATTGGTTGATTGCTGCTTCAGTGGCTGTGAGTTGGTCGGTCTGCTATTTGTTGATGATGGTTAGCTAACTGAGTATTGATTAGTTAACAGGATTAAGAGAAAATTGATCAGCTAGGTTACATGTTGTTTGGTGAGCAGGCTTAGTGGCTAGAGATAGTTATATGACCAAACAAATGGGCAAATTTGTGCTAGGTCACAGGGCACTTGAAGCCTGCTCTGACATTTAGTATGATTGTGGCTCATCTGATTATAACCTCTGCATTCCCTTATACTCATGTAACATTCCACCCGCTTGCTTGTCAAGTATGCCAAGGGCAGCACAGTGCTGCAGAGGTAGATCTGCTGCCTCACTGCACTACAGACCCGGGTTCAATCCTGACTTTGTGGGCTGTCTCTATGAAGGTCCCCCTGTGACCATGTGGGTTTTCTCTGGGTGCTCCAGTTTCTTCCCACATTCCAAAGACATGTAGGCTTATAGCATAATTATCTTCAGTAAATTGTCCCAAGTGTGTAGGATGCAAAAGTGGAATAACAGAACTAGTGTACGGTTGATCATTGGTCGACATGGACTGGATGGGCCGAAGGACCTGTGTCCACGCTATATCTCTAAAACAAAAAGTATCCTTCATTTAGAAACAAAAAAACATCTTACATCTCCCTTTCAGGAAAAAAATGTTCTGTGCACTTACAGCTTATAGACAATAGACAATAGACAATAGGTGCAGGAGTAGGCCATTCGGCCCTTCGAGCCAACTAGAATGTGATCATGGCTGATCATCTCCAATCAATACCCCATTCCTGCCTTCTCCCCACATCCCCTGACTCTGCTATTTTTAAGAGCCCTATCTAGCTCTCTCTTGAAAGCATCCAGGGAACCTGCCTCCACCACCCTCTGAGGCAGAGAATTCCACAGACTCACCACTCTCTGTGAGAAAAAGTGTTTCCTCGTCTCCGTTCTCAATGGCTTACTCCTTATTCTTAAACTGTGGCCCCTGGTTCTTGACTGCCCCAACATCAGGAACATGTTTCCTGCCTCTAACGTGTCCAAGCCCTTAACAATCTTATATGTTTCAATGAGATACCCTCTCATCCTTCAAAACCCCAGAGTGTACAAGCCCAGCTGCTCCATTCTCTCAGCATATGACAGTCCCGCCATCCCGGGAATTAACCTTGTAAACCTACGCTGCACTCCGTCAATAGCAAGAATGTCCATCCTCAAATTAGGGGACCAAAACTGCACACAATACTCCAGGTGTGGTCTCATTAGGGCTCTGTACAACTGCAGAAGGACCTCTTTGCTCCTATATTCGATTCCTCTTGTTACAAAGGCCAACATGCCATTCACTTTCTTCACTGCCTGCTGTACCTGCATGCTTACTTTCATAGACTGATGTACAAGGATCCCCAGATCCCGTTGTACTTCGTCTTTTCCCAACGTGATACCATTTAGAAAGTAATCTGACAAGAAAACCTTTTTCCTAATCTCCAAATTAAATAGTGACCACTTATTTTTAAGTAGCGTCCCTTGAGTTTAGATTCTGCAACAGGAAGAATTATTCTCTCCACATCTACTCTGTAAGCCCCTTAGAACCTGATGTATTCAGTCACATCATCTCTCACTCATCTAACCTCTAGCAGATAGAATTGGTGAGCTGAACAAAATGGAAACAGACTCTTCAGTATGACTTGTCAATGCCAACCAAGTAGTCCCACTACACCTTAAAAATATCCATTGACGGCCTCCATGGCCACCTGTGGCAATTAATTCCACAGATTCACCACGCTCTGACTAAAAGAAATTCCTCCTCATCTTCTTTCTCAAGGTACGTCCTTTTATTCTGAGGCTATGGTCTCTGGTCCTAGACTCTCCCGTTAGTGGAAACATCCTCTCCACATTCCTCAATCCAGGAAATGGTTCAACTTAGAGGAATGCTACATTATAAATGGGATACGCAATAAGCCAAGCTGTGAATAGACTGAGACTATTTCAGCTCTTATTTCAATTCCTCTTGTTATCCTCTTCCCCTCTAATCAGTCATCAGCAGTGATCATTGGGTCGAGACAGAGAGTTGATAGTTCACACAGTCAATTAACTTTAACAAACAATTCAATGGAGTTACTAAAAGAAGCAGCAGAATAGATTGTGTGGGGTGTGAGAGTGAGACGGCGCAATTGGAAATCTCCACTGGAGATGATGAGATAGGATATGACAGAGGAAATTAGCAGTGGATTGAAATATTATCCTTTCACCTCTGGAACCACAGTTTGAATTGAGAGCGATGTTATGAAAATCTCTCTCTTTTCCTTCCCAGTCCTGGCTTAGGTTATTAATCACACAAATTCTAATTGTTTCAAACCATTTCTCTGCAGAATTGACTCCTCTGCATGAAAGAGTCCCAAATTTGGTATTGATTGTGCAGTTTTGCTCAGATATCCCATTTACACAGAAGATTAAATTCAGTTCATTTCAGATTGATCCAAATTGAATTAGACCTTCCCAGTTTTTGCAATACACAGGGTGGCACAGTGGTGCAGCTGGTAGAGCTTCCACCTCACAACGCCAGAGACCCAGTTTCAATCCTGACCTCGGTTGCTGTCTGTGTGGAGTTGCTACGTTCTACGTACATTCACACGATGACCAATAACTATTTGTGGTTTAGAAACAGGATCAGAAATCAGTGACATAGTTCTTGAAACTTCACTTCAAAATGGCATAAAATGTTTTTGGTTACTGGACTGACCTGTGTTGGTCTTTGCGCACCAAATTGAAGACCTATGCCCCTGTCCCACTTAGGAAACCTGAACGGAAACCTCTGGAGACTTTGCGCCCCGCCCAAGGTTTCCGTGCGTTCCCGGAGGTTTTTGTCAGTCTCCCTACCTGCTTCTACTACCTGCAACCTCCGGCAACCACCTGCAACCTCCGGGACAGGGGCTTTAGCAGTTAACTTAGAATGTAGAAGATTACAGGAATAGGTTATTTGGCCCACACTGTCTGTGTTGAACATGTTGCCTCGACCAACTCTTATCTGCCTGCACATAATCCATATCCCTCCAATCCCTGTATGTCCATGGAAATGTGCCTATCCAAAAGTCTCTTAAATGCTATTGTAAGAAATGGAGCCGGCAGAAGTAGATGTTCCCATTGTTCACTTAATGGCCAAACAATTTCAAGTTGCTCTTTAAGATCATAGAACAGTTCAGTGCAGAACCGGGCTCTTCAGCTCACAATGTCTGTGCCAAACATGATGCAGAGATAAATTAATCTCATCTGTCTGCACGTGATCCGTATCCCTCCATTTGCACGTACCTTGTGACCTGTTACAATATAACATTATAATCTTGCAAGAGAAAGGACCAAAAGTAGACCATTTGGCCCCTCAAGTTCAATCTACCATTTGATGTTAATGGCTCATCTTATTGATGTTAATCTATCTCAAATAGAAAACAAAGATTCAAAGGGTGGGTAAGGGAAAGAGGAGAGAAGGTAAATGGAAGCTGAAGGGGAAAAATTGTTAAACATAATTTGGAAATGGAAGCTTAAATTGCACGACTTAATATGCGTGCACTCATATTACAGAGCATCATAATAGCAAATGGAAATCCAGGATAAATGTGCTCCTGTGGAAATAGCATACGAGTTATTCTTTGGAGGACATGGAAAGGTTATGCTGCTTTCTCCTGAGATTGGAGTTGACACAGATTAACTTTGGCCAGACAACGACACGTCCATGTAATTTGTTCCATTCACAACATTATTGGGCAACTGGGTTGTTTCAGTAGGTCAAAGGTTGGTGAATGTCAGTTGGGATGGTGGCCCAAAGTGAAGATTCAGCACACAAATGTAATCAACATATTTCTTTTGAAATTCATCTTCGACATTGTGACAAACAGGCTGATGTTGAGATTCTTGTTTTGTGTTTTTTTTCGATCTTTAGATTCCCCCACAAAGCCCATGGAAAAATAAATGTGTAATATCGGCATAAGAGGGGGGAAAAACAGCTAACATCAGTAATTATTTTTGATATGAAACGTTCAAGGCAATTATGTCGGGTACATTTTTCTTCCTTCTACTTGAAGGACTGATGAATACTTTATGAATATAATTACTTATTAAATACACAAGTGGAAAGTTAGCTCTCCCTTGAACAGTGTCCTGCATAAGGCTGGACAAGGGTTGTGGCCAGTGTTATAATGGTTAGGATGTGTGGGATCATGGAGAATCCATTATATGTTGACATTTTACAACCAAAAACAAGTTTGATATAACGTAGTAGTGTGTTTTACTTTTGGGGAAAAGGATTGGTCATAGTGCCAAATGGCACAGCGGTTGAGTTGCTGCCTTACAGTGCCAAAGACCCGGGTTTGATCCTAACTACGGGCGCTGTCTGTACGGAGTTTGTACGTTCTTCCCCCTGACCGCTTGGGTTTTACGTGGGTGCTCTGGTTTCCTCCCACATTCCCAAAATATGCTGGTTTGTAGGTTGACACAAAAAGCTGGAATAACTCAGCGGGTCAGACAGAATCTCTGGAGAAAATGAATAGGTGGTGTTTCGGGTTGAGACGCTTCTTCTTCTGAAGGTTGGTTGAAACCAGCATCTACAGTTCCTCCCTACGCAGGATTGTAGGTTAATTGGCTTCTGTAAATTGTCCCTAGTGTGTAGGATAATGCTAATGTACAAGGATCGCTGGGCTGAAGGGCCTATTTCTGCACTCTATCTCTAAATGAAACTAAACCGTGCCATTTGGGGACTGAGAACCAAACTTGACAAGGCCATTTTAGTTTAGTTTAGCGATACAGCATGGAAACAGGCCCTTCAGCCCACCGAGTCCATGTTAACCATTGGTCATCCGTCCAGTAGTTCTATGTTATCCCACTTTCGCATCCTACACACCAGGGACAATTACCAAAAGCCAATTAATCTACAAACCACGTCTTTGGGAAGTGGGAGGAAACCGGAGCAAACCCACGTGGTCGCAGGGAGAACACACACACACCGCACCGACAGCAGCCATTGTCAAAGTCAAACCGGGGGCTCCGATGCTGTAATGCAGCAGCTCTACCCGCTGCGCCACTGTGGTGCCCTGGATTTTCATCCCATTCCATTGTGTGCCATCATTGTAGATGCTTGACCATCTTCATCCCATTCACATTGCACCCGTTGTAGATGTGGGATGATCATTCATTTATCCACAACCATTAGTAGGCAGGCAATATCTCTTAAAAATAGCTTTGAAATTTCAAGGTATGATTTGATTTAAATGGCAAAATGCCCTAGAACAGGCTGCAAATAGATAAAGAGAAAATAAATCCATGATTTCTAGTCTCTTCATATCAATTTCTGCTTTTATGAATGTTCCTCAGTTTTCAAGAACTCACATTTGACAAGAACACACACATTAAGAAAAAGATGGAGGCCAAATGGTTGATGGAATGTTTAATTAAATTAATTTAGTTTTCTAATTAACCATTAGGAAGGCTAAGCAATGCATAGGATTGGTGACTCAGGCCTTTGTCCCAGTGATGGGGGAATGCCATAAGATTATAAGGAGTTGGAACAGGAATAGACTCCTCCAGTCAGAGATCATTAAATTGTGCAGCACATAAACAGGCCCTTTAGTCCATGGTGTTTGTGAGACACGGTGGCGCAGCGGTAGAATTGCTGCCTAAAAAGCCAGATACCCGGGTTCGATCCTGACTACGGGTGCTGTCAGTATGGCGTGTATACGTTTTTTTGAAGCAACAAGCAGAGAATCATCACGTTCAATTGTTCTTTATTGTCACGTATGCACAGCACAGTGAAATTATTTTACACAACCACAAATGCACAGTCACCATATTTTGGTGCCCTCTACAAAAAAAGAGAAACAATCCAAAGTATAAAGTCCGGTCCAGATGTTGGAAGTACTGAAGCGCCCCCAGTCCAGTACCATCTTGCAACTTCCAAGCATCTGATGTCCGATCCCAGCCCAAGCAGATATGCAGTTTCTTATATTCTCATTTTAAGGTCTGATGTCCTGGTGCCACTGGATTGATGAAATAGAGGCTTATTCCTAGAGGCTAGTGCCTAGGCCTTATTTAGGCTGAGAGAACTAGAGTCTTAGAGAGTATATTTGAAAATTTGGCTTCCACACTTTTCTGGGACAGAAGACATTTTCAAAGACTTGCAACTCTGAATAAAAAATGTCTTCTACATCTCAGTCTTAAATGGTTGCCTCCTAATTCTGATACTGTGCTAACTCATCCTCGGTTCTTCCAGGAGAGAAAATAAACTCCCAGTATTTAACCTGTCAAACCCTTTAGGAAGCTTAACATCATACATAAAAAAATACAGCACAGGTACAGGCCCTTTGGCGCTCAATGTCTGAGATGAACACGATACCAAGATAAACTGATCTCGTCTGCCTGTACATGATCCATTTCCCTGCATATGCCTGTGTCTATCTAAAAGCCTCTTAAACGATTGAATCACATTCTTTTCAGACCCAACCCGTTAAGCCTTTCCTCATAAGACAATCCCGCCCTACACAAGTCATTGTCCTTACATTTGCCCTTACACATCCTGTGAGGTTTTTGCAATTGCACTAGTAATTAGAGACCTGTTTCACCCTGGCATCCTCTGCAGGATATCTAATGCCCCTGGAGACTGAGGCAAATAATAGTTTGTCTCCTCGTAAAATCAGGCTGAAGAATTGCTAATATGCAGCGCAGAGTCTAAACCAGCGAATGTAAATTGGAATATTTATTTCAATGTGAAACCGTCTACAAAAGAAAGGAAGAAAAGTTGGGGTTAAAGGAGCATGATGTACAAAAAGAACAACAACAAATATTCTCCCATTATAATTAAAATCTCATGGAGTAATAATCTTCATTTATAAAAGTAAATTTTCCGTGCCAGAGAGGTTGCTTCACAGTAATTTAGACTTAGCTTTCTCTTGCAAATGGAAAGATTTGAATACAATTTTTTTTTCCTGCTGTATATAGAGGGTTTGGCGAATAGTGAATTAATAGATTATTTTTGCATTGTCGAGCCAGAGTTGGTGGAGGAGAGCAGTCCGCGCCAGGATCTCAGCCATTTACAATCTTTATCAATTGCTTAGATAAGGAAGCAGAGTGCAATGCATCAAAGCCTGCTGATGCCACAGATTGAAATGGGAATGCAAGTCCTGAGGAGGACATGCAAAGGGATATAGATAGATTGAAAAAAAACAGGTATCAATTGGATTATAACATGGACAAATGTGAAATTATCCAATTTGATAGAAAAATATTGAATATTTTTTTATGTGGGAAAGCCTGGTATTCAGACGTCGTACATGAATCAAGGAAAGTTAAGGCCCAGGTACTGCAATCAATGGAGAAAGGATTTGTCTATTGGCTTTTATTCATACATTACAATTCCATTAGTTGTGAAGAAATATTACTTCAAGTCATAGGACAGCACAGTGGTGCAGCTAGTAGAGCTGCTGCCTCACAGCTCCAATGACCGGTTTCAATCTGATTTCCAGTGCTGTCCATGTGAAGTTTGCACATTTTCCCTGTGACCATGTGGATATCCTCTGAGTGCTTCAGTTTCCCCCCCTTAACCTGAAAATCTGCGGTTTACTAGATAAATTGGCCACAGTAAATTGCCTTGCTGTGTAGTGTAATTGTATAGTCAGAAGGGGCGGAGAATGCGTATAGGAGTCAAATTGATGGGAAACTGGAGATAATGGGTTAGGGTCGGATTAATGTCAAAAGGGGTGCTTGATGATCAGCCTTGAGTAGATGGGCCAAAGAGCATGTTCCGTGCCACATCTTCCCATGACTCTATGTGATAATAATAATAGTAATAAATGTTATTTTTGGGCGCCTTTCAGAAATCTCAAAGACGCCTTACAGAGATTAACAGGAATAAAAAACATATAATCAGAATAAAATAAATAATAAAGACATCACAGAAACACAAATTAAAAACAGAATTCAGTCCAAAAACAAAAAATCAAAAACACAATGTGAAAGGAGAGCAGCAGCAGCTAAAGAGCGCCAGCGTCCACTCTCCCTTCCGACAGCCATCTTGGACAAAGACTAACAGGATTACTTACAGCCAAAAAAAAAAAATCATCCCCCCACAATGGACACCACTGTGGGGGAAGGCACAATGTCCAGTCCCCAACCCCAAGTTCACCCAAAGTCAGGCCTATTGAGGCCACCGCAATTGCCTCTACGGAGGCCCGATGTTCCTGGCCGTTCTCACCGGGTGGTCTTGCCCCGGCGTCGGGAGAGTCCTCTCAGCGGCTGGGCCACCTGAAACGGCCGCTTCCGAAGCCGACAAGGCCGCGCCGGCCTGGAGCTCTCAGGCTCCCGATGTTGAAATCAGCGCCGCCCGCTCCGCTCCGCAGACCCGCAGCCCGGAGGTGTCGAACACGGCGGACACAGCTCACCAGAGCTCCAGCGCGTTGATCCAGCGCGGCGACCCAGGCATGGCATCGCCCGCTCCGCTCTGTGACAGCGCCCCAGCGCTGCGCCGCCACCGAGGCTGAGGTACTGGGCTGTCCCCGCCAGGAAACGGTGCTCCAAGCCCGCTGGTAGGCCACGAGGACGGGTCGATGGGCAGCCCGGAGAAAAAGCTGCCTCACCGACCAGGTAGGGACCTAGAAATAAAATTGCCCCCTACCCCCCACATTAAAAAGTCAATTTCTCCAACGGACGAAACACAGGACTTACTAAAAACTTTTTTTTTTAAACAAAGTAAACAGACGGCTGCTGGTTAGCAGCCGCTCCCCAAGATGGCTCCTCCTCCATATGATACACTGCATACATTTAGGGAATCCTTCTCTGGGAAAAGTATTTGTCTTTGAGGGAGTTCACCAGGATGATTCTGAGAAGGAACATTCACGCTTGTGAAGAGATTCCATAAAATGGGTCTATTTTCCAATTAAATGGGAAGAATGAGGGATGATATCCTTGAAACATAAACATGTTAACAGAGTAGATATTTCCCATTATGCCAAATGTTGTATAGTCTCATAGAACTGTACGGCATGAAAACAGGTCCTTCGGCCCACCTTATCCATGCCGACCATGTTGGAGTACTGAGCGAGACCCATGCGCCTGCATTTGGCCCAAAGCCCTCCAAACCCTTCCTCTCCTATCAATACATATGTATCCATATATTATTGTAGAATGTAAGGTATCAACAATTTAGCACTGAATCATAGTCATAGTCAGATAACACAGAAGCAGGGCAAATGTCATCCATGCCGATCAAGTTGCCCCATCTAAGCTAGTCCCAATTGCTACATTTGGCCGATATCCCTCTAAACCTTTCCTATCCAAGTACCAGTCCAAGTGTCTTTTAAATGCTGTTATAGTACCTGCCTCAACTACCTCCTCTGGCAGCTCATTCCATGTGCCCAACACTCTATGTGTGAATAAGTTGCCCAACCTGCACGTCTTTGGGATGTGGGAGGCAACGGGAGCACCCAAATTAAACCCACGTGGTCACAGGGAGAACATGTGAACTCCACGCAGACAGGCACCTGAGGTCAGGATTGAACCCGGGTCTCTGGCGCCGCGAGGCATTGTTGCTGTTCTAATGAAACTTCTCAGGCAGAGCAGAGAAACTGGGACATCAACTTCCCGAACTTCCTACTTAACTGCACAGGTGCAAACTCCGGAAGATGCTGTTGAATTAATTCCTTTATATTAGCACTGATGGTATCTTCATTATTTCAACCACAACATCTGGCTCACGGTATTTATATTAGAATGTGGAAACATTAGTCATCCATTTTGGAATTGGATAGAAAGCAGCTGGAGCTCTTAACTGCACTGATCTGTTGTAAATTTGTCTACTGTACCCATACAAGGCATCTCTGTTAAATTGAGAGCTTGGGGCGGGTAACCCCATTTGACCCTTGAATGAAGTTCTTACTTCACATCTGTTATTTATAAAAGTGCGGTACATCCACATTCTGCTAAATTCCCAACCCCTCACACCATACAGAATGGCCATGAGGGGAACTGGCTGGTGCAGTGGTTAGACTGCCTTTCATGTACAGGTATTGTTTATTCATTGGGTCTGGGTTTGAATCTTTCCCATGCTAGTGGGGTGAAGATCTGCATTGCTTTCTGTCCAAAAACCTATTGGGAATTTTATCTGCCGGCCCAAGGCTTTAATGCTGTGTAGAAGTTTCAAAACGGAGCATCTAGCTCTGATAAACTGTTCAATTGGAAATGCTATGTCTGTGTGAATATCTTGGATATGGAGGCTGTTTACTCCTGGAGTTAGAACAATCAGCCCCCCCCCCCGCATCCTCTGCCACTATATTCCTTCCTCTGTACGTTAGAATTTAGAGATACAGAGCAGAAACCAACCCTTCGGCCCACTGATTCCACGCCGACCAGCAATCATCCCGTATATTAACCTTCACACACTAGGGATAATTTTTGCAACTTACCGAAGCCAATTAACCAACAAACCTGTATGTCTTTGGAGCGTGGGAGAAATCTGGAGCACCCAGAGAAAACCCACGTGGTCACAGGGAAAATATACAAAGTCCGTAGGGGACAGCACCTGTATCAGGATAGAACCTGCGTCTCTGGCACTGTCAGGCAGCAACTCTGTTATTGCACCACTGTGCCGCCCCTCTGGCTTCACAGTTCACTCCTCTGGCTTCACAGTTTATTCCTCTTCTCTCCTTAGCTTACAGCCTTATGTCTTCTTTTCATCTCTGACCCTTATCCACCCACCTGCCCATTAAACAACCCTCCCCCTCACCTGTATATACCTATCACTTGTCTGGTTTTGTTCCATCCCACCTCTTTTCCAGCTTTCTGCTCCTTACTACAATTAGTCCCGACCCGAAACGCCGCCTATCCATGTTCTCAGACTTTCTTCAGACTGATTATACTAGTGGGGGGCAGAGCTGGAAAGGGGGTGGGGGTGGGTCCTGACCCAAAATATCGCCTATCCATGTTCTCCAGGGATGCTGCTCAACCTACTGAGTTACTCCATCATTTTGTGAATTTCCTTGGTAAACCAGCATCTGCAGTTTCTTGTTTCCAACATGTAGTCATGATGTGGTATTCGCTGTCTGAAATAATCCACTGAGCTTTTAAAAATGAATTGTATAAGCACTTGAGAAAGTTTAATTTGTGGAACCATTAGAAAAGATCAGGGGTATGTGGCTGATAGAATTGCTTTAGTCGGCATTAGCTTGATAGACCAAATAGCCTCCTCTTGAGCCATTTATGATATCAGCATAGAATTATTTCAATTAAAATGAAAAAACACACATTTACATTGTCATTTAGTTTTTTTTTGCTTTTTCTTAAATCAAACTATTTCCTGTTGGTTTTGTTGAGTCTGAACAAAAATCAAAACTTCACACAGATCGAATTTACTGAATGAATGATTAAATGGGCTGTGGTACAAAGGTTTGCAAATTGGCTATTTTTGCCTGCAGTGATCCAAGAATAATCCTGATCCAAGCATAACATTTCCAGCCAAACTAGTTATACATTTATCAGGATTCAGCCTGTACCTATTAACTTTTCTTTATAAAAAAAAATCAAATCCAGCCTTCTGTGTTAGAAACGTAAAGGAAGAGATTGGTTTTGGATTTTAAGCCCTCTGGTTGAGCTCAGTGTTGTAATCTCAGACCTTTTCTGATACTCATTAAATTACAGACTTTAATCTACACCACAATGGGAGGAGGAACTAGGATGAGGTTATTTTCGACAGAAAAGACTGCCACTCCTACAGAAATCTTCCCTTTTTAAAAATCTTTTTTTTTGTTGCCAGGCTTTCTTTTAATACCAATAGAAGAGCAAAATAAAAATGCGTTTTTTTTGCCTCCAGCGTAGGAGTGATTGAAGTGTGGGAGCCTGCGTGTACAAACAGTGCTGGTGTGTCAGAGGTGATGGCCAGGTATACAATGTAACTTATTACACACACCAATAAGCAAGTTGGAGTGTCACACACACTGCAAAGCATTTAAAGCCCCCCAACTAACAAGTGTACGATGACTCCTCAAGAGCAGAAGCTTCCAGCACCTCACATTTTGGGAACAAGGCGAACAACGTTCCCATTGTTTGCGATGGGCTCAAACAGCTAGAAAAACATGGGCAGTGCGTGTGTGTGTTTTTTTCAAAAGGAATAGACTGAAATAGCACTGTAATGTATGTGGACTTGGTCGCCTTTATTTAACATGTCCTACAGATCATTATCTGAATAAATCACGACATAATGGGCTTTGTCGCTGGATATTTGCAATAAAATAAAAACCCTTGCATGTGCAATGCAGAGTCTTGGGGTGGATCTGCCTCCACTTTGGCTGTTTGCTGCTTGCCTTGGAGTTGACAAGCAGGTAGGATAACACAAGAGTAATTATAGTTCAGCAGGGCTGCCAGGTGTGATAAATGAGCAATCAGCACGCAGAAACCTGGGTTCTCAAAGGAGGACTATTACCAGCTTATCAGCTGCAGGCTTCACGACTGCTGCCTAGAACAGAGAGCATGGACAGCCCCCATTTGCTACAGTCTCCTGCCTATTTAACAAAACATGTGTATTCATAAAACCAGCCAAGGTCCAGGTGTCTGGTGTTTGTCAATTGTGTAGTACAGATTGTACCAATATAGACTTAAATTATTGATTGCCTGTATAATAAGAGCATTTTGAGTGCACTCTGCATTAAAGGGAGGTGGGGATGAGGGTTTCTTTCCCCAGAAAAAAAAACCTTCTGTTTGTTCCAGGATTAATTTATTTTGTGCTGATGCACAATAACAGCAAGAATTACCTGCTTAAAATATTCTCAGTGAAAACAATAATACAAGGTGTCAACATGTGCGAAGCAAGAAAAAAAGTCATGGGAAGATTTCTCAATTTTCTGCCCGCCAGCATTTCCCTTGGGAAGGTGCAAATGAAAGCACTAATGTTTTATAATCTTAAAATTCTGAGTGTGTTGGTAGAAGGCTTCACCCACATTCCTGCACAGAATGATACGATTTGAAGTATTTTTTTCCATAAAATAATTCTGATAGGAATAGTTCAATTGCTTAATATCTCTTTTTAGCTGCAAAGCATGTTTGGACATCCCCAAGCCTGATAAGCACTGGATTGGAGGGTAGCTAATGTTACCCCACTTTTTAAGAAAGGAGGGAGAGAGAAAGCAGAGAATTATAGACTGGTTACCCTGATATTGGTGGTGGGGAAGATGCTGGAGTCAATTATTAAAGATGTAATAGCGGGGCATTTGGATAGCAGTAACAGGATCGGTCCAAGTCAGCATGGATTTACGAAATCTTGCTTGACTAATCTTCTGGAATTTTTTGAGGATATAACAAGTAAATTGGATAAGGGAGAGCCTGTGGGTGTAGTGTATCTGGACTTTCAGAAAGCCTTTGATAAGATCCCACACAGGAGATTACTGGGCAAAATTAGAGCACATGGTATTGAGGGTAGGGTATTGACATGGATAGAAAATTGGTTGACAGACAGGAAACAGAATAGGAATTAACAGGTACCTTTCAGAATGGCAGGTAATGACTAGTAGGGTGCTGCATGGCTTGGTGCTGTGTCTGCCACTATTTACAATATATATTAATGATTTTGATGAAGGAATTAAAAGTAACATTAGCAAATTTTCAGATGACACAAAGCGGTTGGCAGTGTGAACTGTGAAGAGGATGCTATGATGATGCAAGGTGACTTGGATAGGTTGTGTGAGTGGGCAGATGCATGGCAGATGCAGTATAATGTGGATAAATGTGAGGTTATCCACTTTGGTGGCAAGAACATGAAGGCAGATTATTATCTGAATGGTGTCAGATTAGAAAAAGGGGAAGTGCTTTGAGACCCGGGTGCCCTTGTACATCAGTCACTGAAAGTAAGCATGCAGGTACAGCAGGCAGTGAAGAAGCATATTGGCCTTCATAACGCAAGGATTTGAGTACAGGAGCAAAGATGTCCTTCTGCAGTTGTACAGGGTCCTGGTGAGACTACACCTGGAGTACTGTGTACAGTTTTGGTCTCCTAATTTGAGGAAGGACATTCTTGCTATTGAGGGAGTGCAGCGTAGTTTCACGAGGTTATGGCATGACTGTCATATGATGAAAGAATGAAACGGCTGGGCTTGTATTCACTGGAATTTAGAAGGATGAGAGGGATTCTTATAGAAACATAAAATGATTAAGGGATTGGACACGTTAGATGCAGGAAACATGTTTCGGATGTTGGGGGAGTCCAGAACCAGGGACCACTGTTCAAGAATAAGGGGTAAGCCATTTAGAACTGAGATGAGGAAAAAACGTTTTCACCCAGACAGTTGAGAATTTGTGAAATTCTCTGCCTCAGAAGGCAGTGGAGGCCAAATTCATTGGATGCATTCATAAAAAGAGTTAGAGCTCCTAGGGCTAGCGGAATCAAGGGATGTGGGGAGAAGGCAGGAACGGGGTACTGATTGTGGATGATCAGCTGTGATCACATTAAATGGCGGTGCTGGCCTGAAGGGCGGAATGTCCTCCTCCTGCACTTATTTTCGGTGTATCTATGTATTTATAAAAGCAAGCCTTTTCCTTGAAATTGTTAGAAAGAAAGTCCTTGCATTTCTATGGTACCTATCACACCCTCAGGGGTATCTCAAAGACAATAAAGCTTTTTAAAGTTTTGTCGCAGTTGTAATGGGTAAATGGAGTTCCTGGTTTGAGTACCGCAGCCTCCCACGAACTGCAAGCAATTGGCTTTGGTGCTGTTGGTTTAGTTTACTTTAGAGATTACAGGCCCTTCGGCCCACTGGGTCCACGTCAACCATTGATCACCCGCACACCGGTTCCATGTTATACCACAGTCTGAAAAAGGCTCCCGACCTGAAACGTCACCCATCTTTTTTCTCCAGAGATGCTGCCTGACCCGCTGAGTTACTCCAGCACTTTGTGTCTATCTTCACATTCTAGACGCTAGGGACAACTAACCTACAAGCCTGTACGTCTTTGGAATGTGGGAGGGAACCAGAGCACCCAGAGAAAACACATGTGGTCACAGGGAGAGTGTAAAAACTCGAACCTGCGCCTCTGTGCCACTGGTGGTTAAAGGGTAAAGTTTCAGCCAGGACACCACTTTCCTAAATACTGTCATATATATATATTATTTTCTACATCTTTTGTGAAGGAAGATTGGGTCTCGGTTGATTGGTGCATCTAAAGATGCATCATCTTAGGACTTGCTCAGGTCTGCACAGAATAAGGATGAAGGGGATACCTAATGAAACTTACCGAAGAGTGAAATGTCTGGATGGAGTGGATGTGGAGAGGATGTTTCCACTGGTGGGAGAATCTAGGACAAGAGGCCATAGCCTCTGAATAAAAGGATGTACCTTTTGAAAGGAGATGAGGAGGAATTTCTTTAGTCAGAAAGTGGTGAATCTGTGGAGTCCATTGTCACAGATGACTGTGGAGGCCAAGTCAATAGATATATTTTAGATAGAGATTGACAGATTCTTGATTAGTGAGGCTGTCAGGCATTATGGGGAGAAGGCAGGAGAACATGGTTGAGAGGGAAAGGTGGATCAGCCATGATTGAATGGCAGAATAGAATTGATGGGCCAAATGGCCTAATTCTGCTCCTATAACTTATAAACAAATTTATGAATTGCCAGTCAAGATTTTGTGCACTGACTTTTTCCTCGAGGTGGTGTGATGGTATTGTGGAACATAGAACCGCACAACACAGCCACAGGCCCTTCGGCCTGCAAGGTCTGTGCCAAACATGATGCACCATTTGTTCAATTTATAGTCATGTGCTAATGACACTTTAACACTGCTTTACAGACGCATGTCTTGCATTGCCTTAGATGGCCATGAATGCCAATATTACAGGAAAACCACCGCCCACAAAATTTTCTTCCAAGTTACACACCATCCGGACTTAAAAGTATATCAATGTTCCTTCGATGTCGCTGGATCTATGTACTGGAACTCCTAACACAGTAACATTTTGGTAGTAGCTTCACCCAACAGACTGTAGCATTTCAAAGAATACAGCTTTACACGACCTACTCAAGGACAGTTAGGGGTGAACAATAAATTCTGGCCTTTCTCATTTCCTTTAAATTAACAAAACAAAATTGGGCTTCAGCATAACCTCCTGACTATGGGGCTAGAGTGCTAATATAAGAACATAACAAAACTGGAGGAGTAGACCACATTGCTGCTCAGTCCTGATCCACCATTCACTAAGATTATGGCTGATCTGATCTCTGGCCCCAACTCCACTTTCCTGCCCGATCCCCAGAACCCTTGATCTCCCTACTGTCCAAAAATTGATCTATCTCCGCCTTGAATAAACCTAATGACTCGGTTGCTGCAGAGAATTCCAGTGATACATGACCCCGTGAGAGAAGATATTCTTCCTCATCTTAGTCTTTAAATGGCCAAACACTTATCCTGAGATGAGGCTCAAAGAACATTGTGGACGGAAGGGTAATATTCACCTTCACTGCCTGGGTGAAGAGCGAATTACCTTCCTGTCGGAGAACCAGTCTGATGTTATCCAAGATGCGCTGGTAATAATTACTCTACTATATTTACTCACAGCTGTCTTTGAAGCTATATAACTTTTTTTTTTGCAAGACAGTTAAAGACAGCCAGGATTCCTTAGATATAAAGGCCGGTTTCATTTTATTTCCTCGTAAATGCACGTGTTTGAGAGTTAAATGTCTTCCGAAGGTTTTGTGCAGAAATTATTCATTCTCTTAACGGATTTTCCTCCATCCACACATCTACAAACACATACAGTGATTAGCAAAAGGGAAAAAAACTGGTCTGTGACACAGCTGTTCTCCTGTGAACGGATACTACAAGAACAATCCCTCAAACCTGCCCAAGTTTACAGTATCTTTCCTACCGACTAAAAATATTTGAAGCACCCACCTTTAAAATCGAAGCCTTTGCAAGCATCCCTAGCAGTTACCTTTTTAAATATCTCAGTAATGCATCCTGTACTATTTTTGCATTGTAGGCACATCTAATTATGTTTCTTAAGCATATGGGGATAGGCAATATATTTGCATGTAGATGGTTAACAAGCTAAATACATTAATCTTCGCGCTTCTCTTTAAATGGCAAGTATGTTCTTGGACTTCTTGATAAGATCGGGTTTAAATATGAATGTAAGGGCTGTTTTATGCTGTGAGGCAAGATAACCTTGCATGATGGAGCTCCACAAGTCCTGAAGGCTTATAAAAATTGGCACTATGAAACGATGATCAGGTCAATGGATCAGACAGATGGGGGTAGAGGAGGGGAAAACTAATTTTGCTGCAGTTAATGGTGAGGAAACAAAGGCAGCGAAGGACTCCTTACTGCAGCAAAGCGCCAAAGCATCCTGCAGTCACGCATCATTTAGTGTTACGCTAACACTCCTCAAGAGCTGTGAAACCATTACAGTAATGCGAAAACTGGCATGTTTAAACTCCCTCTTGGTCACGGGAAGGGCAAACAAGGTGTGATTTTATCCTGGTTTTCTGTCATGCCGTACATGCTGGGTGTTTGCAGCTCCTGCTAAATCTGCTGGGAATTGGTCTCAAAGATTTGCATGCCCTTAACAACAGAACTTCACTGGACTGCTTATACTGTGACATTGCATTCAAAGAAGACAGTTTTTTTTTTAATGAAAAGAGAGCTTCATTCTGTTCAACAGTTCCTTTGAGTATTTCAGCTGGTGATTTTTGTTTAGATTAAGCACAGGCTTTTAAATGTTATTTTAAATTGGCAGTTTCCTCTGGCAATTTAAATTCAAGAAAAATGCTTGCAAATCCAACACATCTTTTTCCTCCTTCTCTCCCCTAATATACTGACTCCTGCTAGTTCATTGTCAAAGAGTCATAGAATCATACAGCTTGGAAACTGCCTCCACCATCCTTTTAGGTAATGTATTCCTTATTGGCCATTAATCTAGGATAACAAAATCCTTGTCTACCAACTCTTTCTTAATACCTCACTACAGGATTTGTCATAGTCATAGTGTCGTACAGCATGGATACAGGCCCTTCAGCCCACCTCGTCAATGTCCTCTGCTTCGTGATTTCCCTACTCTGGGTAATTCGCCCTATCTGTTCCCCTCATGATCTTCTATACCTCTATAAGATCACCTCTCGGCCTCCTGCACTCCAAGGAATAAAGTCCTAGCCTGCCCTACCTCTCCCTAGAGCACAGCCCCTCAAGTCCATTGTGCTCAAGGAGCAATCTTCAATTGTGCGCAAATATAGTGAGCATAGGAGGGGAAGTTGGTAGTGTTGGAGCTAACACCAATCTTATCATCATCTAATATTATTTTCTGCAATCAGTGACTAAGGCAAGACTCACGTGGTCGTTGCTGCACCGCGACATAAACTTCTGCCGGCCGTTTCGCCCGTACTGTGTACGCCTTTTCCACCCCCCACGGTGCATTTTCGCCCGCTTCCGGTATTGTTTACCAGCCCCCTGTGTCACGCCCGTTCCATTTTTGCTGTCCTCGCATCCTCCCGGCCTTGTTTTGCCGGCCCCTCATGTTACGCCCACCCCGTTTTCGCGAACCACGTGTTCCAGTCGTCTCATCCGGGTCCCTGCTTTGTTCCGTACCTCGGATTCTGCGGGGGCCCTTTAGCGGCACCTGCTGGTGCCCTCATGTAATAAAACCCTGCGGTCAGGTGCTTCGTCGCGTGACTATGGGGAGGAGTTGGTGTTCGCGCGCTTTCTGGGTGATGCCTCTTCAGTCGTTATTAACCACCATTGTGGTTTGACCTTTTTATTGGCTGTTTTGTGTTACTCCGTTGATTTCGTCATTTTGTTATTAAAACTGATTTTGGAAATCGACTCTCGTCTCTTGCAGTTGTACAGGGTCTTGGTGAGACCACACCTGGAGTATTGCCAACAGTTTTGGTCTCCTAATCTGAGGAAATACATTCTTGCCATAGAGGGAGTACAGAGAAGGATCACCAGGGTGATTCCTGGGATGTCAGGGCTTTTATATGAAGAAAGACTGGATAGACTCGGCTTGTACACGATAGAATTTAGAAGATTGAAGGGGGATCTTATAGAAACTTACAAAATTCTTAAGGGGTTGGACAGGCTAGATGCAGGAAGATTATTCCCGATGTTGGGGAAGTCCAAAACTAGGGGTCACAGTTTAAGGATAAGAGGGAAGTCTTTTAGGACCGAGATGAGAAAATCATTTTTTACACAGAGAGTGGTGAATCGGTGGAATTTTCTGCCACAGAAGGTAGTTGAGGCCAGTTCATTGGCTATATTTAAGAGGGAGTTGGATGTGGCCCTTGTGGCTAAAGGGATCAGGGGGTATGGAGAGAAGGCAGGGATGGGATACTGAGTTGGATGATCAGCCATGATCATATTGAATGGCGGTGCAGGCTCGAAGGGCTGAATGGCCTACTCCTGCACCTATTTTCTATGTTTCTATGTTTCAACCCGCCAAACAGAGACGCTGCTTATTCCGCCGAGTTACTCTAGCATTTTGTATCTATCTTCAAGACTTCTAAGATGTTCTGTGTTTCCATGAGATCACCTTTTATTCTTCTTAATGCGGCACAGTAGACCTGCTACCTCACCCGGATTAAATCCCGAACTTGGGTGCGGTCTTTGGGAAGCTTACAGTTTCTCTCTACCACTGTGTGGGTTCCCTCTGGGTGCTCCAATTTCCTCCCACATCCCAAACAAGTGCGGGTTTGTAGGTTAATTGTCCTCTGTAAATTGCCCCTTTGTGTGTAGGGAGTGGACACGAAACTGGGTGACATAGAACTGGTGTGAACAGGTGATCGATGGTCGCCGTGGACTCAATCGGCTGAAGGGTCCGTTTCAATTCAATTCAATTTAATTCAAGTCTAGAGAGTATAGGCCCTGTCTGCTTAATCACTTTTACAGCATTTGACGTGTTCATCTTCCAAACCAACATCAATTATTTTTAATGAAGAAAGACATCATAATTATATTACAGGAAACATTAAATGTGAAGGGAATGAGCTTCAGATGTAAGTAAGTTGTTTCTCTTTTGATTTGAACTGACTGGACATAAACCAACTTGAGCTTATCCGTAATCTACACTTGAACATCAATTGATATATCTAGAATTGTTCTAAATATTCTTTGCATGATCTTTATATTAACGGATTTAGAGCTCCACTGAACATTTTGATTTTCAATAATTATTTTCTGTTGATATGGCAGCTTGTTTTGAAAGAATATATCATAATCTTATTCTACCTATTGAAGGACCACTTGAGTGAGTGACTTGCAAAAAATTGTATTGCATTAACCCCTATATTTGACAGCGATGTGGGTGAGGGATTTATGTGTGGTGTGTGTGTAGGCCACTGAACAATGAGGCTACTGCTGATGACAAAATGGTGTCATGGATTAATTGATCAAACAGCACAAAACAGGCCCTTCCGCCCAACTTGTCCATGCTGACCTAGATGTTCTATCTATGCTAGTCCCACCTGTCCCTGCTTGATGCATATCCCACTAATTTTTCCTATCAGGAGTCGAGGGCCTGGTCTATAGGGAGAGATTGAGCAGGCTAGGACTTTATTCCTTAGAGCGCTGGAGGATGAGGGTTGGTCTTATAGAGGTGTATAAGATCATGAGGGGAATAGATAGGGGAAATGCACAGTCTTTTACCCAGAGTTGGAGAATCATGAGCCAGAGGACATACATTTAAGGTGAGAGGCGAAAGATTTAATAGGAATCTGATAGGGAACATTTTTACACAAAGGGCGGTAGGCATATGGAACGAGCTGCAAGAGGAAATGGTTGAGGCAGATACTATCACAACATTTAAAAAACATTTGGACAGGTACATGGATAGGATAGGTTTTGAGGGATATGGGCCGAACGCAGGCAGGTGGGACTAGTGTAGATGATGAGGCATGTTGGCCGGCATGGACAAGTTTCCCGAAGGGCCTGTTTCCACACTGTATGACTCTATGACTATCCATATACCATAATGACTAGTGATCCAGTTTTTATAGATAACTTCAAATATGTCTACACAGATCAGGAAAATATAAAGAGATGTGGAAAATTAATGTACCTCATTGGAATCTCTCCGACTATCTTTAATCAGAGTTTACTGGACTTTACCTTGCACTAAATATTATTCCTTTCCCCTGATCTCAACTTGCCATACATTGTGTTGTTGGGCGTGCAAATGACATGGCCCACACATGGTAAATGGAGTGAGTGTACGGAATGAGCTACCAGAGGAGTTAGTTGAGGAAGATAATATAACGGCAACATTTAAAAGACCCTTGGATAGATACATGGCTAGGAAACGTTTAGAAACATAGAAACATAGAAAATAGGTGCAGGAGTAGGCCATTCGGTCCTTCTAACCTGCACAGCCATTCAATATGATCATGGCTGATCATCCAACTCAGTATCCTGTACCTCCATACCCCCTGATCCCTTTAGCCACAAGGGCCACATCTAACTCCCTCTTAAATATAGCCAATGAACTGGCCTCAACTTCTTTCTGTGGCAGAGAATTCCACAGATTCACCACTCTCTGTGTGAAAAAAAAAATTCTCATCTCGGTCCTAAAAGACTGCCCCCTTATCCTTAAACTGTGACCCCTTGTTCTGGACTTCCCCAACATCAGGAACAATCTTCCTGCATCTAGCCTGTCCAACATCTTAAGAATTGTGTAAGTTTCTATAAGATTCCCCCCCTCAATCTTCTAAATTCTAGCGAGTACAAGCCGAGTCTATCCAGTCTTTCTTCATATAAAAGTCCTGACATCCCAGGAATCACCCTGGTGAACCTTCTATGTACTCCCTCTATGGCAAGAATGTCTTTCCTCAGATTAGGAGACCAAAACAGTTGGCAATACTCCAGGTGTGGTCTCACCAAGGCCCTGTACAACTGCAGTAGAACCTCCCTGCTCCTATTCTCAAATCCTTTTGCTATGAATGCTAACATACCATTCGCTTTCTTCACTGCTTGCTGTACCCGCATGCCTACTTTCAATGACTGGTGTACCATAACACCCATGTCTCGTTGCATCTCCCCTTTTCCTAATCGGCCACCATTCAAATAATAGTCTACTTTCCTGTTCTTGCCACCAAATTGGATAACCTAACATTTATCCACATTATACTGCACCTGCCATGCATTTGCCCACTCACCCAAACTATCCAAGTCACCTTGCAGCCTCCTAGCATCCTCCTCCCAGCTAACACTGCCCCCCAGCTTCGTGTCATCCGCAAACTTGGAGATGTTGCATTCAATTCCCTCGTCCAAATCATTAATATATATTGTAAATGGCTGGGGTCCCAGCACTGAGTCTTGCGGTACCCCACTGGTCACTGCCTGCCATTCTGAAAACGACCCGTTTACTCCTGCTCTTTGCTTCCTGTCTGCCAGCCAGTTCTCTATCCACATCAATACTGAACCCCCAATACAATGTGCTTTAAGTTTGCATACTAATCTCTTATGTGGGACCTTGTCGAAAGCCTTCTGAAAGTCCAGATATAACACATCCACTGGTTCTCCCTTATCCACTCTACTAGTTAAATCCTCGAAAAATTCTATAAGATTCGTCAGACATGATTTACCTTTCATAAATCCATGCTGACTTTGTCCAATGATTTCACCACTTTCCAAATGTGCTGCTATCCCATCTTTAATAACTGACTCTAGCATTTTCCTCACTACCGATGTTAGACTAACTGGTCTGTAATTCACCGTTTTCTCTCTCCCTCCCTTTTTAAAAAGTGGGGTTACATTGGCTACCCTCCAATCCTCAGGACTTACTCCAGAATCTAAAGAGTTTTGAAAAATTATCACTAATGCATCCACTATTTCTGGGGCAACTTCCTTAAACACTCTGGGATGCAGCCTATCTGGCCCTGGGGATTTAACGGCCTTTAATCCATTCACTTTACCTAACACCACTTCGCGACTAACCTGGATTTCACTCAGTTCCTCCATCTCCTTTGACCCTCGGTCCCTGCTATTTCCGGCAGATCATTTATGTCTTCCTTAGTGAACACAGAACCAAGTTGTTATTCAATTGGTCTGCCATATCCTGGTTCCCCATGATCATTTCACCTGTTTCTGACTGCAAGGGACCTACATTTGTTTTAACTAGTCGTTATCTCTTCACATATCTATAAAAGCTTTTGCAGTCAGTGGTTATGTTCCCTGCCAGTTTTCTTTCATAATCGTTTTTCCCTTTCCTAATTAAGCCCTTTGTCCTCCTCTGCTGGACTCTGAATTTCTCCCAGTCCTCTGGTAGGCTGCTTTTTCTGGCTAATTTGTATGCTTCATCTTTTGTTTTGATACTATCCCTGACTTTCCTTGTTCTCCACAGATGCACCACTTTCCCTGATTTATTCTTTTGCCAACTGGGATGAACAATTGTTATAGTTCAACCATGCGGTTTTTAAATGCCTTCCATTGCATGTCCACTGTCAACCCTTTAAGAATCAATTGTCAGTCTATCTTGGCCAATTCACGTCTCATACCCTCAAAGTTACCTTTCTTTAAGTTCAGAACCCTTGTTTCTGAATTAACTATGTCACCCCCCATCCTAATGAAGAACTCAGCCATATTATGGTCACTCTTGCCCAAGGGGCCACGCACAACAAGACTGCTAACTAACCCTTCCTCATTACTCAATACCCAGTCTAGAATAGCCTGCTCTCTCGTTGGTTCCTCTACATGTTGGTTTAGAAAACTATCCCGCATACATTCCAAGAAATCCTCTTCCTCAGCACCCCTGCCAATTTAATTCACCCAATCTATATGTAGATTGAAGTCACCCATTATAACTGTTTTACCTTTGTTGCACGCATTTCTAATTTCCTGTTTGATGCCATCCCCAACTCCACTACTGCTGTTAGATGGCCTGTGCACGACTCCCACTAGCGTTTTCTGCCCTTTAGTGTTTCGCAGCTCTACCCATATTAATTCCACATCCTCCAAGCTAATGTCCTTCCTTTCTATTGCATTTAGAGATATGGGCCAAGAAAGGGGAATGGGACAGCCTTAGATGGGGAATCTTGGTCTACATGGTCTGAAGGGCCTGTTTCTATGTTGTATGGCTCTATGACTATGAAAGGCTTGCAGTGAGATATTAAGAAAGAGTGCTGGTGGTTTGATAGTTGAGGATTTTGTCATCCTAGGGTAGTGGGCAGTACAGAATACATTACCTGAAAGGGTGGTGGAGGCAGCTATCTTTATTATATTTAAAAATACGTATTTGAGCATTTGTAGGACCTGTGCCTATAGACTATTGTCTAGAGACCAGTAACAAGGCACTAGATATGCATATGCTGCATAAAACCACATGCTGCAATTGTGAGCAAAACACAAAATGCTGGAGGTACTCAGCGAATCAGGTAACATTGCTGGAGAAATGGGCAGATGACATTTCATGATGGGAGGCCTTCTCCAGGGACCTTCCCCTGACCTGAGATGTTGTCTATCCATTCCTTCCACAGATGCTGCCTGACCCATTAAGTTTCTCCAACACTAGGTGCTTTGCTAAATATTTCCAGCATCTGTAGTTCCTGTGTCTCCATAACTGTTACCCTCTTCTCCATCCCTACACAATCAGCGGGCACTCACCATGGCTAATAGGGTCACAGAGGGAGAGAGGGTCTCACAGAACAACCATCAGAGAGATGAGGTGAACTTCTTCAAAGTCTCATGCATACATTCTCCTGTGTGTGGCATGGTGGCGCAGCAATAGAGCTGCTGCCTTACAGCGCCAGAGACTCGGGTACGATTATGACTACAGGTGCTGTCTGTGCAGACTTTGCATGTTCTCCCTGTGACCATGTGTGTTTCCTCCAGGTGCTCCGCTTTCCTCCCACATTCCAAAAACGTGCGGGTTTGTAGGTTAATTGGCTTATGTAAATTGTCCCAAGAGTGTAGGATAGAACAAGTGTACGGGGTGATTGTGGGTCAGCATGGGCCGATGGACCTGTTTTCACACTGTGCCTCTAAACGAAACTAAACATTCCCTCCATAGATACTGCCTGACCTGCTGAATCCCTCCAGCACTTTGTGTTTTGAAGGAGGTAGGATCTATCTGATTAGAATTTCTAACTTGGCAGGGCGAAACAACCTCTTTCACTGCTGTAGTCTTTTATAAATCCATGATTCCCGAAGGTCAGGATAGGAATTTTAGCACTTAGGTGCCTATGCTGTTGAAGGCACGAATATTGTGTGTGGGAGGCATTGGAATAGATTCCAATGTATTAACCACAAAATTCCTCCCAATGGAAACAAAAGAATTGCTACTACTTTTTTAGAAATTACATCTTGGATGGATGACTTTCCTGGAGAATGCTCACCAGCAAGCAAACTACTGCTAGTGTTAAATTCTGTCAATATTTTTACAAGTGCATGAGAGGTAGAAAAGCAAATACATTTCTGTGCAGCCAGAAATGCTGCTGGTTTTGGTGGTGAAATTCCGTTTTCAAAGCCACATTAAACATTTTTGTCAGCAGCGAACAGGAAAAGAAAAGAAGGCCAGATTAACCGGTCATTTCATTTCATTGCGGGATCATGCGTATTTCTGTTTATCTACAGTCACCACACTGATGACTAGTTTAGTGTGAATTTAATGGCAGAGATTCTGAAGTGATTAATCAACTATAAGGATGTTCAATGAGAGTGCGCAGCAAGAGAAGGCAGCGATGCTGATTTGACAAGTTGTTCCCCTTTATGGTGTTGGGGGTGTTGGGAATCTTTTGCTGTTCCTTGAGTCATGGAGCGATGGAGCATGGAAGCAGGCCCTCCAGCCCACCAACTCAATGCTGACCATCAAGAACACATTTTCGACTCTAATCCATTTAATTCTTCCTACATTTACATCAACATTCCCCCAGGATCTGATACTCATCTACATAATAAGTGCAATTAACATTGGTCTGTTAACCTTACATGTGGAGCCACAGGATATAAGGTCTGAAGATTCCCAGTAGGCCCTCGTTCTGGTTTTTTCCTGCAGCTCTGGGCCTCACTCACCCAGGCCTGCAATCGACCTTAATATTATTTTCCATCAGATCCACAAAGAATGAGTGTCAAGAAGGGTGCGACTCGAAATATCAACTATCCATGTTCTCTGGAAATATTGCTCGATCTGTCGAGTTCCTCCAGCACTTTGTGATTTGCTCAATTCCAACATCTGCAGTTTCTCATGTCTCCTCGTTGCTTTGGGTATGGAGTCACTTGCATGCCAGACCAATATGGACAGCAGACTTTCTACCTTGAAGGATATTAGTGAATCAGATGGATATTTATGAAAGTCCAGAAGTTTCACGGTTACAATTACCAATGCTAATATTATTACTTCAAATATATGTAATCAACTGATTATAATTCTCCAACTGCTGGCAAAAGATTTGAACCCACATGTTGAAATGATCAGACTCACACAGAGTGATTAGAATCCATAGTCTGTTATTAGCAACTACAGAGGAAACACTAAGTGCTTCCATCTCCATCTAGTCTAACTAGAGAGAGAGAGAGTGACATAAGGAATGTGCAGCATGCATAATCTGTGTTGTAACATCTATATGTACTATAGATTAGCACTAACACACTAATCTACATCCCCCCCCACTCTTAAAGAATTAAATGCAAATGTAAAACTACTGATTATACAGAGCACCATGTGTGAGTCTGAGCATTTCAACACCACGTCTCTGGATCGTTAGGAAGTGCTGGAGTAACTCAGCAGGTTGGACAACATCAGTGGAAGAATAGATAGTCCACATTTCGGTTTGGGAGAATTCTTCAGACTGACCCAAAACGCTGCCTGTCCATTCCCACCTGGGCCTCTGAGTCATTCCAGCATTGTGTGCTTCGCTCAAGATTCCAGCGTCTGCAGTTCTGGGCCATTGTATCTCTGGTCCAGCCCACTGGATTATTTCCACACAGGCCACATGCCACATACCTGCAGAAAGACCTTTATCCAAATCAAATCTTTTATTCGAAAATGGAACATTAGCTCAACGATTATGCAATCTCAAAATAACTGTCGTACTGAAAAGAAAGAAAAAATCCCCCCCTCTGTTACATGCACTGCTGAGGCTGTTCGTTCGTGCTTAATAGGTCAAGGAAGTGGTTAAAATATTGTTAAAGAGCAACAACACTCCAACATCAGTCTTCCTTTTTAACCGGATGGCTTATTTTCTCCTTCATTTAATAGCTGAATGTTTCCGATGTTTGATATTTCTTCTGCTGCAGTATTCCTTGCCCCCAGGGTGATGTCACATCATTTTCTTATTACAGTGTACGAGCAAATCATATAATCAGATATTTAATTCCTGCTTAAAATTCACTCTCTGCTGTACCCAGTTCCCAACCCTTATTTGCTCACTGTTAAGTGAGAGTGAAGTCCTAACTAAATGTACGGATTGGCCCGATACTTATTTGACAGACAAAACCGCTGTTGCACTTCCTGATTACTTAAATGAATTGGTAAATAAATTACGCAACCTCGTGGTCGCTTAAGGCGTACGGGCACCATATGGCCGCGCGGGGTCGGTCCCACTTAGAAGGGCGGAGCGGTATGGAGTTGTGCGGGTCTGGTCCTGACATCGCGCGGGGCTCCGAAATTCTTGCAGTGACCAAAATCTTCTCGCTCCAACGGCCTGTCAAACCACGTACGCACGCAGGTGTATAGCGGTCGTACGCAGAGTCTTGACGGCGTACGCTTAGCGCATGGCGTTGCGTGATGATGTCACCGCCCGACGCTGTGCGACGCCCAAATTCAGTCAGCCCGCCTCCTACCCAGCTGATTTGTAAGCATGACATAAATGACGTCACGTGCGAACTTAGCGCAACCCCCAGTTCCGGTTGCATGCTCAATCGCATGCAAGTGGGCAAGGCTCTTTTTTTCTGTCACATCTCACATCTAACATATTAGTAAAGACCAATGTTCTTTGGGGGAGGATCACAGTCTAGGGTCTGGTGGAGATGTCCCTCAGACAAGTGAAGGGATATCACCCGAGGGGCCCACATGAGTGGCAAAGATGCTTTGTATAAGGATTGTTTGTAAACACTTCCGAATATGGCACTAATGAATGATGAATGTAAGGCTTTGTATATGTTTTTTTATTATTCTGAAATAAAGTTTATTTTTAGAAAAACAAATCTGGAAGCTTTGGTCCCTCAGCAAATTACAATCTGCGGCTTGGATGTAAAGAAAAGTGTAAGCAATTCTTTATTTGTGACTTATCTATAACTTATTAGTAAAATCACTGGACTGTTCCCCAACTGACAAAAGAAGTACTCCAGATTGCCATGATAAACTGTTCGAAGGTTAAAAAGTATCAATGCTTTTCAGCAATCATTATTATATCAGGAGCACTGACTGAATATAACATCAGTCATAAAGCAATTCAATAAACAGACACTGTCATAGCCTGGACATGAAGAATAGGTGTCTGAATGAGTTGTCAATGGGTAACCTTCTTCGTCTTAAGCAGTCCCTGCTGACAAGAATGACTTGTTTCCACTCCATCTCTGTTGAAGTTTAGGTTTATTATTGTCACATGTACTGGCGCTACTGTGAAAAGCTGTGTTTTGTATGCTATCCAGCCTGATCAGATTGGGGCGGCATCAATGGCACAGCGGTAGAGTTGCTGCCTTTAGGGGCTGTCCCACTTATCCGCAAGTTCAAAAGAGTGTCTTCGAACTTCAAGCTCGAAGGCTCTCACCTGTCCGCGTTGAAACCGCGAGCCGGATCGACCACACACACACACACACACACACACACACACACACACACACACACACACACACACACACACACACACACACACACACACACACACACACACACACACACACACACACACACCACTAAAGGCGGGGGCCAGGGAAGGCGGGGGAGCGCCGTCTGAAATTCACTCCTGCGATGAAGAGGAAGGTAAAACGGCTGCACTGTAACAGTAAGTCCTTTAGCGAGCGCGGAGGGGGTGGGGGTGGGAGAAGGGGAGAGAAAGGGGGAGAAGGGGGGGAGAAGGAGTGGACTTTAAGAAGTACTTTTAAGAAATACTAGACCAAGGGTGGAAGTGGAGGAGAGCCGGGTGGCAGCAGCCTTTATCGTCGCGCGGGGCACGAGATGAGAAAGAGGCCCTGGCGGCTATTACTCCCTCTGGATTTTTTGTCCGCAGCACAGCGGGAGGCGAAAAAATGACTGAGGGGGAGGGGGGGGAGTGGGAAGGGTGGTGGAAAGTGCGCCTGCGCGTTGAGAGCATCTGCTGTAACCGAGAGTGCGGGAGGGGGGTGGTGCGGTGCCGCGAGCAAGGCCATAGCTGCCGCAACAGTTTGATTTTTTTTAAAGTCCGTTTTGTGAAGAACTTTATTAAAAATCTGGGGAAATAATTGATCAAATTTAGGGAGGAGTCAATTACCAAAATCGTAAGTTAAATCACCACAGAAATATGTAAAAATCTCAGCGTATTTGTGTCTGTTTTCGAGAAAATACATTTCAAAGGCAAAATGACATACACACGCACACACACACACACACACACACACACACACACGCACACACGCACACACACAGAGTTTTAATAGATACTAGGCCAAGTGCAGACCCGTTGGGTCTGTGTTCCCAACATGTGGTTGCGGGGGAGGAGGGGTTGGGGGGGGGGGGGGGGGCGGCATGCAGCGTCACACACACACTAACTACTCCCCCCCCTCCCCGCACACATGCTAACTACCCCCCTTGATTTATTAATATTATTAATTTGCTCCTTTTACCCCATAACTGCCCTATCCACTGACGCATAGCCCCCAACTCGCAGGCGCGTCTAGAGAGGGGGGGGGGGGTGGAGAGTGAGGGCAGAGAGAAAATAGAGAGAGACAGAGAGAAAGGGGCAGAGACAGAAGGGGCAGGAGACAGAGGGAGAGGGGGCTGGAGGGGAGGAGTAGAGGGATTATGAGGGGGGGAGGGTGGGGGAGCAGGGGTGAGATAAATGGGAGGAGAGAGAGGGGGAGAAAGAGGGAGAGAGGGGGGAAAGAAAGGTGGGAGAGGGGGGGGGGAAGGGAGGGGGTGGAGGGAAGGGTGTAGGGAAGGGCTGGGGGGGGGGGGGGGAAGGGGGTTTAGGGGAGGGATGGGGGGGGGGGCAGGGGGGGGGGAGAGGAAAGGGGGAGAGAGAGAGGGGGGAGAGAGAGAGAGGGGGAGAGACAGAGAGAGAGCAACATTTTTCCACATGCTGGAAATTTTTCCGAGGCCACAGGTATTCGGGAACTTCCCTCGAACATGAAGGAGAATTCCAGCGACCTCATAGGACATCCTAGGTACTCGTGTCGACCATGCTGCGAGTTTGAAGGTCGAAGATATTCTTCTAAACTCGCAGATTAGGTCGCCCGAGTGGGACAGCCCCCTCACAGCGCCAGAGATCCAGGTTCAATCCTGACTGGTGCTGCCTGCATGGGGACCACGTGGGTTTTCTTCAGGTGCTCTGGTTTCATCCCACTTTCCAAAGATTCGCAGATTTGTAGGTTAATTGGGTTCTTTAAATTGTCCCTTGTTTGTAAGATAGAACTAGTGTGCTGGTGGTTACTGGTCCACGTGGACTCGGTGGGCTGAAAGGCTTGTTTAAATGGTAGATCTCTAAACTAAACTAAAGTAATGTTATACATGAATACATAAAACAAGAAGGAGGCTACAGAGAAGAATATACTTCTCAGCATTGTAGTGCATGAGTTCCAGCGATAAAGTTCAATATCCGCAATGAGGTAGAGGTGAATCGGACAGTACCCTCACTTATGGAAGGACTATCCGGACATCTTATAGCAGAGAGTAAGAAGCTGTTCCTGCGTCTGGTTATACGCGCTTTCAAGCTTCTGTATCTTTTGCCCTACAGGATCGGGGAGAAGAAGGAATGACTGTTGTCCAGTGTGGGCAAGTTGGGCCGAAGGGCTGGTTTCCACACTGTATCACTCTATGACTCCATGATTCTATGACTGGGGTGGGACAAATCTTCGATCGCGTTGGCTGCTTTTCTGAGGCAGCTTGAAGTAGAGATGGAGTCACTGGTGGGGATTCTGGTCTGTGTGATGGACTGGGCTAAGCCCACAAGTCTGCAATTTCTTGCGGTCTTGGGCAGAGCTGTTCCCAAACAAAGCTGTGATACTACCTGACAGTGTGCTTTCTGCGGTTTACCTGTAGAAGTTTGTCAGTCATTGGGGACATGCTGAATTTCCTCAATGTCCTGAGGAAGTAGAGGCGTTGATGTGCCTTCTCGGCTGTTGCTTCAATGTGGTTGGTTCACGACAGATCGTTCGTGATATTTACACCAAGGAACTTGAAGCTCTCAGCCATTTCCACCAGGACTCATTGATGCTGTTTGGGACCTGTGATCCGCTATGTTCCCTGAAGTTGAAAACTAGCCCGTAGCAGGTCAGGCTATTGTGGGGTTTCGCGTACATTGACAATGATGTTGACATTTTTAAGGTGAAGGGGAAAAGATTTAATAGGAATCTGAGGGGTAACTTTTTCACACAAAGGGCGGTGGGTGTATGGAAAAAGTTGCCAGAGGAGGTAGTTGAGGTTGGGACTATCCCAACGTTTAAGAAACAGCTAGACAAGTACATGGATAGGACAGATTTGGAAGGATATGGACCAAACACAGGCAGATGGAGCTATTGTAGTTGGGACATGTTGGCCGGTGTGGGCAAGTTGGGCTGAAGGGCCTGTTTCCACACTGCATCACTCTATGACACTGCATGACTCTGTGACACAGTTGGGCCAGTTTGACCGAGCAGTTGGACTGATCCTTGTCAGAATTTATGTTTGAATGTGGAGAGAATTAAACCTTGAAGCGGTAATTCACCCTTCCACAACAAGTTTAGGTCTGAAGAAGGGTCCCAAGCAGAAACGTCACTCAGTCCATGTTCTCCAGAGATGTTGCCTGATCCGCTGAGTTACTCCAGCACAATTAAAAGTTGAAATAATTGCAGAGTTGAGATTGAACTTTGTTGGAACAGAGCAGGAGGTGAAGTCAGTGAGACAGGGTGGGAATGGAATTTTTTTTTATCGTGACAGGCAGTTAGAATTCAGATTCACACTTTTAGTCTAGAGTGGGGGATCCGAGAACCATAGGTTTGTGAAGTAGGAAAAAATGTTATAGGAATCTGAGGGGTAACTTTTTCACGCAATGGGCGGTGGTATATGGAACGAGCTGCTGGAGGAGGTATTTGAGGCAGGGTTATTGCAACATTTTAGAAGAAATCAGGTACATGGATAGAATAGGTTTAGAGGGATATAAGCAAGTGGGACGAGTGAAGATGGGACATATTGGTCGGTGTGTGCAAGTTGTGCTGAAGAGCCTGATTCTACACTGTATAGTTGACTCTATGACTATGAGTTGCTGACTGCATGGATTTGTTCTACAAAACAGTCACCCAAAACTGCATTTAATTTTCCTGATGTTTTCTCCTGCTTTATCTCGCTTTAAAAATCTGAAAATCATAGGACGCTCCTGCGGATCAGACATTAAGTGGTAATTTAATCTATGGTGTGAATTATTATTCTAATGGTTTAATACAATTACTGATTCATAACCAGAAAACGGGTGGCATCAGTGGTGCTCCGATTGCTGAATGAGATGGCTGGCGAGAAAGATAGCGATCGCTGATGTTTTCGTAAATAGAAGGTAGACACACAATGCTGGAGTAACTCAGCAGGACAGATAGCATTTCTGGAGAGAAGGAATGGGTGACGTTTCGGATCGAGACCCTTCTTCAGAGACCCTATTTCCTAACTAGGTCGGACTTAAGAGACATCCACTCTTCCAGCTGTTGTATTTGCTTTGTTTTACATGTATATAAATCTAGCATGAAGTTCCCAGTGACTGTCTAGAATAAAACTAGAATAAAGTTATTCTTCTTCTCACTCCTTTTCGAGCTTGTAAAGAAAAAATGTTGGGCATTTAAATTTTGCTTTATGCTTTTCATTGCTTTGCAAATATTGCCTGGAATGTCCAATTGTTTGACTATTTCTATTTTGTTGTTGTTATTTATTCCTATTTATGTCTTTACTTGTTCGGAACAAACAAATAAATAAATAAATAAATAAATAAATGAAAACTGAGGGAGAGAGTGAAGAGGGGGATCGGGGGTTGGGAGGGGAGAAGCAATGCAACCATTTGAAGGTAAGATTGAGGGGAAGCATTTACATACTTCCATCGCAGTATTAATTTATATTTTGATTTTGACATGATTATTTCCATTTGAATCCATCTTCCCAAAGCTTTCAGCCTTGATTTGGTTCAGATCTCAATGGGAAAGAAAAGCATCGCATGATTTCTATTAATCCACAGAAGCTGTGCATCTGAGCAGACCTAAAAACATATGGGAGTTCTCTGAAGCGAGGCAATTCGAAGTTCATTTGTTATTTTTAAGGGCTCATTTTTTACGATTTCTGAAAATTCTTGTTATAAATGTTGTGAGTGTTTCGAAGCAGTTTGTTCTGATATATTTTTCATTTTACAATCCTGGGCCACGCACAAATGCAATGTCCCTCAGTGACAAAAAGATGAAGTTCTAATGTTCCTGATCTTGTTTTTTTTTTTGTTTCTGCATCTCTTCTCTATTCTCTTGCTGGATGGCATATGAAATACATTTCAAACACTAAATCAAATACTGTCAACACAATGTTGGCCACAGGGGGCAAAACCATTCAGACTTCCCTACTTTATAGTCAGGCCTCTAACTTGCATTTGACAAGTCCCTGTCCTGGGAGGTAGAAATCTGCTGCAGCTTCCATGGCTTTTGAACAATATGCACACGGGTAATCGAGTGACCACTTCTTTATGACAGCGTTTCAATATTCAGTAAATTATATGATGTTTTTCTTCCGGCTTCGCAATAGTTATCGATTTCACTAATTCCCAACTGTGCACCGCACTTTCAGATGTTTTACATCACAAAGAAGAATGTAGGTGATTTTTTTTTTACCTTTTGGAGGGGAAATATATTTCTGAAATGATTGTCACCATTTATTATTAAGGAGGAGGACCAAAGTGGATTATGAGCATTGATCTTGTCTTTATTAATTGTGTTGCTTTAGTGTGATGGAGTGTTAAGTGTCTTGGAAGGCATTTAATATGGCTTTTCATAAAAGGAAGTTGATCTGTCTTGACCCCATCAGTTTTTGAACCCGAATGGTGTTATATTTAGTTTCATGTTAAAAGCTTTTTTCAAAAAATAAAAATCGCAAGCAATTTGATTCAAAATGCTTGTGATGGCTTACTTACAGACCAAAGAATAAATCCATTGTATGGAGCAACACTGAAGTATGCAGATCAAGTATCTGATCTGCATTTATACATATCACAAAAGCAAAATGCAATAGAAACTGGAAAGAAACTCATTCAGCTGCCTACCTGAGAGTCATACAGCATGGAAACACCCATTCAGCCCAACTTGCCCATGCTGATGGTCAACATGCCCCATCTACACTATGCCTGTATTTCCTATATCCCTCAGAACCTATCCTATCCATGAACCTGTCGAAATGTTTCTTAAATATTTTGATAATACCTGCCTCAACTACCCCCACCTGCAGCTCGTTCCATTTCCATACCACCCGTTGTGTAGAAAAGTTGCCCTTCAGGTTCCTATTACATCGTGCTCCCCTCACCTTAAACCTTTGTCGTCTGGTTCTCAATTCCCCTACTGAGGCATTCCCATTTGTCCAAACTTGGCCATTTTCCTCCAAAACATTCCTGCCCATATATCTGTATCATATACATACTACCCTCCCCCTTAAAATAATTCCTCTCTCAACTTAAACCACTGGGTGCCTAGTCCTTTAATACTCCCCTACCATTGGGAAAAGTCCCAGACCCAGTTTTGGACCTCAATCTGAAACGGAACCACATTTTCATCTGATTACCTATGGTGCAAGATTTGAATACAGAGAATCTGAAATAATAACAAAAAAAATCTGGAAATACTTAAAATGGCAACCAGCAACTGTGGAGAGAAACAGTTTGTGCTTCAGATTAGAACAGAAAGTGCTGGAGCTCAGGCAGTATTTCTAAAAAAACATGTATAGACAGGACCGGCGGCGTGGGGGGTCTGGGGGGGGGGGCCCGTGGGGGGAGAGAACAAGGGATGCACTTTGTAACTTTGTCAGTGCCATAGGCGGCCTCTATTTGCATACCTTGGGTATGCAAGCAAAGAATTTCACTGTGCCTTGTCACATGTGACAATAAAGTATACGAGACGTTTCGCATCGGAACCCTTCTTCAGAATGATTGCTTTGGATTGCTGACCTTTAATCAGAATTGGGAATAGTTAGCTGTCAAAGTTTGAGGTTGTGGAGAAAGACGATGGTAGAGAGGTGAGGGTGGATATTACAATTGACTTCTCCATCCTGACATGAGCCCATTCAGTTTTTACTTGAGATATACTTCTGAGGCAATATAATATACTGATGCAAGCCTCCAAACCACGCTCCACTTTACCTCATTTGGACGTTGTACTGTCTTGCATTTTGTTAGAAAATCAAGCCAAATGTCTACATTTGTGCTCTATTAATTCAATTGCTTCAAACTTATTACCCTTTCACACTACGTGTGGCTTTGATATTGCCCTTCTCAGCTGTTGCTAAGGATATTTCAACTCCATATCCAAAACTCCTGCCTTGTCCTTTATGCAGAGCAGGAAGGAATGCTGACAAAACCTCTAACACTACAACAAAAGATTTGCACCTTACTATCGAACCAGAAAGTGTATGGATTTGCTCGTGAAGTAAATATGTCTGGATAAAAATAGTAAGTTATTTGAATGGTTGATATTTATTGATTTTTTTTCATAATTCGCAATTACGATTCAGCAAAGAAACAAGTAGCACTTATTGTAAGTGACCTTGGATGGGATGGGTCAGACGGGATGTGGAGAAGACAGGGGGTTTGCTCATATTATTTGCAGGCAAATTTTTCCTCATTGAACTGACGCTTTACACTTAACCTAATATAACATTTCTGGCTTTGTGTATCATCGATGTAAATTGCTTGAGATATCATGTGTCTAAAACTATAACTATCCAGAGAGCTGGTGCCACCGTTTGGTCCCTGTGGACGTGAATTAGATAAAACTGATTCATTTATAGCACTTTCGCTCAACAGGCCAGGACTACAAAAGAAATGTTTGCATGAACTGGACGTCCCAAAGAAACATCAGAAACACAATAACCAAGGGACGCACAGTGGCACAGAGGTAGAGTTGCTGCCTCACTGCGCCAGAGACCCGGGTTTGATCCTGACTACGGCTGCTGTTTATATGGAGTTTGTACTTCTCCATATGACCAGCTGCTCCTTTTTGCTCCCACTCTACAAAGAGTGTTGGTTAATTGGCTTCTGTTAATTGTAAATTGTTCCTAGTGTGTAAGATAGTGCCAGTGCACGAGGTTAGCGCTGGTCGGCGCGGGCTCGGTGGGCCGAAGGGCCTGTTTCCACACAGTATCTGTGAAGTCTAAAGTTGCACACCGTAAACTTCCACAAAGAGTCACTGTAATAATATCTAGATGACCCATTGCATGGGGATGTGAGTGGTAAATAGTGTACGTGGTAAATGTTGCTGGAGTTATTGTGCAAAGATTCCTCTGAACCTTTATGAAATAGATTGAAACTTCAGGAATCTGCTTCTGGTCTCAACCCAGTGACTCCAGTTAGATGAGCTGCAGATCAGGCTTATTGTGGTGCCCACAGTCATTCACCCATTGTTATCTACCCACACGAGCCGCATGCCTTTTTATCTTAAAACAAAGAACACAAAGTGCTGAAGTTACTCTTCGAGTCAGACAGCATCTCAGGAGAACATGGAAGGTGATGCTTTGGGTCGGGACCTTTCCTCGGACTGAAGAAGGGTCCCGACCTAAAACGCCACATATCCATGTTCTCCAGGGATGCCGCCTGACCCACTGAGTTACTCCAGCACTTTGTATCCTTTTTTAAATCAGCATCTGCAGTTCCTTGTTTCTACATTCTTCCTTTTTATCTGCTCTGATGCATCTACATTAAATTCCATGAATACTGCACCCATTGTGTTTCCACCATATATAGATGAACTGTGAGGAATATTATGGATTGCTACCTTTGATTTGAGAACTTCTTTCTCCTTGCTGAAGGGTCTTTTGATCCAGGGGAAAACACTGTAGTTTTGTGCTTTGCGTGACTTAAATTGTCCATCAGTTTCTCTGATGCTGTGAAAATACAGTGTGGGATCCAAAATACATGTTAAACAAAAAATTCCCTTTGAGTGAAATCTGTTCAAATGGAGAAAGTTAGTTTTGGAATTCAATTGAAATAAATGATGGGTCTCTATTTGTAAAACATTTATTTAGCAGGCATTTCTGGCATACCAACTATTCAAGAATAATTTTGAGCCCACAGTCAAAGAATTTTGCAGTTAAACAGTGGCAAGTGTGTGTAAAATCTATATAGTTATCACCTCTCTGTGCATGATCATTTTGACAAGAACCAGCAGGCTTATAGTGCCTCTACTATGGTTAATCGACCCAAAGCCACTTCATTGCAGTGTTGTCAAATTTGACACTGAGCCACATGGGGTGTTACGATATTGACCACAAGTTTGAACAAGGAGGCTAGAAGGCATGTCCAATAGGCCTGGGTCTGTAGCGGCAATGCGCCGAGCCGGCCCGTGTTCGTCCCCTGAGGATCGGAGAGAGGGTGGAGGGAGCCGGAGATGGCAGAGCAAAGAGCAAGGGCTGGTAAGAGAGTGAACTTACTAAGGGTGATTAATGTAGATAAATAGCCTCTTACTTTCCACGCCCTCAAGGTCGGCTTTGGGAGGCCGGGTGAGGAAAGGGATGACGGTTCACTGAACGATCAGGAGGGAGGTGACAGCTGGAGGCCCTGCAGCAGCCTGGGGCTCGCCTGAATTGGTCCAGAAGATGGAGAGCATGGTCTGGACTGGGCTTTAAAATGGCTCCAAAACATGGTGACTTGCATGCAGTCACAGTGGACTACTTCTTGTATTAATCAGGGACTGTGCTTGGGTATGGCAATACTTTACAGAACTATATGCCAAAAAAATGTCACTGTACGTTTGTGATAATGATGAACCATTGAATGTTTTGTGGTTTGTCTTGAAGGAGGGGCGATAGATTTTTGGAGGCAATTTAAGCAGTTAAGCATTGATATGTATTTCATATTTTCAGTATTTATAAAACAATCTCCTGCCAGAGAACAAATGATACTCACAAATTTGATTGATGATGAGCTATTAAGACATGTCTGAGAACACTAGAGGCAGCAAAGCCTGTGGTACCAGACGCCATCTTGTCTTAAAATGAACAAATGTTTAATATACTGTAGATGCATCAGAGCAGAACTAACCAACAAAGCAGCAACAATTGTATCTAGATGAAAATTCCAAACTGGCAAGATACATTTTGGATCGTGATGTCCACTTGCCTGCATGAGCAATGCTGTAACACTCAGTGAGATTGACACCTATGCCCACTGTCATAGTCTTACAGCGTGGAAACAAGCTCTTCGGCCCAACTTGCCCACACCGACTGACATGTCCCATCTACACTAGTCCCAGCTGCCTGCATTTGGCCCATATCCATCTAAACCTATCCTATCCTTTCTAAAATGTTTCTTAAACATTGCGATAATACTTACTTCAACTACCTCCTCCACAGCTCATTCCATACACCTAGCATCCTCGGTGTAAAAAATGTGCCCCTCAAATTCCTCTTAAATCTTTCTCCCCCTCACCTTAAACCCATGTCCTCTGGTTCTCGATTCACCTGCACTGGGCAATTGACTGTGCTTTTACCTCAACTATTCCTCTCATGATGTTGCACACTATAAGATCACCCTTCATCCTCCTGCATTACAAGGAATAGAGTTCAAGACTGCTCAACTTCTCCCTGTTCTCAGGGAGCTCAGGTTCTCGAATCCTGACAACTTCCATCTTAAGGCAAGGTGACCAAAACTGAACGCAATACCCCAAATGTGGCCTCACCAACATCTTGTACAACTGTACAAAAAAAACTACAAAGAAACTGTACAAAAATGTTCCCTTTCTATACTTCATACCCTGACTATTGAAGGCCAATGTACCAAATACCTTCTTTACCACCCTATCTACCTGTGAAGCCACGTTTAGGGAACTTATACCTGTACTCCAAGATCCTTCTGCTAGACAACGCTCCGCAGAGCCCTACCGTTCACTGTGAAGGTCCTGCCTTGGTTTACTTCCAAAAATGTAACACCTTGCATTTATCTACATTAATCACCCTTAGCCGTTGCTCAGCCCACTTGCACAGCTGTCCCGACACAAAACATCACCTATCCATGTTCTCCAGAGATGCTGCCTGCCTACTGAGTTACTTCAGCACTTAGCGTCTTTTTTCAGGAGAAAGTATTGGTCCTCAACTTTCCACTGCATGACAATTAACTAATAATCTGCCTCACATACTCTCAGTTTTAGTTTAATAGAAACCTGAGAGGTAACTTTTTCACACAAAGGGTGGTGGACATATGGAATGAGCTGCTGGAGGAAGTAGTTAAAGCAAGTACATCACAATGTTTAAGAAACATTTAGACAGGTACATTGATAGGACTGATTTAGGGCCATATGGGCCCAACACCGGCAGGTGGGACGAGTAGATGGCTGGCATGGCAGTTTGGGCCGAAGGGCCTGTTTCCACACTGTGTGACTATGATTCCAAGTAATGCAGGTATGGGATTGAATCTAACAACCGTCGTGAGCAAACACATTTCCCTGGAGCATCCTTACCCTTCCACAACAAGTTTAGGTTGAACCAGTGACTTGCATTCACTCCTCATGACACCTGTATCCCAGTAAGTGTGCAGCTATTCTAAACACCGCCGGTGTGCACGTGTAAATGTATGTGGTCAGTCCTGAAACATTTACAGTTGAAAGTACCTTCAGTTCCCTAATATTACAATAAATTCCTGTAGTTTGCGTGTCAAATTAATTCTTCCGCAGCCTCCAGCTCGTGGAATAGCGCAGCTTCAACCTACTTCTGTTTTTATTAAGGAATAACACATCAACAAGATAAGAATGACAGCAAATAACAATCTTGCAACTCGGCAATTTCTCTTATTTGATAACCTTTTGACCGCCAGCCACTTCAAGATAAATCCATGTTAACGGACTTAGGCAAAACACTTGGGTGAATTTACAAATCTGCACAGAAACACACGTTGGCATCATGGGGCCACACCGTGCATTAGTCGAGCCTTTTGTTTCCCTGACAGCTTGGCAGAAGCAAAGCTTTACACGATCTCCACATTGTCATGTCAGACCTCAAATTTTTCACATTTTCTCAGCTGAAGTGTTTGACTGTTGGCCCGCAGCCAAGATCTGCAAAGCTTGTTGTAAAGCAAAAGCTTTCTGCCAAAGAATGTGAACATCATCGCTTCCACTATCCATGACAGGAACGTTGTGGTGTGCAGCAACTCTACGGGGCCGAGTTTAAAGTAGTTCATTTTCAGATTAGTGCACATTGTACACATGTACGCAAAGATTCAAATAGCCATTAAAGATTATGCAATATGCTGGTGTAACTCAGCGGATTAGGTAGCATCTGTGGAGAACGTGACTAGGTGACGTTTCCAAAAGGGACCCTTCTCGGGATCCTTTAACTTGCCATATTTGTCCCAACCCCCCACCTCTTTTCCAGGTGTCTCCCCCACTACTGCAATCAGTCTTAAGAAAGGTCCCGTCCCAAAACGTCACCTATCCATGTTCTGCAGAGATGCTGCCTGACCCGCTGAGTTACTCCAACACTTCGTGTCTTCTTTTATTTACTAACATCTGCAGTTCCCTCTTTCTTCATTCAGCCTTTGAAGATTCTTTTTTTTAATTTTCTAAATTTTAAGTGAAACATTTCCAGGTAAAATCCTTCTGTAGCTGATCTGCTACTGCTTCATAAGTCCAGGAACCTGGTTCAATCCCGACTTTGGGCGCTGTCTGTGTGGAGTTTGCATGTTCTCTCAAAGAGCAGGTGCATTTTCTCCAAGTGTTTCAGTTTCCACCCACATCCTGTAGATATGTGGGGTGGAGGTTAGGTTGATAGGAATGTGGGGAAAATGAATAATGGGATTACTATAAATCTTTGCTTTATGGTTGGTGTGGATTCAATGGGTCGAAGGGCTTGTTTCCATGCTGTAGCACTCTACAACACTGAGAAAAAACTATTTTACAAATTAAAATCCACACTCAGTGGCAGGATTTAAAAACTGGAAGCTAGACAGGAAGGAAGGAGGGTAGTACACGGAGCAGAGTAATCTAACAGAAAGAAAAAAAGCAAAGTAGGTTCATTCAGAGGGATTTAACTTGTAAAGGTAAATTCTATAATCTTTCAAAACAAGGAACTACAGATGTTGATTTACAAGAAAAAATACAAAATGCTAGGGTAACTCAGCAGGACAGGCAGCATCTCTGGAGAGAAGGAATGGGTAGCATTTCGGGTCGAGTCCTTCTTCGGGTCGAGTCCCTTCTATAATTACTTTGCTTGAATTAAAGGAACTCGAAAAATAAAACCAAATTATTGCAGATACTGGAAATCTGAAATAAGAACAGAAAATGCTGGAAAAACTAAACTTTATTAAAAAAAAAACTCCTCTGGCCAAATAACTGTACAACATGATGTGTTTACTTGACGTGCAATTATAATAACAGCCGAAATGCCAATTTTTTATCAAATAACCTAAAAAGTCAGTTTTCAAAAATATATGTATTCCTTTAATGCACTGCACATACTTTTCCCGGACCAAAAATATTTATTTAAATTACTTGAGAATTTTAATTTGTAATCACTTGAGTGAAATGCTCACTTATCAGACAACCGTTTAAATAGAGTTGAGTGCAATTCAAGTTTGACATCAACTGCTCTCAGTGCAGGTGGCAAATGCATTTGCAGGATATTTTAATAACATCCAATTGGAAAGTTTTATCACACAGAATTTGTTACAATATGGAAATACCCTGTTTTTAATTACTGCAATAAAACCTTGATCTGCCCAGAAATGTTGATGTGTCAGCTCAGTATTTAAATACCTCATGTAAATTATAGGAGCAGATGAAGAAAAATGAGAAAAATGAGAGATTCACTGATTTCTGGAAACTCGTTACTACATTGCTTGTAAAACTCAGTTCTATAAAGGAGGTATCATCTGATTTTCAGGATAAAATAGCAAACCTTTTCAGCCTGTATGTAGAAACAAGGGGAATGGTAGATTTTTTTTAAAAAGACAAATACTACTGGAGTAACTCAGCAGGTCAGGCAGCATCTCTGGAGGGCATGACTAGGTGATTTTTTTAGGTCGACTAATTGTAGTGCCGAGAGAAAGCCAGGCAAGTGATGGGTGGAAACAGATGGGGAAAAAAACCCAAAAGTCTGTGAGATAAGGAGAGAAGAAGTGTGAAATGTGAAACCAGGGGATGAGATGTCAGTGGTAGGACGTCACATTTCATGCCTCTTCTCTCTTTGGTTCACAGCCTTTTGTCTTCTCTTCATCTCTGGCCTGTGTCCAACCAACTGCCGATCAAAATTCCCCCTCACCTGCATCTATCTATTCTTTGCAATACTTTGTCCCCACCTCTCTTCTAGCTTCCCTCCCTCCTGCCCACTACAACTGCAATCAGTCTGAGGAAGGGTCCCAAACTGAAACTTGTCTGATGTTGCCCGAGATGCTGCCTGACCAGTTGCGTTACTCCAGATCTGTTGTTTATTTTGGAGAATATTACGCAGCCTGTTGGATATGTTTAGCAAAAATGGCATGGGAATCAGTAGAAGCTTGGACATTAGGCAATGACTGGAGGATTGAGAGACTGGCATGACAGTGGTGGTGGGCAAGGGGAAGGCATTACTATCTGCTTTATGATCAATGCTTCGTGGTGCACTGATGTGATGCTCTTAGTTCCCTTAACCTGGAATCCCAGATCGTAAAATGGCCGTGCTTTTATTCACCGAGGGAGTTCACCTCGAGTGTCTTGTTGGCGATCTATGCACCAGCCCAAGCCAATGCCAAGATAGCATTGGATGAATTATATTTGGTCGACAACTCTCTTGAGACAGCACGCCCTGATTCATTATCAATATCAATAGAAACATAGAAATTAGGTGCAGGAGTAGGCCATTCGGCCCTTCAAGCCTGCACCGCCATTCAATATGATCATGGCTGATCATCCAACTCAGTATCCCGTACCTCCCTTCTCTCCATACCCTCTGATCTCCTTAGCTACAAGGGCCACATCTAACTTCCTCTTAAATATAGCCAATGAACTGGCCTCAACTACCCTCTGTGGCAGAGAGTTCCAGAGATTCACCACTCTCTGTGTGAAAAAAGTTTTTCTCATCTCGGTTTTAAAGGATTCCCCCCTTATCCTTAAGCTGTGACCCCTTGTCCTGGACTTCCCCAACATCGGGAACAGTCTTCCTGCATCTAGCCTGTCCAACCCCTTAAGAATTTTGTAAGTTTCTATAAGATCCCCTCTCAATCTCCTAAATTCTAGAGAGTATAATAATAATAATAATAATAATATTTATTTATATAGCACTTTTCAACAAAACCAGTATTTGAACCAAAGTGCTTTACAAAGATTGATTAAATTAATTGAACAGATCAATGCAATAAATCCATACAAATCAAAAAAAGAGAAAAAAGAGAATAAGAAAAAAGACACAGAAACAGTACACTATAGAAATCAACATGAAACGTCCCCCCACAGCAGAATTCACTGTGAGGGAAGGCACCAAAAATAACCAGTTCTCCCCCTCATAGTCCACCCGAGGTCGGGGCCTATATCTGGCCTCCTCAGCCAGCCCGGTGTCTTCAGGCCCTCCTGCCGCGAAGCTGGACCATCGGCGTCGGTGAACATCCATCAGCGGCCTGGACTGAAGCGGCCGCTTCCCCCCCGAAGACTGCAACGACCAAAGTTCACAGGCCGCGCCGGCCGAACCCCCGACACTGGCGATCTCGGATCCCAGGCTCTGCGGTGCTGTCGGCGGTAACAGTGCCCCGGAGCTTACCGCAAGGCGACCCGGCAAGGCATCGCCCGCTCCTTGTAGGTGTCCCAGCATCTACACCGCCGTCGAAGCTGCAGTCCCCGCAGGAAACGCCGCTCAGCGCTGCTCCAGTTCGACTAGGCCGCACAGAGAGGACGAAGATGCGGTTCGGAGAAAAACCGCATCTCCGACCAGGTAGGACTGAGTGGAGTGGAGAAGTCAAGACAGTTATTGCACCAACAGTGGATATAGAAAGGTCCAGAGAGGGTAGCAGGCTGGGTAGGGGATGGGGGGTGGGGTTGGGGGAATGTTGGAGACTGGAGACAGATTGTCACTGGATGGATAGGATTCTCTCCCATAATGAAAAGCTCAGAGGTGGCAGAAGAGCCCTACGCCCCTATGTTCCCAATGTAGGGGGAGTCCAGAACCAGGGGTCACAGTTTAAGAATAAGACCCGCTGAGTCACTCCACCCATTTATCTTGGTCTATTAACAGATTCAGATCTACCTTAGATCTCCTCTTGTAAGTCTGCGTGGCGCTCTCCTTTTCCACCGGCATTCTCGAAACTCCTTGCTTGGGTTATTGATCCACACCGTGAAGGTTAGAGTTTCGACCTCTAGTAGCTGCCGGCTGTTTCAATGCCTGGCAGAATGGGTTTTGGTGCACCCACTTCAAGTTGACAGATGAAATGGAGCCCGTCTCTCATGGTTACGGATGCAGTTCACTGTGAGGTCACCAGCCAGGCACATTATGAGGTCACCTCTGATTATGATGGTTTACAAACTTGTGATCTTTCGAATGGAAGGCAGGCCCAGAAGGGAATAAACCATTTCACCATATGACCGTCACAGTGGTTATAACCAACTGGACTCAAATGTTAGATACAAGGAGTTGAGTTTATTACGTGTACAGAGAAAAGCTTTTTGTCGCATGTTAAATACAGTCAGCAGAAAGACAAGACATGATTACAATCATAGAAACATAGAAAATAAGTGCAGGAGTAAGCCATTCGGCCCTTCGAGCCTGCACCCCCATTCAATATGATCATGGCTGATCATCCAACTCAGTATCCTGTACCTGCCTTCTCTCCATACCCCCTGATCCCTTTAGCCACAAGGGCCATATCTAACTCCCTCTTAAATATAGCCAATGGACTGGCCTCAACTACCTTCTGTGGCAGAGAATTCCACAGATTCACCACTCTCTGTGTGACATTTTTTTTTCTCATCATGGTCCTAAAAAACTTCCCCGTTATCCTTAAACTGTGACCCCTTGTTCTGGACTTCCCCAACATCGGGAACAATCTTCCTGCATCTAGCCTGTCCAACCGCTTAAGAATTTTGTAAGTTTCTATAAGATCCCCTCCTCAATCTTCTAAATTCTAGCCGAGTCTATCCAGTCTTTGAAAGACTCATCCATGCCTTCATCTCCTCCCGACTGGACTATTGCAACTCACTTCTCCTTGGCATCAGCTCCACCTACATCAACCGACTACAACTGGTCCAGAACGCAGCCACCCGACTCATCACCCACACCAAATCCTGGCATCACATCAATGCAGTCCTCAAACAACTTCACTGGCTTCCCATCTCCCACCGGATCACCTACAAAATCCTGGTCCTCACCTACAAAGCTCTCCACCATCTGTCCCCCCCATATTTCACTGACCTCCTCTCCCCCTACCAACCCTCACGGTCCCTCAGATCCACATCAGCCGGTCTCCTCTCCATCCACAAGTCCAACCTCGGTAGTTTTGTGGACAGAGCCTTCTCCAGGGCAGCTCCCAGGCTCTGGAACTCCCTCCCCCAACTGATCCACAATTCCGTGTCCCTCACCATCTTCCAGTCCCGCCTCAAGACCCATCTCTTCACCTCTGCCTATCCTTAGCCCCACGTCCCCCTCCCTTTTCATCTGTGCATTAATTGCCTCATATTGTGTTTTGTATTGAATTCTGTCTTTACTTTGTGTACTAGTCATGTCTCTACTATTTATTGCATTCCCCTTACATGTTTTTCCTCTACCTGCTAAATTTTTGTAAGGTGTCCTTGAGACTCTTGAAAGGCGCACATAAATAAAATGTATTATTATTATTCTTAGTCTTTCTTCATATGAAAGTCCTGCCATCGCAGGAATCATTCTGGTGAACCTTCTCTGTACTCCCTCGAGCCATTTACAGTGTATAAAGGGATCAGGGGGTATGGAGAGAAGGCAGGTATAGGATACTGAGTTGGATGATCAGCCATGATCATATTGAATGGCGGTGCAGGCTTGAAGGGCCGAATGGCCTACTCCTGCACCTATTTTCTATGTTCCTATGTTTCTATGAATGGGTGTATTCTGCTATTGCATTTCAATATTATTTTTGCACAACTTCAAATTGCACAACAAACTTTGCACCATTTCCAGCTGTTTTGCATTTATCGTTCTATTTATTGTTTTATCTATCCGAATAAGTATGCTCTGCATTATTTGAGCTTCATGTGAATACCGTGCACCCTAGTGTATATGACAATTAAGTAATCTGATCTAATCATTTGAAAGTTACAATGGAATCTGTTAACATTGGCCTTTAAGAAATATAATGTTAGATTGCAGTAGTTCGCTGCATCTATTGTGCGCATAATTGGAATTTTTTCAGCTGCTGGTTCAGTCAGAAGTTTATGCCATGCTGAAAATGTTCCCGTCTACAAAAAAATTCAATTAGAAAACATAATTAAAGTCAATTGAAACTTGACTTGGTGTCATTTTTATTCCCTCGAGAAACTAGCCTGGCACTGTGTCAGGTCTTATAGATTAATGCCAAGAGAAGATGCAAAGTGCTGCTGCAAAAAAAATTCTAATAGTTTATTCTAATGGACAATGTGGAAGGGTTGATCTGGTGCTTTTTTTCCCTACGACTTTCTCTAATTTATGTTGTTGCTGGCTTAATTCATCTTAATGTTCAAAAATTAGCATATTCTTTTATATCTTTTATTTTACAGGAATGATTGGCTAGGCTGCTGGTATTTTCTTCTGAAATAAGCGGTGATTTAATTGTGATGTATAAAATTATGTGAAGCCTGCTTAGGATGAATAGGATGGATCTACTTCCCTAAGCCTGGAGGCTTACCTCTCTCTAGAGTTCCTTCCTCCACCCCTTCAAGCATTTTTATTTTATCTCTTTGAGCAATGGATTGGAGGGGAGCTGAGAAAAATCTTTATATCTAATGTGGTGGCATAAGTCAGTGATAGAGGCAGGAAGATCCAGCACATGTAAAAGGTACCTTGGTGTCCACTGGATGTGCTGTAGCCCGCAATGCCATGGATCAGGAATTGGGAAGTGGGATAATAATAATGATAGTTTAAAGATACAGCACAAAAACAGGCCCTTTGGCCGACCGAATTCCCTCTGACCGGCAATCCCCACACATTAGCACTATCCTACACACGAGAGACAATTTACAATCTTTACCGAAGCCAATTAACCTTCAAACCTGTGGGAGGAAACCGATGCATCCAGAGAAAACCCAAGCGGTAACAGGGAAAACGTTCAAACTCCACACAGACAGCATCTGTAGTCAGGATCGAACCCGGGTCTCTGGCGCTGTAAGACAGCAACTCTACCGCTGTCCCACCGTGCCACCCTCAAATGATAATAATGATAATGATTTATCAGTCCGAAGAAGAAGGATCAGCCTGAAGAAGGGTCTCGACCCGAAATGTCGCCCACTCCTTTTCTCCAAAGATGCTGCCCCACCCCCTGAGTCTCTCCAGCATTTTTTGTCTACTTTTGATTTTTCCAGCAACTGCAGTTCCTTCTTAAACATAATGATAATGATGATACTTTATTGTCATATGTACCAATGTGCTTAGGTACAGTGAAATGTTTTGTTTTGCAATACAATACATTAAAATCATATCATAGGTAAGTACAAAAGTGTAATGATTGGAGTGAAATAGTGTTTTCACCAAGACAGTGCACAAAGAGTCGCCATGTTTCTGGCGACCACAGAGTTTCAAAGTTCTTAATAGCGCTGTCTTATCTCAGCTTTAAAGGCTCGTTGTCCTGGCGACATGATCCTCTCCTCCATTCGCCGCCATCAGCTTCAGTTTTTTTTCTTTCACTTGTTTATTTGGCATTTCATTCACTAATTGCTTTTAATCTTAACTTCTGGCCAGAGTGCAACAACTGGCCCTTCTGCAGATATATGACAAATACATCTTCATTGTTGTGCCAACCATTTGTTTGGCTTTCGCTCTCATGGAGATTCAACTGAGTGCTGTTTATTAGGCTACAAAAGCTGACAGCACCACCACCACAAATCAGACTCAGATTTCTATCATAGCTGTGTTGACATAGGAAGCATCTGAAGTCACAATTCCATGTTGTATGTTGCACCACAATGTTACTTTCAGTATGCATGGTCTGTTGCATAAGAGTCTAAATTGAAGCCTTGTCTAATCTCTCAAATGGAACTGAAAGATCACACAAACCAACCACCTTTCCATTGACTCCATTTACACCTCACGCTTCCTTGGAAAGGCCACCAGCATAATCGAGGATGTGTCTCACTCCCGCTTCTCCACTCTCCCATCAGGCAAGAGGTATAGAAGTGTGAAAACACACATTGCCCCCCATCCTGCTTTCTACAAGATGGATGGATTGCCTGCAAGATCTTGAAGGCAAAGAGAAGCAAGCAATGCAATTAGCCATGCAAATTCTGAGACCCGCTTGTTTGGTTAATATATTTCCACAAACTAAGTATTTACCTTGAACAATAAACTGTAAATGCGACAATTGCAATAAATTGCCTTGCATCAATGTTATTTCCTCTGCAAAGTTACTAACAGAATTTCTGCCCAATCAGGAATTATGGATATAAAATATGGCCAGTATCTTGCAACCTTATTTAATTAACGGCATCTTGTAAATCTGGGAGCAATGCATAAACATTGATGTTGACAGGACATTACATAAAGCAATCTTAACTTTTATCTCCCAATGGATTTGATATTATATTTTGATGCATCATTTTTTTGTGATCTTCCTTGGAACATTTTACCAAGCTTCAGTCACAAAAAAGTTGTCATTGTTTGGTGTCGGATATGATTTCTGATTTTACCAGATGACTTTAACTAAATTTGCAACAGTTTACCAATATACTTATTTTGCCTGGAGTTTCAGGCACAATCAGCAGGAGTTGCATTTGACAGATGCAACAAAATATAATCATATACAGGGATAGATTTTAAAATATTGAGGTTAAGAAAGGATTCAAAGACGAAATCAATCCATCTGTGAGCCCCCGCAGGTATTTTTTATTCTTAATTGGGTTTATTTTGTTGATTTTACACAACGTTTCTAAGATATATGTGAATGCATGTTTATCAGATTGCTCTGATTATGGTTTAGGTTTAGATTTATTATTGTCACGTGTACCGAGGTACAGTGAAAAGTTTTTTTTACATGCTATCCAAACAGATCAGATAATACCGTACATGAATACAATCAAGTCAAACTCATAAGCAATGTTTGTTCCCCTTTACTCATAAGTAAAGGAGAAGAAACAGAATGGAGAATATAGTTCTCAGCATTGTAGAGCTTCAGTACCGTCGAAAAAGTCCAATGTCTGCAATGGGGTAGAGGTGAATCAGGCAGTACCCTAGCCTATTGAATGACTCTTCAGAAGCCTGATAATAGAGGGGAAAAGCTGTTCCTGAGTGGTGGGGAGCACTTTCAAGCTTCGCTGCCTTATACTGGACAAAAGCTACAACTAGAAGGAACGAATGGGTAATGGTTCAAAGGTTTTTTATTATCACGTGTATCAAGGTGCAGTGAACAATAATATAATAATAATAATAATAATAATAATAATAATAATAATAATGCATTTTATTTATGGGTGCCTTTCAGAAATATCAAGGACACCTTATAGTTAAAACAAGCAAATTACAAACATAAATACAGCAATTATACATTGGAGAGAGAGGAGTGGCAGCTAGTCGCGCCAGCGTTCACTCTCACTTCCGGCAGCCATTTTTTCATCTTCCATAAAATAACAGAACACACAATGAAAACAGTTTAACATCCACCACAGTGAGTCTACCAGGCACCTCCTCTCTGTGATGGAAGGCAAAAGTCTTAAAGTCTTTATCTCATCCTTCCTTAATCTCCCTCTGCGTTGAGGCGATCCAGGCTTTCGATGTTGGACCCCCCGCCGGGTGATGGTAAGTCCCGCAGCCAAATCTGAGCTCCGCGTATGGGCCGGTTCAAACTCTGCGGCCCGGGGCGGATGAAGGCATACAGATCAGTAAGCTTATTGCCATACATAAGTACAATCCCTTGTTAAGTACAGAATGCATAGAAATAGCCCACTCAGTCTATATGCAAGAGGTGCCAATTTTGGTGCCATTTTCGAAGTCCCAGCTGCATTTGACTGTGAAGGTCCGTTGCCTCCATCCGGATCGTCCAGTGAACCATCGTTCCTCTCCTCGCCCGGCCACCTTCAAGCTTTGTGCCCGGAGGCTACTGTTACAGCCTAGTGCTTGAAGGTGCTTGGATGATTTGTAGTCATAACTAATGCCGATTGGAAGAGCTTTAAACTTTAGAGATACAGCGCGGAAACAGGCCCTTCGGCCCACCGCCCAGTGATCACCCCGTACGCTAGCACTATCCTACACACTCGGGACAATTTACAATTTTACCAAAGCCAATTAATCTACAAGCCTGTACCCTTTGGAGTGTGTGAGGAAACTGGAGCACCCCGAGAAAACCCGAGCGATCATACGGAGAATATACAAATTCCGCAGTCAGGATCAAACCTGGGTCTCTGGCGCTGTATGGCAGCAACTCTACCGCTGCTCTACTGTGTCACCCTACCGGATGACTCGGGTAAATATGGAATTACAAACGATTGTTACAATTTTTATAATTTATATATTTAAAAAAATTAAAATATTCAGATGGCCATCTCCCAGTTTAAAAAATATATATGCTGTACTTGAAAGGTCACAGCAGCTCGAGCGTCTTTCTCAAATGCTTTGTTTGAAGAAGTTGCTGTTTTGTTCTGCCAAAACACTTCAGTAAAATATGAGGCTGAGAAAAATATGTTTGTTTTAAGTGTGTTCCTGGGATGTGAGGATTAATTGGCCATCCCTATCTAGTCCGCAACGTGAAGGTGGGCAGGTGTCATAAATTACAGCAGTCTTCAGGGTGGTGGTTCTCCCACAATAATTCTAAGTGGGTAACCGCTAGCAATGAACTCGGGGGGTGAGCCTGTTCCCAAGGTAGGCACCGCTCTTGTCCTTCCTGGCCGTGGATAGTGCAGGTGGCGTGTTGACGCTGGTGATGGACACCGATCAAGCAAACTGTTCTCTTCTGTCTTGAGTCACAATGTCATCGGAGTTTAGTACCGCCCTGAACATTCCTATCCCCGTAAAAATGATTTAACATACGCCATTAAAAGGGCGAGGTAAAAGACGATTTATGCTGGTTAAGCTCTTGCTGAACTTCCAGGTGAGAAAGTTGCTCAAGATTCTGCAGCGAATCAGCAGCTTCAGGTAAAAAGAGTTGCCCACTTTTTAGTTTTTGATTTATGTTTTAGTTTTTGGTTTGGAAAAACAGTGTGGAAACAGGCCCTTCGGCACACCAAGTCAGCGATGACCAACGATCACCTGTGTACTAGTTCTATCTGCCACACTAGATGCAATTTACAGAAGCCAATTAACCTACAAACCTGTGCAACTTTGGGGGAAGAAAGCGGAGCACTCTGAGAAAACCCACGCGGTCACATGGAGAATGTGCAAATACTGCACAGACAGCACCCATAGTCAGGACCAAACCCCGTCTCTGCCGCTGTAAGGCAGCGACTCTACCGCTGCTTCACTGTGCCGCCCCTAATCTTGTAACTATCGGGGATCTTCCTTCATATTTCCTCTTCTGATCCCCGTTCATTATTGAGGGGCCTCTACTACAATCCCATCAAAGTGATCACCCCCTCCCCTCCCCTCTCTTCTTCTTTCTCATTCTCCACCCATAGAGTCTCACTGGATGATTCCCCCAGGGATATCTCAAGTATCAACACAATGTTCTCCCCCGATAAAAATTGCAACTTCCCCTCATCTCTCACCTCCAGGAGACCTCTCCATCCTGTACAACTTGTACCCCGGTACTGAGCTGCCAGTTGAGTTGGGATCAGGAATGAAAGGATATACGGGGAATAGGGTTAGTTTTTACGTTATTCCGTCAAGGAGCACAGACGGATGTACCTTGACGCTCTGTTAGTCAAATGCTCCAGCAACCACCTTTTGTGTTTTCCGCAACTAAAATTTTCAATTCAAAGTGTCACAAGCACAGAATGAAATCCAATGAAATAAAAACATCATTCAACAATTTCTTCAGGAGCATTCTCCTCAAAATGGCTTTAGGCTACATTTCCTTAGGCATTGAAGGTCCAGCAGCCTATTGTATAGTAACTTGGGGCAATCGGCTCCAACCAGGAATGAGGATTAGTTTATTGTCAGGTGTACCAAGATACAGTGAAAAGCCAGTCAGCGGAAAGACTATATATGATTACAATCAAGCCATCCACAGTGTACAGAAACATGATTAAGGGAAAAACGTGAATAATGTTTAATGTAAAGTAAAACCCAGTAAAGTCTGATCAAAGATAGTCCGAGGGTCTCCAATGAGGTAGATAGTAGCTCAGGACTGACCTCTAGTTATTGGTAGGATGGTTCAATTGATATCAGCTGGGAAGATACTGTCCCTGAAACTGGAAGTGTGTGTTTTCAAACTTCTATGCCTTTTGCCTGATGGGAGAGGGGAGGAGAGGTAGTGGCGGGGGTCTGACTCGTCCTTGATTATGCTAGTGGCCTTGCCGAGGCAGCGTGAGGTGTACGGTGAAGGTGCAAACAGAACCTCGGATATGACTATATAATGGCCAAATCTTTAAAGTCATGGTAGAGGATACTGTTCATGAAATCATCCACATGCATTCAATTGTAACTTTTATTATGCAATCAGACTGAATCTCTCTTGCCTGAAGCCATAACACGTTTCATAGTCATATCACTAACTAATTCAAACTTGTACCATTAGTTTTACAGCAATACACAAATAAAACTATTTTATGTAAAATTCATATATATTTGCCAGTGTCAAACTTTACACTTTCACTATATTAAACAGGTATGCTTAGTCATAGAGTCATATAGCATGGAAATAGTCCCTTCAGCCCAACTTGCCCACACTGACCAACATGCCCCATCTGCACTTGTCCTACCTGCCCACGCTTGGCCCTGAACTCTCGAAACATATCCTATCAATGTCTCTTGAACGTCCTATGTCCAACGTCTCTTGAACATTCTGATAGTACCTACCTCAACTACCTTGTTCCATACATCTACCACCCTTTGTGTAGAAAACGTACCTCTTTGGTCCCTATTAAATCTTTTCCCCCCGCCTCACCTTACACCTATGTCCTCTTGTTCTCGATTCTCCTACTCTGGGCAAAAGACTCTGAGCATTTACCCGATCTATTGTTGTTGCCTCATGTTGTTGGACACTTCTATACGATCACCCCTCATTCTCCTGCGCTCCAAGGAATAAAGTCCTAGCCTGTAGTTCAGGCCCTCAAGCATGAGCAATGTGAATGGAGATGGACACAAAATGCTGGAGTAACTCAGCAGGACAAGCAGCATCTCTGGATAGAAGGAATGGGTGACGTTTTGGGTCGAGACCCATCTTCAGATGTTTGACGAAGGGTCCTGACCCGATACATTACCCATTCCTTCCATCCAGAGATGCTGCCTGCCCCGCTGAGTTACCCCAGCTTTTTGCGTCTATCTTCGGTTTAAACCAGCATCTACAATTCCTTCCTACACATTACGTGCTTGGAGATCGGCCAGGGTTAAGCAATGAAAGTGTGATTGTCATAGACAATGGAAGTAGGATAATGCCAGTGTACCACAGGACACGTGACAATAGTAAACAAAACTAAACTAAACTCTAAGCCACCTATCTGTCATTTATGTCCAGTGATCGTGACAAGCCAGTCTTATTTTCCTCTCAGTCGCAAGAAGCATCGGAATAGTCAACAATCAAGAGTGGTTCATTATCATATATCCACATTGAGTTCTCCAGTTATAGATAACTGCTAACGACCCCCCTCCCCTCCACTATCCTCCACCTCTTTCCCTTTCTCCCCCCTCCCTTGCGCCCCATATGGACTCACACCTATCTCTCCCCTTCTCCTCTTCCTACATCCCTTCCTCTGGCTTCTCAATCTGCAACTCTTCAATCCTTCTGTCTCGCACCTTCTGGTCCAATCTCTTCCCTTTTTTCACCAATCATCTGCCAGTCAATGCCCCTGTTACCTGTGTCCTCATATTGCCTGCCATGCTTTGTCTTGCCTCTCCTCTTTCCCAGCTTTCTTTCGCCCACAATCAGACTGAAGAAGGGTTCTGCCCCGAAACATCACCTATCCATGTTCTCCAGGATGCTGCCTGGTCTGCTAAATTACCCCAGCACTTTATGCCCTTTAATGATTTTTTTTGCTTGCAGCAATAGGTGCATAGGTTAAAAATGAAGAATGATTTATGTTTTTAATGCTGTAATAACATCTGAAGGTCCGTAACTATGTTAGAAAGCAAGACTTCTTATACAGTAAGGTGCACATGGAAGGTTTATTGGTGTACATGTTCTTCCAGGTTTGCACTGGTAGCTACACTTGGTGTCTTAACCACAGTGGCATTACATGAATAGAACATATTCTATTTATTGGTGATTTTTGATTATATTTAAGACATTCCAAAATAAGTGTTTCTGCAAGGGAACGAGAAACCAGAGAAAGAGAAACTGCCAATCAGACTGATCTAAAGCAGAAACTGCTGTAAATGTGCACCAATTAAATCAGTATTTTGTAAAGACTTGTTCATCTTTAGAATATAACCCTTCATTTTAGACAGGCCTGCAAAGGCTGGGTTGGCATTCTCAACGAGCAAACTATCACTAGGGAAGATCTTCGCATTGCTAAACCTACAGAGGAAAAAGCACCATCAATAAAATAATAATTGGGATTGAACTCTGTTTTGGAGTGTACCTCCAGCACACGGGTGGTAGTTTTTTCCTCCGATTGTCAAAGTGCACAGAAGCCAGTCAGACGCAAATCTTAAAATTTCAGTATCTTTATAATGAAGTGGAGGAGAAAAAAAAGTGATTTAAAAATAAATTCAGGATTAACTTATTATAAATTTTATATTAAAAATTCTGATTTGTTGCAAAATTCATTTTTAATATCCTGCCTTTTCCCATCGCCCTCCTTCCCCTCCCCCTATGTTTTGTGGTCCTTTAGGAGGATTTCAGAACTACTTATTTGTAGCCTTGAGAATGTCTTCAGAACAGCATAATCCTATATTTAGTTTTGCAGCACTGATTTCCATTTTTATTCAATCAATAAAAAATTCGCATCATGTGACACTCTACGGACTGGAAACTAGATACATTTTAACAAAGCCTTAAACATTTTTTTTAAGCTGTAGCTTGAGTGCAGCCAGAATTTAGTGCTGCAATTGCACTGCTGAGAAGTTTAAGGGATCATAATTGAACTGGTAAAGTTGAAGATTTTTTTAATTTCAACTTGATTCTGTATGGTCCTGAATGGCTTTAGTTTTTTTTTGGTTAGCGGTGTGGAAGAGTCCTGTATCATTTCATAAACCCATTGACTTAAGTGCTAGCATCTGGTTTTCAATGAAACACAAGATAGATGAGGGCAGAAACAAGGAACTGCAGACTTAGTTTAGTTTAGAGATGCAGCTTGGAAACAGGCCCTTTGTCCCGCCGTTCACACTAGTTCTATATTATCCTACTATCTCACCCATTCCTGACACTCCAGGGGCAATTTACGGAGAGCCAATTAACCAACAAACCTGCACGTCTTTCGGATGTGGGAGGAAACCATCGCACCCGGAGGAAACTAAGGTGGAAATTGCAAACTCCACACAGACCACCCGAGGTCAGGATTGAACAGGCTCTCTGAAGATGAGAGGTAGTGGCTCTGCCAGGTGTGACACTGTGCCGCCCTGCAATTGTTGTAGACAGTTGACCAGATGCTGGTTTACAAAAAGAAACACAAGGGGCTGGAGTAACTCAGTGGATCAAACACCATCTCTGGAGGACATGAATAGATGATATTTCACGTTGGGACTCTTCTTCAGACTGATTGTGGTGGGTAGAATTGCTGGTTTGGGTCAAATGCGGGCAAATTAAACTAGCTGGGATTGGGGCATTTTGGTTGGCATGGTATTTTCGGTGGGAGATTTTAAACTATAAAGGAATATTTGCTTGTATCACAGCATTATAGAAAACTGATGACGCAGGAGAATGAAATTTGGACAATTATGTCCTCACCAGTTATCCAGCCTAATTCCATCCTCTTGCTGTATATCTGTGATTTGCAGCTCTTCGACCATTTTTAAATGGTTTTGTCTCTCTCATCTTTTCAGGCCGTGTTCCTGACTCCACCACTCTTTCATTAAAATATATTTCCTCAACATCCCTCTGATCCTTCCATCAATTACTTTATATCTTTGGTACACAAAAAAGCTGGAGAAACTCAGCGGGTGCAGCAGCATCTATGGAGCGAAGGAAATAGGCAAAGTTTCGGGCCGAAACCCTTCTTCAGATTGGAATGCCAACCAGACTTTATATCTTTGCTGCATATAAGGGAATGAATACCTTCAGATCCTATCTCAGCACCTCACAATTTTATTTTCCTCAAGTAAGTGCCATTAATTATTCACCTTAGAATTCACCATTGGTTACTACTCCCATCATCACTGTGCATGGAGGGTTGTTCACAGTTCCAGACTTTAGACGTTATTTTAGACTTTAGCGATACAGCACAGAAACAGGCCCTTCAACCCACGGAGTCCGCGCTGACCAGCAATCACCCTATACACTAAAAACATCCTACACACAAGGGACAATATTTTTTACCAAAGTCAATTAACCTACAAATCTGTATTCGGAGCGTTGTAGGAAACCAGAGTACATTGAGAAAACCCAGGCTGTCGTAGGGAGAATGTGCAAACTCCATACAGATAGCATCCTTGGTTAGGATTGAACTCGAGTCTCTGGCGCTGTAAAGGGCCTGTCCCACTGTACGAGGTAAATCAGGAGTTCTCCCGCGTTTCCCCCTGATTTGGAGAATGTCCGTAGCGGGTCCATAGGAGTTTGTGAATGTCCCGTAGCGGCTCCTACGAGTAACGGTAGGTACTCGGGAAATCCAGTAAACTCGTGACGATTTTTCAACACTGAAAAATGTCCATGAGTGAAAAAATACTCGTGATGAAAAAAATCGTTACTTTTTACCCGTACGAGCTGCTACGAGACATCCACAAACTCCTACAGACCCGCTAAGGACATTCGCCAAGTTCGAATCAGGGGAAAACGCGGGAGAACTCTTGAATTGCCTCGTAGAGTGGGACAGGCCCTGAAGGCAGCAACTCTACCGCTGCGCCACTGTGCCGCCCTAAAGTCACCGTATGACGTTATAGGAAGGGAGTGAGAGTGCAGAATACATTCATCACAATGTGTGCATGGGTAAGAAGACTTTGGGTACGGGGAGAGATTGGATTGACTGGGCTTGCTTTTCCAAGAACGAAGGAGGCTGAGGGATGATGGAAGTAAATAAGAGACATCGAAAGAGCAGAATGTCCGAATCTTTTTCCCATGGGTGGAGTATTAAAATCAAGAGGGCAGAGGCCATCTGGCCAGCCATGAACTGTCCTGCTGTTTTTGCTTCCAGTCTTTGTAACCCGCTCTCCCTAATATAATCAGTCTGAAGAAGAGTCCCAAACGTCACTTATCCGTTTTCTCCAGATATGCTGCCTGACCCACTGAGTTACTCCAGCACTTTACGTCTATCTTGGGCAGAGGTTTAGGGTGTGAGGAAGGAGCTCTAAAGGGGTGTTGAGCAGAGAGAGAGTTTTACACTGAGAATGTTTTTTATCTTGGAGGTGCTGTCAGAGGAGTTAGTGAGATCAGATACAATCACTATGTTTAATTAGATAAGCATAAAAAGGCAAAGCAGAGAAGGGACATGGGATTGCTGTGGATAATTAGCATGGATGTGATAGACTAAAGGGCCTATTTCCGTGCTGTACAACTCTATGACTATGATACACAGATCAGGGACTCCTGTGATCTCCACATCCACAGTGATTCCATCAGCAGTTATTGTTTAAAAGAAAGTTAATGGATGCCAAACATTTTTAAATTAGATTAAAAGTGGTAAGAATTTTGTTTGCTCGAAAAGTAAACTCAACAGGCATTTTCTGCACAGTGCATTTTGCACAATGCGGCCCAACTCAAGGTCGTTATTTACGTTAATAGATTATTCTGGAGGGCTTTGCAATATTTTCTTCAAATACTAATTGTATAGGATAGCTACATGGACTGGTTCATTCTTTTGTTCCCAGTTATGAGAGTAAAAGATTGCTAAGCATTATTTAACATTTACATTAATAGGCTAATTAACTTACTCATTCCTTGCAGAAAAGCAGCAGGGTTTAAATAACTTCCAGGGATTTTCTGTACATCAATGACTACTGTGTTTGCTGCCGGGTTTTTGAATAACATGTTCACTTAAATCTAGAAAGCTTTCTTTATCATTTTAGCTGTTGAGTTTCAGTATAACAAGCACACATTAACAAAGTTTCTAGCAAATGTGTATTAAATATTCACTTTGAACTTAAAGTGAGCTGAAAAATACTGACTAAAACAAACTAGCTCTGGATTTAAGTTATGGAAGGAAAAGCTGACATTAAGTACAAGTTTTTTAAATCTTGCCTTTTATATAAGCAGTGGCAAAGTTAATAAGGCCATAAAACATGCTCAATCATGTTTTTGTTGTAAAAGTAGAAACAAAAGAAGTATTTTTGGTCAATGCATGTTTCCTCCACAATTTTGCAATAAAATATTATACATCCCTCTGGTTTAATCAATAGCTGTTAGCAGTGACCTTGATTTAGGTCAAATTGTGCAAAATTCTCTGCATGCCAAAAGACTTATATTTTCCTTGCTGAAATATAAATTTGGCATTCTGATGAGACTGTCACCATTTTAATCCCAATTGGTAAATGTTTGTCTTGCCTCAAGTTTTGTTTAAACAGCAACTGTTAAAAATGTTATTGGGGACGAAAATCTGGAGGAGTTTCTGACATGTCTGAACAGAATTAACACCCAGAGACAAAAAGAAACTGCAGCTGCTGAAATCTTGAGCAACACACAAAGTACTGGAGGAACTCAACAGGTCAGATAGCAACTGTGGAGAGAAAGGAGGGGCAACATCATCTATCCTGTCTATTGTTGAATCATCAGCACATTTGGCACAATGCATTCTTTATTGTAGTCATTAATTTGGTTGAGAGCCCAGTACTGATCCCTGTGGCTCTTCACAAGTTAAGGCTTGACAACTTGAAAACAGTGCACTATCCCAACTACCCAAGATATTTAAAAAACATTCATATTTATTTTATGTGTACTTGAAAATAAAATGAATTTAATGTTTCTTAAAATGCTAACAAGTAGCCAGAAGCTTAATGGTAAAATATGAAATGTTTAGAGGGATATGGGCCAAAAGTGAGCAGGAGGGACTGATATAGATGGGGCATCTTTGTTGGCAGGCACAAGTTAGGGCCTGTTTCCTTGCATCCTCCATGACACCATCAAATAACAAAACTCCAAATTACTATTTTCTCTGCCAGGTTAGGGACTTTGGTTCATTTTCTATTGGCATAACATCCCTGGCATAATGTTGAGGTTGGTTCTCTGGCGCAGAAGCAGAGTTGCAGCTTTACAACGCCAGAGACCCAGGTTCGATCCTGAACACGAGTGCTGTCTGTATGGAGTTTGTATGTTCACCCAATGACCGGGTGCTCCGGTTTTCTCCCACACTCCTAAGACGTACAGGTTTGTAGGTTAATCGGCTTCTGTAAAATTGTCCCCAGTGTGTAGGATATTGCTGGTCGGCACGGACTCGATGTGCTGAAGGGGCTGTTTACACACTGTGTCTCTAAAGTCTAAAGTAAAGTCATCAAGTCCTTCTCAGTAGAGTAAAGGGCCTGTCCCACTTGGGCGTCATTTGCGCTTAATTTACGCATCATCGTTTACGCGTCACGACGCGCACGTTGTTCCATGCAAGTGATGCGCGCCTTGTGCACTTTACGCATGCATGGTGCGTGGTGACATAGGCAGTAACACGCGGTCGCGTCGGGCGCCCCAGGATTTTGGTATGTACAAAATCTTTGCGCGCCATCTGTGTGACGAGCAAATGACGGCCAAGTAGGACAGGCCGTTAACTGGAGTACTCAGCGGTCAGGCAGCATCTCTAGATAAAAAGGATGGGTGACGTTTTAGGTTGTGACCCTTCTTCAGACTCGAAGCCGACCCAAAACGTCACCCATCCTTTTTCTCCAGAGATGCTGCCTGACCCGCTGAGTTACTCCAGCACTTTGTGGGTTTTTTTTTGTGAGCCAGCTTCTGCAGTTCCTTGAATCTCCACATATTGAAGGCAGGATCTCAGCCCGTGCTGTCTCTTTGACTTCTGGTGCTGACTTTGCCTGGTGGGGCACAACCTCTTCTGGCTCTCCAAATCCTGATAAGGTCATTCCCAAATGGACAGGCATCCACTGCCATCCAGATTAATTCTGCCCATCAATGTGAATAGCATTGAAGTTAAACTGTCCAACCTTCAATTAAAATTAAACTGTTTATAATTTCTAACCATTAACTTATTTTATGGAATTGTTATCCTGACAGTACAACTCTCAGATCTTAATTATAGAACATATACATGGAAGATAGAACAATGCAGCACAGGAACGGGCCCTTTAGCCCACAATATTTGTGTTGAACATGTTGCCAAGTTGAACTGATTTCATCTGCCTGTATACTGTATATCCCACCATTCCCTGCTCTTCCATGTGGCTATCTAAAAGCCTCTGAAATGCCACTATCGTATCTGCCTCCACCACCACCCTTGGCAACACGCTCCAGGCCCCCACCACTCTCTGTGCAAAAGAAGTCTCCCCGCACATCTCCATTATAATTTCCCCATCTTCCTTGGAGACATGTTCTCTTGTGTTGGACATTCTCGCCCTGGGAAAACAAGTACCGACTGTCTACCCTATCTATGCATCATAATTTTACATTTTTATACTTTATATGTTATATATTATGTTTATATGGCTTTCAGAAAATGAAAGCTAGAGACATAGACATGGTGGTTATTTCATCAGAATGCATTGCTTGCCATTTTAACACAATTGCATAATTATTTCATTATGAACATCCCCACCTCTACCTCCTCTCCCACCCCCATCCCTGTCATGTTCAGGTATTCCTTTCATAAGCATGTGCACCTGGCCAATGTACTACCTGTTTACGAATGACCCCAAGAATCTGCTTGGTTCAGCAGCCAGTATTTGCTCTCTCAAGTGTTATAATTAGGCCTTAGGAGTTCACATTTTGTTATTATGTTGTCTCTTGTGTTTTGCTGGGCAGCTTTGTAGATGTAATCATATATTTTTGCTGGCAAGTTTTCCACCAAATTATGCACAGAGGGCCAAACTAACCTAACATTAACATACTGTATGCTAAACAATGTGTTTTTTTTCCCTGTTAATTATACTCCAAAGCTTCAGCTGCTTATCTCAGTAAATTTCACTTTAAATTGCCTCTAAGATATGTTGCATGAGGAGGTGTCAAAGGCATTCTGTGGCCCCAGCGTTCTTGCACCAGAGTAAATCAGACTAATTACTTGCTTTTGTTTGTCTAGTAAGTCGTTAATATCTGATCGCCAGATAGCAGTAGCAACAGTAGCCACAATAAAATGTAATTCTATGGCACACTCTTAAACTACACGTGTAGAAAGGAACGGCAGGTGCTGGTGTATACCGAAGATAAACACAAGGTGCTGGAGTAACTCAGCGGGTCAGGCAGCATTTCTGGAGAAAACGGATGGGTGACATTTCGGGTCAGAACATTTCTTCCGACTGAAATCAGAGGGGAGGGAACTGGAGGCATGAAAAGGTCTCCCTTTGACTTTCAGTCTGAAGAAGGATCCCAACTCGAAATGTCACCCATCCTTTTACTCCAGAGATGGCCCATTGAGTTCCCTCCTCCCTGAGCCACCAGTCCCAATTTTGCCGGCTGCCGGAATGAGAATTCACTGTCCACGTCCTTCCATAAACTTGAGCAAATTTGTGTCCGATTACCAGTAGCCATTATCTATTACTGGGGAAGCCGCCAAGTCATTCCAATCTCGTTCCCCGAACACCAGAGACCAATGAGGAGGGAAGCCGGTGATGATGGACGCGAGGAACAAAGCCAGAAGGGGAATCTTTTCTTCTGTGCCCTCCAGTTCGGCTGAGAGAGGTGCCTCCAGGGGACGACCCTTTGCTGGGTGATTCAGGCGAAGGCGAGGGTTAGACAGCAGCATGGGGCTCTCCTGGATCGGGATCCGCTGTATAAAAAATAGAGTGTGGACTGGACAATGAAAATGGCTCCAATACATGACGTCCAGCTGAGAAAAGAGGGACCAATAAATAGTTAGAACACAAAGTGCTGGAGTAAGGGTCAGGCAGATTCCCTGGAGCACTTGGATAGGCAATGTTTCAGGTCAGGACCCTATTAGTTTAGAGATACAGCATGCAAACAGGCTAATTGGCACACTGTATCCACTGCGACCCGTGCACTTGCCCTATGTTATCCCAGTTTCGCATCCTACACATGGGACAATTTTTACAGAACCCAATTAACTTACAAACGTACATGTCTTCGGGATGTGGGAGGAAACCGAAGCATCCGGAGAAAACCCACATGGCCATAGGGAAAAACGTACAAACTCCGTACAGACAGTACTCGTAGTCAGGATGGAAGCCGGGTCTCTGGCAGTGTCAGGTAGCAACTCTACCGCTGCGCCGCCCCTTTAGGCCACTCTGCCACCTCTTCTTCAGACTGTTTGTAGTTGGGGCCTTGTCTTCTTAACAGGTCTCCTGAACTCTCTTTAATCCTCTTCAGATACTCTGTATTCCATTGTATTATGATTCCATGATCTCCACATGAGTGACATGTAATTCTGTGAAGAGGCAAAATCATTCTGAAGAAGGGTCCCAGCCAAAAAAGTTATTTTTCCATGTCCTCTAGAAACGCTGTCTGATACCCGCTGAGTTATTCCAGCACCTTATTATCCTGGACAAGATTCCAGCATTTGCAGTTCCTTTAGTCTCTAATAAATATATATTTGTCATAATCGCACTGAATATAGACTAATAAGGGTGTCTGGAGATGGAAGTGAAATGACAAAGAGAAAACCACACTAAATTACCAATTTGGTCACCATTTGAATTACAAAAATATTTATCTCTAAAACTATGTAAAAGTAAGAGCTACAAATATTGTGGGCTGAAGGGCCTGTTCTGCTGCTGTCCTGTTCCATGGAGAAAGGAACTGCAGATGCTAGTTTATACCAAAGATACACACAAAGTGCTGGAGTAGAATAGAATAGAATCTTTATTTGCCACACAACCAGGGTTGGTGGTATTTGGGTTCGGTACATGATGGTACACTGCTTTAGTTACATACCACTAATAACACAGATCACCGTAATAAAGTGCATCCATACCACATCACAAATCACAAATCTCACCAACAATACATAGTGCAAAAGAACAAACAAAGACCATAGACAAGACACTGTATACAAAAGTCATATTATTGTCTGATTATTGGACGGAATTGAGAGTTCTTATTGCTGAGGGGAAGAAACTGTTTTTAAAGCGGGTGGTTTTAGTAGCAAGTGACCTGAGGCGCCTCCCTGAAGGGAGAGACTGAAAAAGGTGATTTGCTGGATGGGAGTTGTCCGAGATGATCTTTTTTGCCCGTTTTGAGGTACGAGGGAGATAAATGGAATGGATTGAGGGGAGGGGGGAGTTGATGATCCTGGAGGCCTTGGAGACAATGCGTTGTATTCTGTGTAGTGAGTGACTATTGGTGTTACCGTACCAGACTGTGATTGAGGAGGTGATGATGCTTTCAATGATTGATTGATAGAAACGGACCAGGAGGTGTTTATGGACTCTGAACTTTTTGAGCTGTCTGAGGAAATATAGGCGTTGTTGACCTTTCTTGATGACGTGGTCTGCATTGATGTGCCATTTTAGATTATTGGAGATATAGGTGCCTAGAAACTTAAATGAGTTCGTGGAGGTAATGGGGTGAGAGTTGACATGGACCGGGGGTTTGTGGTTTTGATTGCGTCTGAAATCTATGATAGTGTCTAAGGTTTTTGAAGTATTAAGCTGGAGGTTGTTGTCTGCGCATCATTTGACTGCGCTATCGACTGTTAGATGGTATTGTGATTCGTTGTTGTCTGAGATGAAGCCAATTATTGTTGTGTCGTCTGCATTTTTAAAAATTTTAACTGAGCTGCATTGGGATGTGAGGTTGTTGGTGTAAAGTGAGAAGAGCTGGGGTGACAGAACGCACCCTCAGCAGGTCAGGCAGCATCTCTGTAGAAAGAGGATTTCAGGTCAGTTTCGAGTCTGAAGAAGTGGCCCGACCTGAATCGCTGCCCATCCTTTTTCTCCAGAGATGCTGCCTGGACCATTGAGTTACTCCAGAACTGTGTGTCTATTTTATGTACTGTTCTATGTTCTCTGGAAGGTATTGGTAAAGCAGGTGTATTTTTTTTTAAACATCAGTTGATTATTACAGATACCAGGACTTTATTCAGGTTTATTTCATTTACATTCCTTGAGGGCTGATGGGATTTCAAATTAGGTTTCTTGATTAGAAGTTCTGCCTCTGCATTTAATAGTCCAGTAACATTAAGCTACCTTTCTCTATATAACTACTATGCCACTGTTCTATTTGGATCCAATCTGCTGAGTGAAACTATAATCCTGTTTATTAACAAAATGAACCAATTTCAGAACAAAAATAGTAATTTCATCTCTTTCAGATCAAAGTAATTACTTTAATGTTTTCCTTAAACTTTCCAAATTGGTTTAGCTCCTCAAACCCTATTAGTAGCTGTCATTTTTTTGCCACTAAATGCATTTGTGATGCATATTGGCTTGTAGCGTGATGCATAGTGTTTTATTTATGTTTTGCTAATGTCATTATAGTTCGAAAGTAAATGGCTTCTGGTTCTTTTAACTAATATCTGAAACACATAAACAGAATTCTGGAGGTTTTCAACGAGTTTAATCTCAGTGAGATCATCATGGTGAAATGTTTTTTCTAACTTTCCTGATCAGTTTATATGCAAAATGAACTGAGGGGCAGCACAATGGAACAATGGTAGAGTTGTTGCCTTACAACTCCAGAGACCTGGGTTCGATTCTGACTAGGGGTGCTTTCTGTATGGAGTTTGTGTGTTTCTGTGCTGTATCCCTAAAGTCTAAAGGCAAACAATACTATAGACAATGGACAATAGGTGCAGGAGTAGGCCATTTGGCCCTTCGAGCCAGCACCGCCATTCAATGTGATCATGGTTGACCATCCCCAACCAGTACCCCGTTCCTGCCTTCTCCCCATATCCCCTGACTCCGCTATTTTTAAGAGCCCTATCTAGCTCTCTCTTGAAAGCATCGAGAGAACCTGCCTCCACCCTCTGAGGCAGAGAATTCCACAGACTCACCACTCTCTGTGAGAAAAAGTGTTTCCTCGTCTCCATTCTAAATGGCTTACTCCTTATTCTTAAACTATGGCCCCTGGTTCTGGACTCCCCCAACATCGGTAACATGTTTCGCGTCTCTAGTGTGTCCAAGCCCTTAACAATCTTGGTTGTTTCAATGAGATCCCCTCTCATCATTCTAAACTCCAGAGTGTACAAACCCAGCTGCTCCATTCTCTCAGAATATGACAGTCCTGTCATCCCGGTAATTAACCTTGTAAACCTACGCTGCACTCCCTCAATAGCAAGAATGTCCTTCCTCAAATTAGGGGACCAAAACTGCACACAATACTCCAGGTGTGGTCTCACTAGGGCTCTGTACAACTGCAGAAGGACCTCTTTGCTCCTATATTCGATTCCTCTTGTTATAAAGGCCAACATGCTATTCGCTTTCTTCACTGCCTGCTGTACCTGCATGCTTACTTTCATAGACTGATGTACAAGGACCCCCTGAGCCCGTTGTACTTCTCCTTTTCCCAACTTGACGCCATTTAGATAGTAATCTGCCTTCCTGTTTTTGCTACCAAAATGGATAACCTCACATTTATCCGCATTAAACTTCATCTGCCATGCATCTGCCCACTCCCCCAATCTGTCCAAGTCACCCTGCATTCTCATAGCATCCTCCTCACAGTTCACACTGCCACCCAGCTTTGTGTAATCTGCAAATTTGCTAATGTTACTTTGAATCCCTTCATCCAAATCATTGATGTATATTGTAAATAGCTGCGGTCCCAGCCCTGAGCCTTGCGGTACCCCACTAGTCACTGCCTGCCATTCTGAAAGGGATCCGTTAATCCCTATTCTTTGTTTCCTGTCTGTCAACCACTTCTCTATCCATGTAAGCACTCTACCCCCGCACTATACTGACCACTATATTTTATTAAATTCCTTCAGCCTGTATTTTATTATTCCCAAATAGAAGGACTGTCTCATCCAAAAGTGATGAACAATCTGATCAAAGGAGGTGGCACGGTTTAGGGTTACCATCTTACTCCAGGCCTCTACATCCAGTCCATCATTTCATGTCACTTTATATCATTAGTATATCTTTGGAAGAATTCAAAGTCTTGCTTGTATTTAAGTAACATGGTAAAATATTTGTTAAATGCCTCATAACTACATAATTACCCATAATTTGACACCAAGTGGAGTTGAAGTATAAGGGGTGATGGTCAAATTTCCAAACAAATTTAGTTTAAGGATCTTCCAAGAAGGAGAGAGAGATGGGAAGGACTAGCAAAATATTTCTAGACTTTTCCTGCCATTGTAGGAGTTGAAAATTGGGATTCAAAAGTTCATAACTTCATAAGTCATTGGAACAGTATTAAGTATTAACAGTATTAAGCCATTCGGGCCAATGAGTCTACTCCACCATTCAATCATGGCTGATCTCTCTATCCATCTTGTGTAAGAATCTATATAGAGACAGTTCACAGTGGGTTAGAGGAGAGGAAGAGGGCATAGAGATGCATGGATGGATGTAATGATGGAAGGATGTGGACACCCATTGTCCAAGCTATATAATACCTTATTTGTACAACATCTCAGTTTCCAGGACCACAGCATCAGTTTCAAGAAAAACTTAAGCTTATGAATACAGTGGTATGACATCAGCCAAAGGAGCCATTGTCCATATCCAGAGATGGTTTCCAATGTTTTCCTCCAGAATTAACAGCAGAAAATACAATTAGATTGTTAACATCTGTAGATCAAGCATTCGGTTAATCAATAGCAGATTGTCAAGAGTGTTTTATTGTCATATGTCCCAGATAGAACAATTAAATTCTTGCTTGCTGCAGCACAATAGAATATGCAAACATAGTACACAGTAAACAATATGGTAAACAAGAGAGAGAAAAAAAAGTTCAGTGTGTATGTATACACACACTCACATATGTTTATATATATATACACACATACTCAAAAAACGAACAAAAACAGTGCAATAATAATAATAATGATTATAATAATAATAATGGTCTATTGTAGTTCAGAGGTTGTAGTGTTTAATAGCCTGATGGCTGTAGGGAAGAAGCTGTTCCTGATACTGGCCGTTACAGTTCTCAGGCTCCTGTACCTTCTTCCCGATGGCAGTGGCGATATGAGTGTGTGGCCAGGATGATGTTTGCTGCCTTTTTGAGGCAGTGACTCTGATAAATCCCTTCGATGGTGGGGAAGTCAGATCCGGTGATGGACTGGGCAGTGTTCACAACTTTTTGCTGTCTTTTCCGCTCATGGGCGTTCAAGTTGCCGAACCAGGCCAGGATTCAACCAGTCAACCTGCTCTCTATTGTGGACCTGTAGAAGTTCAAGAGAATCCACTTTGACATACCGAATCTCCGTAGTCTTCTCAGGAAGTAGAGGCCATCCTTTGTATTGAGGCTCTGAAATATTACTAAAGATAGACACAAACTGCTGGAGTAACTCAGCGGGACAGGCAGCATCTCTGGAGAGAAGGAATGGGTGACGTTTTGGGTTGATACCCTTCCTCAGACTGAAGAAGTGTCTCGACCCGAAACGGTAGTCATTCCTTCTCTCCAGAGATGCTGCCTGTCCCACTGAGTTGCTCCAGCTTTTTGTGTCTATCTTTGATGTAAACTAACATCTGCAATTCCTTTGCACACATTTCCTCTGAGCTATTTCTATTTATTACTATCACGTGCAATGAGATAATGAAAAGTTTTTATTTACATGCTATCCAGTCAAATTAAATAATTATACATAAGTACAACCAAGCCATATTCATATACAATCTATTAGTGTTAAATATAAAGTGCTAGCCAAACTCAGCGGGTAAGGCAGTATCTCTGGAGGACATGGATGGGTTACGTTTCTGGTTTGGGACCTTTCTTCCGATTGGGGAAGGAATTGTGTTTGCTAAACCAAAAGTGATAGACTACACAATACACAATACACAATACAATTTATTTGTCACTTGAACCTCATAGAGGCTCAAATGAAATGTTGTTTCTGCAGTCATACACACATGAAAAAAAAAGACCCAAGACACAACACAATTTACACAGACATCCACCACAGCACATCTCCTCCACGCTGTGATGGAAGGCATAAAAACTTATCTCTCCCCTGCACTCCCCATTCCCCTCCCGATGTCAGAGTCAAAGCCCCCAGCGGGTGATGGCAATTGTCCCGCGGCCATTAAAGCCACGCCGGGCGATGCAAGGCCCTGCTCTGGGTCTTGTTGTTGGAGCCCCCGGCGGGCGCCAGCAAAGTCCCGCAGCCGTTGAAGCGGCGCCGGGCGGTGATGTAAGGCCCCGTTCCAGGTCATCCTCGACCCCGCGACTCGGGCGGGTGAAGTCGCTGTTGCAGAAGCCTCGAAAAGCGGTCTCCCATCAGGGACCCGCGGGCTCCCGATATTACTGTCTGCCAGACCTGCGGTAAGCCTCCGAATCTCCGGGGGTCGGGTTGCAGCAGCGCACCACCACAGGTCCACCCGCTCCGGACTCGGCCAGCTCTACGATGGTGAGTAGCTCCGTGACTGGAGCCCCAGGACGTTCCTGCTGGAGGCCGCTCCACGTTGCAGCCCCAACGACAACCGAGACCCGACAGGGAAAAGGTCGGGTTCTCCATGCAGGGGATAGATTTAAACAGTTCCCCCCCCCCCCCCCCTCCCCCCCCCCCCCCCCCGCCCCCCCCCCCCCCACACACCCCCACCCACCCACACACACACACACACACACCCGCACACACACTCACACGCCCACACCCACACACACACATCCACACACACACACTCACACACATACACACACACACACACACACACACACACACACATACCCCATCATAAAAATGATAAAAACTACATTAAAACGGGACAAAAAATAACAAAAAGACAAACAGACTGCAGAGGCCGCTGCGACGTGAGTCGCGCAGCCCCCATCTGATCAAAGATGGAGTCACTAGGCTTATTAAAAAAAATAATTTCTACCTTTAAATAGGTGTGCGCATGCACAACTGCACAGTTCTTTCTGTGTGACATCCAGTGAAGTAGTGCTTCTCAATGTAGATGCTAGTTAACCCCATATTATCTTTGGTCCCAGCATGTTACAAAGTAAATTCATGCAGAAATAATTCTGCACTTTAAGGCAGACTAATGTGGGATAGATTGACAGCCAACAGAAAATGCAGTATGCAGCTCAAGTCAAACAGTTACTTAGTTGTCCCACTCATCCATTACATTGAAGAATTGATTGGACTTGAGGAATTTTAGCCTTCAGGTGATATTATCAACCGCAATTACATTTATTTTCACTGTCTCTCTCTCTTTAAGTCAAAACCTTTCTTGCTTTCATGGATAAAACAGATTTCTTATGAATTTATGAACCCTTCTTACTTTGAATTTAGATTCTTAAAAATAAAGAAATGATGAACACCAGACGTGAATGGGGAACATCAAATTAAGGACCAAGTCCCATTTCCCTTTGCATAATAGAGCTTATTCAAAATATGCCCATTTTACAAAGCAAGCACCAATTTCCTGAATGTTTAACCCCCAAGCCAGCCAAAAACAACCACTCTGGTTTCCAGCAACAGTTTAGGAAATGCCTAAAATTTTTCATACTAAATTGGGTCAAAAAACAGAACTGAAATTGGAGCAAAATCTTTAGATTGGGATAGTTGTTAATCATATTAATGATGAAAACTGGAGATTAGTTCCTTCAGGCCAGTGGCCCCTGATTCTGGATGCCTTAACTGAACCCAAACTGTTTTGCCAGATTTATTGAAACCAGGCTTATCACTAGAACTATAAAAATCACATTCGCTGATGACCCATTTGGAAGTTATTTTAGATTTCATGCTGTATTACCTCTCATCATCCCATTCTTTCCTTTGATTCTTCAGTATTCATCCAGGAACCCCGTGGAGTTTGATGTTCTCCACTGAACTTTAATTGTGTGAAAGTGTGTTCAGGGAAATTATGCATGTAAGTGTCGATGTAACATAAATGAAGTATTACGATCCAAGATTTATATTGGTATTTTCATCATGGTTTAAAACTTAGTCTATTCAAGTAATAAAGTGCAGTCAAAATGTAGAAACAAGGACTGCAGATGATGGTTTACCAAGGAAAGACATAAAATGCTGGACTAATTCAGCGGGTCAGGTGGAAACACAGATAGGTGACCTTTAGGGGCAGGAACCTTGTTCAGACTGAGCACCAAGGAAAGACACAAAATGCTGGAGTAACTCAGCAGGTCAAGCAGCATTGTTGCAGAACATGGAGATGTGATGTTTTGGGTTGAGACACTTCTTCAGACTGATCTAAGGAAGGACACAAAATGTTGGAGTAACTCAAGTGGTCAGGAAGCATCCCTGGAAAACATAGATAAGGTGACGTTCCGGGTTAGGACCCTTGTTCAGACCAGAAGAGACACAAAATGCTGGAGTAATTCAACGGGTCAGGCAACATCTCTGAAGAACATGGATAGGTGACGTTTTGGTTAGGGCTGCTTCTTCAGACTTATGTGTGATCTTTATATTGAATAAAGTGCAGCTTCTTCTGATAGGCTCTAGTTCTTCTGTGGACTTAATGTGGTTGGTAAGAAGATCTACTATAAACAGTGACTACTCTTCAAAAGTGTTTCATCATCTCTAGGGCTTTTGAGGGCACCCTGTAAAGTTTGTGAAAGATGCTGTAAGCCATTCTTTTAGACGTCCAGCTCACAAATACAGCCATCTTCTCACTTTTAATTGAGAACCTGTTTCATTGCCACAGTTTTCTGGACTGAAACTTGCCTTTGCTACATTTTGAAAATGTATTCCAGCCTGCCTTGAAGTTTAATCGAAACTATTATATAGATTAGCAAACCAGAGATTCTCCACAAACAGCTGTTATGCAAGTTTAACTTCTTCTCTGTTGTTATCAGACTTTTCCTAAACTAAAGTTGAAGTCCTGATCTCCCAATACCTCATTGAGGCCTGTGGACTTTTGTTTAACGTGTGTTCTTTTAGTAGCTGTAATACTATATTGCTGTAACACCATATTCTACACTCTAGTATTTTTTCTCATTGCACTACCTGTTGTACTTGCCTGCAGCATGATTGTACCCATGCATAGTATGATTTAACTGGAGAGCACGTAAACATATTCTGTCACTGTTTCTCAGTACACCTGACAGTAATAAACCAACACCAATCACAAACAATTAGAGATAAATATTCAATTTAAATTTTAGTTCAGTGGACATGAATATCAATAAAACACACGCAAGTTATGGATCGAAGCCGGGTCTCTGGCGCTGTAAGGCAGTAGCTCTACTGCTGCGCAACCAAAGTCACAAGTACCTTTGCTAAAGAAGGCTCGGAGTGCTGCAGTAGCTCAGCGGGTCAGGCAGCATCTCAAGAGAACATGGATAAGCGACGCTACAGGTTGGGACCGTTCTTCAGGCTCTAAAGAAGGAATGGATTATGTAATGGTATCCATTACATGGTCAGGATAGGTTTAGCGGGATATGGGCCAAACACAGGCAGGTGGGACTGGTGTAGATGGGACATGTTGGTCGGTGTGGGCAGGTTGGGCCAATGGACCTGTTTCCACGCTGTGTGACTCTATGACTAAAGTCCCTGTCCCACTTAGGCGACTTTTTCGGTGACTACAGGCGACTAGGCTATTGCCACATGGTCGTGGGGTGATGCCTGTATGGTCATGAGTAGTTTCCTCAAGTCGCCTAAAGAGTCGGAAAGAGTCTCCTAAACGTCGCCGCTGGATTTTGAAACGTTCAAAACTTTTTGGCGACTGTGGGCTTGACGTAGCTTGTCTTCTCCTGTCGTAGGTGCAGTCGTAGGTTGTCGCCAGGATGAAGCAGGTTGTCGCCAGCTGACGTTGGTTGTTGCCGGGTGCTGACTTCGGTGAATTCCATTGGCGATTACCTACACCAACCGGCGACAGATACCGGCGACCGAATTGTCTTGAGTTGTCTTCAGTTGTTGCGGACAGGGTCGTTGCTTGTCGTAGTTTGTCATGGGTGGAGGTAGGTTGGTTTTGGTTGTCGTAGGTTGTCGCCTGCTTGTCGTAGATTGTCGTAGGTGTGGTTGTAGGTGGACTTCCTAATGGGTTGCCGGTTGTCAGTAGCTTGCCATAACTTGAAGTTGACAAGGTTGTAGGCTGTCGTAGCTTGTCGTAGACATTGTCGTGGGGGGGGGGGGGGGTCTAGTCGCCGCTTCTTCGGCGACCTGCTACAGCGTTGACAGTCACCGGCAGTCGCCGAAAAAATCGCCTAAATGGGACAGGCCCTTAACGGTCCTGACCCAAAACGTTGCCTATCCTTGCTCCTACTCCAGCACTCTGTGTCTTTTGTAAACTAGGATCAGCAATTCCTTGTTTCGCCAACCTCTTTGCCAAGATCTCCTTGGCTAAAATTTAATTCTATAGAACAATATAATTTGTTTAATCCCGTTGCCTGGTTCCAGTGGAGTAGCACTTACGGCAGATAGCAATGTTGTAGTGGAAGTCTCATAGGCCTTTCTCACGGGGCGACTTGATGCAAGATGTAACCAGAGTGAAGTGGTCGTGGTCTAGCACGATATCACACGATATAACGGGGGGGGGGGGGGTAGACAAAGAGTTCCCACGGTACTTGGCATTTCTGTTATTTGTGCAAGTGACTTGTCCGTCTCCCGAGCTTTCCCGTTAAACCTTGAAAGACATTGTAGACTGTCAAGTGTAATTAAATCATCACGTGGCACAAATGATGGGGGGGGGAGAGAGAAATGAGGGGAGACGTATATACACACACAAAGCAGAGTTTTACTGTGTATGTGGGAGACACAGATGGACTGAACACAGTACCTCGGTCTTACTGTGTGTGGGAGAGGAGGAGAAAGAGACGTACACTCACAGAGGCAGAGTCTCTCAGCCTGTGTGAGAGGGAGGGAGGGAGGGAGGGAGAGAGGGAGAGGCACACACAAGGTGGATGTGAAATCTCACCTGCCTGTTTCAGTGACAGACACCCGCCGCCAGTAAATGAAGACACCCCCATCTGTCTCCCCCTCCTCTCCCTCGACTCCCCCACCTTTCCCTCCCAACTCCAGTCCCGTCCCGACCCCCTGGGAAACTGAAGGGAGCAACAATCAACTGCTGCCTGCCCGCTGAGTTAAAGAGTTCCCACGGTAGTAAGACGATGTTAGTTACGCCCAAGTTTAAATTTCCAACGTGTGTTTCAGAGTAAAGAGTCAGCGCAGAATCCTTGATAATCAAAAACTGTCTGAATCAGCAAGTTAGACACAAACAGAGTCGTTCCTCGACAAGTCCTACAGTACGATTGTTACACCTAAGGTACTGGAAGAGAGAAGGTGGGAGACAGTGAGAAAGGGAGGGAAGCATGGAATGCCAACGTCCCCGGGTGACATACTTCTTGTAAACAGGTTCATCCGCTTAGAAGCTGTTGGGACAGAAGACGTGAGCGGCGGACTGGCCTGTGATGCGAATAGGGCTGTTGAGCCAAAACCAAAAAGGCCTAAGGCAGGCAAGGCCATTGTAGTGGGAGACTCCATCGTGAGAGGTACGGACAGGGGTTTCTGCGGCAACAGACGGGATGCGAGGATGGTGTGCTGCCTTCCCGGTGCCAGGATCCAGGATGTCACGGACAGAGTGCAGAAAATCCTCAAGGGCGAAGGTGATCATCCGGACGTGGTAGTGCATGTCGGCACAAACGATGTCGGAAAAAAGGGGATGAATATTCTGCAGCGTGACTTTAGAGAGCTCGGAAAAATGTTGAAAAGCAGGACCTCCAGGGTTGTTATCTCCGGTTTGCTTCCAGTTCCCCGTGCTGGCGAGAGCAGGAACAGGGAGATACGGGACCTGAACGTGTGGCTGAGGAACTGGTGCACGGGGCAGGGATTTAGATTCTTAGATCACTGGGATCTGTTTTGGGGTAAGGGGGAACTGTACAAAAGGGACGGATTGCATCTTAACAGGTGTGGGACCAGCATTCTGGCAGGCAGGTTTGCCACTGCTACACGGGTGGTTTTAAACTGAATAAGGGGGGTGGGGTGTTGAATGGGACAGTGGAGGATGGAGTTAAAGGGAAAGGGTTTCTTAAATGTGTGAGCGTAGAGACTGAAGGGTGTAAAATGAGGGTAGAAGAAATAGGTAGCAAGGTGAAAAGTAAAAGTGGCAGGCAGACAAAACCAGGGCAATAATCAAAAAGGGCCACTTTTCAACATAATTGTATAAGGGGTAAGAGTGTTGTAAAAACAAGCCTGAAGGCTTTGTGTCTCAATGCAAGGAGCATTCGTAATAAGGTGGATGAGTTGAATGTGCAGATAGCTATTAATGACTATGATATAGTTGGGATCACGGAGACATGGCTCCAGGGTGACCAAATGCTGGGAGCTGAACATCCAGGGATATTCAATATTCAGGAGGGATAGACAGAAAGGAAAAGGAGGTGGGGTAGCGTGTCTTGGTGAGACCACACCTGGATTATTGCGTACAGTTTTGGTCTCCAAATCTGAGGAAGGACATTATTGCCATAGAGGGAGTGCAGAGACGGTTCACCAGACTGATTCCTGGGATGTCAGGACTGTCTTATGAAGAAAGACTGGATAGACTTGGTTTATACTCTCTAGAATTTAGAAGATTGAGAGGGGATCTTATAGAAACTTACAAAATTCTTAAGGGGTTGGACAGGCTAGATGCAGGAAGATTGTTCCCGATGTTAGGGAAGTCCAGGACAAGGGGTCACAGCTTAAGGATAAAGGGGAAATCCTTTAAAACCGAGATGAGAAGAACTTTTTTCACGCAGAGAGTGGTGAATCTCTGGAACTCTCTGCCACAGAGGGTAGTTGAGGCCAGTTCATTGGCTATATTTAAGAGGGAGTTAGATGTGGCCCTTGTGGCTAAGGGGATCAGGGGGTATGGAGAGAAGGCAGGTACGGGATACTGAGTTGGATGATCAGCCATGATCATATTGAATGGCGGTGCAGGCTCGAAGGGCCGAATGGCCTACTCCTGCACCTAATTTCTATGTTTCTATGTTTCTATGTTTAAAATGCTGGAGTAACTCAGTGGGCCAAGCAGCATCTCTGGAGAAAACGAATAGATTCCATTTTTGGTCGGGGCCCTTCTTCGGGATGATTGTAGGGGGGAACTGGAAGCAAGAAAAGACCGGGGCAAATCAGGGCCAACAACAGATGACCTCAGCAGGGTATTTTGAAAAGGGGCCCCGACCCGAAATGTCGCCTAACCCTTTCCTCCAGAGATGCTGCCTGACCCACTGAGTCACTCCAGCACTTTATGTCTACATTTTGTTCCCTGATAGGCCAATTGTTGGCTAGGGATAGTGTGATCCCAAGAGGGAACCATCGTTGCAAACCTTGGACTGGTTAACCGACATTTACTGCATGGTGGCAGGATGGGGTGGGCGAGGGAGAGAGAGAGAGTGTAAGTACCTGAAATTAAATAATTCAATGTTCATAGTGAACACAGACACAAAATGTTGGAGTAACTCAATGGGTCAGGCAACATCTCTGGAGAAAATGAACAGGTGGCGTTTGTGTCTATCTTCGGTAAAAACCAGCATCCGCAGTTCCTTCCTGCACAATGGATCTCAGTGTCAAGTCTCTGACTCCCGTTGGCAGGCCATTCGGCCCACAGCCCGCCCAGCGATGACTAACCCATGTCACAGGGGGATGGTGTGAAGGCGGAGTTAGACAGAGCTTGATTAATGTTACGGTTGGGGAATGGGCCATAATATGGCCAGGGAAACGCTGTTATTCATGACGCCCCCTCCGCCCTTTCCCAGCTGTTCTCAATCGCACCCCTGGCCACACAAAAATTTATACTTTAAGAAGGAATACACAGAACATTTAAACTCAGAACGCTTCTAACAGAGTGAGCCATGTGAGCACTTTGATCATTCTCCCTGTATTTGCATTTGACAAAATAGTCGGAAAAAAATGTTTTAAAGTGTTCATACCTTTTGCTATGCCTAATTGGCCCTTACCTCTGCGAAAATAGTCTGATATTCGTAGGTGAAATGTCACCAACAATAATTGATTATATTATTAATTGACTAATAATTGACTCTATTAGCAGAAAGATGCAATTCTGATCTAATATTATAAGTGTCTCTGTCTTTGGAAGCAACACCAGCAATTTATTAAATCTGACTACATGCGGCACAGTGGTAGAGTTGCTGCCTCACAGCCCCAGAGACCGGGGTTCGATCCTGACCATGGGTGCACCGGTTTCCTCTCACACTCCAGAGATTACAGGTTTGTAAATTAATTGGCTTCGGTAACATTGTAAAATTGTCCCTGGAGTGTATAAGAATAGGTGGTCGGCGCGGACTCGGTGGGCCGAAGGACCTGTTTCCGTGCTATATCTCTAAAATCTGAAGTTAGGTAATGTCTAAAGGAACTGCAGATGCTGGTTAATACGCACAAAAGGACACAAAATGTTGGTGTAACTCAGCAGGTAAGTCAGATCTGGGAAGAAAAACATAAAAAGCTGGAGTAAGTCAGCGTGTCAGGCAGCATCTCTGGAAAAAAAGAATGGGTGGCGATTCGAATCGGAACCCTTCTTCAGATATCCTAATCGGAATTGAGTCTGAAGATGTGTCTCGTCCCGAAACATCACCTATTTTTCTCCAGAGAAGCTGCTTGACTCGCTGAGTTACTCCAGCTTTTTGTGTCTGTCTTCGTTTTAAACCAGCATGTGCAGTTCACTCCTTTACACAGGTCTCTGGAGAACATTGATTGGTAGCGTTCCGGACCCTGCTTCGGAAAGGCATCGATCGCTGGTCGGCGAGGACTCCGAGCTGTATCTCTCAAAGAAGTACATGTGAAAAATTTCTCACAGACCATAAAAATGCGGGACCTTTCAGTAAAGTCCCTTTTAAAGATTATAGTTATTTTCTTGAATCTCATTAACATAACTCATGAATAAGTTGATGTCCATATGCGGATGCAAATCTTTATTTTTTAAATTCAATCCCACAAAAGACAATTTTTACTCACCTTCTGTCCCCTCTGTCCAGCTTCCGGGTTCACCGTTCGCAGGAGTTCCCACGGTACACGCAAGAGTCAGTACAGATATCGCACTGGCCACTACGTGCATATAATGTTGCAATGTTCAACCACAAGTGTACGTCATTCTTGGAGAAATTCAAGCTTGTTTGAATTTTCTCCCGAGTCACCAAGTTACACGAGTACCTGCCGTTAACGCCACGGTGGTCCACGAATGCCGTACGGTTATCGCAAGAGGTTCCCACGATGTTCAACTCTGGTTAACTCTTGCGTCAAGTCGCCCCGTGAGAAAGGGGTTTCAGTGTGTAAAGTAAGAGGAGGCAACAGCTGAAGTAATGACCTAATTATAGTTTCTTTGGAAGAAGCAAAAACAAAGTAATTACAAATTTCAGACATGTGTTATCCTAATCTGCTGAGCATGTCTCTTGTTTTCACAGTAAATTTGTACAATTTCCTTAGTATTTAACCTTATGGACTCAAGCAAAGGCTGGCCTACTGTGTTGCTCAATTAGGGTAACTTACTGGCTACACTGAAAATGCTGTCACGGATAATGACCTTTGAAGGTCCATAACTTAATGATAGATTATCTCATTTGAATCATTATAACAATGTTGTTATTACATACTCTTTTTATAACCTTTTCCATGGTTCTTTGGGAGAATCTACTGCATTCATTAAGGTCCATTGAACAAGTTTTCTTTAATTAAAACAGGAAAATAATGTATTTTCCTCAATAGTTCTCCAGCAGAGAGGGAGCAAACAGGCTTGTTTCAAAGTTTCAAGTCAATCTCCTTCTTAATATCAGCTGTCTAGCATGTAATTGTCCTCTTTGTATGGAATTGGAATGGGTGGAAGTCATTCATTTTGTTAAATCTGTTCTCGCTTCTCCTGGATGAACTCTTATCTCTGTTCGTTGGTCACTCTTGGTCCATCAGTCCTAATAACTGTACCTAGCAAAGGTCTAGCAATGGAAAAACAAGAACCTGCAGATGTTGGAATCCTGAGCAAAAAAATAAAGTGCTGGAGGAACTCAGCATCTGTTGAAGAAAATAGACAGATGATGTTTCGGGTCTGGACCTTTCTTAGATCTAGCAGTTCCCAGTTCAAATGGAATAGGGGCCTGTGGTTGTAAGGTTAGATAGAATGGGTTTACTCTCACTGAAAGATAGGAGGCTGAAGGGTGACTTAATCGAGATTTAGAACATTAAGAGGTGTGTAGATAGTACAGATAGGCTCTTTTTCCTGGGTCAGGCAAGTCTAGAACAAGTGGATGAATATGAGAGGAGAGAAATTTAAAGGAGATCTGAGAGGTGTGTTTTTCACAGAGGTTGATGGCTATCTGGAACAAGCTGCCAGAGGATGTGGTAAAGGTAAATATTATTATAATATTTAGTTGACATTTGGACAGATACTTACAGGGAAGGTGTAGAGAAATGTGATATAATGCAGGCAAATGGGATTGGTGTAGGTAGACATCACGGTATACGAGGATTACTTGCCCAGAAAAGCCCATTCTGTGCTGTATGAATCTAAAAAGACCATTGCTATGACTAAACAAACATTGAGTTATTGAAGCGCGGAAAAGATAAAATAATTAAAGATGAATGAAGATGTGAGAGATTGGGGAATCTCTGGAATCAGTTGGGGAGATTTAACAGAGATTTAAACTATTTAATATTATTTTCAAAAGGGTTTGGTTTTCATTTTTCAGTTCCAATTGTGCTGGTTTCAGCACATCTCATGGAGGCAATGACTTGTTTCCAGAGTTCATTATCCATTTATCCGTACATCATGAGTTGATCCTTTTACCTTCACTCTGATCTCATTGGGATTATGAAATGCTGCAGCACTGTGCAACCCAGGTGGTTCTCAGTAGTTTTGCTGTTAATTTACATCCCTGTCAATCGCCTCTGCTGAAGTTCCGTGGACTCCACAATCTGCCAGTGCCGAGTCTTCAGGGAGCTGGAACTATTGGCGCTCGCTATACCGTCGATAATGAAGACAAATAATGTGACCATTCACAAAAGGTCCATTAAAAAAAAATAGACAAGAAGTTTGAGAATACAGGGAGATCGCCAAAACCTCAACAGAAGAGATGAATTTTAAAAAGAGCTCAGCAATAAAGATGGAGAAGCAGAGAAGTCTGGAAAAGGGACCCAGAAGGTGAATCTAGGTGTCTAATCCATCAGCCACCTTGACCAATCATCGACCTCATTGGAGAGTCTAGGACTGTCTTGTATTGGATTTTACTGGACTTTATCTTGCACTAAATGTTATTCCCTTATCCTCCATCTGTACACTGTGGACAGCTTTTATCCTAATCATGTTCAGTATTTTCGCTGACTGGACAGCAGTCAACAAAAAAGCTTTTCACTACACGTGACAATAATAAACAAAACTAACTAAAATCAAACTAAACCAAAATTAATCACAGCCACGAAAGGTGCGGTGAAGAGAAGATTAAAAAAAAACGTGTTGTCAGAATGTTGGAAAGTTAAATGCTGTAGAATGAATAGAAATGTTGGGCGGATGTGAGCAGGTTTAAATATGATCGAACAGGAACAAAAGGCTTTGTCTGTATTTGGTGCAGAAGAATCAGAACATATTCTTCAGCAAATTTGTTTCTCCTATCCCTATGCACTAGCTGTGGGAGAAATGGTCCGCAAAAGTGCTGTTCACACTGTGTCTGACCCTTGTCTGATATCTGCAACTGCATGCAGTGTTTCTGGTAGGAGTCATAGAGTCATACAGCGTGGAAACAGATCCTTCGGCCCATCTTGCCCACAACGACCAAGATACCCCATCTACACTCATTCCACCTGCCTGCTTTGGGCCCATATCCCTCTACACCCATCCTTGCCATGTATTCGTATAAAGATTTCTTCAACGTTACGATAGTATGTTGCAGAGTTACCAGATATCCAGCATCTGAAATATCGTGGCTCTTATATCGGCTCTATAGACTGTCCATGTGCGCATGTTTGCTCAGTCTTGCAATGTTCTGTATAAAGCATTCATTGATTGAACCAATTGGAGAAATGACTCAAGTAATTTTCCGTCATGTCACTGTTGGATCTAATTGATCAGAACCCTAAGTGCTTAATTTGCTTTTCTCATCAACTTATACAATTTGCTCAATTTAAACCAACAGACAACATTGCATCTTGTGTTGACACTGCACTCATCACCCCACTGAAACAATCCAGTAGTTAATCAAGTAATTGAAAGAAGGGTCCAGTGTGCATTATCTGAATTACAAACTACACCGTGTGGTGCCCAATATCTTGCAAATGGTTGTACAGAAGAAATGGCCAACACAGTTCATTGATGGGGCCTCAAGAGGCTGCAGACGTTGCAATCTGGAGCACCAAACAATCTGCTGGAGCAGGTCAAACTGAGCATCTGTGAGGGGGGAAGAAATGGTTGATGTTTCAAGTAGCCTTTTCTTTACCAGATAGCAGGTAATCGCAGTATATGGGACAATAATAAACCAAACTAAACTAAATGATCATCTTTCCTTCAGCACTACTCAAAATATATTTCCAAATGATTATGAACAAATGGTTGATGGAAAGGAATGGTTGATGTTTCAAACAGTGCTTTGTGTCTACGTTTTTAAAAGTCCATTGATTACCATTTAAAGTAGTGATATTCTTGGGTGGGTATCCTCTGGTATGTAAAGTGGGCATTGTTGTTCCTTAGAAACCATGGTACAGAGTACAATATTACACGAATCAACAAGGGCCACAAGTTTCAAAATCTCCAACTCACCTTCCATTAAGCAAAAACTGCAGGAGGAACGGCAGCATCTGTGGAGGGAAATGGACAGACAATATTTTGGACCGGGATCAGTTTGTAAGTCTTAGAGCAGAAATAGGCTTTTCGGCCCATCGAGTCTACTCTGCCATTCAATCACGGCTGATCTATCTTTCCCTCTCAACCCCATTCTCCTGCTTTCTCCTCTCTCCACCTTTAATACCCTTACTAATCAAGAACCTGACAATCTCTACTTTAAAAATACCCAATGACTTGGCCTCCACAGCTGTCTGTGGGCCCTTCTACAGTCTGATGGAGCAGAGGAGAGATAGTGGGTAGAAGGAGGTGATGGGAGGTTTGGGGCAAGATTCCAGCATCTCCAGCTTCTTGTGTCTTCCCTTTCATTAAACATTGAATGCTGCAGTGTTGCACTTCTCACACTGAGAGCCAATGAAGATTACTTTGATGTTTAGTTGAGCAAAATAAATACCCATTGAGTATCTTTATTAATTTTGAATTGCAGGCAATTTCTGCAGTGTTTTTGGCAAAAAGTCTGTATATTGATGCTATGCCTTTTAGTATTTGGAAGACTGCCTAATGCTGTGCATTGGTTAGAGTTGCTGCAATGCGTTGGTCAAAGCTACTGCATTTTGGAGATGACAGCCAAGCCTTCCAGGCTGGTTGAGCAGTAAAATGTCATGAATTTTTCTGATATCATAGCTGTGACTACACTTACAGATTACTGTATTAATTAATAAAAGGCTTGGATTATCCTAAACTTGTTTAAGGCACTACAGATTCAGCTGTTAATAGTCATTTGTTCATGATGTTTTGTCCTTGCCCACCCAATGAAAGTTTCAGCCTTTAGACTTTACTTCAGAGTTACTCCAGAGATACAGCGCGTAAACAGGCCATTCGGCCCACCGAGTCCGGCCCACCTACAAACACCCCATACACTTGCACTATACTACACACTAGGGACAATTTACAATTTTATCAAAGCCAATTAACCTACAAACTTGTACATTTAGATTTTTTAGTTTAGTTTAGAGATGCAACGAGGAAACAGGCCCTTCGGCCCACCGATTCCACGCCGACCAACAATCAACCCGTACACTATCCTACCCACGAGGGACAATTTCCAAATTTACTGAAGCCAATTAACCTACAAACCTGTTCGTTTTTGGAGTGTGGGAGGGAACTGGAGCACCCGTAGAAAACCCACGATGTCACAGGGAGGAAGTATAAACTTCATACAGACAGCACCCATAATCCGGTTGAACCCGGGTCTCTGGTGCTGTAAGGCAGCAACTCTACCGCAGCGCCACTTTGCCGTCCCTTGAGCCTCTTAAATAGTTTTATTTTATTATTTTTTTGGAGGGTCCAGGAGCCAGTTGAGAATGTGTGTGCATGTGAATTGATTTTCAGCTAGTTAATGCATATTGGTTCTTTCTTTCAATAAATTGCACCTCATCATCTCTCGACTGAAGGGACAAAGTCTGTCACAACATGATTAACAGCATTGAATGTAAAAAGATGGTGCTGTGGAGGAAGCTCGTTTTGTGTACTGATCTGAAGAAGTCAATGGACTGGGATTCAACATGAAATTGACTCGTTCATTGTTCCGTTCGGGAGTAAATTAAGCTGCAACCCAGTGGCAAGAACAGTGGCATATCTCACATCCCCAGTGACCCGTGATCAATCCTGATCTCTGGTGCTGTCTGTTTGGAGTTTGCACTTTCTTCCTGTGACCACGTGGTTTTCCTCTGAATGTTCCTGCATTCAACAATGTGCAGGTTGATTGGTCACTATAAATACGTACACGATAAAATCTGGAAAGGTTGAGGATAACGTGGGGTAATGCGTGTAAGAGCGGCACAGTGGCGCTGCGGTAGAGTTGCTGCCTGACATCGCCAGAGACCAGGGTTCGATCCCGACTACGGATGCTGTCTGTACGGAGTTTGTACGTTTTCCCTGTGACCACTTTGTTTTTTGACGTGGTGCTCCAGCGTCATCCCACACTCCAAAACTTACAGGTTGTCAGATAAATAGCTTTGGTTAACTTGCAAATTGTAACAGTGCAGTTGATTCTGATCACGGCAAAAAGCCACTAGAAGTCACATCAAACCTTTAGAAATTCATGACACAAGGAACTCTAGATCCTGGTTTCCCGTAAAAGCGCAGGAGTAACTCAGTAGGTCAGGTAGCATAGAACATGGTTGACATTTTGGGTCGAGTCTTGACCCGAATCATCAACCAGGTCCTGCAGAGATACTGCCTGACCCACTGAATAACTCAAGCACTTTGTGTCTTCTTTCCAAATAGTTAATGGGTGTTCCTTAAACCACTGCAAGCTATGCTGAGGATCACAACATGATATCACGATAAAGGTTTTTCATGTAAATCAGCATCTACAGTTCATTGTGTCTCCATGGTTTAGCAACATTGGCTGGTTGGGTCTGAACAAGGGTCTCGACCCAAGACGTCACCCATTCCTTCTCTCCAGAGGTTTAGTATCACTTTCAGTCCCAGCTGCAGCTGGCCATAAAAGCTCTTTTATGGCTATGATCCAGATCATCCCTCAAACTTTTGTCCCTCCCCTCGCCTTGAACCTTTGTGCTCTGGGGGCGCCTCCCACAGCCGACTTTGAGTGCGAGGAAGGTAAGACCCCCGGTCCTTCTTACCGACCCTTTGTCAAGCATCCCCCGCCATCGCCAACTCCCTCTATCCTTCTTTCCGGTTCCCCATCTTCAGGGCGGGCAGGGACAGGGGCTGGGCTCGGCAGCTTCCCTCTCCCTTTTACGGTGGGCGAGCCAGGCCTGCTGTCGGAGAACTGCCACGGCTCACCCGGACCTTCTGCCGCACAAGGCTCGCCAGGACCTTGAATATCTGATGCGATTTGTATGTCGACCTTGCAGGAAATGCCATTGTTCATGCAATGCGATATGTGATACTTGACACGTGATACCAAGGAATGTCTGAGAGCGATGGGTACAACAATTAGCACCAGGCGAACTTCCAGCTGTACTGCAAGCTGCACCTCCAACCAAGCTGTTACAGTCACAACATTGGCATCCCCAGATAATATAGAAAATTACCCAGCTGTCAAGTTGCGCTTACCACCCAGCAACCTGCTCTCCATGCCGTGACCTGTTTTAGCCAGAACCATTTAGTTCCAAAAGTTATCACAACCTTCATCCAAACATAGTCTAAAAAGCTGACTTAAGGGCAGAGCTACTGCCTCGCTGCACCAGAGACCCAGGTTTGATCCTGACCTTAGGTGCTATCTGTGTGGAGTTATCATGTTCACCCTAACCACGTGAGTCTCTTCCAGGAGCTCCGGTTTCCTGCCACATCCTAAGTATGGGTGGGTTTGTAGGTTAATGGTCCCTAGCATGTACGGAGTGGATGACAAAGTGGGATAACATAAAACTAGTGTAACAGGTGATCGACGTGGACTCGGTAGCCTGAAGGGCCTGTTTGCATGCTGTATCTCTAAACTAAACTGCGGAGGTGACATGCTTATCTAAATAGTGCCTAAATGTGAGACTATAGGACGGCACAGGGCTGGAGTTGCTGCCTTACAACGCCAGAGACCCAGGTTCAATCCTGGATACGGGTGCTGCCTGAACGGAGTTTGTACATTCTCCCTGTGACCACTCGGATTTCCTTGGATGCGATTTTCACCCACTCTCCATAGATGTACAGGTTTGTAGTTTAATTGGCTTGGTATCATTGTAAATTGTCCCAGTGTGCGTAGGATCGAGGCTAGTACGCGGGATTCGCTAGTCGGTGCAGACCCGTTGGGCCAAAGGGCCAATTTCCGCGCTGTATCTCTAACCTAAACAAAACTAAACATTCTGCTTACTTGGTACCAATCCCCATGGTACCATCTACTCATTTCACCCCTAATTAAAAGGTAGAAACAATTACCGCAGATGTTGGTTTACAAAAAAAGGCACAAAATGCTGGAGTGACTCAGCGGATCAGATAGCATCTCTGGAGAACATGGATAGGTGACGTTTCGGGTCGGGACTCACTGAGTTAGACCAGCACTCTGTGTCACCCTGAATTAACCCCTCCATTGAGTACCAGTTGCAAAAATCTCAATTGCACAAAATCCCTCAAGACTTCTTATATTGATAGAATAGTATATATTTTAATGGATTTTTAAAAGGATTAGGGTATTAAAACTATATGCTAGATATTGTGCCAAAATTGAATATTTGAAAACAATTAAAAATTTGGAGTCACAGCAAGAAATTATTTTCTGTTTGTTAACAGTCTTTGACTTAGAGGGAGCAATTTGTTTTGCATAATTGTAATTGGCAGCATTTTATTTATAATAGAACCAGAGTAGATCTTATAGCACCTAACACTTGGTATGCCATTCAATTAAATTGTGGCTGATCTGTATAAACCATTCATTAGCCTTAATATTTCTGCCTCCTTATATCGATCTCAGTTTTAAACCACCCAAGAAAACATAGGAATCAATGTTATCAAAGTGGTGAGGGCAAAAACTAGTAGATGGGGAACTGCTAAAACTACACGTGCAAAGCTTTGCAAATGCTTGGAATGCTAATTGGATAAATTGGGATTTGTTGTTTTTTGTCAATCACCTGTCTCAGGTTAGGCCTGAAAAAAAATGCCTGGTTTCTCAAATTATTTTCCTTCTTAACATGGCACATTTTGCACATGGTTGGGACTGGTCAGAGACTTGGAATGCGATTTAATCTGGCCCTTGAGAAAGTTGTAAATCTTTGTAACACATGTTTAATTTTAGCCTAGTTTAGAGATACAGCGCGGAAACAGGCCCTTCGGCTCACCGAGTCCGCATTGAACAGCGATCACCCCATACACTAGCACTATCTTACAGTTATACCAAGCTAATTAACCTGCAAACTTGTATGTCTTTGTAGTGTGGGAGGAAACCAGTGCATCTGGAGAAAACCCAAGTGGTCACAGGGAAAACAAACAAACTACGTACAGACAGCATCTGTAGTCAGGATAGGACCCAGGTCTCTGGCACTCTGGCGCTGTAACTCTACCGCTGCACCATTGTGCCACCCAAAGGCAGGCAAATGCGATCAGTGTAGATGGTGTAAGTGACACTGTCAGCATGGACAAGGTGGGCTGAAAGGACTCATTTCTGTGCTGTAGACTTCCATAGTTCTATGTATGATTCTTTCAGTTTTGAAAGAATTAGTCAGCTTGGAAACCTGTAAAGGGAAAATTAAGTCATTGTTATTGAAAGAAGGTAAGTAAAAATGAAGCTTGGAATAACTGGTAAGAAGGCTTTCAGTTAAGCAAATAATCACTGTCTTCTTGTCCAGCATCTAATCATGGTCTTGTGGTCCAGACCACTCAAAGTTCCAACAGTTATACTCCAAGTCTAACAATCAATGGGCTACTAATACCTGACATTATTGTTTAATGAAAAGGACTGTCACCAACACCAGAATTTTTCACTGTAACACTGATTTTTACCATGCACCCATCTTATTGTACTGGGAATGGCAATATTCAGGAAAACAATTGAACTGTCCTCTCACTGTCGTTTGATGGATTGTTTCTAAGTGCTTCCAGATATGGTGGTTGATTTATTTTTCAGAAATTGTATCCTCTAGAGATGAACTGATTCAATCTCTTAAGATTTGTTATTGTTGTTGAAATCTGTGATCCCATACTATTACATGTTACACAATATTTAAAAAAGACTACAGTGAGGCCAAGCAATGAATGAGAGGCAGAGAAGTAGCTGCTTTTTCATCACAAAGCTTCCTCCTCCTCGCTTACATTCTTTCATGAACGTGTATATACATTTAACACATTTTACATAATAAAATGCTAAAGGTGTCATACAAGTCAAACAGCAGTGACATTTCGTAACAAAGTCTCAAGATAATCAAAAATGCAGTTTACTATCATCACTTAAATAGACTATTCAGTTTAGTTTAATTTAGTTTAGTTTATTGTCACATGTAAAAGCTTTTGTTGCAAGCTAATCAGTCAGCAGAAAGACAATTTGGTTGTTGCTTGTGTTTTTGCTCCATCCGAGCTCATCTAACACCCCCCAATTTTTTCCACTTGCTTTCTCCCTCCTGCCTATGAACGTACTTCACATGGGAGGGGATGCATGAGTTACTTGAAATTTAGGAAATCAATATTGGGAATGGATAAGTGACATTCCGGTTGGAACCCATCTTCAGACTGATTGTAATAGTGGGGGGAAAGCTGGAAATTAGGTGGAAGCTGTTCAAAGCCTGGCAAGTGAAAGGTGGTTACAAGTAAGTTGGTGGAGGGTTAGAGAGGTTCATTGTCAGATGGGCTGATGGGTGGAGCAAGTTACTTGCTTCAAATGAATTCATCCACCACAATCTGCATATGATTGGAGTTTGGAGCCAGCTGCCTTTGGTTTTCACTGGCTAACAATGGGGCCAACTTGGACATGTCATATTGATGAATGATAAGAATAAAAGATTTACACCGGTACTGATCCTTTGAGTTTTGTTTAGTTCAGTTTAGCTGAAGGATTCAGACCGCAAACAGGCTCTTTGTCCCACCAAACCCACGCTGACCATCAGTCACCCATTCACACCTGTTTTATGTTATCTCATTTTCTCGTCCACTCCCTACAGACTTGGAGCAATTTATAGGTGACTTTAGGATGTGGGAGGAAAGCAGGGCACCTGGATGAAACCCATGCGGTCACAGGGAGAACATGAAAACCTCACAAATACAGCACCCGGGGTCAGGATCGGACCCACGACTCCAGTGTTGTGAGGCAGCGACTCTACCAGCTGCACCACTTTGGCATCCATTCAAGAAAGAAACTTGCCTCAATTATTTAGAGAATTATTGGCACAGTAGCACAGTGCCAGAGACCCAGGCTCGATGCTGACCATGGGTGTTGTCTGTACGGAGTTTTTACGTTCTCCCTGTAACCACGTGGGTTTTCACAGGGTGCTCAGGTTTCCTTGCACAATCCAAAGACGTACAGGTTTTCAAGTTAATTGGCTTTGGTAAAAAATTGTAAAATTATACCCAGTGCGTTGGATAATGCTAGTAATCACTGATTGGCACTGAGCTTGTGGACCGAAGGGTCCGGTTCCGTGCTGTATCACTAAATAAAATAAAATAAATGAAAAGAAAAGATTGAACAACAGTATTATCTCATTTGCTAATTCCTCCACGCTCAAGTAAAGGAATCATTCATCTATCAGAAAAACTTCCTTCCGACCCCACAAAACCAGGAATCCATGTCGCATTTTCAGATGTACATAATTGCACATGCACCATAAATCACCAGCAAACAGTGTGATTATGCCCTCCAGAAAAAAATGGGCTGCTGTGTTTATGGGATTCTTCATTTTGCAGTTTAGAAAAATCTGATATAAAGCAGTGGGGGGAGTATAATTACAACCTTAAATTAGTATAATGATTGTTTACTTTATAAAAAAAAAACCATTGTCGGCAAACTGACAAATTCCTTGGCAAGTTGTGTGCAGATGTGGAAATGTTGGATATTCCAGTTAACGATAACAAATAGTTTAAACAATTGAATTCTACCACTGTCCCTGTCACAGCTGCTTGAGACTAAATGTGATTAATATGAATAAAAGTTGCCAGTGTTTTTATCCCTCTGTTTACAGAGTGTAAACTTCCCATTAATCATTGCTTGCTCTAATGGAGTGGACAACACACAGCTCCTTTACTGCTGGAGATAAGTGACTTGTGACATTTTTCTTTTATTAAACGACTTTATATTTTTTTTGCTGGGTGATTTTCTAATCATGAGCTTCCCTACTCGGGTAGAATAACGTCAACTTCTTTCCCTGGGAGTTGCAGGGAGGGGCAAAAGATCTTCTGACGGTGGGAATTTTTTTAAGGCAACGGAGCTGAAGGCTGTGGAAGATCATATAATGTGGGATTCCATGGTTTCTATCCCAGATGTTTCTTTGACATGTCAGAAATGTTACGTTTATGTAGCTTGCTCCAAAGAAAACAAGCCAGTTGTAAATAGTTCAAGAAGGAACTGCAGATGCTGGAAAATTGAAGGTACACAAAAATGTAGGAGAAACTCAGCGGGTGCAGCAGCATCTATGTAGCGAAGGAAATAGGTAATGTTTCGGGCCGAAACCCTTCTTCAGAAGAAGGGTTTCGGCCCGAAACGTTACCTATTTCCTTCGCTGAGTTTCTCCAGCATTTTTGTGTACCTTACAGTTGTAAATAGCTTGCCTGATTTTTAGGTGTAACCATCAAGTGGTGCTTTGATGCTAAAGAAAAAATAAGGCAATCTTTTTATTTCAGAGCAATAACTAACTCAATTCACATGTTAGGGGATCGCCAGAAGCTAAGATACGCAGCTGGTCATGTTGCTGACTCACTGCGCCGGAGACCCGGGTCCAATCCCGAGTGTTGGCAGTGTAGAGTTTGCATGTTCTCCTGTGACTGCGTGGGGTTCCTCCGGATGCTCCGGGTTCCTCCAATGTCCCAAAGATGTGCAGGTTTGTAGGTTAGTTGGCCTCTGTAAATTGCACCTCGTGTGTAGGGAGTGGATGTTAAAGTGGGATAACATAGAAACAATGTGAGCAGGTGATCGATGCTAGGCGTGGACTCGGTGGGCCGAGAGGCCAGTTTCCATGCTGTTTCTCAAAACTAAATTCTCCCAGCAGGCTCACATGCTTCAGAGCATCTCTGAATCTCTAAGCAAGTTCCCCACTCACCTCCTTAGCTGTCATTCCGTTTCTTTCTTTAATTGTTTTCTTTTGTTGTTATTTTTCTTGCTCTTTCATCTTCTCTACTTTGCATCTATTTAGCCTAATCTTTCTTGGTTGATTGCTGAACACATTTGAGTACAATTAGAGTCAATGCATCAACTTCCCACAGACATTTCATTATTTTTGAGGAGTATTTTTCTTTTCATAGAACGGGCTTGTTATTTACATTTGTAGCCCTCCTTGCAAAGTTAATAACCAAATGAATGCCAAATGTTGATGATGATAAAAGATAGAGCAGGGAAGCAGCCCCTCCAGCCCACCATGTCCCACTGACCGTCAATCACCCGTTCACACCAGTTCTATGTTATCCCACTTTCTCATCCACTCTCCACACGCTAGGAGCAATTCGCATTGGGCCAATTAACCAACAAATTCACACCTGTTTGGGGGGGGGGGGGGGGGGGGGGGGGGGGGGGGGGTAGAGGGGGAGGAAACCGGAGTACCTAGAGGATGGTACACAGGGAGAAGTTGCAAACTCCACAAACACAGCAATCAAGCCCAGGATCGAAACTGCAACTCTGGTGCTGTGAGTTAATAGCTCTATCAGCTGCACCACTGTGCAGCCTCTGTACCACTGTATGTTCGTTTCAAACTTGATGGGAAATCTTTGATGTATACAACTGTCCCATCACTATATACAGTAGTTTGCTTATGCAGGTGCCATTATCTTTATTTTTGTTTCTTTTTGGTTGTTCTCTTCCCGCTGGGCTTTTCTTTTGTGACTATGCATCCACTGCCGTCAAATTCTTGGGAACAGGATAGACTGCCAGATGTCCTGTAGGGCTGAGACAGTTTATTACAAGCAGGTGTTGAAGAGGCTTCAGTGATATCTCTAATTCTCTTCATACAATGTGACAGGAATGTATTAACCTCCACATAAACCTCCCTGCAGCAAGCCAGCTGCAAGGAAGAGAAAATTGCATTTTTGTAGCACCTGTCACAAACCTGAGAACTCCCAGAGTACTATACAGTTAATGAAATGTGTATAACGTGTAATAATTGACCCAGAATTCCTGGTTTGCCGCAAAGCAACAATGCTTTCTGTTCGCTTTGAAGAAAGCTCCCCATCGAGTTCAGTTATCAGATCAGTTAGATCCCTGGAATCCAATGCGGCCATGTCATCGAATTGCCTCTGCAACATGTACATTTTTTCACAAGCCAAGAAACAACTTTTAAACATTATACCTTGTTTACAGTGAGCAGAGGGGAATTTGGCACTGGCATAGCTGACTAAATGATGATGCATGTGTTGGGGGGTGGGGTGGGGTGGGGGGGGGATGGGGGGGGGGGGGGGGGGGGGGGGGGGGGGGGGGGAGAGGGACTGCCAGTACCCATTATAGTCGCAGCAGGTCGCCGAAAATGTTCAACATTTGAAAATCCAGCGGCGACCAGAAAAAGGTACGACTCTTTGGGCGACTACTCATGACCATACAGACCTCACCGCGCAACACTTGCTGCCTCTCAGCCAGAGGCCCAGGTTTGGTCCTGTCCTTGGGGGCTGTCTGAGTGGAGTTTGCACGTTCTCCCAGTGACCTCATGGGTTTCCTGTGGATGCTCTGATTTCCTCCCACAGCCCAAAGACATACGTGTTTGTAGATTAATTGGCCTCTGTATATTACCCCTGATGTGTAGGGGAGTGGATGAGAAAGTAGGATAACATTGAACTGGTGTTAACAGATGATCGATGGCCGGCGTGGACTTGGTGGGCCTGTTTGGATGCTGTATCTTAATCAATCAAAGGTTGGGATATGCATATGTCTGCAGGTAAAAATTGAAAGATGAAACTTCAGGGGAAAATCTTCATTTTTAAATATTTATTTAAAGGAATTACGGTATACATATAGAAAGTTTGCTAAGAAATAATTATGATTTATTTGATAATTAAATGGCTTCTTAGATCTCATGAAACTAAATGTAAGATTTTCAGGATGTTTCAGGATGTGGGAATAGTTTGTAAGTATCGTAAATTCACATCAATTCAACTAATTTTGGCTTGATTCCAGCAGGGAAGATCGCAAACAGTGTAGTCTGTGAAGGTGTACTATATCACTGATAACAATCTTGGGATTATCTTGTATATTGAAAATCCTAAAATTACCAGGAATAATGACAACATCATTATCAATGCTAAATCAGTCTGAAGAAGGGCCCTGACTCAAAACGTCACCTATCCATGTTCTCCAGAGATGCTGCCTGACCTGTTGAGTTACTCCAGCCCTTTGTGCTCTTTAGTGTAAACCAGCATCTTCAGTTCCTTGTTTCTAAATCTGGCTCATTGCACTTAGACTGGGAGCTCAGCCATGTGGGAAATGCTGGCAGATTGGATGTAATTTTCCAGTTGCAAACATTAAAACAGGTGTTAAACACTTAGAACTTGGAACTAAATTTGTGGAGTTCTTTATTTTCTATTTATTTTCCCCTCTGGTTTTCCTATCTATTACTTACGCCGTTAAATTAGAATGAAAGAATTGGAGCGTTGCGCATCCAAAGCTTTCACAGAAGCCAAATTCCCAAGAGTTTCATGTAAACAATATCCCACTGTGTGTGGCTGATTGATTGAGACAAATATACAATTAATGAAAGTGTAAAGAGTTAAAAGTAGATTATAGCCACTGTAATTAAAGTTAACTGGGAACAGGCAGCTGATCATTTTGGTACGGGTTTGACTGTGGTACTGCAGTATTTTCTTCCACAATGCTACACATTTTCTTCCAATACTGTGGATGGGAAGCATTTTTAAATTCATGATATCAATGGATATTAGTTCTGCATGCTTGAAGGCAGGTCAGGAGGCAAGAGAGACATTGTTTTATTTCTATTTATTATTTTCTCTTACCTACAGTTCCCTCCCCTCTACTTTCAGTCTGAAGAAGGGTCCCGGCCCGAAATGTCACCCATCCTTATTCTCCAGAGATGCTGCCTGACCCGCTGAGTTACTCCAGTACTTTGCATGTCTATGACTTTGACCAACCTCACTCCACATTGTATTTTGGACTGTACATTTTGAGGGCACAATGGTGCAGCTGGTTGACCTACTGTTTTTCGCAGCTGCAGAAACCAGGGTTCAATCCTAATCTCTGGCACTGTCTGCGTGAAGTTTGCACAATCTCCCTGTAGCTGTGTGGGCGTCCTCCACAAGGCCATTAAACATCCAAGCAGAATTAGGCCATTCATACCATCAAGTCTGCTCTGCCATTCGATCATGGCTGATCTACTTTTCCCTCTCAACATTCTCCTGCTTTCTCTCCGTAACCTTTGACGCCCTTACTAATCAAGAACCTGTCAATCTCCCCTTTAAAAATACCCATTGACTTGGCCTCCATCGTCTTTTGGGACAATTAATTCCACAGATCCATCACCCTCTGGATAAAGAAATTCCTCCTCATCTTCATTCTAAAGATGAGAAGAACTTTTTTCACACAGAGAGTGGTGAATCTCTGGAACTCTCTGCCACAGAGGGTAGTTGAGGCCAGTTCATTGGCTATATTTAAGAGGGAGTTAGATGTGGTCCTTGTGGCTAAGGGGATCAGGGGGTATGGAGAGAAGGCAGGTACAGGATACTGAGTTGGATGATCAGCCATGATCATATTGAATGGCGGTGCAGGCTCGAAGGGCCGAATGGCCTACTCCTGCACCTAATTTCTATGTTTCTATGTAAAGGTACATCCTTTTATTCTCAGGCTGTGCACACTGGTCCTAGACTCTCCCATGACTTGAAACATCCTATTTGGCCTTTCATTATTTGATAGTTTCCTCTCATGTCCAAAGACATTCAGGTTCTTCCATTAATTGACAAATAGAAATTGCCTCAAGTCTGTGGATGAAGGAGTCTGAAGGAGCTGATGTGGAGAGAGTAAAGCAGTATTAAGGTAGGATTAGAGTATACAGATGCTTGATGGTGAAAATAGACTCAGTGGGCCAAAGCCATGATTCTATCCTGTCTGACTAAAGTAAATGAGACAAAATGTGCAGATATTGGAACTGAAGTAAAACCAAAATGTTGGAGATACTCAGCAGAAAGGTGTCATCTTGCGAGAGATGAGCAGAATATCAACAAATTGTAAAACTAAACATATTTTAAATTGCAGAGGAAGGGGGAGGGGTGAAATGAGCATCTGAATGCCATTGATACGACGGAGACTAAGAAATAAATGGCACTGGCACTTGTTCATTGCAGGTGATGAGAGCAGATTAATGAAAATGGAGAAGGAATGAAAATGCTGAAACATGTATCTCACCAACAAACTGCCATCATAGGGTACTGAATAGGTTCTGTTTTTACCTTGGATATGGGCCAAGCACAGGCAGGTGGGACTAGAGTAGGTGGGGCATGTTGTCGGCGTTGGCAGGTTGGGCTGAAGGGCCTGTTTCCGTGCTGTATGACTCTATGGCTCGATGACTTTACAGCTGTTCATAGGTTGATTTTGTCCGGAAATTGGAAAGTGCACAAAAATCACTTGATATGGTAACCATAGGCCCACAGTATTGTAATGAATGGTATCCAAACTGCCCAGTTGGCTTCTAATCGCATCATAAATGTTACAACATAACCTGCTCAACATGTCTGCTGTGTTTCGACATAGATAGGAGGGTATTCAAAACAACAAATGAATCTCTGACCTAATCATTGGGACTTGGAACAGCCATTTGCTTGAGACCTAAGGTCAGCTTTTAAAGCTATGTGACACACTTGGCCAAGCCTTGTCTGTTTTTTAGGAGGAATTCTGGTGGACATGGTGAGAGATTTCAAACTGGGAACTGAGGAGAGTGTAAGGGACTGTCCCTGCTGGGGCTCTTGCCGAACTACTTTGGAGTAAAACTGATGGTGATTAAAAAGACTTTTAACCACCAGGTGAAAGATAGGCGATGGTGAAGACCTATCAGGAGCAAACAAAAACTGATAACCTGATATGAAATGCTTTGGATATATGATCAATGGATAGATAACACATAGATCAGCAATTCTAGTGCCATTATTAAGGTCTATACATAATAAATTCTTGTGAGGATTTTGCAGTACATAGAAACTCATTATAAATAAATCTTGCGGGATTTTGCTAAAACACATACAAGTAATTCAACTAGGGTTCTCCTTTGTTCTTGTAATGCTATAAATTAAATTGTTGCTCAGGATTTTGGACACATTGCTGAATTTGCTAGTTAAACACATTCTTGGCATTATTGCTGAATGTAATATTTGTGAATCACTGACCAGTATTTATGCTTTGTAAAGTTACCTTTTATCCTTTTTTCCATTTACTTTTATTTAATAGCATTAAATCGTTTTTTTGTTAATTTGTACATGTCTGTTTATATTCTGGTCACATAGAAACAGAAGGATGATGTTCAGTCCTTTGACCCTTTTCACCATTCAATGCAACAGAGACTAATCTGTGAAATATCTCTATACACATTTCTTCTCCTGATATATCCTTTGAAACCGTCAAAGAACTGTGTAGCAGATAAAAGGAACAGCACCTTTGGCTCAAATGTCCATCGACTGTGTACGCTAATAATTTGCCTGCATTAAGCCCATATCCCTCTATTCCTTTCCCATCCAAGTATCTGTCTAAGTGCCTTTTAAATATTGTAATTGTATCTGCCTCTTCCTCTGGCAGCTAGTTCTATGTAACAACCACACTCTGTGTGAACAATTTGCTTTTCCGATCTCCTTCAAGTGAGAGATCACTTTAAACCCATCCCTATAGTTTTAGACTCCCTAATCCAAAGAAAAAGATATCTACCCTGCCTATGACTATCATAATTTTATAAACCTCTGTAAGGTTACTCTTCAGCCTCTTACATAACATTGAGAATAAAGCCAGCCTTTCCGTTCACTCCTTATAAATAATGCACCCCATTCAAGGAAACATCCTCGACTCAACTCCTCCAGGCAGCATCTCTGGAGAAAAAGGATGGGTGACGTTTCGGGTCGGATCCCTTCTTCACTCTGGTACGCTGTGCGACCTGACCAATGCTTTATACAGCTCCAACATGACATCCCAACTCTTAAATTCCATGCTTAAACCTATGAAGGCTAACAATCTGAATGCCTTGTTCATAACCCTACCCTCCTGTGTCACCATTTTCAGGGAGGTATGAACTCACACCCCATGATCATAAAATGTAGGAGCTGAATTAGGCCACTCAGCCCATCGAGTCTGCTCCGTCACTTAATCACGGCTGACGTATTTTTCCTCTTAACCGCGATCTCCTGCCATCTCCCCGTAACCTTTGACACCCTTATTAATCAAGAACCTATCAATACCAAATGACTTGGCCTCCACAGTCATTTGTGGCAATGATTTCAACAGATCCACTACCCACTAGCTAAAGAATTTCCTCCTCACCTCCATTCTAAAGGTATGTCCTGTTATTCTGGTCTCATTACTGTATATGTCATGTTTGTGTTTAATATCTTAAAACACATTACCTCATACTTGTCTGGATTAAATTCCATCTTTCACCCATCTGTCCAATTGTTCTCTGTCACTCTGTATCCTTTCACAATCCATGCGCCGTATATTACTCCACCAATTTTATGTCATCAACATACTTTGTAATTAATCCACCTGCATTCTCATCCAAGTCACTTATATATACGACAAACAACAATAGTCCCAGCACTGATCCCTGCGGTACATCACTGGTAATAGACTTCCGATCAGATAATCCCTCCTTAACCACTAACCCCTGTCTCCTAACGCCAAGCCAAATTCTTCCCAAATGCTCGTTTCCTCCTACATCCCAATGACGTGCAGGTAACCCCAATCTCTTTTTAATAAAATTCTGAAAATATCCAAGGTCTAAAATATCCATTATCCAAAATATTGTGGCAGGCAAGCGGTAGAATTGCTGCCTCACAGCTCCAAAGACCTAGGTTCGATCCTGACTATGGGTGCCGTCTGTACGGAGTTTGTACATTACCCTGTTACCATGTGGGTTTTCTCCTGGTGTTCCGTTTTCAACCCACACTCCAAAGATGCACAGGTTTGTAGGTTAATTGGCTTCAGTAAAATTGTAAATTGTCCCTAGTGTGTAGGATAACGCTGGTCCATGGGGCAAACAATGGTCAGCGCGGTCTCGGTCGGCCAAAGGGCCTGTTTCTGCGCTATATCTCTTAAGTCTAAAGTAAAGTCTAAAGTCTGCAGATCAAGTGGTCTGACAATGACTTGTTTTACCACATTTGTAATCAGAAGAATAAGCAACATGGGTACAATGACCACATTATATTATTTCATTAGTTGCTCTTAGATTTAGAACAAAACATTAAAAAAAGAGATCACTATACAGAGGACACATTGACACTGTGACCAACCATGAAATAATGACGACAAAGAACAAGCCACAATGGACAATGAAGTATCTCCCTGGTGATGTAACCATAAAGCAAGCAAGCAATAAATGAAGAATTTACATCACTGGCCAAAGATAAGTTCTGAATGTGTCTCTAACATCAAAATGACATATTAGGTGCAGATGCCAGGAGCACATTTAAACAAAAAAGATGCACTACTTTTCTGATGGTTAATTAAGACAATGGGTCAAATGTTAACAGTCATGAATCAATTCTGTCTTTGGATACCAAAGTAATATGTCAGCACAGTCATTATTAGTTTCATTCATTCGATTCAGCACATTTTTGCAAAATTCAGGATAGCTAGAAATGGCAATGGGAAAAAGAACACAATACCACTCAGTTTAAAAGGTGGAGGGGATAGGGGAAGGTGAGAAGATGTAAACTGATTTGGAGAGGCATTGGGGAAGGCAAATTGAGCAAAATGCTTGTGCACAGCTGGAGAAGGGAATGAACATAATCATTTTAGCTGCCTTGACTGTTGTAAACCCCTAAGAGATCTCTGTTCCTCCAATCCGACAGCACTGGTTTGCAACTGCTGACGGTGTCTTCCGTTTTTTACATCCTAGGTCTGGTTTCCTTTTCTAAATCGCTGTTGCTGACGCTTCCATTAAGGCACTTCATCAACCTTATTTAATTTGACATGAAACGTAAAGTGGAGTAACTCACCGTGTTCAAGCAGCATCTCTGGAGGGAATGGACAGGCAACGTTTTGAGTTGGGACAAATTATTTAAATTGGCATGTGGTTACCTGTCCTAATTATGCCTTGTTTAGGTCAGACACATATTTCGGCTGCTTTATAAATGCGCATTATCAATCGTCATAGAAAGATACAGCATGGAAACAGGCCCTTCGGCCCACCTAATCCACACTGACCATCGATCACCCATTCACACTAGTTCGATTTTATCCTACTTTCGCATTCACTCCCTACATGCTAGGGACAATTTAAAGAGGCCAATTAACCTACAAACCTGCACATTTTTGGAATGTGTGGTGGAAACCCAGGCGGTCACAGAGAGAACTCCACACAATCAGTACCCGAGGTTTAGGATCAAACCCGGGTCTCTGGCGCTGTGAGGCAGCAGCTCTACCATCTGCGCCACTGTGCCACTCTGTAACTGTGTGACAGTTGATTAGTTTAAACAAGATAAACCGCACATTTTTGGAATGTGTTGTCAGAACTCCACACAATTACCCGAGGTTTGATCAACCCGGGTCTCTTGTGAGGCAGCATGTGCCACTCTGTAAGTTGTTGTAGACAGTTGATTAGTTTAAACAAGATAAGGAGCACGGATTTTGCAAGGAGCAATAGCATTTTTCTTTGATATTTGTACCATTTTGGAGTCTCTGGGTACTGGCAAAAAGCTCTGTATATTTTGCCATTTTTTACTTGAATACTATTTGAAAATAGCAGTACCTGTATAACAGGATCTTAAATAAAGAATCAAATAAACCACTCAACCATCCTAAAGACATGGGTCCAACTCACTGTCGCTGATATGTCCTCATTTCAAAGCTACCAAATGTCAGGTAAGTTTTATCTCTGACTCAAATGAGATAACTTTGGTCACTTTCATCTTTAATGCTGCCTTTAACAAAACAAAGATCTTTTTTTGTCTCAGTCTGCCTGCATTATTGTCTTATGCGCAAGTTGTGACCTTTCTGTGTTTCCTCCGTTGAGCTTGTAACAGTACTGAGTTACTGAGATGTTGCAAGACTTGAGTAACTATTCCTCCAACACTCCCCTCCAGTTCAGCGACACATGATAGAAAGAATTAAGAAAAGTTATTATTTTTTCTTTCAACCTTGACATTTCAAAGCACCTCGCAACCAGTGAAGTCAACGGTAAAAAAGGAGGAAGCTTGGCAGCTTGTTGTGCACAGCAAGATCCCACAATCCAGGGCGGCACAGGGACCCAGCAGGTAGACCGCTGCCTCACAGTGCCAGAGACCCAGGTTCAATCCTGACCTCAGCTGCTATCTGTGTGGAGTTTCCGCATTCTCCCTGGGTTTCCTCCGGATGCTCCAGCTTTCTCCAACATTTCAAAGTAGGTGAATTGTAAATTGTTCCCTCGTATGTTGGGAGTGGATACGAAAGTGGGATAACACATGACTTCAGAATTAAGGGACAGAAGTTTAGCGGTAATATGAGGGGGAACTTCTTTACTCAGAGAGTGGTAGCGGTGTGGAATGAGCTTCCAGTGGAAGTGGTGGAGGCAGGTTCGTTGGTATCATTTAAAATAAATTGGATAGGCATATGGATGAGAAGGGAATGGAGGGTTATGGTATGAGTGCAGGCAGGTGGGACTAAGGGGGAAAAAAGTTGTTCGGCACGGACTTGTAGGGCCGAGATGGCCTGTTTCCGTGCTGTAATTGTTATATGGTTATATGGTTATAACAGAAATAGTATGAACATGTGGTCGGAGTGGTGGATACAGTCGGCCGAACAGCCTGTTTCCATGTTTTTTTCTTTCAATCAATCATTCATTTTGGTAAAAGGATACAAAGTACTGGAGTAAGTCAGCGGGTCAGACAGCATCACTGCAGATCATGGATAGGTGATGTTTCAGGTCGGGACCTTTCTTCAGGGACTAAAGAAGGATCCAGACTGGAAAAGCAAGCTATCCATGTTCTCCAGAGATGCTGTCAAACCTGTTGTGTTACTCCAGCACTTTGTGCCCTTTTATGTAAACCAAACTGTACAGTTCAATGTTTCTACTCTTTCATGTTTGTCATGTTGTTGACTATTGACAATATTGATAATTGACAGTATGGACATTCGGGACACCAGAGTAATTTCTTCTCCTCTGCTTCGGATCATATACATCCACCAAGAGAGATGGTTTGGAAAGATAGTGCCTCTGGCGATGAGAACTCCCTTAATACTGCATTGATACACCAGTCAAAGATTCTGTGCTCGAGTTTCCGGACTGGAACTTGATCCATAACATTCAGACTCAGAGCCCAGAGCACTACCAACCTAGATATCCACCTGGATTTCCTTTCACAAAAGTAAAGAGGGTTTTATTCTCATATGTCCCAAAACAGACCAATGGAATTCTTACCTGCAGCAGCACAACCGATATGTAAACATAGTACTCAGTGCATCAGTGGGGAAAAAGCAGAAATCGACGTAGGAAGGTCTTTAGCTGCATTGCTGCCCAAATCTATTCTTTCTTCTGTCAGTCTGAAGAAGGATCCTGACCTGAAATGTTGTCTCTGTCCATTCCCTCCAGAGATGCTGAGTTCCTCCAGCCTTTTGTGTTTTGCTCAAGATTTGCTTTGTGTGCGCTGTTGAGACCACATTTGGAATATGGTGGCAGTTTTGGGCCCCATTTCCAAAGAAGAATATGCTAGTGTTGGACAGGGCCAAGAGGAGGTTTACGAGAATAATCCTGGGGATGATTGGGTTAACATTTGATGGCTCTAGACCAGTACTCGTCTGAATTTTGAAGGATGAGGGGGTTCCTCATTGAAACCTAGCAGATAATGATAGGCCTAGAAAGAGTGAATGTACAGAGGATGTTTCCAGTAGTGGGTGAGTCTAGGACCAGAGGGCCTAGTCTCAGAATAAATGAACGTAACTTTATAATGGGGATGAGGAGGAATTTCTTTAGCCAGAGGGTTGTAAATATGTGGAATTCATTGCCACAAATGGCTGTGGAGACCAAGACATTGGGTTTTATTAAGCGGTGATTGATAGGTTCTTGATTAATAAGGGTGTCAAAGGTTATGAAGAGAAAGCAGAAGAATGGAGTTGAGAGGAAAAAATAGATCAGTCACGATCAAAAGGTGGAGCTGACTCGATGGGCCGAATGGCTAATTCTGCTCCTATGTCTTATGAAGTTATGAACATATTCCTGCGTCTGCAGTTTTAAGTACCTTCTTCATCTTTCTTCTACCTTCTCCACCTATCCACATCACCAGCCAGAAGCAGACACTTACTCAGGATGTGATGGAGTTGGGCTTGTCTGCAGGTGGGATTGAAACAGCGTGGTTTCAAGTTCCCCCTCCCTGGCGTACTCTTAGCAAACGACCAATCTATTGAAAACATGCGTGATTAACTTAAATTTAGACACACCTATCTAGTGTGCTGCGTTCCTTGTACACAGCGTTCCTTGTTCCTTTACAGAGACATGACTCACCTCTGCTTCACCTGACTGCCGTACAACCCGCACCATAGTAGCTGCCTAACAGCGCCAGAGACCCAGGTTTGATCCTGACTACAGATCCTGTCTGTACGGAGTTTGTACATTCTCCCCGCGACCATGTGGGTTTTCTCCGGGTGCTCTGGTTTCCTCCCACACTCCAAAGACGTACGGTTTTGCAGGTTAATTGGATGTGGTAAAATTGTAAAGTTGTCTCTAATGTGTAGGATAGTGTTGGGTATGGGGATTGCTGGTCGGCACAGACTCATTTGACTGAATGGCTTGTTTCTGTGCCGTATCTCCAAAGCCTAAAGGCTTCTCAATTCATCATATAGACCGCACGGGCCCTTCAGACAAAATAAGTGGCAGAGGGGTCTGCTTCCTAATCAATTCCTCATGGTGCTTGGATGTGGCGATCCTGGAGAATTCCTGATCCCTGGACCTGGAATATATAATGGTGAAGAGTCATCCCTGTTACCTGTCGCATTCACCATCCTGACCGCAGTCTACATCCTAAACTACTGCATCCTAAAGACCAACACCCTAAATCTTTTCTCGCCTCCAGCTCTTTATATTCCCCCCCACCTCCCCCCCCCTCCACTTTTTGTGACCATCTTGATGCAAGCAAAATGCAGAATGCTTGTATTTGAAATTCCTTTGTGTTTTTTTTAGGTCCATCAAATTAACTTTAAACTCATTAAGTTATGTGTTATATCAATGCGATTAGTGTTTGTTTCAGCTGAAACTTAAAAATATCAACTCAGCAAGCCTGGAAAGTCTCAGGATATGCTGACTGGCTGAGGGTTAACATACATTAACCCCATTATAATATAGTGTGAGGTGTTGCAACCTTTCATTTATTTATGGATCCCTCATTAATAGATCACCCATATAAAGCACTCTTTGTAATGGTCTACCAAGCATTGTTAATTGCTCCCTCATTAATAATAAAGCTGTACAAAATGCCCTCTCAGATACACCATTTATGGTTGTTTTATTAACAAATGTTATAAAATCAACTTTGTAACAGTTCTGGTATGAGTCCAGAAAGCTCAGTTATTGAAAGGACTTGCTGCATGTGTAACACTCTCAGGCGCATAAGTAAGCTTGCACAGCCTGCCACAGGTGGATATGGCATACCTTGAGCTATTAACACCAGCAAACAAAGGAAACTTTATGGACACAAAATGGTGAAGTAACTCAGCGGGAGAGCAGCATCTCTGGAGAGAAGGAATAGGTGACGTTTCGGGTCGCGACCCTTGTTCAAGTCTGAAGAAGGGTCTTGACCTGAACCATCACCCTTCTGCAGATGTCTGAAGAAGGGTCCCGACCCGAAACGTCACCCATTCCTTTTTCTCAAGAGATGCTGCCCGTCCCGCTGAGTTACTCCAGCATTTTCTGTCTGTCTTTGGTGTAAACCAGCATCTGCAGTTCCTTCCTACACAAAGGAAACTTTATTCCTTCCATGACAAACAATACTCCAATAATTGTTCAAACAACACAACTATTTGGTTAAAGACAGGAGTTATCATATGTTTCTTAAAATGTCTGCCTGGCTCAGTTTATATCCCTTAATTGTCAGATTATCTCACGTGGTACAACTTCGCCTCTGAATGAGGCTCTGGATCAATTCTCATTACAGACTTGAGCACATAATCCAGGCTGACACTTCAGTGCAGCGCTGCAGGAGTGTAGCATTGTTGAGACTTTAAACCGGAGCTTGTGATTGACAAAGAACAGGGAGCTCTCCTGATGTCCAACCATCCTTCCCTAATCAAAATAGTTTATCTGATCATTCATTTGTTTATAGTTCTGGGATCTTGCCTCGTTTAATTAACTGCTATGTTTGACTGAACTTAAAGAATAATACATTGGTTGTGAAGTACTTTGGAAGGTCTTAGCAACATAATCAGGTCCCATAAAATGTGCGGGTTCTTTCAATAGTTGTTTTCTAATTTGTAGTCGATGAGTGTGTCTGATTTTAATATTGCTTTGGTAAAATGATATATTAGCCCTCATTTTTTTAAATTTCTGCAATTACGTTTGGCTTGGTGCTTCGACTTGACAAGTAACAATGAAAACTATGTCTTTACATTGCACCCCCTCGTTCCTGTAACATGACCACAATTTTCCTTCACAGTGCAACCCTTGCAGAATTGTAAAACTGCATCAGAAGCCACAAGCATAAAACACTTCAACACACGCGTACATTTTCAAATGCCTTTAACCTTTGAGAACAGATTTACTTTTTTTCAACAATGTTCCATCCTCCGATGCTAGTGATTTGGATAAAATCACAGTCTGAAGAGATGGTACAATGTCTTATCGTCTTGCAAAGTGCTCCAGTCAATGGTGATAACATGTAACATGCTTATTTTAGTGCTTTACAGGGCTCTGATTGCATTTGGCACTGCTCTTCCACAAACGTTCAATGGATTTGTACCAAGATCATCATTGCAGTGTTTTAATGCAGACATTATTTTAAATGAGTTGAGCGTAGTGTTAAAACAGCACAGAGAGGAGTTTTGATAAAAAGCCTGTCGATCCATCGCGTATGTACAGTGCAGTCTGTAATTTCTAGCCGCAAGGTTAATATACAATAGCAATAAAGCTGCCCTTGACATTTCTGTAGCTTTATTACCATAATAATGTTTGTTCATTGTTGCAATGCCTTCACTAAAAATGTACAAAAGTGTCTTGGCCCAGAAACAGGAATCTCTCTGTGAATTGGCTCTGTGAATAGCTCTTGGCTGTGTGCTCTCCTATTCTCATGTGACCTATCATAACCAGTGGTTTTCAAGGCAAAATGAGAGAAGTATCATTCTGATGAATGATCTGTTTGATTCAGACATCTCTTACTCTGTCATATTTCAAGGAAATTTACTGGAGAGAGTGTAAGATATACCCATTGGGAAGTGCAGAAACAGGGAACTGCAGATGCTGGTGTACCCAAAAGGGCACAAAGTGTTGAAGTAACCCAATGAATCAGGCAGTGTCCCTGGAGAACAAGGATAGACTTTACTTTAGACTTTGGCGATACAGCACGGAAACAGGGCCTTCAACCCACTGAGTCCCTGCCGACCAATGATCACCCTGTACACTAACACTAGCCTACACATTAGGGACAATTTTACCAAAACCAATTAACCTACAACCTGCACATATTTGGAGTGTGGGAGGAAACTGAAGCACCTGGAGAAAACCCATGTGGTCACAGGGAGAACCTACAAACTCCATACAGATAGCACCTGTGGTCAGGATTGAACCCAGGTATTTGGTGCTGTAAAGGTGCCAATTTGGTTTGTGACCATTTTTCAGACCCTGTTGGTAAGTGTGCTGTTGTGGGGTCTGTTTAAAGGAATATTAGTATGCTCAACAATGGAAATGTTGGGTGGGAAATAAGAGAGAAATACACTAACTTAGGGCATAGTATTGTGATTATTCAAGAACATTTTCATGCTTGGCCTCTGCCCACACTTCCCTATGTATCTGAAGCTTCAGAGAATATTATCCAAGTTTGTCCAATCTCTCCTTATAGATAATACCCTCTACTACATTGAAAAATACATGATACAAAAGCTAAACATTGGTGTCAATACAGTACTGCGTTGAATTGAGTGAACCAGTTCAACAAATTTGCAAGTCGAAGTGCCCCAACCAACATTCAGCCCTTTTCCCCCTCCCTTCCTCAATCTGCCCCATCCCCCCTCCCACATATTCCCCTTCTTTTGTCTATCCCAGCCTTCCCTCATTTATCCTTCATCTTTCACTGCTCCTTCCTTTTTTTATTTTATTTCCTCACCTCTTTCCTCTTCCATTCGTCCCTCACCGATGTGAGTGATTTTTCTTTAATATAAACTACCAGCAAATTGTCTTTAGCTATCGAGTCCAAGTAATAAATAACTGAGTGGCGCTATCATAGCATAATAGTATGGGAAATTGAAGTAGAAGTAAGCCATTCAACCTTTTGAACCTGCTCTGATATTCACTGAAATCATTATTGTTTTAATGCCTCAATTCTACACTGCAAGAGACCCATATCCCTCGATCAATTTAAGTATCCAGAAATACATATGCCTCTGTTTAGGCTGTTCACTGTAACTAAGCATGAAAAACCCTTTTGTGCAAATAATTCCCAGGATTCGCTGCTTGAGTGAAGAAATTTCTTCTCATTTTACATCTTAATTGTCGACCCTATTTACTGAGGTTCTCTCACCTCGTTCCAGACTTTCCAGTCAGGGGAATCGTCCTCTCAGTATCTGTTAAACCCCTTATGAACCATATATTTCAATGAGATCACCTGAAATTCTTTGAATGAATAAAAGAATAGTCTCATGGGACAATCTGCTTGTCCCAGGAATCAAGCTTGTGAACTTTGCTGCAATACCTTGAAGGCATCAATATCCTTCCTTAGTTAAGGAGACTAAAACTGTACACCAGGTGCTAATTCACCAAGGCCCTAAATAATTATCCTCAGCCTTTGTTCCTTTTACATTTCAATCCCTTTGTCATAAAGGTTAATGTTCCATTTGCTTTCCTAATTGCCTAGTTTACCTGCACGTTAACTTTCTGGATTGGTGCATAGCAGCACCCGTGTTCCTCTGATTAGTATAATTTCCCACTCTCACCATTTAGAAACTGTTCTGCTTTTCCACATATTGTGCCAAAGTGAACAATGCTGCATTTCTCCATATTATAATCCAGCTGAATTTTTGAATTCCCTGGCAGACAAAAATATTGCAAAACATTATTGGTGATACAAGGAACTGCAGATGCTGGTTTACAAAATAAGGCACAAAGTGCTGGAGTAACTCAGCGGACCAGTCAGCATCGTTTGAGAACATGGATAGGTAATCTTTCGGTTCGAGTTCCGATCCGAAATATTACCTTTCCTTGAAACATTTATTGTTTCTCAAATTATTAATCATAGAGTCATGAAGTTATACTGTGCAGCACGGAAACACGCGTTACCCATGCTGACCAAGGTGCCTCATCTATGCTAGTCCCGCCTGCCCTCATTTGGCCCACGTCCCTCTAAACCTTTTCTATCCATGTATCCATCCAAATGTCTTTTAAATGTCATTATAGTACATGCACCTCCTTTGGTAGCTTGTTCCATACACCCATCACCCTCTGTGAAAAAAAAAGTTGCCCCTCACGTTCCTTTTAAATCTTTCTCATCACATCTTAATATTCTCTGGTTCTTGATTCCCCAACTCTGGATAAAAGACTAAATGAAAAAGGCCATTGTAAAAACAAATAAAAATGGGAACAATTTACAAGATTAAGTGCACGCAATTAATTAAGAATGAATAATCCGTTCAAACAAACAGAGCTATGAGAATGTTGGGAGAATTAAGGAAGGTTTTTCTCCCTGCTGCATAGAGAATCTAGTGGTTGGGCATAGTTGGCAAAATCACACTCGTATGGGGATTCTAAACTTCCTGACACTTGCGTAAGGATATGCCGCAGGTTCATGTTGAACAACTGGGATTTTTCAGGCTAATCCTGGCTATCAAGATTTTCCCAAGTGATCTGTTATTTTCTTTCTTCTGAGAGATTCTAACTTTCCCAATCACTATTAGGCTAACTGGTCTAAAAAATTCCTGTTTACTTTCTCCTGCCTCTCAGTGTTTATATTTTCTATCTTCCAAATGCAAAGGTCATTCAAGAATTAAGGAACATATGAAAATCAAAATCCATCCACTCACTATTTCTGAACCAACCTCAATTATAAGTTTATGCTGTTGTCATACTGCATTTTCTCAATTTTTAATGTCACTAATTTATTTTATGCTATTTATTCGCTAATACTAATCTCTTCAAATTCCCTCTTGTCACAAGATGCCTGATTCCCCACTATTCCTGAGATGTTTTTGTGTGTTCTACCTTGTGGACATATGATTGATTGAAAGAAAGATACAGCATGGAAACAGCCACCAAGTCCACGCCGACCACCAATCACCTGTTCACACTAGTTCTATGTTATCCTATTTTCACATCCACTCTACACACTCAGGCTACACACAGAGGCCGTGCTTAGGATGCGGGAGGAAATGGAGCACCCAGAGGAAACCCACATACTCACAGGGAGAACGTTCATACTCCACACAGACGGTACCCAAGGTTGGGATCGAACCTGGGTCTCTGGAGCTGTGAGGTAGCAGCTCTACCAGCTGTGCCACTGTGCTACCCATTAGTAGAAATATGTTCATGTTTCCGTCATCTCATACCCCGTTATAATTTTTCTAAACTCTCATGGGCACAATTTATGTCATGTTTACCATTCTTTACTTTTTTCACATAAATTGTGCAGGAGCTAATTTTTCTTCCACATCCAAGCTATTTTGACAGTGATTTCTGAATCCTGTAAGGGTGAATCCTTGTTACCTAAACTGTTATAATGTGGAGGTTGCGTATACGTGTTTGTAATAGTTATGAATCAAATATTTGCCAATGCTTATCTATCATAACATATTTTAATCTTAGCCAATTTGCACTTCGTATAAATGCAGTTTGTTTTGACATTGTGATGTTCTTAACTCATTTTCACATTAAATGCAAAATGTTATCATTTAATATAGAAAAGTACAGCACAGGAACAGGCTCTTTGGCCCACAATGTCTGTGCTGAACATGATGCCAAGCTAAACTAATATCACCTATCTGCACATGATCCACACCCCACTATTCCCTGCATATTCATCTATCTAAAAGCCTCTCAAAAGCCACTATCATATTATGTTATCACCTTTCTCAAGAGACTTTGCAGTGCAACGTTTTTAACTAATCCTATGTCATTGTACAATTCTTGATCTAAAATAATCTATCAACTGGTTATAGATACAAATTGCTGGAGTAACTCAGCAGATCAGGCAACATCTGTGGATAAAAGGAATAGGTAACTATTCGGGTCGTGACCCTTCTTCAGATTGGTTAGTTCCTTGGCATAAATATGCAGAAGACTGCCTTGAGTGAATTCTTTAAGCTTGAACCTCACACTATTACTAAAAGTTTTGGCGCCAAATCAGTCTTAGATTTCAATTGGAAAACAGCCAAGGTGTGGTGAAATTATAAAAATTAAAAGAATAAACAAGAGTGATTTACATTAACACATTTTGTCAGCAGGAAGAGAGCAAAGTATGAATATCATTATCATCTTCAAAAGCTCAATGTCTGACAGCAGGTAGTCAAAGACTGAGCTGTTAGTGGGGATTTCAGGCATCCTCCTCCCCGTGCACCTCATCAACTTGTTCTTTTATTTTCCTAAGCCCGTGTTACTATCTTATGCGTGAAGAATAAGATTACTGGGTTATTTCTTGACCTGCTGTCATGCAAAATCTCAGCACTCATTAATCCTTTCCCCTCATAGGGTGCATCAAAACATCATCTGGAGACCTGTGCATTGCGCCAGTCCCAAATGGGCTTTACTCTCAACCTCTGTGTGTCTGTGTGCGTTTATAGGCCAGACTCACCCAGCTTGGTTACAGGATCCTGACCACTGCAGGAAGTGGTCTGAATTCATTCCAGCCTGAGACTCGAAACCGAATCGGATTGATCTGAACTGGAAACTCATGTGGTGAGAGTGTGCGGAAAAAAAGGGTTGTATCAACCTATAAATAACTCTTTCAAGTATTACATTTCCTTTGCAGCTTGCTGCATACAAATGCATTTTATCATGAGCCACACACAATAAGTTATGTTCTTTGGAGGTATCATGGAACTTTGGCAGTGAAGACTGTGATTCTGGTAAAGGGCATGGTCTTCCCAATGCAGAAACAATTTCATTCTTTGAACAGAAGCTTTAAAGTATTTTTCAACAGCTAATCATTTGCCCCATGCAGTCCCTGAGTTGAATAGAAACATCCCCTACCGACATAATAAATTTGATTTCTTTCTGAATGCATGGATTGCAAAGTATTTTTTCCCCCATGTAAAGCTTGTTTAATGCAATTTAGGTTCAAATTGAAATTTACATTAAATATTTATTCAGTTCTCCTTTTGATAAAATTGGGGTGAAGAGCATATCTGGAAAAAAATGTTAATATCAAGAAATGTGTTTTGGCTTAATAACTCACGTGTAGATGTCACTCCTGAATACAGACAATTAATTATTGACAGAAACAACAGTTGGAAAAGGTGTAGGAATTCAAAGAGTAAATTTCTCCTAATTTTACATTCAGTATTGACCAAACCAACACAATTGACCGCACCTAGTGTGGTTCCAAAACCACCTTCCTCTCTCCTTGCCTTTCAGAACTATGTGGGCGGCACAGTGGTGGAGCGGTTAGCGCCGATGCCACACAGCACCAATGGTCCGGGTTTGCTCCTGTCTGTGTGAAGTTTGCACTTTCTCCATGCGACCATGAGGGTTTCCTCCAGATATTCCTCCAGATTCTTCCCACATTCCAAAGACGTGCGGGATTGTATGTAAATTGGCCTCTATAAATTGCCCCTAGTGTGTATAGACTGAATGAGAAAGTGGACCGACAGAACTAGTATGAACAGGTCATCAATGGTCAGTATGGCTCAGTGGGCCGAAGGGCCTGTTTCTATGTTGTATCTCTAAACGAAACAAAACTAAAAATTCAACTCTAAAAGGGCTGTTATCTTCAGAGGCTTTGCTTTACTCTTCAACTCCTCCAATAGAATATAGAACATTGAGCAAAACATGGTAAATATGCAAATGAATTTCTCTGGGCAGAAATGCCCACAGTGCTCTATATGTGGCCTGACAAGTGTCTTATATAGCCTCAGCATTACGTCCCTGCTTTTATATTCTAATCCTCTCGAATTGAATGCTAACATTTTGGGAATACTGCACCAGCACTCCCAAGTCTGGTTCATGCAACGCTACTGAATGCTGTATATCAATCTAGTTTTTAGAGATGCTGCACTGGTGTGTACCATCACAAAAGAAAGCACTGCTTCTAACAATTCTGATAAAGTGTCTTCAACCCAAAGCCTTAATTTAATTTTCTCTTTCCACCAGTGCTGCCAGACCTGCTGAGTCGCCCTCAACATTTTCTTTTTTTTTTCAGATTTGCGGCATCTGTAGTATTTTGCCTTTGCATATTTTCTATATTGGCTGATTTCACTGGTTCAGGGGCAATCTTATGTTTGGATTCCCAGTAGGGATTTCAGCTGTAACACAATCAGCATAATTTCAAACACATTTTGAATGTAATTTCCTGGTTTTGCCCAAAGCATAACTCTATCCAAGGATATCAAACCTTTGCCCTGACAGACTCCCTGAAAACATTTGTAAAGTGATCGAAGAATTCTTTAATTGTTCCATGAAGTGACAGCTCCTTAGTTAAACCTACTTGCTGATGCAGAGGTCGGATTTAAATAGACCTGTTCCTTTCCGTACCTCAGCCCAGTTCTTTTTTTTTGTAGCTTATTGTTATTTTCAAGGCTCTGCAATCATTCCATTTCATTTCATTTTGAGGAGAATGGGTTATTGTGATTAAAAATCTTCCCTTTTCTGCCATTGTGGACTTATAGAGTCAGACAACAAGGTAACAGACCCTTCGGCCCAACTCGTCTATGCCAGCCAAGATGCTCCATCTATGCTCCTCACATTTTTCTGACGTCTAAAGAGGGTTTCCGACCCGAAACATCACCTATTCCTTTTTTCCAGAGATGCTGCCTGACCTGCTGAGTTACTCCAGCATTTTGTATCTATCTTTGGTATAAATGAGCATCTTCCTGCCTGCAATCTATGTTTTCCAGGGATGTTGCCTGACCGCTGAGTTATTCCAGCACTTTGTATCATTTTTTGTAATTCGGCCTCTACATTCCCTTACTTCTACATTCTCCCGTTTGTCTGCGTTTGGCCCATATCTTTCTAAATCTTTGAAACCTTTCCTATCCATGTACCTGACTGCTTAAGTACGTGCCATGTAAATGTTGTCTAATTGAAATGTTTTGCCTAAATGTCCATGTTTATGCCTACGCTTTACTAATGAATGTTGGCAGGTTGACCTACACACCAATCCAATTCTCTCCAACTCACTGGACAAACTCATTTAGGCAACACGTGGACATTAAATAATTATCAAATATTCCTCAGTCAATTGGTCGTATCATGCTGACTGCAATACAGTTTTAAATTATTTAAAACAAATTAATATTGTCTGTTTAATAATGAATCATTACTTGCAGTTTCCATCTTGTGCACACATTACATTAGAAATGGAAATAACCTGCAGATCAGCTTATTAAATGTGTATCCACATGGACTTGGTTGAAGCTGGCTCTTCGGGCACTGTGAGGTTTATAATGATCAGTACCGATGCAAGAAAAAAGACAAGAAACTCAAGAATTAAGAGCTACATGCTAACATGTAAAATAATACTGAAGCCAGTGAGAGTTTCCATTGAATACTACTTTTGCCTATTTGAGACCTGACAAACTCGTACAGCAAATTGTGGCTGGATATTATTATTGCTACTTAGAGCCTGAAGGTCCCAGGGGCTTTTGTACATTATTCCTTTTTTTTAGTTCTCCTACGGTAAGTTGACGATTGAAATGGAAGCCTGGAACTATCTTCCTTGCTCGACAATGTACCACTATGCCTGTGAAGTAATGCTAATCTAGAAATCACAGCTCCACTCTAAAGTCTGAAAAACCTCCTTACTCTGCCCAATGGTGCTAACTGTGGATTACTGTCCAAAGTTCACTGTATAAAATCCTCTATCCTCTGCCAGTTAAGAGGATCTTAAGTGAAATGGGATTTACTTCCATTTCCTAATGGACGAGCCAGCCGCACAGAATTCCTCTCAACTGACATATTTTCTGCTTTATTATCTTGTAATCTTCATAGTAGATTTGTACTGGTATTAACCTAGCACAGGATTTGGAGGTATATAAGATCTGGATTAAACAGGGCACATCGAAGGTAGCTGTTCCTGTGAGAGATAGTTCAAGCACAAGGAACACTGATCAAAACCGTGGCTGAACGGTGCAGGGGGGGAATTGTGAGGAAAAACATTTTATGCAGGGAGCAGTTAGAATCTGGACTCGCTGCCTGCAGGGGTGGTTGAAACAGAATAAATCAGGACTTTGAAAGAGAATTGGACATGCACTTGAGAGAGAATAATTCATTGGGCTTTGGGTAAAGAATATGGGAATGGGAACAACAGCATAGTTTGACCAGGAGCAGGTGTAAACTTTCTATTCCAAATGGTTTCCTTCTGTCCTGTAGCAATGCTGATTCTACAATGCTGATCAATAGAACAGGCTTAATTTTACTGAGGTTCAGCTTCTAACTGCCTCTGAGGTGCATCCAAGCAGTGCATTAATCCAAGTGGATTAATGCACTGGTCTAAGTGCTAAAACTGACTTGATTCTGCTTTCCTTTGGCTAACTACTGCCTCACAGGCTTTATCCTGGGAGATTTCACTGCTAAGTACAGATAACATTTGTTCGACCTGAATACTTTGAGAAAACACATTGGAAAGAGTTTCTCCAAAATGCATTAATGCACAATTGCATTGTCCTAATGGCGGTGGAATTGTCTAAGACGAGGGCATAGCGTGAGAGGGAAAGGGGCAAAGTATAATGGAGATGTGCGGGTCAAGGGTGGTGCAGTGGTGCAGCGGTAGAGCTGCTGCCTTACAGCGCCTGAGACTCTGCTTCAAGCTTGACTACCGGTGCTGGCTGTACAGAGTTTTTATGTTCTCCTGTGACCGTGTGGGTTTTCTCTGGGTGATCCGATTTCCTTCCGCATTCCGAAGACATACAGGTTTGAAGGTTAATTGGCTTCTGCAAAATGTCCCTCTTGTGTAGGATAAACCTAATGTATGGGCGATCGCTTGTCGGCGCAGACTCGGTGGTCCATAGGGCCTGTTTCCACACTGTATCTCTAAAGTGTAAAGTTTTTCACACATGGGTGCTGCTGCATGCAGATACAATGGCGGCATTTCAGAACTTTTTTATAGGCACTTGGATCTGGAGGGAATGGGGGACTTGGATTATGTGCAGTCGGATGAGATGACTTTATCTTGGCATCATGTTTTGATTAGTATGGGTGTCAGGGGTTATGGGGAGAAGGCAGGATAATGGAGTGGAAAGGGAAAGATAGATTAGCCATGATTGATTGCCAGAGTAGACTTGATGGGCTGAATAGGCCTAATTCTGCCTTGTATAACTTACAAAATGATGAAAACGAGCATGGAATACATTGATCGCATCAGGGAGGGACATAGTGATCAGTGATTCGATCTGACTCTGCTTTGTGGCCCGTTGTAGCATGCGAGCTTGCATAATCAACGGCTGTCTGTGTGGTTAGGCAGGGGTTCTAAATGTCATCAACCTGAATCATTAACTCTTTGAGAGTCATTGAGTCATACAGCTTGGAAGCAGGCTCTTGGACCCGACTTGTCCATGCTGACCATAATGCCCTTGTTGAGCTAGTCCCATTTGCCTGCATTTGGCCCGTATTTGGTACATTTCCTATCCATGTTCCTGTCGTAGTGTCTTTTAAATATTGTTGTTGTACCTGCCTCAACTACCTCCTCTGGTAGCTCATTCCATGTAACCAGTGCCCTTTGAGTGAATTTGGGTGCTCGCAATACACAATAGCTTTGAGATATTCTAAGATTTTTCGCTTGGTGCTGTGTGAATATATTCTTTCTCCTAATTGCAGCTAATCCACCTCCACATGGGCCTTTTCCACTGGAGAATATTGTTTGCCTTTGGGATTCAAATAGCATACTGTTTGCGATGTGGGATTAATGATTTGCAGATGTGGGTTCAAATCCTACTCTGGCAGCTAGGGAATTTAAATAGAATTACTGTAATACTCGTGTATAAGTTTATTTCCTGGGTATTTTGCAAGGGGCTAAAAAATTTGCTGGGGGTTAGTGGGAATTGGATAGGGCAGGTTATCTGTGATTTATACGACCTAACCTATAAAATGTATGCCTACTATAATTCCATATTTTTCAGAACGCCACATGCTGTTGGTATATTTTCATCTTTGCTCATATTTCACTAAAATAAATTATGAGCAGTACACTATATAATAGAGATTCAAAAGAAATAGTTTTTTTTGTCAGCATTGCCATGAAGCTTAAAGGAGAAAAACTAAGTGTATTTCAAATCTAAATTTTACTGAAGTTGGGGTCGTGCAAAAGATAAATGACTTACAAAGTTGTTGGTGTGAGAAATCTGAAGGCAAAAAGAAAATACTGGAAAATATTCAAGCAGCATCTGGCAAGAGGGAACTAGTTTCTGGTTCAGGCCCCTTCATCTGCAGTGGGAATGAGAGAAACAATGTAGTTTATGTGACAAAGAAGGTGGAGAAGGCAGGCAGGTAGAACAATGAAATATCTTTGTTAGGTTAAGACAGGATGACATAATCTGGCAGTTAACGTAAGATTAACACACAATGAACTGCAGATGTTGGTTTATAAAAAAGAACATCAAGTGTTGGAGTAACGCAGATGATCAGGCAGCATCCCTAGACATGGATTGGTAACATTTCGGGTTGGGACCCTTCTTCAAACATAGATTGGTGAAGTTGTCTGAAGAAGCGTCACTTATCCATGTCCTCCAGTGATGCTGCATGCCCTGCTGAGTTACTCCAGCACTTTATGTTTTTTTTAAAAGTAAGATTAAGATTCTTTGTATGTGTAAAACATGTTGTTCATGGTAAGGCTGTGGGGCATACTCAGAGAAGGGAAGAAGAAAAGCTGAACCAAAACGATGGCAGGCAAAATGGCCAGTTTTCATGCAAACTGAATAACAGAATGAGTTGTCTGAAGTTGGGGACTTTAATATTGAGCCCTGCAGACTTCAAGGTGCCAAGGTGGAAGGTGAGGTGGTGTTCCTTCAGCTCCATGGACTTCATTGTAACAGAGCACAAACTTAAAACTGGTGCAAGTTTAACCAGATTTTGTGGTAATTAAACATATCTTGAATTTTTTTTCAAAAAAGAACCTTATCAATAGTAATGACCATGAAAACCACCATAAATTACCATAAAGGCCCGATTAGCTCAGTAGTGCCATTTAGCAGAGCAAATCAGGCATCCTTTCTAGGTCTGTCCTTTATATCTCGTGATTCACACACTTTTGTATATTTTCAGCATGCTGTTAAATTCTTAAGTTTCAAGGACAATAAATTGTCTGCTCCCTTTGTTCTTTATATGTTCAATATAGCAAAAGCAGCGATTCCATTTGTTTTACCTCCCTAATACTAGAGGAACTGCAACCAACAGTGGTACAGAGGGGATTTGAAATCCTGCCTCCAAATTGTTAGTCCAGACCTTAGAAAGAAGGTATTGGAACCTGAAAACTGTGACCTCAAGTTTCAAGTGCATCAGGGGTGATCAGCCATGATTGAATGGTGGAGTTGAGTCGATGGGCTGATTGGCCTAATTCTGCTCCTGTGTCTTATGATCTTATGGCTCTTAAACACTGCAAGCACCTACTAAACCATGAACTATCGTGGTTACAATAGGGACTTCATTGCCACAGATGGCCAAGTTAATAGATATTTTTAAGGTGGAAATTAACAGATTCATGATTAATAAGGGTGTCAGGGATTATGGGAAGAAGGCAGGGGAATGGGGTTGAGAGGGAAATACATACCATATATGGAGTAGACCTGATGGGCCAAATGGCTTAATTCTGCTCCAAGAACTTATGAACTTATCACTTCAGGATTCTGTTTTATATTAACAAAGATTTTTTAATTACTGAACATTGTTTTATTAATTGGGATATTTCTAAGTACTGTGTTTATAGCCTGGTATGGTGCAGCAAGTAAGAATTTAATTGTTCCATTTTCAGGACAAATGGCAATTAACCACTTAAATCTAGGTTGATGTACTGTGCCTAATGTTTGGAACCAAACTTTAGAGAAGGCTTTGCGTGTGGAGATAATTTGCCAGGGAGGTAGAGATTATATGCAGGTCATTTAAATGGACAACACAAAGATGAGAAGCCTATTCATTTTGGAGAGGGGAAGATTTGAAGGGGACATTCAAAAAGTTAAAGCGTTTTCATGAAAAGAAACCCGTTCACTACCTAAAGAGTTAATAACCAGAGGAAAAGGCCTATGAAAAGAACAATGGAATTAATGAAAAGGATATTTTATTCGAGGCAGTTGTTATCATCCAACACACCTTACAACAGTGGTTCTTAACCTGAGGATCGTGACCCACTATGGGGGTTGTTTGGGGCTTTGCCGGGGGTCATGAAGGGGACATAAATAGCATATCAATTTGTTGAGCCCATGTTTAGGAACCTAACAAAGGTACATACCACTTGCAGTATTTTGTTCGCATATGCACGTACTGGTGCCAAAAAGGTTAAGAACCATTGCCTTACAAGAAAGGCTGGAAAAAGTAAGTGCGGTATCAACTTCAAAATTGGAGTTATATGCATACTTGAAAACAATTGCAGGATTATGAGGAAGAAGCAGAAGACTGGAGAATTAGGTTTCGTCTGTCAATGGAGCCCTAGTCTGATCATTCTCCTTCCTGAAGCCCTTTAACTCTAACTTTGCACTTTGTGGAGACACAAGGAACTGCAAATGCTGGTTCAGACTGAAGAAGGGTCCCAACCCGAAATCCCACCTATTCATGTTCTCCAGTGATGCTTCGAGACCCGCCGAGTTATTCCAGCACTTTGTGTCCTCTTTTGGAATCCAACACTTGGGAACATGTATCCAATTCCGAGTGGAATTGGGAATAAGAACTGACACCTGAAAATGGCCCGGCCACCCTGGGTCAAGTCTCTGCTCTGTTTCCAGGCAGATCCACCCGTCAAAGCCACCACCCGCTTACAGGAATCAAAATGATGTGGATAAAGTAACGAGGTGAGTTGGTGTGGAACAGCATAATCTGGATTGAACTTGAATACTTTAGCACAACCTGATCCAACTGGATTTACTCAAGTGCTTTATGCCCTTCCCTTGCACTTTTGTGCCCTATTGCAGAACTGGGTAGTGTGCTCATTCACCAGTCTATTCAAACCTGCTCGTATCTCCCACGACTCACGTGAGGTATCGTAAACCCTCAGGCAGCGAATTTGCCTTGAGTAACAGAATATTGAGATCAAGACTTCAGATTTTTCGATAACGCTTGTGAAGTATGCGGCATTATCTCTGTTCTCAGATCAGAACACGCAATTTGTTACAAGTACTGAAGTGGTATCTGCGACGTGCCTGTTGACGGATCGGATTGCTTCTGTGAGACCAAAGCACCGTCGCTGAAGACCACTTCCTACCTAGACCACACCAGTCTTGTTCTGAGAAGAGTTGTGTGCAGGAAAGTGTATACCCATGTCATGTTGATCACTTAATGTTAACAAATGAGCTTATTACCCCCAATGTCACTGTGCTGTTGTTTGATAATGGTGTATTTATGTCACGAGAAGATATTTGGTGTGGTCATAATGCATGACATAAATTATTAAAAGTTTGCTAGTTCAAACCTTGTAAATACATTACTCAGATTAAGCAGTGAAATTTACATTGCTCCTCTGCTGTAGAATGCCAGCCCTAACGTGACAAAGGGAAATGTATAATTTTACAAATACGTGGTAATGATTTAAGGTCTTTTTTTTCCATAAACTTGCTTGTTTCAGAAAGATGTAGGCTGCTGTCGTTTTCGGAGTCATTTAACCTCTGAGTACTAAGTGAAATTCTTTTAAATATCCAGACAATGATCTTTAAATTAAATTTTTTTACGGGAAACAATTTTTCATTTTATTCAGGCAAAGCCCATAATTTTCTTTGACACCTAAAATGCTGAGAATTATCATGATTTCATATCCAATTCGGTTGTAAAAAACATTGATAAATATTCTGGTTTAGAGCAGGTTAGTTAATTACTACTGCTACAGGATGTTCTGGTAATTATACCTCTCTATGTTCTGTTGTTCGGTGATGATGTGTGGGTGAAACTGTTAACAAATGTGTTTACAATTTTAACTGAACATTGAAAGAAAGTATTATTAATGGTGCCCTTGGGTGGTGGTTTACATAAGGACTAGTTAGATTGAGCAGCTGCTCAATGTGTTGAAAAGCAACCAGTGCTGTGTTAAACCCAGATCTGCACCACTGCATTGCCACAGACGGCTGTGGAAGCCAAGTCATTGGACATTTTTAAAGCGGCAATTGATAAGTTCTTGAATCGTAAGAATATAAAAGGTTACAGGGAGAAGGCAGGAGAATGGGGTTGAGTGGGAAAGATAGATCAGCCGCAATTGAATGGCAAAGTAGACTCGATGAACCGAACAACCTAATTCTGCTCCTATAACATGAACTTATCCCAGTCCAAAATGTTGTCTATCCATTTCCCTCCACAGATGCTGCCCGACCCACTGAGTTCCTCCAGCCTTTGTCCTTTGGAGTTGTGCAGATTTTGAACCTTTCACCCTTGTCGATTTGTGTAATATTGTGCTCTGTACCCTTGGTATCTCACAAACAACACTGCCCACTTTATGTATTAGAAGATACCCACCCAAAAATATCACCACTTGGTATGAATGGTATTCAATGAACTGTTTATAAAAGAGGACACAAAGTACTGTGAATAATGCAGGGTTTCAGTTTGAAGCATCAAAAATTCCTTTCCATCAACCATTTGCTCATAATCATTAGGAAGTGTATTTTGAGTAATGCTGAGGGGAAGATCATTGTTTAGTCTTGTTAGTTTATTATTGTCACGTGTACCGAGATGCAGTGAAAAGTATTTGGTTGCGTGTTATCTGGTCAAAGAAAAGACTATACATATTTACAATCAAATGATCCACAGTTATGTATAGATAAAGTCACACCTCCTGCGCTCCAAGGAATAAGGTCCTAGCCTGCCCAACCTCTCCCTTTAGCTCAGACTCTCGAGTCTTGGCGACGTCCTCGTAAATCTGCTCTGCAGTTTAATGTCCAGTTTAATGACATCTTCCTATAATGGACCAAGGGAAAGTAAACAAATACTCCAAATTCAGCCTCACTAATGTCTTGTACAATTAGTAGAATTTAGTAGTCTAGTTTAATTTAGAGATACAGCATGGAAACATGTCCTTCAGCCCACCAAGTCCGTGCTGACCATCAATCACCTGTACACTAGTTCTATCCTACATAATAGAGATAATATACAGAAGCCAATTAACCTACAAGCCTGCATGTCTTTGGAATGCGGGAGCAAACCAGAGCGCTTGGAGAAAACCCACATGGTCATAGGGAGAACGTTCAAACTCTGTACAGACAGCACCCATAGTCAGGATTGAACCTGGGTCTTTGGCGCTGTAAGGCAACAACTCTACTGCTGTGCCACTGTGTTGCCATTCTTATCACCAGTAATATCATCATTCTTCCAGAAATAGGGAACTGTAAGGCACACACTGCTAACAAATGGTTAAACTTGCAAGGAAACTATTGCAGCTTCCCTGTTTCTTCTCAGCTCTGATGGAGGTTCTCAGTTCCTTCATCGCTATGGCTGACCCACAAACAGCTCGGTCTCTATGTGGTGGAGCTTATAAAACTCCTGCAGATGGCTTATGTTTGTTATTTTATTCAACAATCCACAAAAAGTAAAATTCAGGCTGAAAGTTTTCCAAGTACTGTACGTGGCCTCAAAATAAAACAAAATAACTAAAAATGTGTGCTCTGTGTACTACCGAGGTCCCAGAAGATTAAATTACCTTATCAGTATGATTATAAATAACAGCTCACCAAATATTATTGGCTTGCTGTTGAGTTTGACTGATGATGTATAGAAGGGCCTCTGAATACCCTATTAGTTCCAGTATCTTGCCTTAACGACTGAAAGCCAACAGCATTTTCCGTGTAAATTGTTTGCTTCACCCATGACTCTTGCAGAATACTGTTGACAGGTACATTGCAATTTCTACACGTTTGACAGTTTAATACAACCTCTCGAATGGCTTCTGGCTAAACAGCAAGTGCCTGAAGGTGCAAAATTTGGGTCTATGGCGCTTGCACTACAGTTAAAATAATTAAGGGGCTTGGACAAATCCTATGAAGTAATGAAGTGAAATGTAGGAAAATATTCTCTATCCTGCCAATCTTAAAGCAACATTACAAAGAGCTCTTAGTTGAATTTTTTATTTTTTTTAATTGCAATGTATTCTGTTGGAAGGAAGCCCATAACACTATTCTAGTTTCAGGCTTAACATAGACACAAAATGCTGGAGTAACTCAGCGGGTCAGGCAGCATCTCTGGAGAAAATAGATACACGACATGTCGGGTCTGGGCCCTTCTTCAGACTGATCAGTCTGAAAAAGGGTCCAAACCCGAAACATTCCCCATCCATTTTCTCCAGCGATGCTGCATTGAGTTACACCAGCATTTTATATCTATCTTTGGGATAAACCAGCAGCTGCAGTTCCTTTTTATTATTAGTGCTCGGCTTACTTGATATTTCTATCACCTGAGAAAGGTTCCATCTCATCGCCATGAAAGGCTGTTTGGGCCCACAATAATACACCATTTAGGAATGTGAATGAAATACTCTCTGGCATTATAATTTTGCCACATATTACTTGATGGCTGCATCAAAATGGGGATTTGCATGAAGATATATTACGATAGGTGGTCTTACTGACTACTCGTTTGTAATTCCAACACATTTTACGACATACTAATTCTACCGCATTGCTATACTGAAATTAATTATATTGTTTTGCCTCCTCGGTCAATCAAGCTTCAATTATTTTTTCAGCCGAATGCTGAAAACCAAATACAGCAAATAATCCGCCTTGATTTAGCCTGGATTTAAGCATACCGAAATTTGGACAATAAAATGTCGGAGCAGTACTTGGCCATTCAGCCCATCAAGTATGCTCTGCTATTCGATCATCGCTGATCCATCTTACCCTCTCAACCCCTATCTCCTGCCTTCTCCCGTAATCTTTGATGTCCTTACTAATCAAAAACTTACCAATCAACATGGTGTTGAGAGGGAAAGATAGATCAGCGAAGGTTGAGGGGAGACTTGAGAGAAGTATATACAATTATGAGAGGCATAGATGGAGTAGACAGTCACAACCTTTTTCACAGGGTGGAAATATCCAATATCCAAGGTTTTGCACACTGAGGGTGGTAGGGGCCTGAAACACATTGCCAGGGGTGGTGGTGGAGGCAGATATGATAGTGGTGTTTAAGTGGCTGTCAACTAAACATGTGGAAGAACAGGGACTAGAGGGATATAGATCGTGTACAGGCAGATAAAATCAGTTTAACCAAGCATCATGTTCGTCACAAACATTATGGGCTGAAGGGCTCATACCTGTGCTGTAACGTTCAATGTCTATGATTAGAAGAATCAACACCGTGACCTCTTATGTGGAGTTTATATGCACATTAAACAGCTGGAGCTACTGTTGTAGAAGACCTAAAAGATTCCAAACCAGCAGATTACATTTAAACTCGACAGTCTGCCCGTCATGAATAGTGATATAAAATGTAATAACTAACAAGAAAAAGAGGTCCATGAGCATCTGAATCCTCAATGAAGTGGAGTCCAGCGCTCGAGTGCAAAAAGTAGTGATGCATCTCCAACTGTCCTCAATGTGAAGTGCTGTGTGTATGAGCCTACTGTAATGGTGACATCTCCGACATTGAAGAATTCAGTCTTGAACTGGATTTGTTCCATGCAAAATTAAGGAGAGGCTTAGAACACTCGATAGTGTAAAGGCTGTGAGCCCAGATAATGTCCAGATAGTGTCTGCATTGCGAAAAAAACTGTGTTGAAGAGCCAGCCACATCTAGAGACCATCTACAATGCTGGCATGCGTCAGACTAAGTGGAAACATACCAAGGCATGCCATAAATTCAATCTGGAAATGACTCCCTCTTTACTCCACTGAATTATCTTCAAAACTATGGAAATTATCATGGCATTTCCATTCAATTGGCTTGTAATAGGCCATTTAATGAACAGTTTGGGGTTACATGACTCCAGTCTTCGGCCTTAGTCAACAAATAGTTTACGTTTCAGAGACTTTCAGACTATGGAAATAGAGCGCAGAAATAGGCCCATCGGCCCACCAAGTCCGCACCAACCAGCGATCACCCCATGCACTAGCACTATCCGACACACTAGGGACAATTTACAGAAGCCAATTAACTTACAAACCTGCACGTTTTTGGAGTGTGCGATGAAACCGGAGAGCCTGGAGTAAACCCACGTGGTCATAGGAAGAACGTGCAAACTTCACACAGACAGCACCAGGATCAAATGCATGTCTCTGGCGCTATATGTCAACAACTCTGCCGCTGCACCACTGTTTCGCCCTAAGGTGATGCCTCTTAACATCAAGGCAGTATTTAGTTGAGAGTAGCATCAAGAACCCTTGGTGGAGCTGAAGTTAATTGGACTCAAAGGGCAAAGTGCAAAGGAAGAAGGTTATGATAGTTGGAGGGCCCTAAGCAACACTGTTCCACAGGGAATTGCCTAAGGCCCAAGTGCCTTGGGCATTATTTCCCAATGCTCTTGTTCCTCTCATAATGAAAGAAGTGATAATGTTCATATTTTCGCAATGGTCAGTTCCATTCATAAATCATAGGGTCATAACATGGAAACAGGCACTTCAGCCCAACTTGGTCATGCCGCACACTCTTCCCACCTGCCTGCATTTGGCCCATATCCCTCTAAACATTTCCTATACATTACCTGTACCTGTCCATTAAATAAGGAGTCCAGAACTCCTACCCAATGTCAATAACTGTGCAGCGAACTGTCTCAATAACATGCCTCACCACCCCCCCCCCCCCCACCCCCCCACATGCCCTTACAACTAGCCAAGCACCAAGGTCTGAATAAAAGTCTGTCTTTAGACTTTATAGATACAGCGTGGAAACAAGCCCTTTGGCCCACCAGGTCCGCGCCGATCAACGATCACCCCATATACTCGCACTATCCTATGTACTAGGGACAACTTATAATTTTACTGAAGCCAATTAACCTACAAACTTCAAGAGTTCAAGAGAGTTTATTGTCACGTGTCCCTGATAGGACAGTGAAATTCTTGCTTTGCTTCAGCACACCAGAACATAGTAGGCATGAATACAAAACAGATCAGTGTGTCCATATACCATTATATAAATGTATACACACATGAATAAATAAATTGATTAGTGCAAATAAACAGATAATGGGCTATTAATGTTCAGAGTTTTGTCCGAGCCGAGTTTAATAGCCTGATGGCTGTGGGGAAGTAGCTATTCCTGAACCTGGTCATTGCAGTCTTCAGGCTCCTGTACCTTCTGTCTGAACGTAGCAGGGAGATGAGTGTGTGGCCAGGATGGTGTGGGTCCTTGATGATGCTGCCAGCCTTTTTGAGGCAGCGACTGCGATAGATCCCCTCGATGGAAGGTAGGTCAGAGCTGATGATGGACTGGGCAGTGTTTACTACTTTTTGTAGTCTTTTCCGCTCCAGGGCGCTCATGTTGCCGAACGAAGCCACGATGCAACCGGTCAGCATGCTCTCTACTGTGCACCTGTAGTAGTTAGGTAGAGTCCTCCTTGACATACCAACTCTCCGTAATGTTCCCAGGAAGTAGAGGCGCTGATGTGTTTTTTTTTATAATTGCATCAGTGTTCTCGGACCAGGAAAGATCTTCAGAGATATACACGCCCAGGAATTTGAAGCTGTTGACCCTTTCCAACATCGAACCATTGATATAAACGGGACTGTGGGTTCCCATCCTACCCTTTCCAAAGTCCACAATCAGTTCCTTGGTTTTGCTGGTGTTGAGGGCCAGGTTATTGTGGTGGCATCATTTGGTCAATCGGTCGATCTCACTTCTATACTCTAACTCGTCCCCATCAGTGATACGTCCCACAACAGTGGTGTCATCGGCGAACTTGATGATGGAGTTCGCACTATGACCGGCTACAAAGTCATGAGTATAGAGTGAGTACAGCAGGCGGATGAGCACACAGCCTTGAGGTGCTCCCGTGCTGATTGTTATCGAGGCTGACACATTTCCACCAATACGAACACTGTGGTCTGTGAATGAGGAAGTCGAGGATCCAATTGCAGAGGGATCGTCAGAGACCCAGTTCTGCGAGTTTGGTAACCAGCTTGAAGGGGATGATTGTATTAAATGCCGAGCTGTAATCAATGAAAAACAGCCTGACATATGAGTTTTTGTTCTCCAAGTGGCCCAGAGCGGAGTGGAGAGCCAGCGAGATCGCATCCTCCGTTGATCTGTTGTGGCGGTAGGCAAACTGCAGTGGGTCCAGGTTTTTGTCGAGGTAGGAGTTGATTCCTGTACCTTGACACCCATTCGGTCACAGGGAAAATTGAACAAACTCCATACATACAGTACCCATAGTCAGGATCAAACCCGGGTCTCTGGCGCTGTAAGGCAGCAACTCTACCGCTGCTCCACTGTGCCACCCTGTCAATGATTTTATGTAAATATCTGCTTTCTAGTGGAGACGGACAATATAGAATCCTAATGCATAACAATATACAACACTATGTTGGTAGAATGGGTTGTACTATGCTGAATTCTGAGAGTCAATGGAAGTTGTCCTCAGACAAATATTTGTTCAAGGTGCACAAAAATGCTGGAGAAACTCAGCGGGTGCAGCAACATCTATGGAGCGAAGGTTCATATATTGTTCAAGGTGGATCAGTGATGTCTAGAGCTTTTAAAATTATTGCCAATTGCAAGGGTAATCCTGGCAAGTGTTTGTTATTGCGTGATTGGTCTCAGTTGGGCTACAATAAGTCTGTGGAGATATGACATCAAATGAGAGCTGTACTAAAAAAGGTTAATTTCTTTTGACATGCAGTTATTGAACATGTGTCAATTAGTTAATTTTCATTTGTCTTGGCATTGGATACTAGATATGTTCAAAGCTATTCAGCTCCACTGAAATTTCTCCATTGCAAGAGTTCATTCTCTGTTTGCTTTTGTGTTAATTCGTAGATATCTCTGTTGTAATTTAGGTTAATTTAAGAGTTACATCATGGAAAAAGGCCCTTCGGCCCATTGAGTCCACAACGACCATCGATCACCCATTCACACTAGTTCTAGGTCATCCCACATTCGCATTCACTCCCTATGCACGAGAGGAAATTTATAGGAGCCAGTTACCTACAAACCCACCCTCACTATCTGCCCCTCCCCTCCCTCTCTGCCCCCCTCACCCCCTCCCTCTCTACCCCCCTCCCTCTCTACCCCCCTCCTCTCCCTCTCTAGCCACGCCTGCGCAGTTGTGGGCTATGTGTGGGGGGGGGGGAGGGGGGGGGGGGAAAATGAGCGAATTAATAATATTAATTTTACATCAGGGGGGGGGGGGGGGGGGGGGTTAGTGAGTGTATGTGTGATGCCGCCCCCCCCCCCCCCCCCCCCCCCCCCCCCCCGCAATCGCGCGTTGAAGTGATGGGACCCCACTTGATCTAGTTTATTACTAAAACTCTCATCTTGTATGAGAGTCTGTGTGTGTGCATGATCCCGGAACTACGCCAAAACGGTACACAATAGCTCTACAAATTTTGGACCACCTTACTCACAATTGTCTTGTGTTTTATTATAAAGTTTTGTTCAAATTGATGTTATTCACATTTTTATTGTTGTTGTTGATGTTATATACAAGTTATTCACGTTTTCAACTTTACAAAATCCCACTTTGAGAAAAGCTTCTTCCATCTGCCTGGCAGTTTGCAGCTATAAAGTCACAATGTGATTATAGCCCTGCCCACTACAATGTTGCTATCCCAGGATACTGAGTCCTGGCAGCCCTAGCATTTTTTTAAAGTTTAAAATGAGGGAGGGCGAATAAGGGGAAATGAGCCACCCCTGCACAGTTGGGGGCTATGGGTGAGTGGTGAAATATTGCATTGGGGGAACGCGTTGCGTTGGGGGAATGAGTGAGTGGTGACATATTGTGTTGGGGAACCAGGCCTCCCGTGGGGGATATGGGGGAGTAGTGGAATATTGCGTTGTGGGTACGGGTGAGTGATGGAAACGACTTGTGGCCTCCCGTGTGACAGGGACCCAACGGGTCCCTCTTGATCTAGGATAACAATAAAACTCTTGACTTTTGGAAGTTGCTGAACTGAGGGCGAACTGCACCTTATATGGGCTCCCAGCATCCAGCTTGGCCCTATTCAAATAAATTAGGTAACCAAACTTACAAAGGTAATTTAAGTAATATTTGATGACAGACACCTTATAGAGGTATTTTAAATCATGAGCGGAATAGATCCACAGAGTCTCTTGCCCAGAGTTAGGGAATCGAGAACCAGAGGACATACTGTAGGTTTAAGGTGAGTGAGGAGTGATTTAATAGGAATCTGATGGGTAACCTTTTCACACAAAGGGTGGTGGGTGCATGGAACAAACTGTCAGAGAAGATAGTTGAGGCAGGGACTAGTGGGACCATTGAGAAACAATCAATTTGACACCAACATGGATAGAACAGGTTCTGGGCGATATGGGCCAAACACAGGCAAGTGTGACTAGTGTGGATGGGATCAGTGGCGGACTGGGTCTAAAAATATTGGTTGCCATGAGACAAAAGGGGCCCACCCACAACTACAATGCTATCATTTAACAGGGGCCCACTTGCCATCACTTGCTATCACTTCATCAGGGGCCCACTTGTCATTGGACAAGCTGACACCCTGGCCAGTCCGCCACTGGATGGGATGTGTTGTTCGGTGTGGGCAAGTTGGACCAAAGGACCTGTTTCCATGCTTTTTGACTGTGATTCTATGACACAAAGTCATAAAGTTGTCAAGGCAGTCCATGGGCAGGTTCTCGTTCCTGCTTTAACTACCATTTTTATCTCTCAAACTATCTCCGATGTTATCACTTCCAGCTGTTTGTCCTCCACAGCCTCCAACCTTATCGTTCCCCAGCCCTGCATGGCCCGCTTTTACCTTCTGCCCAAAAGGAAAAAGGGTTCTGACCCGAAACGTCACCTCTTAATTTACTCCAGAGATATTGCCTGACCCTCTGAGATACACGAGCACTTTGTGTCTACTAGTTGCTGCTCTCCTGAATCAGGTCTGTTGTAAAGATGAGGGGGATCTCATTGAAACCTACCTAAATAATAAAACACTTTGATAGATTGGTTGTAGAGAGGATGTTTCCAGTAATAGGCGAGTCTATAACTAGACTCAGAACAGCCACAGAATTAAAGAGCGAACCTTTGGGATTGGGGATGAGGAGGAATTTCTTCAGCCAAAGAGTGGTGAATCTGTTGAATGCTTTGCACCACTAGAAACCTAAACCCCAGATCTTTCTCACTAACGTGTTATTTTAAAGGCCCTTCTTTAAACCATGAAACATAAGCAAGTACTAGTCGTTTCTCCAACTAAGTCCATTACTTTGTCTCTTAATTCCTCTGTGAAACACATGTGGGTGTTCTTCAACATCATTGGCACCTTACACAAGTAAGTTGTTGCTTCTGACAGAGTAATCTGTGTGATAAAATATTTCGTTACTGTACACACATCCAAGAGATTTCTCAGAAATCTCTATTCAGCTAACAAGCTGGTTTCTTTACATCTAGTCCCACATGGTTTGACTTTAAAATATGTTGCAGAAAATATGTTCCTGATTCTGAATGCTAACATTTCCCTCCTGTAGCAGGTGGCTGCACACAGTGCCAAAAAAATTAAAGTGAAACCATAGAACTACTGAAGGTTTATTTAGTCAATTGTTGGTGTCTGAAACACAAGGTTTTGTGATCCCATGGTAAACAAATGCCAAGGAGTCAGACTCTGTAAATTCTGTAGCATCATTTGCAACCGTGCAAATTATAATGTCCGCTGGGTACAAAGAAAAGACTTGAAAGTAGTGCGACTTACATTGTTATTTAATAGTAAAGTTCACCCTGTGAGGGGGATAGAAGCAGGGTTGTGAGGGCATGGGGTAGATTTCCTCTTACATAGTATAATGACTTGCAAGCCTTGTCCAACACCAGGATAGGTGGGAAAATGTTGAGACCTTCGAATGTATATTGGATCTCATTGATCATATTATTTCAATGCTAATATTTTGACAATATTTGGAGCAATGTCAAAATATTGACCATGGGATTGCATGGTCAATGGCATGCTTTAATGCAGTTGCCATATGAATATTTACTTGCACATTTTGCAGCCCTTTTGAATGGTGTGTCTCATGTAGCTTCCATTTGGTAACTCATCCAAGCACCTTCACGTCAACGTTTCAGCAATGTGTGTTGGTGGACATTTTGACTGAAGCTTGATCCAAATGTTGACCCCGCACGGTGGCGCAGCGGTTGAGTTGCTGCCTTACAATCAGATGTTTTCATTAATCTGGTTGTATTTAACTGGTGACCAAAATTGATTGGTTGAAAGATACAACCTGGAAATAGACACTTTGGCCCATCGCGTCTACGCCAACCATCGATCAGCCACCTAGTGTAGTTCCATGTTATCCACTTTCACACCCACTCCCTACATACTAGGGGCAATTTACAGAGGTAATTTAACCAAAAGCCCGCACGTCTTTGGGGTGTGGAAGGAAACCAGAGCACCCAAAGGATTCGAAACGGTCACAAGAGAAAGGTGCAATCTCCACATGGACAAAACCCAAGGTCAGGATCAAACCCGGGTCTCTGGCACGGTGAGGCAGCAGCTCTACCAACATGATATAAGCAAATCACATGCAGAAGTGCCTTACAACCAAGGCTGCACATTTTGCAACAACTGAAGGGCTGAGAAGTTTCACAAACTCAAGGGGATCCTGTGAAATTTGTCAGTTTCTTTGTAAAATCAATGTAAAATGCTGTAAAATTAATTGACGGTATTCAGGAGCTCCCCACTGACTACACGGAAGCTGAATAGCATGTGTGAAATGTTCAAGAAGGAACTGCAGATGCTGGAAGATCGAAGGTACACAAAATTGCTGGAGAAACTCAGCGTGTGCAGCAGCATCTATGAAGCAAAGGAAATAGGCGACGTTTCGGGCCGAAACCCTTCTTCAGACTGATGGGGGGCATCTGATGGCATGAATGTTGAATTCTCCAAATTTTGCTAGCCCTTGCTGTCTCCTCCCCTTCCTTAACCCTCGAGCTATCTCCTCCCATCACCCTGCCCTCGGGCTCCTCCTCCTCCCCTTTTTCCTTCCTTCCCACCCTCCATCAGTCTGAAGAAGGGTTTCGGCCCGAAACGTCGACTATTTCCTTTACTCCATAGATGCTGCTGCACACGCTGAGTTTCTCCAGCAATTTTGTGTACCTGTGAAATGTTCATCCTGGATCAACCTCTGGATTCATTGTGATCAATTAAAGTGCAGCACATGAACCAGAAAATGGGAAATGAATGGTGCTGTAGGGAGCGAACACACTGGGTTACTGCGTTATTTGCCTGGCCGCCTACCACTAAGTTCAGTTCAGTTCAAGATCATTCTGTTCAAGATACAGCACGGGAACAGGCCCTTAGGCCTTCGAAGTCCATGCCAAGCATCGATCACTCATTCACACCAGTTGTATGTTTTCCCACTTTCTCATCCACTCCCTACACAATTAGGACAACTTACAGGGGCAAATTAACCTACAAAACTGCCCGGATTTAGGACGTGGGAGGAAACTGTAGCACCCGTGGAAACCCAGGCGGTCACAGGGAGAATGTGCAAACTTTACACAGACTGCACTGAAGGTCAGGATCGACCGGTGTGTCTGGCACTGTGTGGCAGCAGCTCAAAGCAACACTGTGCTTATCAACCACAGCATCATACAGTCAGGTTTTTAAGCTTCATGTGTTAAACATGCCATTTGTTTGATATTCAGACTATGCAACTCTGGGAATTGCAAGCAATGGTGCGATTTGTTCCGTAAAACATGCATTCCGAACACAGGCTACACAGCTGGGTGACCCAGTGGCGCAGCAGTAGAGTTGCTGCCTGACAGCATCAGAGACTATGAGTGCTGTCTGCACAGAGTTTGCATATTCTCCCTGTGTTTCCTCCCACATTCCAAAGATATGCAGGTTTTTAGATTAATTGGCTCTGGTAAATCAACACTAGTGTGTGGGAAAGAACTAGTGGACGGGGTGATTGCTGGTCAGCACGGACTCGGTAGGTCAAAGGGCATGTTTTCATGCAGCATCTCGAAATTAAACTAAACTGAACCACTGTCATTTATGTTTGAAATGGGCCTCTCATATCAGTGCAACTTCACAAATCATAAATTATTTGGCCCAAATCCATCTAAAACCTTTCTTTCCATATACCTGTTCAAGTGTCTTTTAAATGTTGTTATAGCACTAGCTTCAACTATCTCTTCTGGAGGCTCAAGATAGACACAAAATGCTGGAGTACTCAGCGGGACAGGCAGCATCTGCGGAGAAAAGGAATGGGTGATGATTCGGGTCAAGACCCAGCATTTTGTGTCTATCTATGGTTTAAACCAGCATCTGCAGTTCCATCCTGCACCTTCTGGCATACTCACCACCCTCAGTGTGAAAAAGGTGCCCCTCAGGTTCCTATTAGATCTTCCCTCTCTCACCTTAAATCTATGTCCTCTGGTTCTTGATTCCCTTACCCTGGGTAAATGACCAGGGACCAAATCTATTCCCCTTGTGATTTTATACACAATGGCTCTCGATCTGCATTACACTTGTCAATGGCAAGGTCAAAGACATTGGCAGATGGATGTGAGCAGAAGTTTAAAAAACCCATCTCATTTGCCCCCAAATCTTTACTTCCTTCCCCGTAGTTTCTTCCTTTTCATCTATTTCTCCAGCGATGCTGCCTCTCCCGCTGAGTTACTCTAGTATTTTGTGTCTATCTTCTGGTATTTAGTTTAGTTCAGAGATGAGCATGGAAACTGGCATGGAAATCAGGGTGGCGCAGCCATAGAGTTGTTGCTGTACAGCCCCAGATATAAAGTGCAGTTAGCCCTCAGCTCAGCAACTTTCCTGGAGAACTCATAGGCAGAAAGACAGATCTTTCTTTCGTGTTTCCTGCTGTAATGTGGAGGAATGGCTATCCTGAACAAGCTGTCACACTTGCACTGGTACTAGCCAGGAATTCTCCACAAATTCACAGCCTATGGCACCATATCCTGGCTCAATGCCTCCTTGTGATATGGTGTCAAATTGTATTGATAATTAGGTGTGACAGAAATGAACACTATTATAGATTTTGTTAACGTTATCCAAGAATGCAGCACTCTGTAAAAATTCAAACAGACTTGACCTTTTGAAAGTTTATAATATTATGATTGGCTAAATAAAGTATTGCAGGAGGAACAGAGTATCTGATTATTGAGGGGATTATTGAGGGATCTGATTATTGAGGGGATTATTTGAGTTGAGGAACATAGAATGGATCTGGCCCCAAAGAAATGGACATTAAGGGAAAGAGGGCATTAATGGAAAAACCATGATCCAAACTAAAGGTGGCACAGCTGGTAGAGATGCTGTCTCACAATGCCAAAGACTCGGGTTTAATTCTGACTACTGGTTTTGTCTGTACCAAGCTTGTACATTCTCCCTGTGACTACATGGGTTTTCTCCAGGTGCTCTGGTTTCCTCCCACATGCCAAAGGTTTGTAGGCTAATTGACTTCTGTAACATTGTAAATTGTCCATAGTGTGTAGGATAGTGCTAGTGTACGGGGTGATCGTTGGTCATCGCGAACACGTTGGGCCGAAGGGCCTGTTGTCACACTGTGTCTTTGAAGTCTAATGGTCCTTCGGCCCACCGAGTTCCCGCTGACCATTGATCACTCATTCGCTCTAGTTCTATGTTATCCCACTTTCCCGTCCACTCGTTGAACATTCGGGCAATTTTTACAGAGGCCTACAAACCTACAAACCGGAGCACTCAGAGGAAACCCACACGACCACAAGGAAAATGTGCAAACTCTACACAGACGGCACCCAAAGTCAGGATCGAACCTGGGTCTCTGGCGCTGTGAGACAGCAGCTCTGCCAGCTGCACCACAGCACCATTATTTTCACATCATCTGAACACCCTCAAGTGTTTTACACTCTATTAAGATCTAACGAAAAGTGATGGTAATTTCAATGTAAGAATCATTCATTTCTGACACCCCTCAGAAATTGTAAAAGCTGAAGGATTGTTGAGATCCTACCTGTTTTGCTGCATTATTTTTGTTTGGGGCAAAAAATATCTGTCTAGCTGACCGAGGCTGATCCACACATGATTCCATCGGGCATTATGAGTTTGACTCCTGAGGCACTGCTGGTGGAACTGTGTTATCTCAGTTGCCCTGGTCACCAGATCAATTATATTGGGTCTTATCAACACTAGTACACTGCATTGTATCCTGAGGCTCGAAGCCCAAAGTCCTTGATGGCCTTCGAAAGCTCATCATTGTTAAACTTTTTTTTCAACTGTTTTCTCCGAAAAGTTATAAAGGTGTATCAAAATACAACTAAAGTTAAATAGCTCAAAACGCTTCCTTAAATTTATTTTATAGAGGCTACTCCAAATGACGAGACCATAAAACAATGTCATAGGTACAGAACTAGGCCATTCAGCCCATCGAGGCTGATCCGCTATTCGATCATGGCTGATCTATTTTTCCCTCTCAACCCCATTTTCCAGCCTTCTTCCATTATCTTTGACAACATTACTAATCAAGAAACTATCAATCTCTGACAATGAATTTCATAAAATATATTCTTGTATTGAAAATATTCCACTTTAATATTATTGATAGACATCAATTGCAGGTTGCACTATTGAGCAAGAGTTGTCGAGATTTATCTGTAAATGATCTCTTCTTCATTTGTGCCCTGTTATTTGCTGATAATGTCCCATTACACATTCACTATATGGGCTGCACTGGTCTAGAATGGAGAATGCTGAGGACAGGCAGGTTTAATGAAACCTATTTCTGTTCTTCTGGTTGTCCCTGGACCCAGTGGACATGCCAGAATCCATGTGCAAAACTCAGCGGGACAGGCAACAAGTCTGGAGAGATTCCTTCTCTCCAGAGATGCTCCCTGTCCCACTGTGTTACTCCAGCATTTTGTGTCTGCCAAAATCTATGGCTACGTTTGTCATTTGTCCGTAGAGTATGGGGCATTACACAGGCTGTGAAATTATTGAATGGAACAGAATTTGCATTCTGTTTGTCTTTGCATTCGCCAAGAACATTATTAATGGTCAGAGACATTGGTATGCAGGGTCAAGGTTAAGGAGAAAGTTGTTAAACCAAGCGATCTTTACCCACCCTGTCATTTAAAAAACATGTTCAGATTATTCCATCACTTTTGTCTATTGGATTGCATCCAATTCATTCGTACTGAATTTCTCCGCCACCCCCGCCCCCCCCACTCCATCCTCTTCATATCTGCTTACATATTCATCCGGTGCAAAGTAGCAACAAGAATAGCAGTGGAATCCTGCTTTATATCATTGCCTGTCAACAGCAACTATGAAAAATGTTTTCTGCAGGTAATCTTTTTTTTTGTTTCTTGGGGAATTAAATGGGAAACAGATGCTTGTTGATTGAGACCATACAGCTGATGACAGGACTGCACTAGTTAGCCTCACATGCCATTAGCAAGCATCTGTTTCTTAGTTTCGCTGCTAAAATGACATCTTCCTATAGTATAGGTTGCACGTTATCACGAAGAAGGTAGCAAAGCAAAAAATTATTTTAATGGGTTTGTCTGTCAAGCTAGCTTCAGGCCCAGGTTTACTTTGTAGTATTTAAAAGACTTTTAGATAGGCACATGGATATGCAGGAAATGGAGGGGATACGGATCATATGAAGGCAGATAGGAGTTGGTCTTGACGCCATGTTCGGCACAGACATTGTCAACGTTAGGGCCTGTTCTTGTGCTGTACTGTTCTATGTCAGAACAATGTCAGAAGATGGTGAATCTGTGGAATTAATTGATATATTCCACATTCTGTGGAATTAATTGCCACAGAAGGCTCTGGAAGCCGTCAATGGATATTTTTAAAGCGGAGATTGACAGATCCTTGATTAGTACGTGTGGCAGGGGTTATGGGGAGAAGGCAGGGGTAGACTTGATGGGCCAAACGGCCTAATCCTGCTCCTATTACTTATGAACTTGCGTTCTATGTTCTAAGTGATAGCAGATTTAGATTCTCTCTTGTAAATAACTGCAAAGATGCTAATTTTACACACATACGCAAAATACAGGTGATGACGTAGACCCTTTTCCCTGCTAGATATTCTAAACTCAATGACTATTCGATAATTTAGATTAGTGCTGATATTACGATCTGTGTTTCTTTTGGAAATATTAGACTTGCACACGACCCAATTTTAAAAGAAATAAAAGTAGGACTGTCCTGTGTAGCTTTTTTCAAAGAATTCAAAAAAGCATGTTGGTTACCAATTAAATGTAGGTTAATGCGTACTCAGTACTCTATTTGTGGTCTCAGCAGCACCCTACATTGTAGCAAGGTTTATTTTCTTTTATGTTCCTTTATGCATGCATATATATAAAGGCCAACATTAAATTTTGTTTCCCAATTACGTCCAGTTCATGCATGCTAATTTGTGTTGCTACACTTGAAAATGGCACCCAGCTCCCACTGAACAGCATCATTCTGCAATCCCTGACCATTTTAGCAATACTCTACTTTTGTGTTCTTTCTAACAAAGTGGATAGCCTCCCAACATTTCCCCACATTATACTCCCATCCGCCAAATTTTCATTCATTCATTTATTTTGCTTATCGTTCCTTGCAATTTTGTTGTGTACCATTTACCTGCTTTTGAATCTTCCTTTTTCTTTTCAGTGGATTTGACCACAATTCACCCAGTCTCTTCATAGTAAATTGTTCAGTTTCTAGCACATCACTAAATGTACAATTCACCAGTTGCTTGAACTTAGTATCTTGAAATCTATCAGTGCTTAAATGTAAATACAAGGGAATATAACTCCGTTTTGTGCAAGAAAATGACACTCATAAAGCAACCTTTTGTTATTCTTAACATTTTATTTGAAAGCGATATTATATTTGTACCCAGGTCTGAAGGAAGATAACAAACCACTCAAGATTAATATAGCTGAACACGGCTTTCAATCATTTTTCAACTATTCCTTATTTGGTGAATCACAGATAATAGTATCTACAAACATTAGTATCTTCCAATGAATCAAGAAGGTTTAGTTTATAATATGTGTAGGAAAGAACTGCAGATGCTGGTTTTAATCGAAGGCTGACACGAAGTGCTGGAGGAACTCAGCAGGACAGGCAGCATCTCTTCCGACTGAAGAAGGGTCTTGACCCGAAACGTCTCCCATTCCTTCTCTCCAGAGATGCTGCCTGTTCTGCTGAGTTACTCCAGCATTTTGTGTCTACCTTTAGTTTATAATATGTTTGTCTACGTTTGCCAGCAACATTGAAAACCACAATAGGTAAATCATAAAAATAGATGGTTGTGTTGAGCTCATTCCAATTGGTATGTTGAAAAAAGCTTGATAAAAGCAAGGTGTTGTTTGGGTTGACATCTTCAACATTTACAAAGGAAATAGATGATCCAAAAGTGTCACTAGCAATTATCCCAAAGATTTCCATGAAATTGAACTTCCTGTGATCCCAGTACAAACTCCGAAATTCTTTCTTTCTTCTGAACCTCCTTCCCCAACATGTTGAAATCTGCGGTTCCATGAGACAGAGATTTCCTTCAGCAGTATAACAAAGACAGCATTCTTTGTGTGCGGTCTAAGGCAGTGAGATGTTAGCTGGCTGCGGGTGGAATCACAACAAAGCTATTTCATCAAAGGTCAATTGGCAACAGGCAGGCTATGGAACTGGAGTAAAAAAAAAAAAAACTGCTGGAGGAACCCAGCATTTCGAGCAGCATCTGTGGAGGCCGACGTTTTGGGTCGAAACTCTCCAATTTGAAGACAAACTGAGTGGAATATAATATACTCATAGATCATAGAACATAGAACAGTACAGCACAAGATCAGGCCCTTCAGTCCACAATGTCTGTACTAAACTTGATGCCAACACCATCCACTTATCTACTTGCACATATTCTATATCCTTCTCCATACTGCATATTTATGTGCCTATCCAAAATTCTCTTAAATACCACAAATGTATCTGCCTCAACCACCACCCTCGGCAGCACGTTCCAGGCACTCACTAACCTCTGGTTAAAAAAATTGCCATATGGGTGGGAGGAGGGGGAGAAATAGGTGTGAGTTCAGGTGGAGTACAGAGGAGGGGGGGGTGTTAGAGGTTACCGAAAATCGGAGAATTTATGAACTGCCATTGAGGTGTCATTGTGATATTGTCATTCAGTGGAGTAGGATGCCAAACAGTTTTCATTTGAGCCGTTATGCTTAGTGATCACTGTTTATCACATGGACTGAAAGACTGTAATCTACCACTAGACAGATGTGATTAAAATAAGCTTGTTCTGTTCCTTTTATCCAGCTATTCATTTAAAACGCATCAAGCACTGAGATTAGATGTTTCACCTCCGAAATTATGATCAACACAATGACCCTTGAACAGATTGCTAGTTGCTGGGTAATATATTTATCATCATATTATATATTTCCATAGGTACTTGGAGATGAAATGCTTAATATTAATAATGTCCAATTAGAGAATCATCATCTTAGAGGAAAGCTCTTAAAAACCTCTGCCTTCAAATCGGTTTGATTTTCTTCATAAATATTTACACAGTTTAATTCGCGAATTAAGCCTTTAGGCCAGTATACCTATTATTCCCATCAATTACTCTCCTTTCCTCAAGGATACAGTGATCTGACCTATTCTGCTTCCAGACACTCCAGTTGCATTGTCTGAAGTGATACTGAGCCTATGCAAAAGCCAAAGATAGTCTGAAGAATGGTCTCGACCTGAAACCTCACCCATCCTTTTCCTGCAGAGATGCTGCCTGACCCGCTGAGTTACTCCAACACTTTGTGTCCATCTTCGGTATAAACCAGCATCTGCAATTCCTTTGTATACACTATGCATAAGCCATCCACATCGAGTATGCCATACTCTCCACACTGGGCGAGGTATCAATGTATAAGGTTGGAGTGACGTTAATACCTGAATCATCAGAAAGAGAATGGCAACAATTGCAAACTTCTTTAAACATAAAATCTTCCGTTGTTGACTAAACTCATGTTATTATCCACGGTGTTCTGTAAGTGATACCCCATATTCCGCTTGGATAGCTTGCACCTTAATGCCCCTGTCCCACTTAGGAAACCTGAACGGAAACCTCTGGAGACTTTGCGCCCCACCCAAGGTTTCCGTGCGGTTCCCGGAGGTTGCAGGCAGTTGAAAAAGGCAGGGGGACTGACAAAAATCTCCGGGAACCTCCTTAATACTTAAGGTAACCTTAAGTGTTACTGGTCAGTCATCATTGAGTCAGATCACCATGCTCTTCTTTTGATGCAAATGGGAACCTCAGACCACAGAAGTGAGAGTTTGAAGATGTCCTTCAATACTCCAGCCTGTTGGTCCGCACAGATCTTTAGCACTCGGCCAGGTGGCCCAAATGGGACGGACATTTTACGCAGATTCACCACTCTGAAGAAAGCTCTGATGTTGGCTTCAGAGACCGAGATCACAAGTAAAGTGATTTCAGTAAAGTTAGACCAGAGAGAGGCAACATTTTGTAGCCAGCATGAAGGAGAACACTAGTCTACACATGTACTGACCTTTTAAATGATCAAATGATTAACCGATGTTTGACGTCAAGTTACCGGTATTGGAAATGCATGAGTTGTCTATTTTGGGGATCTTGTTTCTTTGATAAGAGAAATTCTGGAGACTGGATAGACAGCATCTGTGGGGAAAGGAAGATAGAATCAACGCTGGTCCCTTCTATGGAATTTGAGAGAAAGGAACTTGCATTCTTCCTGTTGTGAAGAAATAAACATTTATTGTGCGATTGAATTGCTGTAAATCTGCCTGGATAACATTATTTGTGTAAATCTAATGCTATAAATAGGTATATTATTATAGAACCTTATTGGTCTCAGCTCATCAGATGTCATGATAGATAATGTCAGCAAATCACCTTTTTTCAGATAGGCACAAGGAAATGCAGATGCTGATCTTAACTCAACAAATGACATGATGGATAATTTCACCAGGTTACCTTTATTCAGGCACAAAGAACCTTAGATACCAGTTTACAAAATAAACTGTAATCTTGTAACAATATTGAACAAATCTTCTGCCTTGCACTGTTATTGATCAAGAAGCAATTAAACCAGTTTTAAATTAAAGATCAAAGATGTGGGCAAAGAGATAGCGCTGGAGAGACAGTGCTGAAGTAACAGCGGGTCAGGCAGCATCCTTGGAGAATGTGTATAGATAACATTTTGGGTCGGGACTTGAAGAAAGTCTGAAGAAGGGTCCCGACCCAAAACATCATCTATCCATGTTCTCCTGAGATGCTGCCTGACCCTGTGAGTTACTCCTGCACTTTGCATCTTTTTTGGAAACCAGCATCAACTGTTCCTTGTTCGAAAATGAAACTCAGACTGCACATTTTTTTTACATTTAAAAAAATATATATTTAAATTTTGAATCAAAAATATTTAAATATTTAATATTTAAAATAGTATTTACAATACAATAAAACAAAACACCACCATATTACAAGACGAACATATATGCTAAGCAACTGCTAAACAACTATATTGCAATCCTTGTCCAGGATACATTCAACCCCCCTCGGTGCCCAGCGGTCGCGGAATTCCCTCAGGGTGCCCTTAGACATGGCGTATTCCCTTTCTATCCGCACCCGGGCACGGACGTATCCCCGGAAAAGGGTCAGGCAGCCGGCTCGGGTAGAGCCCTTCAGACTGCACATTGTGCTTCTAAACATGGAGCAGGGGAAAATGGCGCTATTGAGTTTATGGTTTTGCTTCCATTGCAACAAGAGCTGTGTGACCACCAATCCTTCATGTCCATGCCATAAAGGCCAATTGTTTGTGTGCAGAATGGGAGGATAGAGGAGCAAAGGGAAAAGGAAATCATGGAACGAAAGGTCAGATAAAACTATTGCCATGTGGGGAGGACATGGTGTGTGGAACATGCTGATTGTTTGCTGGGTGAGTGAGCCGAAGTGTGTCAGATTTAAAAAGGAACTCATTAGTGGTAGTTGTTTAAACAAGAATGATTCATTCAGTTTAAAGGTCACTGAAGGATCCCTTTTTGTTATTTTTATAAGTAATTCAATGTGCATTTTCTACGTTCTATGACTATCCAAAGTACTGTTTATGAATCACAGATATCGCTGTCTCAGTCTAAGTGTTGGAAAACCTAACATAAGAAAAGAAAGTGCTGAAAATATTCCACATCTCAGGAGGCATCTGTGGGAAGAACAGGGACCCTTCTTCAGACACTAGTCTGAAGAAGGGTCCCAACCTGAAATACCGTCTGTCCATTCCCTCCACGGATGCTGCCTGGCCTGCTGAGTTCCTCCAGCACTATGTGTTTTGCTCAAATAGAGTCATAGTCATAGAGCATTTAAAGATGTCCATCGTCCAAACTTGCCCACAATGGCAAACATGTCCCATCTACACAAATCCCTCCTTTGGCCCATATCCCTCTATAGCTGTCCTATCCATGTACCTGTCTAAATGTTTCTTCAACATCGCAATAGTACCTGTCTCAACTACCTTCTCCGGCAGCTCGTTCCATACACCCACCAGCCTTTGTTTAAAATAGTCACCCCCTCAGGTTCCTAATAAATCTTTCCCCCCATCACCTTAAACCTATGTCCTCTGGTTCTCAATTCCTCTACTCTGGGCAAGAGACTCTGTGCGTCTAAATAGTCAAAGAAGATGGCTCTGGATACTAAAGGGCCTGTCCCACTTGGGCGTCATTTGCGCGTCACACAGGTGGCACGCGAGGATTTTAAGAATCCCAAAATCACGGGACGCCGTGCGCTACCGTGCATCACTGCCTATGCCATCACGTGCCATCAGGTTTAGAGGGATATGGGCAAGCGAAGGCAGGTGGGACGTGTTGATGGGACATGTTGGTCAGTGTGGGAAACTTGGGCCGATGGGCCTGTTTCCACGCTGTACGACTCTCTATGACTCTATGACTTTTTCCCTATCTCAAAAACCCCCATAGAGGAGATCATTTTGCACAGCAGTCTGAAGATAAGAAGATGAGTAAGGAATAGAAAATTTTATCTGCGCATGTTGAGACTACAGAAAGTATTTATAACTGTTCCATAATTGTCATATCAATTAATTTCTCTGATATTTGCATCTGAAGTGCACAGTCCTTGGCAATGGTGATATATTTTGCCCACTCATTGGGTGTAAATATTAAAAAAAAGATATTTAGTCGAGATATTTTAAAAACTTTGGGGAAAAAATGAATGTTATGTATTTACAAAATAATTTTAAAGAAACCTGATATGATAGATATTTTCTCGTCTCGAGCAGCGTCGGTTTAATTAGTGGAAATAACTTGCTTAATAAATGCCGATCTGCTGAAGAATTGTATTGTGGACAATTTTAAAGAGGTGGGGAGGTTATATTCTTGTCATTCATTGCGTGGTGAAATATGGGTTATTAAAAACTTGGTGATATTCCAGAGGTTGCATGGGTTACGGCAGCCTAGTGGTTAAGTAACTGGATTAGCAATGCCAAAGAACCCTCGACCACTGATCCAGAGACATCAGATCAAATGCTCCTTGCAGCAGGGGTCTTTAAATTAATTGGAATAGAATTTATTATCAATAATGGTGATCGTTAAATGTTAAGATTGTCATAAAATTCAGCATGTTCATTACAGTGCTTTAAGAGGAAAATCTACCCTTACCTGGTCTGATCCATAGGTGACTCCATACCCATAGAGCAATGTGAATGGCTTACAGAAACCAGAGGCCAGGGTTCGATCCTGACTATGGGTGCTGTCTGCACAAAGTTTATACGTTTTCCCTGTGACCACATGGGTTCTCTCCAGGCACTCTGGTTTCCTCCCACATTCCAAAGACATGCACGTTTGTAGGTTAATTGGCTCTGTAAATCGTCCCTAGTGTGTAGCGTAGAACTAGTGTACGGGTGATTGTTGTTCGACATGGACTCGGTAGGCCGAAGGGACTTCCACGCTGTATCTGTAAGCTAAACTAAACTAAACTAAAAGACTCTTAATTGCCCTCTGAAATGGCCCAGCACATTGATCAGGGTTGGACAAATTGGAATATTTACCAACTTCTGCCCTTGCCACCAACACCGACATCCCTTGAATTTCAAAAGATGCATTTCATGGTTGAAAACAATGAGTACATTTCCCAGCAGCTTCCCAGTTTTTTTCTGGCTTGAACTTCAGCCTCTGGTTAGGTCTTGAGTTGCCTTCGGCATGCTTGCTTTCAATTTATAATCAACTCTAGATGCTGAGCTGTAACTGAGGTATAACCCCAAGGAGGGATTAAATTGATCTCAATCTATTTGTGAGACGTCCTGTAATTGAAAACAAAGAAATTATTATTGATATCATTCCTGTTTTATAGTGAAGGTGATCCATTTATGACATGCAGGAGATGATGCAGAGCAATTGTACAGTGTATTTATAATTTTATAGTAGACTAGACCAAGGGGTACCCGTTGGGTCCCATTGCACACAATGTGCGGTTGTGGGGGACGGGGGGGGGGGGGGGGGGGGGGCGGCACACACCGTTGGCTTCACACACACACACACACACACACACACACACACACACACACACACACACACACACACACACACACACACACACACACACACACACACACACACACACACACACACACACACACACACACACACACACACACACACACACACACACTAATCACCACCTCCCCCACACACACTCACACACACACACACACACACACACACACACACACACACACACACACACACACACACACACACACACACACACACACACACACACGCACACGCAACAAACACCCCCACACACACATCAAATAGTTATTTCACACTATTCTCCAGATTCTGTAATTATTTTTAATTGAACATGTTTAATCCACCATTTTACATTGGCTCTATATATCACTTGAGCCCCTCCAGTGACCTGCTGCTCAGGATAAACTGAATTGTGATATTAGATCATGTGCAACTCAGGGTGGCACAGTTGGGCAGCAGTGGAGTTGCTGCCTTATAGTGCCAGAGACTCGGCCACTATCCTGTCTACGGGTGCTATCTGAATGTAGTTTCTACATTCCACCTGTGACCGCATGGGTTTTTCCCAGGTGCTCCAGTTTCCTCCCACATTCCAAATACATGCAGGTTTGTTAGTTAATTGGCTTCTGTACAAATTGCCACTGATGTGTAGGATAGATCTTGTGTAGGGACAGCGTGGAGACAGTGGGCCGAAGGGCCTGTTTCCATGCTGTATCTTTAAATGAAACTAAACTAAACAATCGAATAGACCACCTTGGATCACACATGAGCTGCCCTTGTATTGTATTCCTCTGGAATGGGTCATGGCAGAAGAAAAACAGATGATTAAAGGTAGACAACATTGTATTTGTTTTGTTCCAACTTCAGCTCATTTCAGTGTTGTTATCCAGTGACAAATCATAGGGCTCATGGGGAAGTAGGAACGTTTTAACATGGGAGACACTGTGAAATGTGTGATCAGAACAAACCTATTTTATACAACCTAGTTATCATTATCTCTGAGGTCAATGGATGGCAAAGTCAGGTGGGACTTGAAGCAGCAATCCAATTTGAACATGGTAGATTTGACCATGTCACCTTGAGTGAAAATTATTCCCCAGTGTTAATGGACATAAAATATAAGGACCTAATGTGAGAATAAGTGCCACATTTAAGTTATAGGTGGAGATAAATCTGGAAATACCTACACAGCGCTTTTACTTGGGAACATCCGCAACATCTGTTTAATTCTTCGCTTTGACTGTACATTAAGTAAGCTCAATAGTGCCTGTCATTTCTCAGAAACGCTTAAATGGGGTGGAAGCTGCCATGTTGAGTGCAATTGACCATTCTATTCAAAATTTGCATTCAGAGGCACGAGGACCTGCAGATGCTGGAACCTTGAGCAAAACAAAAAGTAACAAAACGGGTCAGGTAGCCTCTCTGGAGAACATGGATAGGCAATGTTTCGGGTTGAATCCCTCTTCAGATTGATGTAGTAGGGGAGGAAAAAATTGAAATGATGTGGGGGCAGGACAAAGCCTTGCAAGTGATATGTGGATACAAGTGAGGGGCGGGGGTTCTAAAATTGGACATATTTTGGAAAGTTGTTTTCCACTGAGTTTCCACTCAAAATCTGCCTTCATATCAGGCAATTGTATATTTTTTAAATATAACTTTCAAATTTAAAATTCATTTCAAACTTATGTAATAACAGTGGCAAAAAGATCCCCAAACACAATTTTAATTTGCTAAAATGTAAAGGGAGGAACAGGCAAGAGTATTTTCTAATTCAACCGGAATATAAAACCACTGTATTGTTGGAAGAAAATTAATTAAAAGCATAAATATTTGTGATCTTGCACACAGATGATGTGGTTTACTTCTTGGGATTCCCTAGGAAGTATGATGATGGTTATTTGGCCTCATCAGGTCCTCAACTATTCATTCCCTTACATTCCCAGATGTTCTGCTGTATGTGCCACCTAGAAAATACACTTTAGCAACTTATTTTTTGTTTGTGGCACTTCATAAACTGGTGAGTTCTGCCACCTACAAATACTAGGGCAGCAGATGCAAGGGAAGATTACCACCTGCAAGTTCTTCTCCCATTCTTTTCTTGGAAATATACTTTAGTTTAGTTTAGAGACACAGCGCGGAAACAGGCCCATCGGCCCACCGAGTTTGCACCGACCAGCGATCCTACACACACTCAGGCCAATTTACATTTATACCAAGCCAATTAACCTGCAAACCTGTACATCTTTGGAGTGTGGGAGGAAACCAGAGCACCCGGAGAAAAGCCACGTGGTCAAACTCTGCACGGACAACAGCCATAGTCATGATCTAGACCGGGTCTCTGGCGCTGTAAAGCAGCAACCCTACCACTGCACTACCATGCCACCCTAGATGCTGGAGAACATAATGTCCTGTTCCCAGAACTGAAATATCAAACACTTGAGGGGACAGCTTTTAGGGGAGAGAAGGAATGTTTAAAGAAAATTTACGAGGCAAGCTTTTACACAGAGAACAGCAGGTGCCTGGAATTTGTTGCCAGGGGAAGTGGTGGAAGCAGATACAATAGCAATATTTCAGAGGTATTTAGACTGATACATGAACAGGCAAGGAATAGAGGAATATACATCACGTGCAGGCAGATGGGATTAGTTTAAATTAGCTCCATGGTCAAAAAATGCATAGGGTCATGAGCCAAAGGGTTTGATCCTGTGTAGTACTGTTCTAAGATCTATTTTTAAGTTTTGTTTTGTTTAGCTAAAACTCTACTGAAATTATTCCGTCTTCCTCTGTGCCATCAAGACTTTGACCAAGTCTTTGAATAAGGAGTGCCGGTGAATGAGGGGTATTCTTATAGAGGTGTCTAAAATCTTGAGAGGAATAGATCAGGTGGACGCACAGAATCTCTTGCCCAGAACAGGGGAATCGAGAGCCAGAGGACATAGTTATAAGGTGAGGGGGGGGGAAGAATCTAATCGGAACCTGAGGGGTAGCATTTTCACACAAAGGGTGGTGAGCGTATGGAAAGAGCAGCCGGAGTAGTTGAGGCAGCTACTTTCATAATGTTTAAGAAACATTTGATCAGGTACGTGGATAAGACAGGTTTAGAGGGATATGGGCATAAGCGCAGGCAGGTGGGACTGGTGTAGATGGGACATGTTGGTCGGCGAGGGCATGTTGGGCCGAAGGGCTTGTTTCCACTCTGCATGACTCTACTGTATGTTTCAATTTGCCACATATTATGAAGATTTAAAAATGCTTCAATTTATTGCCCGCGGGCAATCTCTGTTCTGCAGAACCCCAAAAGAAAAATAATGTGGCTACATTACAACTCCTTCCCACCACCTTGTCCCCATAGAAACCTCACACACACCCATTTGGGAGGCAAGGTCAAAAAGATGTTGAGTGCTTACCCAAGGATTGCAACAAAATTAGTCCCACCACTAATGAATTAACAGTTCTGGAGTTACAGAGGGAGTTGACATCATCTTTGTGAAAACCCTTCTTCCTATCCTTATCCCCCAACGAGTATTTAACAAATCTCCAACCATATGATAGATTCAACGTAATGTCAAGATGAATCCCTTTGCTTGGCACAGAGGATGTTACTTGCTGCAGTACCTATAAAATTTTAAAATGAGAAGTCTGTTCCAATTCAAAGATCTTTCTCCGCCTGTGTCTTAATAGCCCTTGTGGTACTTGCGGTATGAACAGAATACTTTATAGGAAATGGCATTGTATATGTTGTTTTTATTTGACTCAAGAGGAAGATTTATGTTAACCCCTTCATGCCTTCCTTCAAATTCGCAAGGGCATAACACGGGAAATAAAGAGGAATAACTTGGAACTGCATAGAATAGGCAATAATAAGACAGACGATTTGGCCCACCTATTGTTCTTTCATCGTATGAGGGGCTGCACAGTGGCACAGCGGTAGAGTTGCTGCTTTACTGCGCCAGAGACCTGGGTTCGATCCTGACTATGGGTGCTGTCTGTCTGAGTTTGTATGTTCTTCCTGTGACCGCGTAGGTTTTCTCCCACATTTCAAAGACGTGCATGTTTGTAGGTTAATTGGATTCTGTAAATTGCCCCCAGTGTGTAGGGTGCGAACGTTGGATAACATAGAACTAGAGAATGGGTCATTGTTGGTCGGCGGGGATTCAGTGGGCCGAAGGGCCTGTTTCCACACTGTATCTCTACATTGACCAAATTTTGAACCAATACTCCAAATGCGGTCTCACAACGTCCTGTACAATTAGTAATTAGTATATTTTAATAGTTTAGTTTAGAAAATTAGTATGGGAACAGGCCCTTCGGCCCACCAAGTCCTACATACCAGGGACAATATACAGAAGCCAATTAACCTACAAACCTGCATGCCTTTGGAGTGTGGGAGGAAACCAAAGAAAATTCACGCGGTCACAGAGAGAACGTACAAAGATTCAGATTCAGATTCAACTTTAATTGTCATTGTCAGTGTACAGTACAGAGACAACGAAATGCAGTTAGCATCTCCCTGGAAGAGCGACATAGAATATGACAATAAATACATCTATTTACATGCATACAGTCATAGTGTTTTCCTGGTGGGAGGAATGACCGGGTGGGGGGGGGGGGTGTGATTGTCAATCACCGAGTTACATTGTTGAGTAGTGTGACAGCCGCCGGGAAAAAGCTGTTCCTGGACCCGCTGGTCCGGCAACGGAGGGACCTGTATCACCTCCCGGATGGTAGGAGGGTAAACAGTCTATGGTTAGGGTGAGAGCAGTCCTTGGCGATGGTCGGTACGGAGTCCAAACTCCGTACCGACAGCGCCTGTAGAGAAAATCAAAGAGTCTTCCTTCCTCCTATGGTGGACTTTGAAGATCCGAGTGTGATGTGACCCAATTATTTGTTTTGGATTTACTTGAACCAATTTCAGGGGCATTTAAGTAATCCCAGAAAAGTAATTGGTTCCCTGGTCTAATTTCATCACCTGTTTGCTGTGTTATAGACAATAGATCTTCGACCAGGTTGTTGTTTTAAAATAACTGGAAAAGCTATGAACCCTAGACCCACGCAACTATACTTGCGACAGCAGTCTAATAGAGAATCACAGCTCAACGGCATTCGAGCACATAACTGAATAAAGTGGTCCTCCAACGCAACGTGTCAGGCCCACATTATTATTCCTGCCAATAATCTTAACCCTGCATTGCAAATCACTTTTAGGAGCTGGGGGTTTAGATACAAGCACGTCTTGAGTTTGGCTGGATCAACGTCCGGTGGCTAAGAGGCCATAAATCTCACTACCTGTTGGGTTAAAATTTGAAAGAGAATATTTTTGCATGCAGATGTAGTTTTTTGAGGTGAGAACAGCAATTGTGGGAAAAATAAAACAATTCACGTCAAAATAAAGCAGCCTGGAGCTGTAATCTGGTGTAGGAAGGAACTGCAGATGCTGGTTTAAAGACAGACATAAAATGCTGGAGTAACTCAGCGGGACAGGCAAGCATCTCTGGAGAGAAGGAATGGGTGACGTTTCGGGTCGAGCCCCTTCTTCAGACTGATGTCAGGGAGATACTTAGATAAGGAGGTGTAAGGTGTGAAGACAGGACAAAAGGAATCGAGATCAAGGAAAACGTGGACTAGATCATTGTCAGCTGGGAAGGTAAGAACAAAGCAAATAGAGATAAAATGTAGTCGGAGACAGAAGACTGGTCGGAGAACCGGGAAGGAGGAGGGACGTGAGAGAGGGAAAGCAGGGGTTACTTGAAGTTAGAGAAGTCAATGTTCATACCATTGTAATCTGGTAGTGCGCTTCCCCCACAACAATAATTCCCAGCAGTTCTTCTTTCTCCTCCCTGGAGTGACATTATTGACCTTTGCCACTGCCCCGAGGGCAGTGCTGCAGAAGTTATTGAATGGGTTTTGTTTGCGGTTGCTTCTACTCTTGGAGTGCCTTCAGCTCAAGGTTACTATAATGGATAAAGGATGATGAGTGGCAGTTAAACAGATTTTTCACAGCATGACTTGAAATGCAGGTTTAATAGCTTCAAGGTACATTCTGACATACTGAAGTTTTAGGATACTGAAGTTGCAGGTCAGTGCGTTTGTTTCACCAGTACTGCGTTCTGCTCTTGGTGGTTTCGAGAAGCATCTGGATATTCAATGCAGGTAACGTGATGGTGGAATTACTACGGGCCAGGCAGGTTTTGAGATATTTTATGTTCTGTGGAGTGTACTGGAATGCTGCATTGGAAAGTTAACTCATTGTACTCCAGCACTTGCATGTAATGAAGAAGGTTTGATACAAAGGGAATAAAATAATTTGCATTTGTGCAATACGTTTAAAACTGAATACATCAAAAATTGAGCGGGAGTTGATAAGGAAATGGGCATCTCAACATGGGGAATCTAATTCTGGAAGGTCATTGATGAGAAGTTCAATGATTCAATGGTTCTTTATTATCACGTGTATCAAGGTACAGTGAAATTCTTAGATGGACACAAAATGCTAGAATAACTCAGCAGGTCAGGCAGCAGCTCTGGAGAAAAGGAATAGGAAAAGGAAAATACATCTGTAGAAGGGTCTCGACCTGCAATGTCACCTATTCCTTTTCTCCAATGATGTTGCCTGACCCGCTGAGTTACTCCAGCATTTTGTGTTTATCTTCGGTGTAAACCAGCATCTTCAGTTCTTTCCTACACATACAGTGAAATTCTTTTTTTGCAAATATATCAATAAGATGATTGCCGTTCATAAGTATAATCCCAGATAGAGTACAGAATGCATAAAACAGCCCACTGAACGCATACGCAAGAGCAGCCAGGTATCAGCACCATTTTCAAAGTCCAAGCTGCAGCCGGCCATAGAGACTTGTTTGTAGATGTCACCATGATCCGGATCATCCGGTGAACCATCACCCCTCTCACCTTGTTACCATGTGCCGAGGTGCACTGGTTTCATACTTGGCTTTGCGCTGAATCACCATACTGTAAGAACAGTGCTTTTCCAAACAGGAACGTTTTCACACACCTTGCTCTTGAGTCAGCACATCCCTGTGCAACTGGGGAAACTGCAATTTTCGGTAAGTGTTCCCAGGTAAACCAGCCGAGTTATGTATGTGGTGTCATGTCCAGTTGTAAGGATGTTATTCCAAGAAAAAAAATCTAGCCTTAGTTTACTTTAGTTTAGATTAGTTTAGAGGTACAGATCAGAAATAGATTCTTTGGTCCACCGAGTCCGCACCGACCAGCGATCATCCTGTATACTTGCACTATCCTGCACACTAGGGACAATTTACAATTTTACCAAAGCCAATTACCCTACAAATCTGTACGCCTTTGGAGTGTGTGAGGAAACCGGAGCACTCGGACAAAAATCAAGCGATCACAGGTAGAACGTGCAGACTTTGTACAGACTGCACCCGTGGTCAGGATCGAACCCAGGTTCTCTGGCACTGTAAAGCAGCAACTCTACCGCTGCACCACTGTGCTATCCCAAAGCCTCTGGGCCCAGTCTACGTTTGTTCCCCGCACACTCCATTAAATTTTCCCCCACTCATCTGAAAGCTATGCTCTCTAGTGTTGGAGTTTTCCACCATGGGAAAAGCTTCTGACTGACCAGCTTACCCTCTCCTAATTATATATACTTCTATCAAACTTAGAATCTAAAGCCAGATTCCAGCATGCCATTCACATGCGAGGTGGTGGAGCAGTTGAAGGAATATGGTGCCGATATTGAACTGCTTAGATTAATTCCAAGCAGCAATCCAGAAGGGCAAGACATTCCTCGTTTCGTTATTGCCAGTTTCACAACTAACTCGCTATCCTGATTAAAAAGAATAAAAACACATTCTTCACTCCGACTCTCTCCCCTGCTGTGCAAGAACTGCAGGGGTTCCATGTCGCAAAAGAGACTCTAGGCTATCTTCCAAGTACAGGTATGTCATTTTCTCACCACATGGCTCCTATTCACAACGCTATCTTTGTGACAAAATACTCTAATTCATCAAAAGATAAAACATAATGAGATGCATCAAACATATAAATGTTCCTTATACCCTGGAGAAAGAAAGCAGAGGGCATCAAATCTATTACAGTACCCAAGAGACAGGGAAGGTTTTTTATAGTGAAACCTATTTGAGGGACTGCTTGTCCCAGTAAACTGCACTGACTGTGCTGTCAATCCAACTGTTAAGCACAGTCAACTCTCTTTTAGCGAACAGAAATTGAAAAACCCAAAGCATTTTCTGTCTTCAGCAAGTGTCTTCACTCACTCTGTTGAATGAATAATTGCAGTGAAGTGATTTATTTATTTATTCCTCGCACAGATTAAGTGCTATCGGATTTCCTGCTTGGATTACCTGCGGCACCATGCCTGACCCAACCTCCAAGTATGTTGCAGGCTAAAAATAAGTGAAAAGTATTTGATGAACATTTGAAAGGAAAAGCATTGCTTTTCCTTTCAAACATCCTTTCATTGCAATTCAAGATGTAGACCCGAAGGACCGCAGATGCTAGTTTTAGGGAAAAAAAGACGCACAAAGTGCTGGAGTAATGCACCTGTCCCACTTAGGAAACCTGAACGGAAACCTCTGGAGACTTTGCGCCCCACCCAAGGTTACCGTGCGGTTCCCGGAGGTTCCCGGAGGTTTTTGTCAGTCTCCCTACCTGCTTCCACTACCTGCAACCTCCGACAACCACCTGCAACCTCCGGGAACCGCACGGAAACCTTGGGTGGGGCGCAAAGTCTCCAGAGGTTTCCGTTCAGGTTTCCTAAGTGGGACAGGGGCATAACTCAGTGGGTCAGGCAGCTAATCTATGGAGGCATCTAACAGGCGATGTTTCGAGTAGGGTCCCTTCTTCGGACCCGAAGCATCACCTATTCATATCCTCCAGAGATACTGCCTGACCCACCGAGTTACTCCAGCACTTTGGGTGTTTTTTACATTCTGCCATTCAAGATGGGTCAATTGAGGTTTCTGAGTTTGCAAAAGTAATTGAAAAAGTTGTTCCAGGATAATTGTTCACCACTGGTGCAAAGATACTAAGGGACTTGAGATAAATAACGTCTAAGTTCAATGGTACTTTATTGTCACGTGTACCGAGATACAGTGAAAAGCTTTTTCGTTGCATGCCATCCAGTTAGCAAAAAGACTGTACATGATTACAATCAAGCCATCCACAGTGTATAGATACAGGGTAAAGGGAACAGGGAAGAGATAAAGAGAAGGATATCTTTACCTCGGTACAGTGAAAATGTTTATTTGCTCAGTAACAATCTCACACAATTATATTTAACTACAAGAGTGTAAGATAGTAAATTACACCGTGGCAGTATTCAAGTCGCCGTGTTTGGAGAAGTTGGGCAGAAATTTTGCTCCTAAAAGCTAATGAAGACTGAAGGTTATTGAAATATTCATTATCACATATGTTTAGCAGAGCAAGAAGAATGGATGGAGCTGTGCGGAGGCAAGATTGTGCATGGTCTGGAGTGTGTGGTTTAGGATATATCTAATCTAGAGAGCAATTTCCGTTCTTACAGCGGTACATTTTATTTAATTTTTAATGATTTACTCCAAACTCCTGATGGCAAAACCTAACTGGTAATTGAGGGATAATCTTTCACAAACCATTGTTTTAATGCATCTCCTGACATTGACATTCCTTAAAGATCAGAACGTCAGTAGTGGATGTGCACGTCTCTTCTATAAATGGAAACCTAAAGACAAGCCACAGTGTGGCTTAGCACTGCTACTGAACCCCAAGTTATGGACCCATCAGTAAACCTTCCACAGAGAAATAGCAAGACCACACAGCTCTCTCCTGAAGCCTCGAGAAGTAGATTAAAGAGAAACTAATTGCATCGAGTAATAAAACCTCTGACAGTGTGATCACCTGCTCAATCTTCATATGTTCGAGTCTCTGACTAGCCCACCTAATCTACTAAATGCAGACTGAAGGAAATGTTCAAATCATGTATAAACGAGGTGCCCAAAGTTCTTAGTTTTTATATTAGTTAGTTCTTAGTTCTTAGTCAGTCTGAATTCTTAGTTCTTAGTCAGTCTGAATTACCAGACTGATTCCTGGGATGTCAGGACTGTCTTATGAAGAAAGACTGGATAGACTTGGTTTATACTCTCTAGAATTTAGGAGATTGAGAGGGGATCTTATAGAAACTTACAAAATTCTTAAGGGGTTGGACAGGCTAGATGCAGGAAGATTGTTCCCGATGTTAGGGAAGTCCAGGACAAGGGGTCACAGCTTAAGGATAAGGGGGAAATCCTTTAAAACCGAGATGAGAAGAACTTTTTTCACACAGAGAGTGGTGAATCTCTGGAACTCTCTGCCACAGAGGGTAGTGGAGGCCAGTTCATTGGCTATATTCAAGAGGGAGTTAGATGTGGCCCTTGTGGCTAAGGGGATCAGGGGGTATGGAGAGAAGGCAGGTACGGGATACTGAGTTGGATGATCAGCCATGATCATATTGAATGGCGGTGCAGGCTCGAAGGGCCGAATGGCCTACTCCTGCACCTAATTTCTATGTTTCTATGTTTCTATGAAGAAGGGTTTCCACCCAAAATACCACCTATCCTTTTTCTCCTGAGATGCTGCTTGACCTGCTGAGTTATTCCAGCGTTTTGTGTCCATCTTTGGTATAAACTAGCATCTGCAGTTCCTCATGATTACTTGTAGTTTTGATGCAGAACATTACGAGGAGGCATTGTGTTGCAAGAACAGCTTGTCAAATTTGAGAAATAATGGATTAAAAATGTATTTTTTGGCTTACGTTTGAATATTACTTTCTCTTGATAATCATTTGGAATTTTTCGATGGTGTCCTGATAATGAAAGATAAAAGTGGATACTGTATCTGCAGATGCTGATTTACAAACAAAGCCACATACTGTTGGGGCATCTCAGTGGGTCAGGCAGCATCTCTGGAGAGCATGGATAGGTGACATTTTGTGTCGGGACCCTAATTGAAGATACAATATGAGTATGATTTTTTTCCACTGAACCTTGAGAACAAAGTGACATGAAACCATTGATAGATATTATTCAACAGCCTGATTACATTTACTCTCTGAGTTCTTAGCTTCCTTAATGCATGATATTAATCTGGTTTATACTTCAGTCAATTCTCAAGCCAAGTCAAGTCGAGTTTATCGTCAAATGTACAAGTACATTGAGATATAGGTACTACGAAAATATTGCTTGCTGCAGCCTCATGGTCGGCATGGACTGGATGGGCCGGGCGGACTGTTTTTGCGCTCTAAAGTAAAGTTTAATAGATAGTTAGGTAGAAATGCAGGGGAGCAGATATAGGGTTTCAACCTGAGATGTCTGCAATCCCTTCTCCCCCCACAACGCACTGAGTTCCTCCAGCAAATTGTTTTTTGCTCCAGGTTCCAGCGTTTGTAGTCTCGTGTGTCTCCAAGAAGTTAAGCTGACATTTGCAAGAATTTGTCATGTCAAAGAGTTCGACAACTGAATGAATCGGAATTTGTTACACGGTTAACCAGGAGAAATAAAATATAAAACCCCCTGGAACGGGTTCTGCTTCAGATGACTCATTATTGCCTGCACCGTGATATGATTAGTGTTTATTGGTACCAGAACAATGATGCCACAAGGAGATATCTTCCAGAGGTCAGAAAAGTAGAATCATCCATGACTAGGATCAGCCAAAGAGATATCAGAGAGGAATGAGATAGTGATTCAGAAAGAGGTCATCCAGAGACAAGAGACATCAGCTATCAAGAAAGATTGGACATTGCCTGCATTCTAGCCCAAGCAGATAATCCAGTCCTATCTCCCATATTCTCATTTTAACGATAGGGGTTTAGTTTAGAGATACAGCATGGAAACAGGCCCTTCAACCACCCAAGTCCATGTCGAGCAACAATCACCCGTACACAGGTTCTATCTTATCCCAGTTTCACATCCTCCTAAGGGCAATTTTACAGAAGCCATTTAGTCTAGAAAGCCGCACGTCTTTGGGATGTGGGAGGAAACCGAAGCACCCAGAGAAAACCCACGTGGTCACAAGGAGAACAGACAAACTCCATACAGACAATACCTGTAGTCAAGATTGAACCTGGGTCACTAGTGCTGTAAGGCAGCAGATCTCCCACTGTGCCAAAAAAGGGTGCAGGTTCTAGACTCAACAGACTGGAAAGCATTTGCATGGGTTCCAATCTGATGTATATATTATGTATTGTCATCTGCATTGCCTTGTTTAAAGTTTAATCAAGCGCACTCACTAATCACTATTAATTCTCCCAAGCTAAATATTTCTTGTCTCGGAATTTTTTGTTTAATTTAGTTTTATTTTAGAGATACAGTGCCCTTTGGCCCACTGTGTGCAAACTGAACAGAAATCCCTTTACACTGGCACTATCTGACACACAAGGAACAATTTACAATCTTTGTTTAATACCGAGGCCAATTAAAGGGCCTGTCCCACTTTGGCAACTTATTAGGCGCGTGCAGGAGACTCTGCGCTCGCCTCATGATCACCACGTGGTCGCCACATGTTCGCTGGTGGTCTCTGGTGAGTCTCCTTCATGGTCGAGAGGAGTTCCCGCATTCTGGGAACTAGTCGCGGCCTCAGTATGGACGCAGCAAATCTTTCAACATGTTGGTCGCCATGCAGAAAATCGATACTTTTGTAGTCGTAGGTGCAGTTGTAGTGGGGTTGCCATGTAGTTATAGGTAGTCGAGGCAGCCGTAGGTAGTTTTAGTTAATCTCCTTTGCTGACCGGGCATTTTCATTGGCTCATTGGGGGGAAAAAAACATAAGCACGAGTTTTCAGAACCAAGGAAAACCGACCGGTAATGTTAAATGCCCGCTAAACTTCACAGCTGTGTATCTCTGGCTTATTAAAAGTTGGCTTGCCTCTTTAAAGCGTCGCTACTCATTCTCCCCTCCTCTCCCTCCCCCCCCCCCCCCCCCCCCCCCCCTTCCACCCCCCCCCACCCCTTCCCCCCCACCTTCAGTCATTCCCTCCCCCCCCTCCTCCCTAACCCCCCCCCCTCCCCCCCCCTCCCCCCCCCTTCTCCCCCCCCCCCCCCCCCCCCCCTCTTTTAAAGGTCCTTCCCTCCCCTTTGCTAGCCTTCCTGTTCATCGCGGTGTGCGTCTGTATCACCTTGGCTTTGCACCGTGTGAATTTCAGGCAGCACTCCCATGCTGGCCCTGGTCCCCGCCTTTGCCATGTGTTTGTGTGTTCCGCTCTGACGGTCGCCGTTCCAGTTCGCTTGAAGGTCGCAGGCAGTCCGCTGAAAAGTCACCTGTGGGACAGGCCCTTAATCTACAAACCTGTATGCCTTTGAAGTTTGGGTGGAAACTTGAGCATCAGGAGAAAGCCCACATGGTCCGGGGGGGATGTGCAAATTTTGTAGAGACAGCAGCCAGAGTCAGTATCCCAGTGTTGCATCCTGCACACTAAGGGCAATTTTATAGAAGCAATTTAACCTAGAAACCCGCACATCTTTGGGATGTGAGAGGAAACCAGAACACCCAGAGAAAACCCACGTGGTCACAGGGAGAAGGTACAAGCTGTGTACAGACAGCACCCGTGGTCAGCATTGAACTCGGGTCTCTGGCATTGTAAGGCAGTAACTCTACCACTGCACCACCGTCCCGCCAATGGAGGAACTGTTATTGAGCTTTAGCCAATGCTCCTCTGGTGAATCAGTTCCTGGTTCATTCTAGCTGGAGAAATGGCAGTACTTACACTCCCTATTTTTTCTGAGATGTTTTTGCCAAGTCTTGTTGCTCGACATGTTGTACAAAGCACCAATCCATACGCTGCAATTCCACAGTGCTCTGAAGTACTATCTAATTCCGGCTTTTAACTTGAGTTCTCTGGCAGATACTGCAGAAAGCAAAGTGATCCACCATCATCATTTAGTCAGGGCATGAACCTTTGACCGATGCATGAAACTCTTATTTTTATTCTTTGAAAGAACATCAATGAGATTTCTGCTCTCCCGGTCTTGATGCACATCATCGGTTAGAGGCTGCTGTTATCCTTTCAAAACACAGCCTGAGGCAAATAGTGACCTATCAATCTCCCCCTCCCTCACCTCCTCCGATCATTTCATTTAAACACCAGTACTCTCCTGCTTATAGACACCGCTGTTTTGACTGAACAATAGAACTGAGAAGGGTCTCGACCCGAAACGCCACCGATTCCTTCTTTCCAGAGATCCTGCCTGTCCCGCTGAGTTACTCCAGCATTTTGTGTCTACCGATTTAAACCAGCATCTGCATTTCTTTCCTACACATTTTGTCCGCTCCACTGCAAAATCTCCTCAAGGTATGTTTACTTTGAAGAAGTTCTCCTCCTCTCTCCGACGAGAGTTCAGCAGAGTCTGAAGAAGGGTCTCAGCCCGAAACGTCACCCATTCCTTCTCTCCAGAGATGCTGTTTGTCCCACTGAGTTACTCCAGCATTTTGTGTCTACCCAATAGAAACGCTAAATGTTTATTCGCCGTTATGATTGGGACCAGAGGCAGCAAAATTCCACCATTATCCCAAACACGTGAATATCTAAAGCTAGTACAAGACTGTTAGAGTATTGGGTTCAGTTTTGTGATAGGAAAGATGTTGCTAAGATGGAAAGGGTGTAAAGAAGATTTATGAGGATGTTGCCAGTACTCGAGGGCCTGAGCTATAGGGAGAGGTTGAGGCTAGGACTTTATTCCTTGGAGCGCAGGAGGATGAGGGGTGATCTTATAGAGATTAATAAAATCATGATTGGGATAGATCGGATAAATACACAGTCTTTTACCCAGTTGGGGAATCGAGAAGCAGTGGACATAGGTTTAATGTGAGGGGGGAAAGATTTCATAGGAACCTGAGGGGCAACTTTTGTACACAAAGGGTGTTAGGTATATGGAACAAGCTGCCAGAGGAGGTAGCTACTTTCACAACTTTTAAGAAACATTTAGACAGGTGCATGGACAGTATGGCCCAAATGCAGACAGGTGGGACTCGTGTAGATGGGGCATGTTGGTTGACGTGGGCAAGTTACGCTGAATGCCCTGTTTTCATGCGGTATGACTCTAGATAGAGCTGGGACATTTTGAATATTTCCATGCATAACTTCTCAGATAAAGCCTTTTATTGTGGTAATTTAGAACATAGAACATTGAACAGTACAGCACAGGAACAAGCCATTCAGTTCCACAGTGTCTGTGCCAAACATGATGCCTGCTTAAACTAGTCCTTTCCTCCTGCATGTGATGCATATCCTCCATTCCCTGTATGTTCATGTGTTCATCTAAAGGACTCTTAAACATTATTGTTGTATCTGCTTCTATCACCATCCCTAGCAGTGCATTCCAGGCACCCACCACTCTCTGTCTAAAAAAACTTGCCCCTTATATCACTTTTATAATTTCTTCCATTGACCTTGTTGATATGGCCTTTAGTATTTAATATTTCCACCGTGGGGAAAAAAGGTTCTGACTGTCTGCTTTATCCAAGGCCCACATCATTTTATAAACATCTGTAAGGCCTCACCTCAACCTCCGATGCTCCAGAGAAAATGATCCAAGTGTGTCCATCATCTCCTTTTAGCTCATACCGTCTGATAGTGGCAACATCCTAGTAAATCTCTTGGTTGTTTTATGCTCATTCAAAGGGGTGTTAGCAACAAAATTAAGATAGCAAGCTGTTGGGAGAAACTAAGGTGGGCAAGCTGAATCTTAAATCAACAATAATCAGCATTGAGAGTTGCCGAGGTTCAGAGGGAGGAATTCATAGCCTGGGGTGAAGACACCCAGGGCTGTAGTGTCGACGTTATGTTGTTAGACTGACCTACACAATCTGGACCTTTGTTCTCAGGGTTGGGAGTTCAAATCCCATTGTGGCAGCTGGGTAAATTTAATTCTATTAAATAAATCTGGAATTTAAATTAATAAAAAAATAAATTAACCTGCAGGGCTTCTCAAGAGGATTAAAGGATTAACAATAAGTGTCAGTAATATCCATATCATGTGAATGGATAATTTAAAAAAATCTGCCGGTGATGGAATGAAGGTGTACTCGATCTGATCCAGTGACTTACACCAGCACTTTGTGTCCTTTTGTGTATTAACCAGCATCTGCATCTCTTTATTGCTATCCTTTAAACTTTGCCCCTCTCACCTTAAACATGTGGTCGCTGCGACTCGTTAAGGTCTTATAAAATGATCCTAAATGGTTTTATTTACGGAGCTAATTCACAGAAGCTGGGCAGCTGTAGGTCAGGTGCCTGCTGTTTATTTGCACAGTGCCATGCTCCTGTTCGGTATACTCCTTCCATGCAATACTGGTCGATGATATTGAGCTATTCCACCAAAGTAACATCACATTTGAGACGGACTAGTCCTTCCTTCACAGTTACCACTCAAGCACTTCCCCGTGGAGCTAGTTGGATAATGATCAGGAAAGAGATCCATTTTTATTCTCTAGGACAATAAGGTCAATGGTATCCTTAGCTGCCACTCTAGCTGGAATTCTGTTAACTCATGACAGCCCAAGGAGTGTGTGAGAGACCGCCTCAGTCTCTCCAGATTAGGACGTGTTTACATTGTGAGCCTCCATATTTTCATGCAACCTTTCATTCTCATTAATCCTTGCCTTAGAAAGTAAAAAATGTTAAACCTTGCCCTGTCTACAACCAAATATTCCGTTTTCCCATTCACCGTAGAGTAACTTATAAGAACATTATACTTCAACTGAAATCACCATCTCCTGTTACTCAAATACACTTTAAGTTTAGGTTTATTATTGTTACGTATACTGAGGTACAATGAAAAGATTTGTTTTGTATGCTATCCAAACAGAATACACATGAATACAATGAAGTCAAACTCAAGTACAATAGGTAGAGCCAAGGAAAAGATTGAAGAAGGGTCTCGACCCGAAACATCACCTATTCATTTTCTCCAGAGATGCTGTCTGACCCGTTGAGTCTGATCAGCTTTTTGTGTCCATCTACAGTGTGTACATATAGTTCTCAGCATTGTAGCACATCAGTTCCAGAGACAAAGTCCAATGTCCACAATAGGGTAGAGGTGAATCGGACAGTATGGAAGGACCGTTCAAAAGCTGCTGACAGTGGGGGAAGATGCTGTTCCTGAGTCTGGTGGTGTGTGTTTTCAAGCTTCTGTCCCTTCTGACAGACGGGAGCAGGGAGAAGAGGGAATGACTGGGGTGGGACAAATATTTGATTATGTTGGCTGTTTTTCCAAGGCAGCATCAAGTCAAAGTCTAGTCTGTGATCAACAATAAGTCTCCAAGTTACAACAAATTTAAGAACCTCAAAGTTTATTCACATACATGTAGAAACAAGGAACTGCAGAAGCTGGTTCATGCACAAAAGGACACAAAGTGCTGGATTAATTCAACTGGTCAGGCAGCATCGCTGAAGAACATGGATAGACGACTTATAAGTGGCTTATTATGTCACGTGCCCATGTTCTCCAGAGATACTGCTCACCTGCCAAGTTCCTCCAGCACTGTGTGTTCCTTTATTCACATAAATCGCTGATCACACCCTCCAAATACTCGAACAATAGACATAGACACCAATTCCAAAGGCTGTAATTAGCAATCCTGCCAACCGCCCCCCTCCCCCTCCCCACTTCTGCCATTACCATAGGATTATGCAGCAGTATTAGGCCATTCAGCCCATCGAGTCTACTCCACATGACTGATTCTACTTTTTCTCTATTAACCCCTTTCACCTACCTTCTTCCAGTAACCTTTGACTCCCTACTAATCAAGAACCTATCGATCTCCGCTTTTAAAATACCCAATGGCCTGGCCTCCACAGCTGTCTAGGCCAATGAATCCCACAGAGTTACCACCTGTAGAATCTCTGCATCAACACTGACTCACCAAAACCTGCACCTATGTACTAAACATCAGCACCATCTCTTCAATCCCTTCCCGAAAACTCTTGGATCCATGCTAGTCTTTCTTGGCTCTTTAAAATCCATCTTCCCAACCTGTATTCCTACTTTGGAGTTCGCTGCCTTACTTTTTTGTGATAACATTCCTGTGAAACATCATCAGATAATTTACATATTAAAATGTACCAAAATTCCATAGAGTCTAGAACTGTTCCCGCAGAATGGAAAGATCAATTCTTACTCCACTGTTTAAGATAAAAAAACGGCATAAATTGCAACTGCAGACCACTTAGCTTGATTCATCGGAAGGAAAAATAATAGCATTTATATATTTTTAGTTATTTTTAGTTTAATTTAAAGATACAGCATTGAAACAGACCCGTCGGTCCACCGAGTCCATGCCAAACAGGGTGGCACAATGAAGCAGTTGGTATAGCTGCTGCCTCACAACACCAGAGACCCAGGTTCGATCCTGTCCTTGGGTGCTGTCTTTGTGGAATTTGCACGTTTTCCTTGTGATCAAATGGGTTTTCTTCAGGTACTGTGGTTTTAACACATATTCCAAAGACACACACACATATACATATATAAGGATGATATTTAAAAAAAAATGTTTTCTTATTTTTATATATTTAATATATATAATATTTTTTTTATATATATATATATATAAAGGAAAAAATATATATATACAAAATAGAAAAAAAAGACATTAATAACACTTTTCTATCTCTCAAGACGTAAACCATTTTGTAGTCATGTAAGAACTTTTGAAATATACTGTAGTTACTGTTGTAATGTATGGAAATACATCAGGCAGTTCAAATCTGCAAATAACAATGTGATATTGATTATCCAATCTATTTAAATTATATTAAGAGAAGGATAAATGTTTATCCAGACAACAAGGATAATTCTTCAGTTTTCTTTGAAATAGCAGCATGAGAGCTTTCCTCTCATTTAGTACATTACAGGAAAGACCCTTCAGCCCACAATGTGTCTGTCGAACGTGATGCATCCCTAGAATCTCTCCTGTGATCTGCAAAAGCTAGTGGTGGTGCAAGATACGATAGCGCCATTTCAGAGGCTTTTGGATCGGCTCATGGATTTGAGATAGATTGAAGAGGGCAATTTTGGGTCTTTTTTTTAGTTTAGTTTAGTTTAGTTTAGAGATACAACACAGGAACATGACCAGTGATCACCCTGTACATTAACACTATTCTACACACCGGGGTCAATTTACAATTTTACCAAAGCCAATTAACCTGTACGTCTTATACAAGTGTGGGAGGAGACCGGAGCACCTGAAGAAAACCCAAGTGGTCACGGGGGGGATGTACCAACTCCATGCAGACAGCACCTATGGCCAGGATCAAACCCCGGTCTTTGACTCTGTAAGGCAGCAACTCTGCCACCGTGCCGACGTACACAACTTATTGCATTAACAGGCTTAATTACTTTTACACAGCGTGCTGGAGTATCTCTTCGGGTCAGGCAACATCTCTGTAGGATATGGATAGATAACATTTCAGGTTGTGAATCTTTTTCGGACGTAACAGACAGAAGAACGGTCCTGACTCAAAACATCACCTATCCATGTTCTCCAGAGATGCGCCTGATTCGTTAAGTTACTCCAGCATTTTGTATGTTTCTTTTCTTGGTAAACCAGCATCCACAGTTTCTTGAGTCATGATTGTTATTACACACGCAGCCATTAAGCTCGAGGATCTGAAGAACAGACTTTGAAGAGATGTCGATGTACATTTTTTTTAAATACTTTAATTTTTAAAAGTGTGATATTTCATTCCTGTTGTCAAAGCACAACACAATTTCTGTTCAAACTCCTGAAATAGACATGGCAAAAGAGACTGGGAGAATACACTGTGCGAAGATTTCACGGAAAAGCCCATTAAAAAGCATTCTGTGCAGTGATCAGTGCATGTCTTCAGAAAGAATAATTTAACATTGAATTATGAATTCCAGACAAACCCTCACCACTTGTTGTAAAACGATATCTAAAATCACCAGACAGTCCCTGTGTGATTGCCAGATAGGCTGGGGCCTATTAGAAAAAAAAACACAACAGTGTGATAACAGAGAAAGGTCAAAATTGTCATAGATTAATCTCAATTATGAGGGTAATGTGTGGAACTCTTCCATCCCCAACTAATCTTATTGCACACACATGCGCATTGTCATGTGATTTGAAACATGCCTAAATGAAATTATAAAGCAGTGTTAAATTTATTAATCATTTAATTAACTGAATGTTCCTGCAACTACAGTGGAGATGAATGGTGTGTCATGTGCTAATACAATTTGCCTCTCAGTCAGAAAGGGTCAGATGAGAAGCAAACTGCATCTTGAATGATCCTTACAGCGTACCTTCTTTAAAAGGGTCGCAATTATGGCACGCCGTTCTCTGTGTGATGCCCTTGCTGTTTACCGATCTGACTTTGCCATGGTATTTGGGGAGAGGAAAGGGGATAGTGGGGGGGGGGGGGGGGGGGGGGGGCGGGGGGGGCTAGAGTCAGGGTGAACGGGAGGGGGGGTGATGGTGATGAAGGATGTACGTTCAGGCAGAATAGTGTGTGAGGGGGTGGCAAGGTGTGAGGGGGGAGGGGGTGAAGGGGGGGGGGGGGGGGGGAGGGAGCTGGTCAGCCCACCCCGTCCCTGCTGTATTTTATATCAGGACCTGCAATCAGCCTGATGACAGGCATCAGTGGAGGGATGCAAAGCTTTCTGGAAGAGGAGAGAGAGAGAGAGAGAGAGAGAGAGAGAGAGAGAGAGAGAGAGAGAGAGAGAGAGAGAGAGAGAGAGAGAGAGACCGTGGCCTGACACAGAAGGTGACTCCTGAGGCGCTAACCTTGGAGAAAGTTACACTTTATTAAAATTAATTTAGAAAGGTTGTTCTGACAGCTGCATAATTAAATATCAGAGTGTCAGCGATAATTTATTCCGCACACATTTGGTGGTCATAGCCTGTTTGCTTTAGGGTCAATGTGCATATTAGGAAGAAAGGGAGAGAAAAAAAGGAGAGGGGGGAGAAAACACATGGCGAGGTGCATTTATCTTAGGCTGATGTGGGGGTAGGGAATGTGGGGAGAGGTAGACAATGATCTCAGTCCCAGCCTTTAAATTTCAGTTGTAACGCCGCAAAAGCATATGTCTATTTCACCTGGTGCAAGAGTATTTACTTTCTCCTTTTTCTCCGTGGAAAAAGCAGGCAGACAAGGTCTGCTGGTCACAGTGTATTACCTTGTCAGTTGCAGTACTCTTCATATGTGTCCTGAACAAATTACATGCTTCTGTAGGTCTGAAAGGGTATGCAGGTTATAACTCACTGTACGCCCCAGTGCAGGCTTCTGTTAGTTCCCAAATGATAGCCAAGGTCACGCTAATCAACTCAATTACCCGTCCTGGTGGAGATTTTGATAATGGTTTCAGCAAGTCAGCTTCCTGTCTGAAAAAAGAACCTTTCATTCCCAGCAAATTATTCCTTTTCTTATAAAAAATCATTTGCTGGGTTCTCAAAACAAAAAAAAAGTTTTTTTTCCCTGCTGCAAATGATAAGAAAAAAAGTTTAACCTGTTCTTTCATTTTTCTGTGTCATTTTGAATTTAACCATTTGAACCTTTTGTTTAGAGAGCTAAATGAAAATCATTTATATCTTTGTACCAGTGTACGTCTACTGATTTCTGTTATATTTAAGAATATATTTTTTAAATATTCTTTTGGGAAATTAGAACTGAAAGTTATAAAATCTATTGTGTAATTTTTAAGGTTGTAAGGTTGGCATTTCAGAGTAGGATTTGGTCATTCTTATCAATGTTGTTTATCCAATTTTCTCTTGCAACTTTAATTTGTTTTTCATGATCATCTCATTGTCCCCAATGTTGTGACTTCCTTGGACATTTACAGCAGTTTGCTATGTCTATGATATTGTATTGTATCTTTGTGTAAAAAAATGTTCTCCAATCCATTTTACACTGCAGTATGATTTTAATCCACCCCTTTAAAATACTGCTCTAGTGGATTGCAGGCATCCTGATGAGTCCAAGCACCATAATAGACTTGGATTCGATGCAATACGAATGTAGTACTGAGGTTTTGGAGCTCTTTTAGGTTGATTCCGGGGATGATTGGGTTAAGAATGAGGAGTGTTTCAAGGCTCTGGACCTTTAATCGCTGGAATTTAGAAAGATGAGTGGGGGATCTCTTTGAAAGCTACCAAATAATGAGTGAATGTAGAGAGAATGTTTCCACTTGTGGGAGAGTCTTGGACCAGAGGGCACAGCCTCAGAATAAAAGCCTTTAGAATGCAAATGAGAAGGAATTGATTTCGAAGAGGGCAGTGAATCTGTGGAATTCATTGCCGCAGATGGCGGTGGAGGCCAAGTCATTGGGTATTTTTAAAGAGGAAATTAGGTTTTTGATCAGTAAAGGTGTCAAAGATTACGGAGAGAAGGCAGGAGAATGGGGTTGAGAGGAAAAAATAGACAATCCACGATCGAATGGCAGAGAAGACTCGATGGGCCAATTGGCCTAATTCTGCTCCTATGGCTTATGGTCTTATTATGCTGTATCATGCTGAGTTATGGTCTTATCACGCTGTATCAAGCTGAGTTACTCCAGAATTTTGGGTCTATCTTTGGTTTAAACCAGCATCTGCAGTTCCTTCATACACTTATGGTCTTATGATCTTTTGGATGAGATATCAATGCCTCTGGTCACTTGTGGATGTTAAACTTCCTGTCCGGTTATTTTGTAAAAAAAAAAGAGCAAGAGAGTTATCTCTGGTGCTTTGGCTAGTGATGGAGAATTGGTTCACTGATGGTGACTGGTGGGGTTACAGCGTGGGTGTTGACCTGAAACATTAACTACGCTGAGTGTTCCTGGCATTTACCGCCTTTGTTTGAAATTTTCAGCATCTGCAGTTCATTGGTTTAATTACTGCCAATTAGAGGGGTGCAATGGTGCACCGTGTGGTAATGCTGTCTCAAAGCTCCAGTGACCAGGTTCAATTGTGACCAATGTTGCTGCCGGTTTGGCGTTTGCATTTTCTCCTAGTGACCTTGTAGATTTCTCCTGGGTGCTCTGACTTCCGCCCACAATCTCCATCCTGCGAGTCAACTGGCCTCTTTACGTTGTCCCGAATGTGTAGATGGGAGATTGAAACTGGGGGAGGTTGATGGAAAACCTTCAAGGAGTCCATTAGAACAGTACAGGTGTCTCGCAGCCGACATCTGTTTTCAGTGAAGGCACAAGGAACTGCAGATGCTGTTTACAGAAAAAAAGACCAAAAGTGCAAGAGTAATTCAGCGGATCAGGCAGTATCTCTGGAGGACACAGATAGGCAATGTTTTGCATCAGAAGGATGGTGCAGATCCTGAAACATCACCTATCTATTGCCTTACCCACTGAGTTACTCCAGCACTTTGTGTTCCTGCATCTGCAGTTCCTTGCGTCTGATGGCAATTAGTGGGAGAATGGAACCAGTCTGTGAGCTGCCATAAATCTGGTGGGTTGAATGGCCTTTCTTTGTGCAAAGAAAAAAGGAAATTGTCCAAATAACTTCTTCATTGCATCCTTACTTTTGCATTCAAAGTTTTAATGGAATTTTTTTCAGAGTTGTTTCAACATATACAACCACTTTAAAGAATTGTACTCAGTTCTGTGTATCAGTGCCTTTGGAACCATCTTTCTTCCATCTGTGTATCTTCACTTTCATGTCTGGATCTTAAATCTGTATCTTATTGTACGTAGAGATTTGTTTCTCGAAAAATTGAGTCTCCGTATATCTATCAAAGCCCTTCTGATCCGAAGCTTTAATCTGATCAGCCAGCTACAACTGTTGAATTGCATCTATGTGGGGTGATATGGCAAGAAAATATTTATTTGCCAGCCACTGTTTTGATAAAAGGACAGACTACCACTGTCACATTATTAACCCAAGAGCTGGAGCATGGCCAACATGGTAGTGACCATGTTACATCTTATACCTTCTGCTCTTATCCCAAGCCCAAGGCTTTTGTCCCAAACATCTGTCTATCAACCCCCACCCCCCTGTCACCTGTGTCCATTAGTATCACCTATTAGTTTAGAGATACAACAGAGAATCAGTCCCAATGGGTCCACACCAACCATCGATGACCTGTTCACACTAGTCCTATGTTATCCCACTTTTGCATCCACTCCCTACACATTAGGGACAATTTACAGAAGTCGCCTAGAATTGGCCTCTATAAAATTCCGACAAACCAGCACATCTTAGTCTCCCCCAGCCACCATATCCTTGGGCAACACGACTTTGGGATGTGGGAGGAAACAGGAGCACCCTGACAAATCCCACACAGTCACAGGAGAATGTGCAAGCACCACACAGAAAGCCCCCAAGGTCAGGTTGGAAGTTGAGTCTGTGGCACTGTGAGGCTGCAGCTTCACCAGCTGTGCCATTATTTATTACTTCAAATGTAATCCACTTCTTTATGGTTCAACCTTAGCTTTTAAGTCCTTATAGTATTCTCTGCTCTGATTTTATTGAATACCACACAAACAAAAGCTTTTCACTATATCTCGGTATACTTAGTACTAATAAATCAACACCAATACTAAACCTCGCTAGTGTTAGTAGACTAATATATTGTCTGTTTCCTAAAACCAGAATGACAAACCCCCCTTTCCTGCCCGCATTCTCCCTTTTCTCCCTCCCTGTCCTGTACTCCACCTATTTCTCCTCCCTCTGGCTTCACAATTTGCAACTCCACAAACCCTATCCCCCTGGTTAAATCCCTCCCTACCTATGTTCAAGACACCTCACATGCTCTTCGTTGACTCCAGGACTTCCGATTTCTGGGTCCACATTCCCTCATCTTCACCATGGATGTCCAGTCACTTTACACCTCCATCCCCCACCAGGAGGGTCTTAAAGCCCTCCGTTTCTTCCTCGACCGGGGAACCAACCAATCCCCGTCTTCTGATACTCTCCTCTGCCTAGCGGAGCTGGTCCTGACCCTTAATATCTTTTCGTTTGACTCCTCCCATTTCCTCCAAATACACGGTGTAGCTATGGGCACGCTCATGGGCCCTAGCTATGCCTGCCTCTTTGTAGGGTACGTTGAACAATCCTTGTTCGAGACGTACCGTGGCCATATCCCCAAACTCTACCCGGAGCTCGACGACTGCATTGGTGCCACCTCCTGCACCCTCACACAACTCACTGACTTCATCCATTTCACCACTAACTTCCATCCGGCATCAAATACACCTGGACCATTTCCACCATTTCTTGACCTCACTATCTCCATCACAGGTGATAGACTACTGATCGACATCCACTATAAACCCACTGACGCCCATGGCTATCTGGATTACACTTCTTCCCACCCTGCTTCCTGTAAGGACTCCATCCCCTACTCCCTATTCCTCTGTCTATGCCGCATCTGCACCCAGGATGAGGTGTTCCACACCAGGGCATCGGAGATGTCCTCATTCTTCAGGGAACAGGGGTTCCCCTCTTCTACCGTAGATGAAGCTCTCACCAGGGTCTCTTCTATACCCGTGACTCTGCTCTCACTCCCCATCCCCCCACCCGGAACAAGGGGAGAGTCTCCCTTGTACTCACCTTCCAACCTACCAGCCATCACATACACAAAATATCCTCCGACATTTTCACCAACTCAACGTGATTCCACCACTTGCCAAATCTTCCCATCTCCTCCCCTGTCTGCTTTCCGCAGAGACCACTCCCTCCGTAACTCACTGGTCAATTCGTCCCTTCCCACCCAAACCACCCCCTCTCCGGGCACTTTCCCTTGCAACCGCAAGAAATGCTACACTTGTCGCTTTACCTACCCCCTTGACTCCATTCAAGGACCCAATCAGTCTTTCCAGGCATGGCAAAGGTTCATCTGCACCTCCTCCAACCTCATCTATTGCATCCGCTGCTCTAGATGTCAGTTGCTCTACATCGGTGAGACCAAGCGTAGGCTTGCCGACCGCTTCGCCAAACACCTCAGCTCGGTTTGCAATAACCAACCTGATCTCCCGGTGGCTCAGCACTTCAACTCCCCCTCCCATTCCGAATCCGACCTTTCTGTCCTGGGCCTCCTCCATGGCCAGAGTGAGGGCCACCATAAATTGGAGGAGCAGCACCTCATATTTCGCTTGGGCAGTTTGCACCCCAGCGGTATGAACATTGACTTCTCTAATTTCAGGTAGTCCTTACTTTCTCCTCCCCTTCTCAGCTCTCCCTCAGCCCACTGGCTCCACCTCTTCCTTTTTTCCCCCCCCCCCCCCCCCCCCCCACCCCCCACCCTCACATCAGTCTAAAGAAGGGTTTTGACCCCAAACGTTGCCTATTTCCTTCGCTCCATAGATGCTGCCTCACCCGCTGAGTTTCTCCAGCACTTTTATCTACCTTGCAACTCTACAATCCTGTCTCACACCTTATGCTTTTATCACCGCCCTTTGCTCCAACCATCTGCCTATCAAAAAAAAAACTCTGGCCTGTGTCCACCTATAACTTCCCTGCCACACTTTTCTTTCTTATCTCCCATCACCCCCCACACAATCAGTCTGAAGAAGAGTCTCAACCTGAAATGTCACCTATCCACCTCCCCCAGAGTTGCTGCCTGACCTGCTGAGTTACTCTAGCACTTTGTGTCCTTTTTGGTACAAGCATTGCTGTGGTACTGTTGATTAAAACAAACGCAGATTAATATAATCAGGCAGACAGAGCATCACGTTGACCTGTTTCACAAATGGGTTTAATTGCATTGCATGTTGAAGTAGGTTGTTGGGACAATCATGGCATGGTGCATATTATCCTGCAATCAGATCATGTCATTTTCAGGTTAGGATCTCTTTTCATATGAAGTAAACTGTTCCTGCACACTGCTCAATCATTATTTTGCTCTAGATTAACTTTAGACTACATTGCATCAAGTAAGATTAGAAAATTTAATTTCCCCCATTCAGGGCAGTAGATATCTGGAGTATCGACTCATCAGAGCCTTGCAAACACTCCTTTTGAAAATGCAATCAGGAAAGCAACTGACTTTGAAAAGACATTGGAGGTTACAAGCAAGGTCACTGATTTTCTTGGAAAATTTCAATCCCCAAATTGTTGGTGGAAATCCCGAAATCCATATAACAAAAACAGGGATTTAATTCATCAATAAAATGCTGACTACGAGAGTCAGTGGTCTTTTTGAAGGACAAATGCATGACACAAATGTTTCTGTGCTCAAGGAATTACTTGCACAAGAAAATTCTGTCCCGTTTGATATATATGTTGGAATATAGCCTCTATGTCGGAGGACATAATTGACGCAGGGACTATCACGATATTTAATAAATAATTACATGGGTACATGGATATGACAGATTTAGAGTGATATGAGCCAAAGACAAGCAAGTGGGGCTAGTGTAGATGGGACATGTTGGGCAGTGTGGGAAAGTTGGGCTGAAGGGTCTGTTTCCACACTATGACTATAATATACTCTCTGGATGAGATGTAGAATCGGCTCTTCGGGCTGTTCCATACCTCTTGCTTCTTAAATTAAATGTCACCTCCAGTGTGCCATTCAGTTAGTGATGGCTTGTAAAACAAAACTCAAAAAATTGAGTTGAAAGTTAAAATGAATAATAAAATCTAAATCCAATCACAACTTCACCCCAACCAGAACTCGTACCATAAAAAGAGCTTCTTTAGAAAGGCAATGAGCCGTGCTAAATAGTTAATGACAAAACGGGGCAATTGCTTTTTTCTTTTTTAAATCTATCCTTTCCACAATAAAGCTATATATTTGGAATACATTCTTGCCTCGTCCCCTAAAAGCCAGAAAATTTTAAGACATGGTTCTAAATGGTTATCGTGGTTTTAATATCGCAACTCCCTGCAGGCTTTTAAAGTCCCCTAATAGATAAAATTACATGGCGTCACAGTGAATGAACAAGTCCTTCCACTTTCTAGCTCTTTTTCTCTCTCTCTCTCTCTCTCTCTCTCCCCTTCGCTGCTTTCTGTGTCTCTTCCAGGCAAAGTTCACATTGAAGTGTGACAAGTGACACTTGACAACTGACATATGCTGCATCTTATCAACACAAAGCACAGGCAGTCCTCTGCCGAAGACTGATTGTCATTTTGCCTGTTTGTCATTCCCCACCCTGTTTCATTTGTCAGTCTATCCCTAAAGGTTCCCTCTCTATCCCCGAGTCTGATATCATTCGTCTCAATTCAGATTCCATCTCGTCACAAATAGACGAATGCTGTGTGTAATTTGAAAAGATCTATTCCTTCCTGCGTAGACTCTGTGCTAGGATTGAGGGCATCATGTACTGATTTTCACTTTGAATTCTAATCTTTAAAACAAAACAAGCAATAGCTGGTACATCACAGAAGAGGCCAGTTGGCCCATCTCAACCAGGTTGGTATTTATACTCAATGCATGCCTCTTCATCTAGTCCACTGAGTGCAACTTTCAGTATCATGCTCTGTCACGTATTTAAGTGATCGGTGCTGTTCACTTCAACTATTCCCTGTGGAGTTACGTTTCACTTCCTAACTATTATCTGGGCAAGTCAATTTCTCCTGCATTCCCAATGGGATTTATTAAAGATTAAACATTGGTTAACTCAAAGAATGCTTGTGACCTACTGTTTCCAACATTGTTTCTTGTTAGGATTTAATACGATAAATCCAAAACAGAATTGACAGGTTAGAGTGGTTCAAGGCTCAGCCCCTGGTTTGCTGATCTTCACTGGGGTAATACTGAGGTACCATAGCACACCATCGCCTTTGCATTTGCGAAAGGTTGATGGATAGGAAAAACTGCCCAGTTGCCTTTACAGGATGTTCTATGCTTTCTGTCAAATAAGGAGGAAGTCAGTAACAACATGGGGTTCCCATGATCTTGCAATAACCCTCCTCAATGCATTAGATACATCAAACTTGGGTATTAGTGTGAGATGCTTGAGGATTGTCAGGTACTTTAGAAGAATAAAGAACTGCAGATGCTGGAAATCCGAAACCAAAAAAACTGCTGGAAATACTCAATCCATGTACAATAGGTATGGACTGCTTCAATGCTACTTTATTTCTCACTTTTTCCAAAGTACAGTGAAATACACTTTTGAATACAGTTCAGTACAAGAATCACTACACATAAGCAGTTGAATACATCTTAGAAAAGCATTTCTGATACAGCACGTATACATCAATCGTACACTAAGACAGTATACAGTGTCGCCAGATATGACAGCATTTTCAAGTCCCAGTTGTTATAGGTGTAAAATCCTTAACCTGATCAAGAAGGCCTATTGTCCTGGCGGCATTGCAGGGTCGGCTTGGCCAAGTGAGCTCATGGTGTCCTCCAGCACTGTGTGCCACTGCAGGCCGTGTCCGGTCCAAGCGCTCAGACTATTGGAGCGGCGCCCGATCTAGCCAAGCCCCACGCTGCTGCAGGGCCTCCAGCGGCCCACTCCACCGCCACGGTGTGCTGCACTGCCTCCTGTAGCCGGTCCACTGACAGGTCCTCTGCCCAACTCCAACTCCCTCCACCGATCCACGGGGCGAGCAGGGGCTGAGCTCAGCGGCTTCCCCTTCCAGGTGGGTTCCCGGCTCTGTGGCACACAAGCCAGGCGTGATGTAGACTTGGGCCGAAGAGCCTATTTCCGTGCTGTAGGATTTATGACTTTGTCTATTTGCTTGGTGTGGATTACACATTTTCCCATTATTTTCTTTCTGAGGCAACTACATTTTCAGCAGGTCTTACCTCCCACAGACCAATCTGCCACCTGAGAACTGAGAAATATGAGGAAGTCCGTGTGGTCCTGTTGGATCCCCTCATGGAGTCTATTAGCACAGGTGTCCCACAGCCAACAACTGTTTTTAGTGTAGACGCAAGGAACTGCAGATGCCAAAAAGTGACACAAAGTGGAGTAATTCAGCACTTCAGGCAGCATCTCTGGAGGACATAGATAGGGCATTGTTTCAGATCTGAAAAGTCGCCTATCAACGTCCTCCCACTGAGTTACTTCAACGCAAGCTTCCAGCATCGGCAGTTCCTTGTGTCTGATGGAAATACTCCTTGTATAGGTGCAGGAGAGATCCGGGGTATTGCCTACAGCACCTCCAAGGTTGGCCATAGGAGGTGCCCCGGGACACAGGCGTTCAGGCGAGGCGAGGGACATTGGGACGCAGGACTGCAGTAGACTTAGGTGTACTTAGGTCAGAGGGGTGAAAACAGTTGACAAGTAGAAGCCAAACACAGGCAGACTTTACTCAGAACTGCTGTAGATTTGGGAGCAACAGCAGGAGGAGATTAGCAAGAGATCAGACTGATTGGCTCTAGCCCGAGTGGGAGGATAGAAGTGAGTCAGAGGGGTGAAAACAGTTGAAAATTGAGGAATTGGTTTGTAAATTGGGCAATTTATCAGTCAATTTAAGCAAGACTGCTCTTAGGGAGCGTCAGTGAGTGAAGTGCCCTGTGAGTAAAGTGTGAGTCTTTGGCAAGGAGGCTGAGGAGAGGAGATCACGCAATACGCTTGAGAGTTAGAGACAAAAGAAGGAGATGTCGGGCAAGCTGATTCAGTGCGATGCTTGTAGTATGTGGGAGGTCAAGGACACCGCTGGTGCCTCTGGCTGCTACAAATGCGAGAAGTGCATCCAGGTAGAGCTCCTGAAGGACCGTGTTGGGGAACTGGAGAAGCAAGTGGATGACCTCCGGTTCGTCCGAGAAACAGAGTCGTTCCTCGACAAGTCCTACAGTAAGATTGTTACACCTAAGGTACTGGAAGAGAGAAGGTGGGAGACAGTGAGAAAGGGAGGGAAGCATGGACTGCCAACGTCCCCGGGTGTTGTACCTCTTGTGAACAGGTTCACCCACTTAGAAGCTGTCGGGGCAGAAGACGTGTTTACACTGAGCGGCGGACTGGCTTGCGATGCGAATAGGGCTGTTGAGCCAAAACCAAAAAGGCCTAAGGCAGGCAACGCCATTGTAGTGGGAGACTCCATTGTGAGAGGTACGGACAGGGGTTTCTGCGGCAACAGACGGGATGCGAGGATGGTGTGCTGCCGTCCTGGTGCCAGGATCCAGGATGTCACGGACAGAGTGCAGAAAATCCTCAAGGGCGAAGGTGAACATCCGGAAGTGGTAGTGCATGTCGGCACAAACGATGTCGGAAAGAAGGGGATGAATATTCTGCAGCGTGACTTTGGAGAGCATGGGAAAATGCTGAAAAGCAGGACCTCCAGGGTTGTTATCTCCGGTTTGCTTCCAGTTCCTCGTGCTGGCGAGAGCAGGAACAGGGAGATACGGGACCTGAACGTGTGGCTGAGGAACTGGTGCACGGGGCAGGGATTTAGATTCTTGGATCACTGGGATCTGTTTTGGGGTAAGGGGGAACTGTACAAAAGGGACGGATTGCATCTTAACAGGTGTGGGACCAGCATTCTGGCAGGCAGGTTTGCCACTGCTACACGGGTGGTTTTAAACTGAATAAGGGGGGTGGGGTGTTGAATGGGATAGTGGAGGATGGAGTTAAAAGGAAAGGGTTTCTTAAATGTGTGAGCGTAGAGATAGAGGGGTGTGAAATGAGGGTAGAAGCAATAGATAGCAAGGTGAAAAGTAAAAGTGGCAGGCCGGCAAATCCAGGGCAAAAATCAAAAAGGGCCACTTTTCAGCATAATAGTATAAGGGGTAAGAGTGTTGTAAAAACAAGCCTGAAGGCTTTGTGTGTCAATGCAAGGAGCATTCGTAATAAGGTGGATGAGTTGAATGTGCAGATAGCTATTAATGACTATGATATAGTTGGGATCACGGAGACATGGCTCCAGGGTGACCAAGGCTGGGAGCTGAACATCCAGGGCTATTCAATATTCAGGAGGGATAGACAGAAAGGGAAAGGAGGTGGGGTAGCGTTGCTGGTAAGAGAGCAGATTAACGCAATAGAAAGGAAGGACATTAGCTTTGAGGATGCGGAATCGATATGGGTAGAGCTGCGAAACACTAAGGGGCAGAAAATGCTAGTGGGAGTTGTGTACAGGCCACCTAACAGTAGTAGTGGAGTTGGGGATGGCATCAAACAGGAAATTAGAAATGTGTGCAACAAAGGTAAAACAGTTATAATGGGTGACTTCAATCTACATATAGATTGGGTGAATCAAATTGGCAAGGGTGCTGAGGAAGAATATTTCTTGGAATGTATGCGGGATAGTTTTCTAAACCAACATGTAGAAGAACCAACGAGAGAGCAGGCTATTCTAGACTGGGTATTGAGTAATGAGGAAGGGTTAGTTAGCAGTCTTGTTGTGCGAGGCCCCTTGGGCAAGAGTGACCATAATATGGTTGAGTTCTTCATTAGGATGGAGAGTGACATCGTTAATTCAGAAACAAGGGTCCTGAACTTAAAGAAAGGTAACTTTGAGGGTATGAGACGTGAATTGGCCAAGATAGACTGGCGATTGATTCTTAATGGGTTGACGGTGGATATGCAATGGAAGGCATTTAAAGACTGCATGGATGAACTACAACAATTGTTCATCCCAGTTTGGCAAAAAAATAAATCAGGGAAGGTAGTGCATCCGTGGATAACAAGGGAAATCAGGGACAGTATCAAAACAAAAGATGAAGTGTACAAATTAGCCAGAAAAAGCTGCCTACCAGAGGACTGGGAGAAATTCAGAGACCAGCAGAGGAGGACAAAGGGCTTAATTAGGAAAGGGAAAATAGATTATGAAAGAAAACTGGCAGGGAACATAAAAACTGACTGCAAAAGCTTTTATAGATATGTGAAGAGAAAAAGATTAGTTAAAACAAATGTAGGTCCCTTGCAGTCAGAAACGGGTGAATTGATCGTGGGGAACAAGGACATGGCAGACCAATTGAATATCTACTTTGGTTCTGTCTTCACTAAGGAAGACATAAATAATCTGCCGGAAATAGCAGGGGACCCGGGGTCAAATGAGATGGGGGAACTGAGTGAAATCCAGGTTAGCCGGGAAGTAGTGTTAGGTAAATTGAATGGTTTAAAGGCCGATAAATCCCCAGGACCAGATAGGCTGCATCCCAGAGTACTTAAGGAAGTAGTCCCAGAAATAGTGGATGCATTAGTGATAATTTTTCAAAACTCTTTAGATTCTGGAGCAGGTCCTGAGGATTGGAGGGTAGCTAATGTATCCCCACTTTTTAAAAAGGGAGCGAGCGATAAAACGGGGAATTACAGACCAGTTAGTCTAACATCGGTAGTGAGGAAAATGCTAGAGTCAGTTATTAAAGATGGGATAGCAGCACATTTGGAAAGTGGTGAAATCATTGGACAAAGTCAGCATGGATTTATGAAAGGTATATCATGTCTGACGAATCTCATAGAATTTTTCGAGGATGTAACTAGTAGAGTGGATAAGGGAGAACCAGTGGATATGTTATATCTGGACTTTCAGAAGGCATTCGACAAGGTCCCACATAAGAGATTAGTATACAAACTTAAAGCACACGGTATTGGGGGTTCAGTATTGATGTGGATAGAGAACTGGTTGGCAGACAGGAAGCAAAGAGTAGGAGTAAACGGGTCCTTTTCACAATGGCAGGCAGTGTGACTAGTGGGGTACCGCAAGGCTCAGTTCTGGGACCCCAGCTATTTACGATATATATTAATGATTTGGACAAGGGAATTGAATGCAACATCTCCAAGTTTGCAGATGACACGAAGCTGGGGGGGGCAGTTTTAGCTGTGAGGAGGATGCTAGGAGGCTGCAAGGTGACTTGGATAGGCTGGGTGAGTGGGCAAATGCATGGCAGATGCAGTATAATGTGGATAAATGTGAGGTTATCCACTTTGGTGGCAAAAACAGGAAAGTAGATTATTATCTGAATGGTGGCCGATTAGGAAAGGGGGAGATGCAACGAGACCTGGGTGTCATGGTACACCAGTCATTAAAAGTAGGCATGCAGGTGCAGCAGGCAGTGAAGAAGGCAAATGGTATGTTAGCATTCATAGCAAAAGGATTTGAGTATAGGAGCAGGGAGGTTCTACTGCAGTTGGACAGGGTCTTGGTGAGACCACACCTGGAGTATTGCGTACAGTTTTGGTCTCCTAATCTGAGGAAAGACATTCTTGCCATAGAGGGAGTACAGAGAAGGTTCACCAGACTGATTCCTGGGATGTCAGGACTTTCATATGAAGAAAGACTGGATAAACTCGGTTTGTACTCGCTAGAATTTAGAAGATTGAGGGGGGATCTTATAGAAACTTACAAAATTCTTAAGGGGTTGGACAGGCTAGATGCAGGAAGATTGTTCCCGATGTTGGGGAAGTCCAGAACAAGGGGTCATAGTTTAAGGATAAGGGGGAAATCTTTTAGGACCGAGATGAAGAAAACTTTTTTCACACAGAGAGTGGTGAATCTCTGGAATTCTCTGCCGCAGAAGGTAGTTGAGGCCAGTTCATTGGCTATATTTAAGAGGGAGTTAGATGTGGCACTTGTGGCTAAAGGGATCAGGGGGTATGGAGAGAAGGCAGGAACAGGATACTGAGTTGGATGATCAGCCATGATCATATTGAATGGCGGTGCAGGCTCGAAGGGCCGAATGGCCTACTCCTGCACCTATTTTCTATGTTTCTATGTTTCTATGTACCTGTGCTTACCTGGATCAGGCGTGCTCCCGTACTTCCAGCATGTTTGACTGGACTTTGGACTGTTGTTTTCTTTGTATACGGGGCCAAGATACGTCGACTGTGCATTTGTGGTTGTGCAAAAGAAATTCACTGTGCTGTGCATACGTGACAATGAAGAACCATTGAAGCATTGAAAGGTTTAGAGGGATATGGGCCAAACGCGGGCAAATGGGACTGGCTTAGGTCGACATGGTCAGTGTCAGCATGGACTGGATGGGCCGAAGGGCCTGTCTCCGTGCTGTATGACTCTATGACTCAAGTTAAAGGACAGAAAACAGGACGGAGGAATAAAGGAGTCACTTTCAGGTTGGCTGACGGTTACTAATGGAGTGCCACAGGGATCGGTTGTAGGCCTTCAGCTATGCACGATTTATATTAATGACTTGGGTGAAGAGATAGAAAATGATACAAAGCTAGGTGTGGGACAGAGCTGTGAGGAGGTCATAGAGAGTCCGCAAAGGAATATAAACAGTTTAAGTGAGGGGCAAGTAAATGACAGATGGAGTATAACATAGAAAAATGTAGGATTTGACAGTCTGATAGGATGAATGTAAAAATAGATACTTCAAATCGTGGAAAAAAACTGGTAAATGTTGGTCTACAGGGGATTCCTGATATGCTAGTTAATGAGACACAGAAAGTAAATGTTAAGGTACAGTGAGCACATACAGTAATTTGTTGGCAGGTTCGGGAGCTGGGGTACAGTAGCACAGCTGGTAAAGCTGCTGCCTCACAGTGCCAGGGACCCCAGGTGCTGTCTGTGTGGAATTTGCCCTTTTTCCTTGGGACTGCGTATGTTTCCGTCAAGTACTCCCGTTTCCTCCCACATCCCAAACACGGGCAGGCTTGTAGGTTATTTGACCCTCTGTAAATTGCCCCTAGTGTGTAGGGAGTGGATGAGAAAGTGGGATAACACGGAACTAATGCGAATGGGTGATTGATTGGCGTGGACATGGTGGGCCGAACTCCCTGATTCCTTGCTGTATCTCTAAACTAAACTAAAAAAAGAATTTGCTGCCTCAGAGTACATTGATCAGATATGACTTGAATTCAATGCTGAAATTGATAGATTTTTGGAAGCTGAAGGCATCATAGAATATGGAGATTGGGCAGGGTTGTATTCAAGGCATCATAGCATGCATGATATGTTGATAAGTTCATGTTATAGGAGCAGAATTAGGCCATTCAGCCCATCAAGTCTACTTCACGATTCAATCATGGTTCATCTATCTTTCCTTCTCAACCATTCTCCTGCCTTCTCCCCATAACTCCTGACACCCTTACCAATCAAAAATCTGTCAATCTACACCTTAAAAATATCAATTGACCTGACCTCCACAGCTTTCAGTGGCAATGAATTCCACAGATTCACCACCCTCTGACTAAAGAAATTCCTCCTCGTCTTTGTAAAGGTACATCCGTTTTTTCTGAGGTTTTGGCCTCTGGTCCTAGGCTCTTCCCCTGGTGGAAACATCCTCTCCACATCCACTCTATCTAGGACTTTCACCATTCGGTAAGTTTCAATGAGATCCCCCTCATCCTACTAAACTCCAGCGAGTACAGGCCCAGTGCCGTCAAATGCTCATCATATGTTAACCCAATCTTCCTGGGATTGTTCTTGTGACCTCCTCTGAATCCTCTATTGAGTGGCTGAGCAAGCTCAGGGGAATATATGTCATTTTTTGCATGTTTTTTCCCCCTAGATTAATGGCACTGAACACTCTGGTGAATATTTCTTCTGTAAGATTATATTCTGTAATCCTGAATCATGCTTAGTTCGTTTATAAGGGATCATTAATTTTTTTTCCAAAAGTATTGAAGATTTAATTGACTATTAAGACAGTCACAGAGAATTAGTTGACCATATGGCTCAACGCAGTGAACACACTGTACCTTAAAAGAGTCGCATACGATTCACTCTGCCACCATTACTTTCAAACAACTTTATTTAGCGGCCCCTCATGCATCGCTCTGCAGCTGAAATTGCTGATAATCTCATTGGGGAAACTCGGTTTGGAAGAGTTAATGAGCTAGACTGCAAGAGGGAGCTGATTTAATATAAATAGAGATATAGTCATTAACCTGTGGCGCTTCAGCAATCATGTGACATGCACGTGTGAGCATGTGCCTGGATGATACACGTATTTATTAAGCTCTTTCGCGCTGTCACGCTAACTGCTAGCTCCATCATTCACAACATTAGTACTCGCTCTTCAACAATGAATACTCTCAAAAATACTGTGATTTTCTTTGTTAATTGTTGAATTGATCACTGGCTGTCATTTTTCATATTTGTCCTCATCTTGGTGATGTGTATAAGCACTGGCTTAGTTTTCAGTTTTTAGTTGACGTTTTAGAGGTACAGCATGGAAACGGCTTCCATACAATCTTTTATGTTATCCCAGTTTTGCATCCTACACACACGGGGCAATTTACAGAAACCAATAAATCTACAAACCTGCACGCCTTTGGGATGTGGGAGGAAACTGGAACACCTGGAGGAAACCCACACAATCACAGAGACAGCACCTGAGGTCAGGATCGAACACGGGTCTCTGTGCCATTGTGTCTTTTATAGGCATTCCCCCCTCAGTCAGTCATTCTCAATGTGTAGGAAGGAACTGCAGAGGCTGGTTTAAACCAAAGATAGGCACTGAAGAAGGGTCTCGACCTGAAACGTCACCCATTCCTTCTCTCCAGAGATGCTGCCTGTCCCGCTGAGTTACTCTAGATTTTTGTGTCTATCTTCAGACGTTCTCAATCTGGACAAGGCATGTGGGATGAGGAGGAAGCCCATACTGTGCCCATAAACACTTCCAGAACCACCTCCCGCACCAATTGTATGTTTCACCAAAGAGGAGGCTCAGATAGGGTAGACAGTCAGAACCTTTTTCCAAGGATGGAAAAATCAAATACCATAGGGCATACCTTTAAGGTCAGAAAGTCAAAATTTAAAGCAGATGTGCAGGGCAGCTTTTTTACACATAGGGTGGTAAGTGCCCAGAACAGGCTGCCAGGATTGGTGGGGTGAGGCAGATGTGATAATGTCATTTCAGAGACATTTGGATAAGCATATGGATAGGCATGGAATGGAGGGATATGGATTATGTGCAGGTAGATACAACATGGTTTTGGTATCATGTTCGACACAGACATTGTGGGCCGAAGGGGCTGGTCTTGTGCTATTATGTTTTATGTTCACTGACTAATGAGTTGCTGCTGTGGGCTTGCAGGGGGAACATGCAGCCTTATCCTGTTCCCCTTTCTTATGTTCTTTCCCCTGAGATTAATAACATCAACCTTTCTGGTGAATGATCCTTCTGTTAGATACGGCATACGATCCTTCTGTCTGGCTGACCATCAATGACCCGTTTACACTAGTTCCATATTATCCCACTTTCGCATCCACTCCATACACATTAGGAGCAATTTACAAAGGCCAATTGACATACATACCCGAACATCTTTGGGATGGTGGGAGGAAACCAGAGCGCCCAGAAGAAACCCATATAGTCACAGGGAGAACGTGCAAACTCCACACAGACAGCACCCGAGGTCAGGATCGAACTCGGTCTCTGGCGTTGTGAGGCAGCAACTATACCAGATGCACCACTGTACAACCATATTTTGCAATCCAGAATCATGTTTAGTTTGTTAATAAGGGACAATTAATTATTCTGAATATATTGATATGTCTATCCTATTTACTGAATGAGTCCCAGCGTTCAGAAATGAGAGTAGACAGTCCACAACATGGAATTAGACCATTGTGTCCAGGGTACATTGGTCTCACTACCCCACTCTTTCCCACAAACTGCAATTTTCCTTCTTTTTGAGTGCGCATCAAATTCTATTGAATTGACTAACGCCATAGATACATACAGCATGGGAAAAACAGGCCCTTCGGCCCAACTCGTCTTTGCTGACGAAGATACCCCATTTGATTGCATTTGGCCCATATCCCTCAAACCCATTACCCTTGGACTATCTTTAATTGGACTTTATTGGACTTTATCTTGCACTAAATGTTATTCACTTTATCCTGTATCTGTACACTGTGGATGGCTCGATTGTAATCATGTACAATCTCTCCGCTGACTGGTTAGCACATAACAAAAGCTTTTCACTGTACCTGAATACACGCAATGATAAACTAAACTAAAATATTCCTCTAAACCTTGCCTATTCATGTGCCTGTTCAAGTTTAAATATTGTTATGGTACCTGCCTCAACCATCTCCTCTGGCAGCTCATTCCATATATCCACCACGTTCTGAGTGAAAAGATGCCCCTCAGGTTTTTTTTCATTCTCACCTTAAACCTATGTCCTCTGGTCCTTGACTTCCCCTATAATGCAGTGCATTGTAGATCTCGACTTACTGACTGTGTAAAAAAAAATGCTATCTTCATCTCCCTTGCGGTTCAGCTACTGCTGATCATATTTAATATCCATCCTGTGTGCTTCACGTTCGTGCAGGTAGATTTTCCTCGCTCACTCTTGTAAAAATGTGCCTTTTATTACCTAAAGCAGTAACTGATTGGGAAGCTCGCCTTTTACAAGTTGAGGTTATGTTCAAATACAGAGTATCAAAATTCAATTTTATCCTACCAGGTAAAGTGCAGCCAAGCTCACCCTCAAGGTGTTCCTGTATTCTGAACAGCCCTTTTTACTCCATGCAGCTTTGTAAAGTGAACATACAGCGAGCTCTAATAAAATAAAGCTCTTTTAATTGAAGCATTAATTCTTTGCCACCTGATCTCCAGTCTGCTATGCCCCTGTCAAATTTAACCCCTGCTTGAATTCAAAATCTTCAGAACAGCTTTGTCAAATGCAATTTGTCACCATGAAACAAAAAGGGAGAGAATCGCTTGCATTCTGAATGATGGGAAAGTAATTAATTTATGGTGTAATGAGGATTCTCCTTCTGCCTCTTGTAATAGAAGGATTTCCTAACTAGTTCCTTGCTGTGGAAATGCTGATGGAACAATTTTTTTTTTGCTCTCAGCATGTTTCCCACTATCGTTGATGTTTCCGTTCGATTCCTCCTCTGAAACCCTCAGACACCATTCATACCACTTGTGCTTACAATTTCTCCCACAATTTTTCTATCCCTTTATCTTTCCATTTTTTAAGTGGTGGACAGATATGGATCACGTGCAAGCAGAGGAGATTAATTTGGCATCAAGTTTGGCACAGGCACTGTGGGCTGAATCGACTGTTCCTGTTTTGTACTTATATTCTGTTTGCACATTTTCAACCAATGCCTTTCGCTCAGTATCCCATGGAAGGATCTAAACCCAAAACATCACGTATCCACATCCTCCAGAGATGTTGCCTGACCTGCTGAGTTGCTCCAACACCTTGTGTCTTTTTTTGTAAACCAGCATCTGCAGTTCCTTGTATCTCCCTTTCACACAATTTTTTAAATGTGTGTTTTCTCTTTTCTTGAAGTAGAAAAAAAACTACCACTGGACTGCTCCCATTCCACTTCATATTGGTTTAGTTTAGATTTGTTTTGTTTTATTTTGTTGAGTTTAGTTTAGTGACATAGTGTGGAAGCAAGCCCAATGGGCTGTGCCAACCAGCAATCACTGGTCATTCCATATTACACACTAGGGACAATTTGCAGAAACCAATTGACCTACAAATCTGCACATCGTGGGAGGAAACTGGAGCACCCGGAGAAAACTCACGTGGTCACAGGAAGAACGTACAATCTCGGTACAGACATCGCCCGTCATCAGGATTGAACCCGGGTCTCCGGCGCTGTACGGCAGCAATTCTACCTCTGCGTCACCATGCCACATGTGAAGAAGCAGCAGCTATGGGGCATTGTGCTGCTAATTCTATGAGAGCTGCCGCTTGCATAAAAGCACACACCAGTGTGATAGGACAGAGAGAGGTGGTCTTGGCTGTAGACTCCCACCTAGCACCATCATCTAATGAATTGAGAATTTAGCCCCAATAGCAATGTTGCCGTTGAACTGATCAGAAGGACATGTGGGAAAAGTTCCTTTTTAACTTTGCTTCTTTCCTTACCTGCAAGACATTGCTATGTCCTTTTCCAGCATGTCAGGCCGGAATGAAGTTCTAAGTTCTCTCATGAGTATCAGAACTGTCTTATACTCTGTGCACATCACCCTTCTGACTCATAGAGCAAGTCTGGTGCAGAAACAATTGCCGTGCTGGGGCTGCATGGTGGTGCAGCGGTAGAGTTTCTACCTACGGGTTCAATCCTGACTACAGGCGCTGTCTGTACGGAGTTTGTATGTTCTCCCCTTGACCCGCATGGGTTTTCACCCACACTCCAAAGATATACAGGTTGTATGTTAATTGGCTTTGTTTAATGTGTAGGCTTGTGTTAGTGTATGGGGGTTACTGGTTAGCACGGATTCAGTGGGCTGAAGGACCTGTTTCCATTCTGCATCTCTAAACTCTAAACTAGATTCTAAAACATTGCTCTCAGTTAATTGGCTCATTGATCCATGATTGAACTGTAGAAATGACACCAAAACATGCGGTGCCTACATGTGTAATATCTTTAAAGAGAATTTCACTGTGCCGTTGCACATGTGACAAATAAGGCATAATTAAACTATTGATGCTGGCGTTTGCTGGTCATCCTAATGTTGACTTTCACCTTTGACAATTCATATCAATCTATTATCTTAGCGTTTTAGTAACTTGGGCAGACAGGGTAACACAGATGTGGAGCATTCTCCCTTTTCCCTTATGCCTGTAGTTTACTGAACTTGTGTATGCCTTGGAAAGTATCCAATTACATAGCGGACACTAGTAATGTCATGTTCGAAAGAACAAGAGAGTAGCAAGGATTCAGATAAGGTCGCGTCTGGTGATTTTAAATCCCTTCGCGCTGCAACCAGTTTAAAAGAGACCTCATAAAATGACAGCTCTTGCTCCGGCCAAAATTCTGTTTGATACCTGATGTCTCATTTAGGTTTGGGTCAAAGAAAGGCAAGCTAAGTGTTCCCCAGGCACATAATGAGGACTGGTATGTGTCAGTTCACATGCTGAGCGATCTCAGATTGCATTGAATTACTTGCCAGATGCAAGTGCTGACTCTTAATTTCCCGCTCGAATCTCACAAGGAGAGTCACGTCTGCCGACATGCACCCAACTTGTTCATCTAACATGCGGCCCTGGATCCCACTGAGAGGGGAAACAAAATAGAGATGAATAATTATGAACCATCTCTCTCTCTCTGCAGTCTCGCCAATTGAGCCGTTCGAGGCTAGGTCTGTTAACAATTTCACAAATAAGATGAATAGATTAGTGCAAGGCAAGGGCATCATGGGTTAAGTTGCCAAGGATGACAGATGTACTTAAGATATGGAGAAGCCATAATGTAAAATTGAGTGGCAAAACAGGTTCAGAGGGATGATTGCTCACTCATTTAGTGCTCCAAGTTCCTAAGTTCACATCATAGGAGCAGAAATAGACCATTTAGCCCATTGAGTCTGCTCTGCTATTCAATCATGCTGATCTACCTTTCCCTCACAAGCCCATTCTCCTGCCTTCTCCGCGTAACCTTTAAGACCCATAATGGAACCTTTCTAACTCTGCTTTACAAATATCAAATAAGTGCCCACCAAACAGATATTATAATTGTGGAGGAAGGAACTGCAGAACTGCAGACCCAATAAGCAGTCTGCTGCATATTTCGCAAGAACTATTTTAATTAAAAATGGTCCAAATGCAGAACAAACTTGCATTTGCACTTAGCATTACAGGATAATTCAAATGGGCACAGACGAGGAGAGGAAAAAGTACCTGGTATACCTTTAGCTCCACTTGTGCTGATGGCTTGTAATTTATAATTCATGTATAGTATTCATGTACCTGATTTGATTATTAGCTTAGATTAAAAGCTTTACACTGTACCTCAGTACACATGGCAATTGTAAACTAACCCAATACAAATAGCAATAACAATAATGAAGATGGACTCAAATCCCAACGTTTTAGATGTTTGAGTTTTGGACTAGAGGTGATATGTGGACAGAGGCGGTGAAAGAGTTTGATTGGCAGATGTTTGGAACAAAGGTCAGAGTTAAAAGCTGAGATGTGCGACAGGATTGAGTAGTTGTGAAGAGTGGATAGGTGATGTTTCAGACTGGTTTGGTTCATGCAGTATTGATTTAAATAATCCTGGAAGAAGACCAGACCTTAATTAGTGAAATTTGAAATGGCTTGCGTGCTTTCTCTGGCACCCTCTATCATTGATGGCAGGCTTTAATTAAAATAGTTATATTTTATTGAGAATGAACATTTAATGTGTCATGGTTGTATGAAATACATGGTTAAATGATGCAAGGCCAACTGACATGAATTTTTATACTGTCGATAATCACACTATGGCACAGGAGTGAAATTCTCAATAAAAAGTGAGCCAGAAGCGAATGATTTTTTTCTCTGCAAGAAATCTCTTCCAGTCTTTTAGAACATTGTTCCCTGTTGCCTTGCTTTCCTTTATACTTTGTGGCCTGTTCTTGACGATTGCTTTGCCGTCAACTTTCCTTTTGAAAAGAAAAGTCCTGGATGTTAAGGAGAAAGACGCCAAGGATTAATAGCAAGAGGGAAAGATCATCGGTTGAAAGGCTCAGATTCACGTGAATAATCATCAGCTACAGTTTGGAGGCAACGCCCCTGTCACTGGACAGGACTTGTGGGTTCAAATCTTAATCTAGAGATGTGATACCCAAATTCTGATGCAAATCTCAAGAAGTACTGCTTGGTTCTACAGACGTTGAGAGCCAGGTTGTGTAGTAAGGAACTGCAGATGCTGGTTTATACCAAAGATAGACACAAAATGCTGGAGTAACTCAGCGGGTCAGGCAGCATCTCAGGAGAAAAGGAATAGGTGACGATTCGGGTCGAGACCCTACTTCAGACTGAGAGTCAGAGAGCAAGGTAGGTGTCTGGCATCATTCAATCTGTTGCTCAATCTCCCTCCTACACTCATCATTATCACTATAGTGCAAATGAAATATGACTACCTTTTAAATTAATATCCTCTTCCAATATGGAAGGAGTGTAATTTGAAATAGTAAGTCGTCTCTTCAAACAAATTGAATGTTTTTTTGAAATTGAATTTGATGTTTTTTAGTTGGTATAATATTACACCAAAAGCCTTATGCCTTAGACCATAAACCATAGAACAGAGAACGGGCCCACAATGTGTGTAACCGAACAACATGCCAAGTCTGCAGAAGGGTCCCGACCTGAAACGTCTGTCTTTGTGTATAAACCAGCATCTGTACTTCTTTGTTTCTACACAATGCCAAGTTAAACTGATCTCATCTGCTTGTACATAATTCATATCCCTGTATTCCCTGCACTTCTATGTGCCGGACAAAACGCCTCTTTTATTGTATCTGCCTCCACCACCACCCCAAGCAATGCCTTCCTGGACGACACAGTGGCGCAGCAGTAGAGTTGCTGCCTTACAGTGCCAGAGACCCGGGTTTGATCCTGACTATGGGTGCTGTCTGTATGGAGTTTGTACGTTCTGCCCGTGACCTGCATGGGTTTTCTCCCGATGCTCCGGTTTCCTCACACACGTACAAGTTTGGGTTGATTGGCTTAGATAAAATTGTGATAATGTTAATGTGTAGGGATCGTTGGTCGGCATGGACTCAGTGGGCCGAAGGGCCTGTTTCCACGCTGTATCTCGAAACGAAACAAAAACTAAACGGACTTGCCCAACACTTTTCCTCTCTCACCTTGTTACTATATACCAAGGTGCACTGGTTTCATACTTGGCTTTACGCTGAGTCCCCATGTTGTAAAAACAGTGCTTTTATACACAGGAAAATTTACACACACCTTGTCTGTGTGTGGTTGCTTTTGAGGTAACACATCCCTGTGCAACTGAGTCAGTATCCCCAGATAAACCGCCCAAGTTATGTGTGTGGCGTCAACGTCCTGTTGTTAGGATGTTTCTTCCAAGAAACATCTTCTCGCCTCTAGGCCCAGTCTATTCTGTTTGTTTTCCAACACACAAAGTCCCTTCATGTTTTTAGATTTCAAAGCAAATTCCAAAACTTAATCCCACTGGCTCTTCATTCAAATGAGTTTAGCACAGCAGTTGTTCCTATAATACTACTAATTAATTACAGGCAATCTTTAACAAAATAGTTGTCTTTCACGCTTACAAAAGACTTGCATTTATATAGCGCCTTTTACAATCTGAAAGTCTCCCAAATGAACTAAAAAAATGTGGGAATTCTGACGAAGGGTCATCAGTCTGAAATGGTATCCGTGTTTCTGTCCATCACAGATACATCTGATCATTTTTCGAACACAGCAGCTGGTAGAGCTGTTGCCTCATGGTGCCAGGGACCTGGGTTAGATCCTCACCTCAGGTCTATGTGGAGTTTGCACGCTCTCCCTGTGACCGCATGGATTTCCTCCAGGTGCTTGATTTCCTCCCACATCCCAAAGACGTACAGGTGTGAAGGTTAATTGACTCTCTCAAACTGCCCCTAGTGTGTACGGAGTGGATGTGAAAGTGGGGTTATATGGAGGATATACAAGGAACTGCAGGTGCTGCTTTGCTAAAAAAAAAAGTACGAAGCACTGGAGTAACTCAGTGGGCCAGGCAGCATCTCCCATCCATCCTGAGGTCATCTGTTGCCAGCCCTGATTTGTTCTTGCCTTTTCTCGGCTCCAATTTATTTCCTCCTCCATCTTCCACCTCTACTTTCAGTCTAAGAGGGTTCTGACCCAAAACGTCACCTATTCTTTTCCTCCAGCAATACTGCCTGACCCACTGAGTTACTCCAGCATTTTGTGTCTAACTCTGGAGACCATATTCTCCAGAGATACTGCCTGATCCGCTGAGTTATTTCAGCAAGTAGTGTCTTTTTTTGAGATAACATAGAACTGGGGTGGTCAGTGTGGACTCGGTGGGCTGAAACTGCATCTTTCAATCACTTCAATCTGTGATTGTTTTTTCTGGATGTCCTAAAGTGTGCCAAAAAATACAATCAAGTGTTTTTGAAGTGTGTCACTGTAGTTTTGAGACTGATATCATTATGTAAGTCGTATCTCCATGTTATGTCATTGGGTTCACTTCAACAACACTGTGGGTGTGCCTTTTAAGAACACTATATACAGATAAAAGAGCATCCTGTAATTAGTTTGAGATTGTGTTTAGTTTAGTCAGCGGAAGACAACACATGATTACAATCGAGCCATCCAATGTGTACAAATACATGATAAAAGGAATAACGTGAATAACGTTTAGTGTAAGATAAAGTCCAGTAAAGTCCAATCATACATGGTTATGAGGGTCTCGAATGAGACAGATAGTCGCTTAGGGCTGCTCTCTAGTTGTTGGTAGGATGGTTCAGTTGCCTGATAACAACTGGGAAGAAACTGTCCCTGAATCTGGATGTCTGCGTTTTCGCCGTATACCTTTTGCCCGATGGGAGAGGGAAGAAGAGGGAGTGGCCGGGGTGCAACTTGTCCTTGATTATGTTGGTGGCCTTGTGGAGGCAACGTGAGGTGTAGATGGAGTCAATGGAAGGGAGGTTGGCTTGTGTGATGGTCTGGACTGCGTCCACAATTCTGTGCAATTTTTTTGCTCTTGGATGGAGCTGTTCCCAAACCATGCAATGATGCACCCCAATAAAATGCGTTCTACGGCGCATGTGTAGAGTAAGACAGTGAAGGACCAGAATGTCTCCACCTTGGTAATCAGCAAAATGCTTGCTTAATCACTGACATAGGAGTTAAATTGTCAGAGTTTACAGTCATGATTGTAATGTTTCAAATTTGACAGCCAATTTGCACAAACAAGGTGATGCAGACAAGTATGTGATAATAGGTAGATAATCTGTTTCATGGCGGTGTCAGTTAAGAGATGAATATTGGCAGAATACTGCAGAGAACTCCCCTGCTGTTCAACAGAATAGTGGCGTGTGCTGTGCCTGCTGAGGGACGCACTGATGCTCGGTGCAGCCAATGTGAGGGCTTTGTGTGGGAGGACCACAGTCTGGTGTCCTTCTGCTGTTGGATACTGAAGGAGCAGAGTCCGATTGGGACACCCCACAAACAAGGGCAGGGCTATCACCCCAAGGGCCGATGCGGGTAATGGTGTAATATGTAAAAAAAACACTAGTCGTACAGCATGGAAGCATGCCCTTCATTCCAACTCAATCATGCCGACCAAGGTGCCCCATCTAAGCTAGTCCCATTTTCCACATTTGGCTCGTATCCCTCCAAACCTTTCCTATCCATATACCTGTCCACGATCACCTCTCAGCGTCTGCCGCTCCGAGGAATAAACTCCTAGCTTTCCCAATCTAGCCCTTTCGCTCAAGCCCTTGAATCGCTACACTCTTTCCAGCTTAATGACATCCTTCCTATAGCAGGGTGGCTAAAATTGAACACAATACTCCAAATATGGCCTCGACAATATCTTGTACAACTGTAACGCAGCATCCCAACCTCAATACCCAAATCCCCTGACTGATGAAAGCCAATGTACCACAAGCCTTCTTTACCACCCAGACTGGGCTTAACACTATGAATGTAGTAAAAGATTTGAATGGTTTTTGTTTAATGTATTTAAAAAAAGTTAAGAATAAAATTTAATTTTGATGGGAGATGGCGATGTGAAGAAGAACATAGTGGAAATTCACATTAATGAAGTGATGGCCTCATTTTCATTATATTGGTGACTATGTTGGAGTTACTTCTTGCTCCAAAGTTTCATCATCCTGGCTGTCAATGCATTTGATGCAACTTTGTCAGCTGACATCTCAATGCCCTCACCCTTCCACCTAGTCCGGCAGATTGATGGATAAAATGGGTTTGATAGATCTGCTGAAGAATGTAGAAAGAAGGAACTGCAGATACTGGTTTACAAAAAAAAATGCATAAAGTACTGGAGCAACTCAATGGGTCGGGCAGCATCTCTGGAAAACAAGAACAGTCTGAAGAAGGGTCCCGACCCGAAACATCAGTTACCCATGTTTTCCTGAGATGTTGGCTGATCCGCTGAGTTAATCCAGTATCTTCCCTGGCGAGTGATAGGCGGATTGGGTGATTGGGGTTGAGTGGTGGTGATTGACAGATGGGTGGAGTAAGTGACAAAGATCCCCCCCCCCCCAGCAATGGACAGATGATGTTCCTGAGCCAGGATTGACCCAGAACGCCACCTGTTCTTTCACTCTGGGAGTCCCTGCTGGGTTCCTTGTTCACGTTGTGTTTTGCTCAAGATTGCACCACCTGCAGTTCGTTGCATCTCCCTCATTTATGAAACCTTTTATTGTCTGATAGTTCACCAATGTGTACATTCTGTCCTTTAGGGTAGTGAGGGAAGCAGAGAGGGTCGTTGGCGTCTCCCTACCCTCTGTACAAGAACTGTTCCAGAGCCGCTGCCTGAAAAAAGCACTGAGCATAGCAAAGGACACACTGCACCCCTTCCACACACACCTGGATCTCCTGCCATCAGGCAAGAGATACCGCAGCATCAAAGCCCGGACAACCAGACTGCTAAACAGCTTCCTTCCACAGGCTGTGAGGCTGCTAAACAGTCACTCCACCTGATTCTGTTGCTTTTTTTGCACTGACACTTTAATTACAAACTCTGGCACTGGCCACTGAATCAGCTGTCCTGGACAATTTATGACTGTTTTTACTTGTATTTTAATGTTGTTTTTTACCTGCACTTTTTTTTTACTATTCCTACTGTTTTTATCAGGGACTGGATTTGTTTTTTTTTTATGTGTGAAATGTTTAGGTTTTTATGTGTGATGCTCTGGTATTTCCTGGGAAACGTCTTTTCATTTTGCACTGTACAACTGCTGCTTTGCAAGATGACAATAAAGGTTGATTGATTGATTGATTGATTGAATTCTATGGAGGGGTCCCTTAGAACAATGCAGCGTTCGTATAGATAAACAAATAATAAACGTTCAAAGCCTGTAGGGAAGAAGCTTTTCCTGAACCAGGATGTTGTAGTTTTCATTTTCAAAGTCCAAGCTGCAGCTAGTCCGCGCCGACCAGCGATCTCCGTACACTAGCACTATCCTACATACAAGGGACAATTTACAATTTTACCAAAGCGAATTAACCTACAAACCTGTACGTCTTTAGAGTTTGGGAAGAAACTGGAGTACCTGGAGAAAACCCACACGGTCACAGTGAGAACGTACAAACTCCATACAGATGGCGCACATAGTTAGGATCGAACCTGGGTTTCTGACACTGTAAGACAGCAACTCACTACTACACCACTGTGCCACCCTGTCAGTGTTGCAGGATCGGCCTGGCCAAACTAACCTGCATGCTTCAACTGCTTTTTGAATTGTGAGGAGTGTTTCGACTAATGCAATCAACCCGACGTGCACAAACAAAAGATCAAATAGAACAAGTTGTCCTACAAGTTTAGGCTGTGCATGCCACACACAAGAAGAAGAAAGGGTACGTTTCAATACTTCCACTGCCCGTTCGCAAGAAGACCTGCTTCCCGACATCATCCCACTTTACTGCCACTTTCGAAGCTTTGCCTTCGCGCTCTGGTCTCCCTTGACAGAGGAAGTTGTTCCTCCCTATCTGACCTATCAAATCCCTTCATAATCTTTGTCATTAATTTCCTTTAAGCCAGTGTTAAATTATAACATGTCCATCATCCTGGCGTTAAAGGCTCTTTCCGGTTAATATTTGCAGCTCGGAGGACATCGCACGATAAAAGATGAACTGATATTTCAAGCCTGACACAGTTTACACTTTCTTTGTCAGGCAGCAGAGGAGGAGAAAGGGGCTGCTGGAACGCCATTGATTGCAACTATTATCCATCCCTTTGGAGGGCTTACACTCTCACTGCCTTCTGGCTGAACAAATTGGCCTGAAGTGGTGTGTATTTTTGTTGGTAAATCCTTTCAGCTGGGTTCAGCGGGCAGAATGAATGCACTGACTGTTCAGCTGTCTGTCACCTTCAACCTTATCTGCTGGAGCTGCCACTCAGAGTTTCACAGCTGTGAACGCATTCAAATGGCTTGTCCGGCTTTTTTTTTTGCTGGGTCTCCTGGCCTTGTTGATTCAGAGAGAATCATCTGTGTAAATACAGTTTATGAGATTGTCTCTTTACACCAGTTTGTGTGTGTATGTGCATTTGCCTTGATCTTGCAGTGGGGGGCTGTGGAGGTTGTGGAATTGTAAATTGTTCGTTTCTAAGCTTCCCCCAGTAAAAACACTGAATCAAGCACTTGAAACAACTGAATTTTATTTTAATAAAAGCGCATTACATTTCAACTACTGTACCTATCCCACCGTGGGTTCAATCCTCGTATCTGCCTGTTCAAGCCCTTTAGGCCTCGCTCAGATAGAGACACTCCAGAAGTTCACGCAGTTCCAAGCGCTCTCCCAGAAGATCGACGCTGGACCTTGTGGTAGCGGACTTTTATATGGTCCGGGACCTCGAGGGGCCGAACCACATAGGGGTGGTCTCTTAATAACCCAATTACAGATATCGATTAACCCCATACATAACAGACATTCCCCTAATCCAATAATACAGCAGCTCAATACATTGTATTCAAACCGGACTTCGTAAGGAAGCCAATTTAGAAACATTTACCCTGATCTGCCAGAAACCCAGACAAGGCTCAATACCTCATCCAATCAACACTCGGTAAAGCAAAACTCTGCAACATTATTTACAACTATTTACAAGGTGTATGTCTGGTTTTCAGCCATCTAATCCATTCTATGCATTTTGCACCTAATTGACAGGGTCTTCAGATGTTCTTATTCTTTTCTTGGGCAAATTGTATTTAGGCTCCAGACACACTGGCACCACTCCACAGCTTGGCCCGGCTCTGCAGAGAGCAATTCCAAATTGACCAAATCTTCCAGCAGCCCTGAAGCTTTTACCCCATTTTGAAGTCCTAGCTTCTCCAATTTAGCCAGGATTAACATTCCTTCCTTTTTATCATAAATGATAACCTATCATTTATGATAATCAAAATGGCTCAATAATCAGCTAACTAGATATACATAAGTGTGCTTTAAATTTTCCATCTATCGGCAACACAAGATGACGATGTTTCTTCCCAAAATCTTGTCAAGCATCCCGAGTTTTCATGGACATAACTTCACAAGTTCTGAGGAGTCTTCACCTCCCGAGTTTTCATGGGTGCGAATTCCCTCCACCCGTGTTGCTGCCCAGTCTTCAATCACCTTCCACAGTCGAACCTAAAACCGAAAAATTCTGAAAAACGTGGGACAAAGCAAGTACCATCATGCACTCATGCTTTCCTATATATTCTCTATAGTTCTGCAATACTATCCCTGTTCAAACCTATTTTATTACCCTATTACTAGATCCCTATTCCTGTTCCCTAATATACTCTTTATTATCCTAGGATCTGCACTAATCAGCCTTCTTCATACTCACACGATGTTATAACATGTATATCTAATGACGGGTAAGCATATAAATTTCAGCTGGGTTCAGTCCAGACTTCCCTACAGGCATGACTCTAATTTAAAGCAAACCATAATAAATTCAACCAAATTCAGTCTCAGCCTTCAATTTACTATTTCAAATTTCAATGTCCATCTCATCCTTTCATTCCACAGCATTGTAGCCGATGATACAATTCCATTCCATTTCCTGTGGAATTCCCAGCTGTTCAAATTCAAACAATCAATTTCCTTTGCTGTTAATTTTATCTGAAATTCAATCAAGACTGCCAAATCCAAGGACAATTTCTTTCCACCTTGATAATAGAAGCCGTTTTACCATCAAGGGTTAAACAATTCAAATCCATTGGGCAAATATGCATCGGCTCTGCTATTCTCAATACCTATTCAAGTTTCTCCCTACAATTTACTAAGTCTTTCCTCCAGTACCTCTTATTTATGTATGCCTCCTCACTATGGTAACTCGTTACTATGTTGATTCTTTACTATGTTGGCTTTGTTCTCTGTCTCGGGGTTCTCGCTGGTACTAGTTCTTTTTATCTCTAAGTAACTCTTCTAGATGGTTAATATTGATCTACCGAATGGAACATAAATTTTCAGTCTACCTCATCATTTTATACAACCACCTTACATTTCCAGGGTATGTCTTAATTCCTGATATCTGCCAGGGGCTGTCCTTTCCTTGATAATAACTAAATAGTGCAGCCCTATCTTTGACTATCCTCCTATGGGTGAGACAAGAGAAGAATTCCAAATTAACAGTCAATTCTCTAACAATTTTAAGGATGTATCCCATACGCCCTCTTTAAATTAATTTACTTAAAACAAAATTTTGGCGCAAAGTGAGTATTTTGCCCCGAACCACAGAGAAATTCCTTTTTTATTCAGATCCAATTCTTAAAGAGGAGCTATCCCAATAGTCGTTACATGTTGCCAGTGTTATTTGTTTTGAAGGTGACTAGAGTGTATTTTACTCTCCTTCCTTTTCTTTCTCCAATAGCTAGGTGATATTAAAGTTGGGCACTAGGGCAGGTCTTTCTCTTCTTCCTTTCTGATGGTAATTTCAGTTACTTGGCAGTGGAGATACTGAGGAGCATATTGCTCTGCTTGCTGGCCATCCCAAATCTCTTAAAGGGGCAGGACAGTATCAGTTCCTCCTGCTGGTCATCTGTTTCTGGGAGCTACATTACATTTTGCTGTCTTCTTCCCGTTCTTAAGGGGTCTGTGCATTATTGTACCTCACTCCCCAGATAGTGTCTCGACGATATACTGTCCTGCAGGCACAAACTCAGTAACACATTAATTTAATATCTTCTTTCCCCACTCCCGTTCCTCCTGCACAATAAGTTTGTTTCTTCTCTCCCTAGTGCCATTTCCATTCCTTAGTTGCCATCCCTTCTCATGCTAGCTACTATGTTCCTTTTCTTACTTTCTTTATTGCCCCTTGGTTTTTCTTCAATCCAGCTTTGTTCTGCCTTCTCGCTGGACACTCCTTGCTCCAGTGACCTAATTAGGTGCAGTTGAAACAAGCTCCTTAATTTACAATCTTCTTTGCTCTAAGGGGTTTTCTGGCGTCATCATAAGATGGTTTATAATTTTCTTCTATGAAATTTTCAGTTTTTACTACAATAGTACATCCAATTTGTTCATTCTGATAAATTACTTGAGGGGGGTGTAGAGTAGGGGTCATGTCTCCATGCCCACAACTGCAGGGCGGGTTGGTGAGTCAGGACTGAGAAAATGGGTTAGCTAGAGTAAATGGTGTGTGACCTCAGTTCCTGACATTCGGGCCATCTCTCTCTCCCTGGTTTCTTGGGTCCCAGTAGTCTCTTGAATTATAGGACCTCCCATAATTCCCATAATTCCTTAGATTTTGTAAAACGTTCTAGAAATTTGTCTGCTTCTTCACCCTTCTCTGGTTTTATTTCCAGAACTCGACTTAAATCGCCTGGTTTCTGAAACGTTTTTGCAAGGGCCGTTAAAACAGCCTCTTCTCTTGCACTGTCATCCATTACTGCGTTTGCCAATGTTTCATAATTCAGGTGTCCTAGGGCTACTAGAAATTTGGTATTTTCAGCTTGAGTAATTATCTGTTGTATGTTTTCCCACAATTCCCGGGATTCTGCATGATATACATGCATTGTGGGTCTTAAATAATCTATAAAGACAGCAGGTGACTTCTTTGTATTGGGGATTCTGTTTAGTAATGCCATTATTTCATGGGGCTTCCACGGCATATGGGCGCCTGTGGCACGGGGATTATTCATATTCACTGCGCTGGCTGAATCCGCTGTACCTATTCCTTCCCTTACTGGTAACTTGCCTTTGAGATACCTGTTCAATTTGTAAGCTTTCGGTTACGTCCAAGTCTATTTCGGTATCTAAAATCACTGTCTCACCCTCAGATAAATCCTCCTGTTCGTTAGGGGTTTCCTGATACTGCCCAAATAAATCATTCCATTCTATTCGAGTTATCTGTCTAGGTTGTGGCTCACAGAAATACTCTGGCGGTTGCACTATATCTAACATACCTTATTTTTCTTTAAACACCGGAACTAACCTTTTTGTTCTACTCCGGGTGCCATAAGCTAATTGACAGGGTCTGCAGATGTTCTTATTCTTTTCTTGTAAATTGTATCTTGGCTCTAGACACACTGGCACCACTCCGCAGCTTGCCCCAAATCTGCAGAGAGCAATTCCAAATTGACCAAATCTCCCAGCACCCCTGAAGCTTTTACTCCATTTTGAAGTCCTAGCCTCTCCAATTTAGCCAGGATTAACAGAATGAGGGGTGTGTGGGAGGCCGGCTGAGGGTCAGTAGTGGGGGAGGGTCATCATCCTAGAGACCCCGAGACTCTGTGCTTGCCATAGTGCTCTGAATCTTTCTTTCAATTCACAAAATAGTGGCATCGCCAGATCGTGCATTGGTGCTTACAAAGCAGTCATTTCTTGTAACAAAACAGCTTTGCTACCTCCCGTCGCTGAAAGACTGTGGTAATTGAAGTAGGAACTATTGAGCAATGAGTATGTTGTTTGCTTTCTGAACTGTTACTTCAATGAAAAGCTGTGATCTGTTTCGTGTGAAGTGAAGGAAGACCTAAAAGTTTCTATTTATGGGACGATTTATGGAAGAAACTGGCTTTCAATTGTTTTTTTTTAATTTTCATATCACTTTTCAAAGGGGTTGTGTTGTGACAGGATGAAATGCACTGCAGACGCATGTGTAAAAACATCAAACATAATTATAAATTGTTCATTTTGAGGACGCATTATATAATTTGGCAGGTTCTATAAACCCATGGACCCGCAAGGACCTTATAAACAAGTGACTGCAAGACCCATTATTACATCTTGTTTGATGTGAACAACATTTTTGAAATAGCTTGACACACTTTACATTATTCCTGGCTCATCCATAAAAATCATATCACTCGATTATATATATTTTTAGAGATGCGGCATATGGGACAGGCCCTTCGGCCCACAGAGTCCACGCCAACCATCGATCATTTCTATGCTATCCCAGTTTCTCATACGCTCCCTATGCAGTAACAGCAATTTACAGAAGCCAATTGGAAACCAGAGCACCCGGAGTAAACCTTAACGGTCACAGGGAGAACGTACAAACTTCGCACAGGCAACACCCCTAGTCAGGGTCAAACCCGGGTTTCGGGTCCTGTGTGGCAGCAGCTCTACCTTTGAGCCACACTGCATTGTACTGCATAGTAGTGCTATTACTAATAGCTGCAGTTTAAAGTGTAGGATTTTGAGAATCCTACACTACACTATGACTCGTGTACCTGGGACATGTTGGCCGGTGTGGGCAGGTTGGGCCAAAGAGACTGTTTCCATACTGTTTCAATCTATGACTCTATGACTAATCATACAGAATAATATGTTGGTTAATGAAGCGTTAGAGAGTGCTCAGTAGACATTATATTTGTGTCTGCTGTTCGAATCTAATGTTTGAACCCTTCACCCTAACATTTTCCCCTTGGTTTTACTGGGGGTTGGTCCAAAATCCCACAAGCGTCCACCCCCCGCCGCTACCTGTGAGATGTTCATCCATTTGTGAATCTGGGAAAGTTAGATAAGCAGACAAAGACACAAAGTGCTGGAGTAACTCAACGGGTCAGGCAACATCCCTGGAGAACATGGCTCGGTGACTTTTCGTGACGGAACCTATCTTCAGTCATGTTCTCCAGGGATGCGACCTGACCCTTTGAGTTACCTCAACACTTGTGTCTTTTTTTTTGTCCACCAGCATCTGCAGTTCCTTGTTTCTACTCTTAGTTAGATTATCAGGTTCTTTGATTGAAGGTTTTTACTGTTGTTTCGCAGCCAAGCTCCGTGTTTTATCTTTAAACAAAGAGCAAAATTCCCAACACATCTAAGTAACTTACACCCTTTCTCTCTCCACCATCCCTCAATCTCAGGAGCAATGAAGTTAAGAATCACACTGTGACGGAGTTGAACTCACTGATCATAGACTGAAGGCAGACACAATGCTGGAGTAACTCAGCGGGACAGGCAGCAACTCCGGAGAGAAGGAATGGGTAACGTTTCAGGTCAAAACTCTTCTTCAGACTCTGAAGAAGGGTCGCAATCCGAAACGTCACCCATTCCTTCTCTCCAGAGATACTGCCTGCCCTGCTGAGTTACTCCAGCACGTTGTGTCTATCTTCGGTTTGAACCATCATCTGCAGTTCTTTCCTACACAGACTGAAGGCTCCTTCTTTATCCATGCGAGCCTCTGCCACAAGGAGATGCATGTGGATTCACTCCTCCATTGTGTTCTTTGTCAGCCTGTTTCTTAATTCCAGAGTTCAAATAAATAGCCTCCTTTCCATGAGAGGAGCAGATTTGCAAATGATTCTCATTATGAGAGTATTCCAGTTTGCTCAGCTTCTGTGGCTGACACGGTCCCAAGTGAGTCCAACATCAATCATCGTTTACCAACCAAGCCCTAAACTGGCTACAACTTTATTCACTTGTCAGTGTTTGCAACTCAGTTGGGTATTATCACTACATCCAGTGCCAATACCGACACTAATTGGGCAAAAATGTAATTGTGATTGCCATTTCATTCTGCTTTTGAGATCATTTAACCCATTCTTGACTAGCTTTTGAAGAAAATGTGCAATTTTCTTGATCGAAATGTCCTATGATTTCCAGTTTTGCACATTGGTAATTATCATTGGGAGCATTTATATTTTTATTCTTTAATTTTTATTTACTCCTCTGCAATTTATGGCATTTAACAAATTCGGCGGAATAGAGGCACTGCGGTAGAGTTTCTGCCTTACAGCGCCAGAAGGCTGTATGTAGGCAGAATCTATAGATTCTGTGTACCTTCGATCTTCCAGCATCTGCAGTTCCTTCTTGAAAACCCAGAAGCTATAGAGACCTGGGTTTGGTCCTAACTACGGGTCCTGTCAGCACGAAATTTATACGTTCTCCCTGTGACAGAGTAGGTTTTCTCTGGGTGCTCGGATTACCTCCCACACTCCAAAGAGGTTCAGGTTTATAGGTTAGAGTCATAGAGATAGTCATAGAGAGATACAGTGTGGAATCAGGCCCTTCGGCCCAACTTGCCCACACCGGCCAACATGTCACAGCTACACTGGTCCCACCTGCCTGCGCTTGGTCCATATCTCTCCAAACCTGTCCTATCCATGTACCTGTCTAACTGTTTCTTAAACATTGAGATAGTCCTAGCCTCAACTAGGAGCTTATTCCATACACCCACCACCCTTTGTGTGAAAAAGTTACTGCTCAGATTTCTATTAAATCTTTTCATCTTCACCTTGAACCAATGTCCTCTGGTCCTCGATTCCCCTGCTCAGGGCAAGAAACTCTGTACATCTACCAATCTATGATTTTATACACCTCTATAAGATCACCCCTCATCCTCCTGCAATTTAAGGAATAGAGACCCAGCCTACTCAACCTCTCCCTATAGTTCAGACCCTCTAGTCCTAGCAACTTCCTCGTAAATCTTCTCTGAACGTTTTCAAGCTTGACAATATCTTTCCTATAACATGGTGCCCAGAACTGAACACAATATTCTAAATGTGGTCTCACCAACGTCTTATACAACTGCAACATAACCTCACAACTTCTATACTCAATACTCTGACTGATGAAGGCCAATGTGCCAAAAGCCTTTTTGACCACCTTATCTATCTGTTACTCGACCTTCAAGGAACCATGCACTTGTACTCCTAGATCCCTCTGCTCTACAACACTCCCCAGCGGCCTACCATTCACTGTGTAGAGCCTGCCCTAGTTAGATGTCCCAAAATGCAACACCTCACACTTCTCTGTATTAAATTCCATCAACTATTCCTCAGCCAACCTGGCCAATCGATCCAGATCCTGCTGCAATCTTTCACAGCCATCTTCACTATCTGCAAAACCACCCACTTTTGTATCATCAGCAAACTTGTTAATCTTGCCCTGTATGTTCTCATCCAAATCATTGGTTAATTGGCTCCAGTAAACTTGTAAATTGTCCATAATGTGTAGGACTAGAGCTAATGTATGGGGTGATCGCTGGTCAGTGCGGGCTCGGTGGGCCGAAGAGCTTGTTTCCACGCTGTATCTATAAAGTGTATGGTCTAATGATTCCCCAGCTGACCTATACTACGGCTACCGACATTCCTAATCCCCTTATCCACCCCTCCCTCCCTCCTTCCCTCCCTCCCCCCATGGAACAATAAGGAGATGATGCCACTTGAGGTGTGTTACTGGCTGGTATCTCACTTCAATATAACTGACCAATAACTTCAATATAACTGTGCAACAGAGGTATGCCATCAAATTTACATGGGAAATAAAATCAAATATACAAGACGTTGTGACCAGAAGTTTTATTTATTCATTTTTGGGTATTTGGAAGGTCAAGACTTATTCCCATCATTAATATTAGAGATCGTGGTGAACTGCCCACACTGCAGTCCTTCTGATTACAGGACTCCCGCAATGGTGCAATGGTGTTGGCTAGAGTGTTGCAGAATTTAAATTCAGTGACAGTGAACAATCAGCAAAGTATCTCCACATCTGGATGGTGTGCAGTACGGAGGGGAAACTGTCGGTGGTGATGTCCTCTTGCATCTGCTGCCCTTGTTCTTCCTGGTGGTCGAGGTCAGGGTTCGGTGGTGCTGGTGGAGCAGCTTTGTCGAGTAACAGCAGTGCATTTTGTAGCTGCCACACACGCAACACCCACTCTGAGTCAGTGAGAACAATGAATGCTAATGGAGGTAGATGTGGTGCTAATTAAGTGGACACGAAATGCTGGAGTAACTCAGCGAGTCAGGCAGCATCTCTGGGGTACATGGGTTGGTGACGTTTTGAGACAGGACCCTTCTTCAGACTTCTCAGTTTGAAGAGGGGTCCCAAACTGAAATGTCACCTAACCATGTTCTCCTGAGGTGATGCTTGACCAGCTGAGTTACTCCCGCACTCTGTGTTCTTTTCTGTAAACCAGCAAGTGCAGGTCATTGTTTCTGCTTATTAAGAGGGCTGGTTTTCCCAGACAGCGTCAAATTCTTGAGGGTTGTTGAAGCTGTTTCCATCCAGTCAACCAAAGGATATGTCTAAATGCTCTTGGCATGTACGTTGCAGATTGTGGAAAGATCTGCTAGAGCACAATATTTAATCCTGATCAAATTGACCTGATCACAGCAAATCTGAACCCAACCCAAATTCAAGCTCTTATATTGTTTCCTTTACTTGACCCAGCTCTGTATGCTTGCCATGCTGTATGTACTTTGCTGCATAAGTACATATGACATATGAGAACAGAAGACACATGGAGTAATACTAAGCAGATCATCCTGCCCTAAGGACAGCATAGAGCCAGGATATCGCAGGGTGGCCTGACTTGGCAAAACCAAATGCTTTAGCAAAAGCAACCCTTAAGGCCTGACCTAATCCCGACACATACAGTCAGATTCCACCAGACTGTGGTCTGGCAGCTAGTCTCTTGTCATGTTTAGTTTACTTTAGTTTAGATATACAGCACAGAAATAGGCCCTTCGGCCCAAGTCTGCGCCGACCAACTATCCACGTACAGTAGCACTATGCCAAACACAAGGGACAACTTCCAATTTTTACCAAGACTAATTAACCTACAAACCTGTAAGTCTTGGGAATGTGGGAGGAAACCGGGGCACCCGGGGAAAACGCATGTGGTCACAGGGGAGAAGATACAAACTCTGTACAGACAGCACCCTGTATACAGGATCAAACCCAAATTCCTGATGCTGTAAGGCAGCAACTCTCCGGCTGGGCCACCATGCCACCTTTGTGACACTAATCTCCCCAACCTGCCCTGATATTGTGTCCTTCTTCAGAGCACAGGTTTAGCCTGTGTCATCGCTCTGTAATCAGGGAGCCCAGCTTCCAGCATTGCTCCTGGTATCTGCAGGAAAGGGTTGTTCATCATTTCAACACTGTGGTAAGGTAACACAGAAGAATATATATTTGTAGGGTCTTCTATGAATGACTTCACATATATTTTAAATTATTTTTGCTGTTGTCTTTTAAAGATATGGGGATGTATTTGCAGTAAAAGTGAGGGAATACATTTACTTGGGTTTGATTTTGAAAGCCACGTGTCACTCAATGAAATCGGCAGGTATAAGACCAGATAAAGGTTGTAAGCATAGATAAGACAAGTTAATGATAGAGAACATACGTGCTATATTAAAGTAGTGATATGTGCCCGGCACAATCTATGGGATAAAGGGGATATTTAAGCATTTCTCAGCAATATCTGGGTAAGGGAAGCAGAGTTTGTGCTTCATTTCTCATTTAACCTTTCCTTAATCAATCTTTTACTTATTCCATTACCACCTTCCTACCTCATGCATTCTTCCAGCTTACTCTTTGTTCTCTCTTTCCCTTCCCCTTTTCTCTCCATCTTAAAACTGAGCTTTGATTTTTTTTCCAGGTCTAGTGAAAAAACATCAATCTGAAGCATTAACTTTGCTTTCTCTCCATAGCTGTTGCCTAACCTTCAGTGTATTTCAAGATTTCTCCATTTTTACTTCAGAATTTTATTTGCAACACATTTTATTTACTATTTATTAAATGCTTCTTCTTCCTGAGGTTTTTTTGTAGAATACGCTTCCTGAACTGAAAATGGTGCCGTTTAGTTGAAACAAAGAAATTAGTTCTCTAAATTGAGTGAGAGCTGAGAAGATCATCACTAAACAGTAAATTGAAAGGTATAGTCATATTTAAAGCCAAATCAACTCATCCCAGGCATAGACAGCACTTGGCTTCTGTGAGAGGGAGGAAGTTTACCACAGTTAGTGGCCCTGGTTGCTATCCAGAAACTCCAGCTGTAATATGTGGCTGCATGGGCATTGCCAGAGAATATGATGGAGCATTGACCGAGATGCCTATCACAGTCAAATGTACGGGCAGTCCTCGAAGTCTGAGTTAACTTAAGCAGAACTGCCATTTGCTTGCAATGACCAAGGTCTGCAAAGAAGCCACACTCTGGCAATATTCAGCGGCTTCTGGTGGGAGAGGGCCTATAAAATAGAATTAGATGCTTCATGTTTTTTAAAAGAAGTGTGGGTAAAATTCGAGTTGGACAGAAATGGAGCTGTACAGCAGTTCTTACCCGCTGCTCAGTATTTTGAAGGTACGAGCTACTCAGTCAGAGATTTTAAACACTTTACACTGCCTGTCATGCAGAACGCCCAGTTTAAATTTCATTGGGGGGGCGGGGGTAGGTTCGGGGGCTACGCGGTGGCGTGAGGGCGCAAGAGGGTGACTCGTGTGAATCTTAACCCTTTGAGATGCCTGGGAGCGGCCACTTGGTTTGAGCTCAATGAGTAATGCCAATGAAGAAAGCTTCTGTGATTGGGAGTGTTTTCTCTTAATTGCTCTTCAGCTTTTGGAAATCCTTTGTGGCTGCGTGTAATAACATCAGGCACGTTGAGAAAGCTGCCAAAGGGCATTCCGCACTCTGATGGGTCGCAGATGAGGTTGACCCATTCAGAAATAACATGCAAAGCGAGCACCTCATTTTCAGAAGTCTCTTCCTCTGTATCTCTGTGCAAGCCCCTCTTCCGTTGGAGAGGCCTCCACCGTTGCTATTTTTAACACATTTGTGCTGATTCTTTAATATCCGCAATCCCTGTGGAATTAATTCATACAAATGAGTGGTTAATTATGCGAATAGCGGAAGTATGGGGATAACGGCACTGCCATTACCAGCAGGGAAGGCCACAACTGATCGACAGGTTGTGAAGGCAATTTTCTTTTTTCTTTGCTTTTCTCCCTGGTCTACATCCGATTGATTCATTAAGTTCTTTATAATTTATATCTCCTGTGCCGCACACTGCTCCCCAGTTGAGGGGGGTTGGGATGCAACCATTTCCTCGGCCTATGCAAAAAGTAAAACCATTCTATGGCTCACCACTAGGAGGTTCAAAGTCTGGTCTGAGCATGATACACTATGCAAACCAAGCAAAATCTTGGGGAGTAGGATAGGGGGTTAATATGACCCTTACCCAGTTTCAAACATGCTGCCTTTGTTGACATCAGTGAGTGTGCAATGGATATAGTGAAGAGATAGATCTCTCCCAATGGACCTTGGGGCAGCACAGTGGAGCGGTGGTAGAGTTGCTGCCTTACAGAGAGTGCCAACGACCCGGGTTTGATCCTGTCTATGGGTGCTGTCTGTACGGAGTTTGTACGTTCTCCCTGTGACCACATGGGTTTTCCCCGGGTGCTCCGATTTCCTCCCACATTCCAAAAATATACAGTTTTGTAGGTTAATTGGCTTTGGTAAAATGGTTAAATTGTCCCCAGCATGTAGGATAGTGTTAGTGTACGGGCATCGCTGTTTGGCGTGGACTCGGTGGGCCAAAAGGCCTGTTTCCCTGCTGCATTCCTAAAGTCTAAAATCTCATCCCAGCAGTGAAATAGAGAAACATTAGAAAACTGCAAGGAATGCTGAGGGTGTTATAGAACATAGAACAGTCCAGCACAAGGACAGGCCCTTCGGCCCATAAGGTCCATGCCAAACATGATGCCAAGTTAAACAAATCGCTGCCTGCATGTGACCTATGTACTCCATTCGTAGCGTCTCCATGTGCCTATCTAAAAGCCTCTTAAATGCCACTATCATAATTCAAAATCCTCCACAAAATGCCTTATTATTTTGCCTCCCCCCCACCTCACCCCACCACTCTACCAATCATGACACATTTTAATATCACTGTAATATTATGGCCATACTCACGGCCCATATTTAATTTATTAAATGTGTTTTTGTTTATGATATATGTTGTGTTTGCAGGCCTGCTATGCTTCTGCAAGTTAGAATTTAATTGTTCCATCTTTGGTGCATATGACAATTAAACACTCTTGACTCTCAAGCCGCCAGAGTGTAATAAGTGTGAAATTGCCCTCACATTTACATTTAATCAAACACTGTGGAGGGATGGTTTGAAAGAAAGAAAGGCTACAGCCCAGCAAACACAAAGACAAAGCTTTTACCAGCAAAAGTGTCACACATTGGATCTGGGCAACTGATGTGAACTGTCCATGAATCTTTTATCAATGCACACATGTTGTTATCAGTAAATTGTCTTTTCATATCATTCGAAAATTCATGTAATTTGATAAATAAACTTCTTGTGAAACAAGGAAGCTATCCAGGGCTGATGCTGCCAGGTGTTTCCGTGCGGCTAGGTGCCGTTGCCATGATTTTTTTTGTACTTTGTGGGAAGCCATGAATGCCTGTGGAAGTACCAGCCAATTACGAGAAGGCTGTTGATCGCAGCTACTAACACTAAAGGCACCAAAGATAGACACGAAATGCTGGAGTAACTCAGCGGGTCAGGCAGCATCTCTGGAGAAAAGGAATAGGTGATGTTTCAGGTCGAAAACCTTCCTTGGAAGGGTCAGAAGCAGAAACACTGCCATAGATGGTTGGGCCAAATGGTCTGTTTCTGTGTATTTTTTACATAACAAGATGCAGACATGGTAGACAAAATGGCCTCCTCCAGTGATCCAAGATAAATGCGTTGTAGATATTGGAAAGGCAGTATCTATCTGTATTGCCTAAATTTAATTGTACTGAGGGCATCCATAATCAACTACAGAACAGGGGATTTGGGTGACATGTATCCAGGCTAGATGAAGATGGCAATCTCACTGCCCTGAAGAATACCGGCATCACAATATCCATGGGTATTTTCCCAATGTAGCAAAATAAAATCTAATAGCTTTATTAAAAATCAATTTCATAACTGTGAGATCAAGCCCTTTGAAATACCACTCTGGTATAATGATTGGTACGCCACTGTACCTGTAGCAGAGGGAAGAGTCATTCAGCCCAGCCGATCAAACTTTAAATGAGTGGAGAGATGGGAATTGGGAAATCTGATCGAAATCAAGTAATTTCAATGACCCAGATGAAACGAGTTGCCTGGATAGTTAGGTGTGTTTTTTTATTAATTCATTTAATGGCATTATTTAATTAACTGAATCTAAATTCAGCGGTGAATGGCATTTGAGCGGGTGACTCTGGATCATAAATCCAGGCATCCGTAAAACTAATCCAGTAAATTAATCACTGTGCTACCAGGCCAGACTAAACGATTGCAGCAGAGTGGAGCAGAGCTGGCCCTAGATCGTGCCGGTGCCGCAGAGATGTCTGGCCATGTGACAAATATCCTCAGACACAGGAGAACAACTGAATGGCCACGCGTAGATGAATAAATAACGAACCAGCAACTATCCACATGTTGTGGGGTGTGATGGAAACTCTGTTGAGAAGGGATGGAAGTCACGGTGAATGCAGTGGTAGAGTTGCTGCCTTACAGCGCCAGACACCCGGGTTTGATCCTGACTAAGAGTGCTAGCTGTACGGAGTTTGTACGTTCTCCCCATGACCCATTGGTTTTCTCCAAGAGCTCCGGTTTCCTCCCACACTACAAAGACGTACAGGTTTGTAGGCTTAATGTTTAAGAGGGAACTGCAGATGCTGGAGAATCGAAGGTTACACAAAAAAGCTGGAGAAACTCAGCGGGTGCAGCAGCATCTATGGAGCGAAGGAAATAGGCAACGTTTCGGGCCGAAACCCTTCTTCAGACTGATCGGGGGCGGGCCCGCCCCCGATCAGTCTGAAGAAGGGTTTCGGCCCGAAACGTTGCCTATTTCCTTCGCTCCATAGATGCTGCTGCACCCGCTGAGTTTCTCCAGCTTTTTTGTGTAACCCAGGTTTGTAGGCTAATTGGCTTCAGTAAAGATTGTAAATTGCCTCTAGTGTGTAGCAGAGTGCTAGTGTACGGGGATCGCTGGCTGGCGCGGACCTGGCGGGCCCAAGGGCCTGTTTCCATGCTGTAAACTAAACTGAAAACTAAAAAGTAAGTGTCTCCAGACTTTCAATAACATGGGGAGTGCATAGAACATAGAATATAGAAAAGTACATCCACAATGTCTGCGCCAAACATGATGCCAGAACCAACTCTTATCTACCTGCACATTAACCAAATCCCTCCATTCCCTGCATGTGCCTATCCAAAAGTCTCTTAAACGCCACTGTTGTATCTGCCTCCACCAACACCCCTGACAGCACATTGCAAGCACCCCAACTACCCTGTGTGTATAAAAAACTGCCCCGCGAATCTCCTTTAAAATTTGGCCGTCTCATTTAAAAGCTATGCCATTTTGTATTTGATATTCCCATCCTGGGAAAAAGGTTCTGACTGTCTCTGTTACCTATGCCTGGTTCTGACTGGCAACTATATCTGTGAGAGGAGGTAGCGGTGTTGGTTTGTTCATGGTTACATCAGTAGCCCAGGTTTCTTGGTTAACTGCTGATGTAATGATTCCATGTGTAAGCATAGATACTGAAGCTTATCAGCATGGGACTAATGCAAGGGGCTAGAAGCTCTCACCCTGACCATTGACCACCCATTTACACTAGTCCCACTTTCCCATCCTACACACTAAGGGCAATTTCAGAAGCTAATTAACCTACAAACACGCATATCTTCGGAATGTGGGATGAAAACAGAGCTTCCAGAGAAAACCCAGGGAGAAGGTGCAAACTCCGCTTAGACAGCACCCATAGTCTGGATCGAACCCGGGTCCGTGGCGCTGTGAGGCAGCAGCTCTACCGCTGCACCATGGTGCCGCCTCTGCTCCATAACCGCACCACATTGTATCAGATGCAAGCAAGCAAAACATATTTCAAAAAGAAGAACAAATTACTTGTGGGTCATCAGATTTATTTATTAAATTCAAAATCTCTTCAGCACAGATAAAAATTAATCACTCCATCTATTGCGAATGTAATGTCTTTTTTTGTCATTTTCATTGTTTCAATTTCAAAAAAGTTAACATTCCTATAAAAGTTTCCATTCAATCCATTGAACCCTTATTTCACTCTGTGACATTGTCTGTACCATAACGTGCTACTCGACATCCTCCCCAGTGTGAACCTTTTATTTCATATTTTTCCCTGATGCCTGTCGTTTTTTTTATAATACAGACAATAATACAGGCATAATTCTGTGAGAACAGACTGGATGGAATAAATGAGAGAGAAATGGCTCTACCGTAACAAAAATGTTGTATTCCTTTATTCCCTACAACACCCACCCCCATGTCCCCTTTTCCAGTGTGATTCTGTTATTAACAAACATCCTTTTTAATAACTTATTTTTCCCTGTTTTTTTTTGCTAAATTCTTTTTGAAGTACATGCCATATGAGGATTGTGATTATAAAAGTACCTGAAATCTGCTATTAGATCAGCATGCTTAGCTTTTTTCTATTTACATTCTATTTACATACACGGACATGGCAAACATCTACATGTTATTTACATCCTACTTGGGAGAGGACAAAGGCAGCTTTAATAATGTCTAAAATTCATGGTACAGTCGTAGAATATTTATCACATGCATATAAAGTTAATATTTGCATGATTTATTTTAAATTTGTAACTTTTCTGACATACCTCTTTTAATTTTTCTATGCTAAGTGTAGCATAATGAATAGGCAACATTTTCTTCGTATTTTTCTCCTGCTCTTTCTACCTTATTTTATGACTATTTGCATCATACAGTATTTTCTTTTGTTTCTTTAAATGGTCACTAACATGGAGAATGCTGCTGTGTCGCACCATTCTCCTCTTCGCTAAAGCGACTAGACAGAATATGGGTTCCCTACAAGACTTGGCAGCAAGATGCTGGTAGATGAAGTACGATATAATAATCTGCTAGTATTTTACAAGTAACCTTCAGCCAATGGAACAGTAACTACAGAGTTCTCTCTTTCTCTTTTTAAAGATGGTGTCTAAGCTATCATCATTAATTATGGAAATAGTATAAATGAGATTCTATGTACTTGTGAAATATTAATGAGGCTTGGATTTCAGAATCTGGAAATCATTGTTTACAGAGCTCCATCTCCACTAGTTTTTCGGGTTTTATTTATTCTATCAGGGATCCAACAATAAAACAAGAAAACACCTATCTTTATCCATTCCTCTCGCTGCTATTGTAACAAAGGTGGCATTGATTGAAAACTACTCATTTTCAAGTTCTCTTGGTCTATGTCAGCTATTCTGTTGAGGAATAAATTCCCTCCGTTGATGTTAATTCTATATGTTGTTGCGTTCCTGTAAGACTGAGTTAAGCATCGGTTTCTCCTGCAAAATATTTAAACTTTAACCTCTTAGTTACCTTTCCTGCACAAAGGGTCACCGTCATTAGGGTATTGTTTGAACCTGACACCAGGGTCATTTGGTAAGAATTTAAGCACAATAGCTGGAAGTACAAACCTTAAAAATGAAAAAAAAGTGACATTTAATAAACTCAAGCATTATTATTTTCTGCTTGTTTGCTTAAAAATATATAAATAAATTTGAATGATCTCAAACTGTTTTGTGTAATTTCAGCAGGTTTTAAAACATGTAGTTCAGCCTTGACATACAAATTCTTAAAGCATTTAAAGATATCTTCAAATCACCAGGAAGCCAGAAGTGGATGAAAAATCAATTTGCCATTGTTTTCAGTGTAGAACAGCCTCAGTATTCCCTTGGGTCAATATATTGGAACATGTAAAAACCCATTATACCATTTTGCTTCCTACATCAGCTCCTCACCCATAATATGGACCATAAACTACAATAATAGTAAATACAAGAAGATCAATAGAAAATGAGTTTAAAGAACAATAATGCAGTGTTTTCACCGAGGGAACTTTACAATAGTATTGATGGATTCTAATTATTATTAATGTGGTCGATATTATATTGTAAAATTCCGGTTGCAATGGGATGTCTTGGTTCTCCTTATGACCTGAGTTTATATATATAAGATAGATAGATAGATAGATAGATAGATAGATAGATAGATAGATAGATAGATAGATAGATAGATAGATAGATAGATAGATAGATAGATAGATAGATAGTGCATAAAACAAACAAAATTACTGGCAACTGAATTTGAAACAGATTTTTGCTTCCTCCCTTTGATAAAAGTAGCTAGAAGATCATTGTGATCACATCATCTGCACATCACAGACATAAGGGAGAAGGATCTTAGGCAGTAGGAGTTGCAATCTCTGGTGTCAACACAAACTGATTGCAAATTATGTACAGCAGCCTCTAAAGGGGGGAAAATTATATTAACACATTATAGTTATTAAAGCCATAGCACACACAGATTTAAACCAGATGGTACAAGTTGATATTTCCATTTGCTGCTGGGGTCTCTAATTGTCTAGTCAACACTCTTTCATAGCCATGTGGGATTTTGATGAAAGATTACAAGAGATTAATCAATATCAAGCTTTAACAGAGCCGCCTTCAAAAGTACACATCCATAATTAGTAATATCTGACTGTAATGTGAGCACGGAGCATGTGAAACCAGCTTCCTGAGTTTTACAGGTGAATTGCTGGGATCTCACAGTCGCGAGCTGCATTTACTTCACTCGCCATTTTACTTTGTGCTCAGCTGAATGAGCTGCTGGCTGCCTTTTCTTACCCTTTTCCACTTCTCCCGGCTAAAGGGGTTGGAGATTTTGCTGTAGAGACTGCGCAAGAGGAGGCAGAATCAACAAACGAGGTCACATTAAATGCGCATGCACTTGGTTCATGTGACGAGTTACCGAAGACACTGTAAAGTGCTGGAGTAACTCAGCAGGTCAGGCAGCAGCTCTGGAGAAACAGAATGGGGGACATTTTGGGTCAGAACCCTTCTTCAGACCTTGTGTGGCAGGGACAGGGACCACTTATCTTTCTCACTTAGAGCGGAGAGGAAGAACCATTTTTTTTCTATAATAAAATCCAGAGAAATCAAACCAGATTTGGATTTTTTTTTTTTAAATGTGAGCTGAGCATCACCCTCCCCCATTCAATAACAAGCTTTTTCCTGAGTGGCATGTAGTCAAAGAAAAATAATTGTTCAATATATTCCAAATTGCATAATATTCCATACTTTTTTAAATACAAACAATATCCAGGGCTGCCCCACAGGCATGCACGTCTTAAATCAAACCCATAGAACAATGGTTTAGAGCATTGTTAACTAATGATTCAGGAATTTAACATTGAGCTCTGAGAGGATTGCAAATCCTGGGCAACCCGACAGAATGTTTTACTTTCTGAAAGCTACAGAACCCCATTGCCACATGCAGAAACTGGTCTGGTATTTATTGAGCTCAAATGAATAGAACTGGTTAAAAACTATCCAAAACAGGTTCTACTGTGACAACTGTTTTTTTCCTCCAAGGGGGATTTGTAACCACCTCAGAGTATAAGAGATGCTCGTAGCAAAAGATATCCAAGTGGGAGGATGAGAAGAAATGTGTCTTCTCTGAGAGTTGCTATTATTTGGAATGTATTGCCTGTAAAGGTGATGGATCTATACTTGAAGTAAAAATTACAGGACAGTGGGGAAAGAATGGGGGTGTGAATATAATTCTCTTGAAGAGCTGGCACAAAAGCAAACTGCTACATAGTTCTATATCATCCCCCGCTGTGATTTAGCTATAAAGCTTAAGTGTGAATTTTTTCTTTGCTGCAATATATTCACATTTAAATTTAGGTTTATTATTGTCACATGTACTGAGGTACAGTGGGAGGCTAGGGACCAGGCCCATGTGGTCACAGGAGGAATTTGCAAACTCCACACAAATAGCATCCGAGGTCGGATTGAACTCATGCCTCGGGCACTAAAAGACACCAGCTCTATTAGCTGTGCCACTGTGTCACCCGTCCTAGACCACGCAAACTTCACACAGACAGCACCCAAGGTCAGGATTGAAGCCAGCTCTCTGGTGCTGTGAGACAACAGATCTGCCAGCTGCGCCACTGAGTAAAAAGAAAATGGACGAGACAAACATAATAGTATACGTAATACAATCAATCCCAACTCAAGCACAGTCGGTAGAGTGAACGGATAGATACCAAATGCTGAATATCTAGATTTACAAGTGGGAAAGTGAATGAAGTATTGGGTGATTGTATCGGATTATAGTAGATTCTCCTCTGGGAACAGCATGCAAAGAGTTGCTACACTCTGGCATCATGATGGAACTAGATAGGATATTCTACCTCCACGAGAATCTAAAACAGGGTAAGAGGACCTGCTTACTTTAACACAGAGGTCAGTAACTAGAACTAGGTTAATTGGTGAAATGATTAAAGTGAAATGATTAAGAAAAAAAAAATTAATGAGAAAAGTGGTGGAGGTCTGGAATTCATTGTCAAAATTGGGGGGAGGCAAAATGCAAATCACCTGTACGTTGTCCCTGGATGAGAATCTGAACAGCCATAATCTGCAGGGCTATGGAGCTAGAGCTGAGAAGTGTGAATAAGCTATGGTTCATTTATGCCGGCATGGTCAAGATAAATAGGAAAGGTTCAGATGGGTATAGGCCAAATGCAGGCAGATGGGACACGCTTTGATGTGCAGACAAGAAAGTGCAGTTGCTGGAACCTTAAGCAAAACCACAAAGTGCTGGAGGAACTCAGTGGGTCCAAGAAGGTGAAATTTAAAAAAAACAGTAGATGCTGCCTGACCCGTTGAGTTCCTCCAGCACATTGAGTTTAGCTTTGATGTGCATCTCGGTCAGCATGGATGAGTTGGAGTGAAGGGCCTATTTCCGTGCTGTATGACCCCCACAGACAAATTGGGTTGAATGGCCCCTTTCTGTTCCCTCACATTCTCTGATTCTCTGAGACTGCAACTCATGTGGAGTTAACAGAGAAATGGAGGAGAAAAGCATAACTGTCTCAGGCAGGTGCTTGCTCAGAAGAATGATACTTCCTGGCAGCTTGTAGCTTCAAGCTGACTGGAAGGCCTGATCGTTCCTTCAATAAGCCCCATTTATTGGCAGATGCTGTATGATCGGCTGGACATGAAGATTAATGCTTGCCCACGGTGTTAGTCTCTTGTGCTGTTGTGCCAGAACTAAAAGTACATGCACAACGCTGGCATACTCTCTCAGCTACATCTTTTGAGGTGCTGCAGGTTTTTTTAATATTAGCGAACTTCACCTTCCCAAAGGGTTTCCTTTTTTTATATTCAAAATGAATTTGGCTTTTTTTTTGTTGCTTTTTAAGAGTAAGTAAGACCATGTGTTGAGGATTTTGCTGTGTGGCTTGGAATTTAAAGTTGGACCGTCTGCCAACCATACAAGCCAGGTTTCAAACAGGCTTGCTGTTTGCTCCATTGATTCAGCTCTTTCTGAAGCTGGACTTGGGGGGGTGGGAAGGAGGAGGAATAAGAGGCTTTAGCCAGCTTGAAATAGGCACCTTTCTTTGTACAGAGAGCTAGGAAACAACAAATGACAAAACCGTCCATTGCTCTCAAATATAAAAGTTATCTCAAAAAATATACACAGTTAAAACCCAAGGTGTGTTAAAGTGTTGTGGGATCTTTTCCATCAATACACACATTTTGCAGTAGTGCAGAAACAAGGAACTGCAGATGCTGGTTATTACACAAAAGGACACAAAGTGCTGGAGTAACTCAGCAGGTCAGGCTGTATCTTTGCAGAACATGTATAGGTGACGTTTGAAGTCTGAAGAAGTATCTTGACCTATCCATATTCTCCAGAGATATTGCCTGACCTGCTGAGTTACTCTGGCATGTTGTGTCTTCTTTTGTCAACCAACATCTGCAGTTTCTTGTGTCTCTAGTGCAAGGAAAGTACTACCTAACACTTCTGTTTAATTACATTACACTATTGTTCAGGATGGTAGTGCGATGGGGGGGATAAAGAAAAGCGGTGCAAAATCTATTAAGAAGCAACAAAAATGAGCATTTTAAGTAGAAATGGATATCTGACTAAAAGGTGCGGCAGTAAGCTGAAGTAATTAACTCTGTTCTGTCTGATAAAGCAGGCAAAGCCCCTTTAATTAAAGACTGCAGTAATTTTGCAAAAGCGTACGAAGGAGACTGGGTCTAATTAGTCACCCACTCAGCTATCACTCTCAGTTTTGGCACAGTTGAGCAAAAGGGTTTGAGGAATTTATAAAAGCAGAGAAAACCATAGGTCACCATTGGATTTCATAAGAAATATTAGGTTATTAATTCTGTGTAAGATAATGGGAATCAATAGAGACCATTTCTCTTTATGAAATATAACCTTCCACTGACCCAAGCGTGTCAATGCGAGTCCCCTTATTATTTTAGTGCTCCATGTAGATAGAATTTATACAAAGGAATCAAGAAATAAAAATGTGATGACCTCAGATTAAAAAATTGTATCCTTAAAGGAGTAATGAAGCTTAGGTAAAATATCCCAGAGCACATTGATAACCTCCTGTGGTAGCTGAACCCGGTTTAAACTAGTTAGTGTTGTGTTGCCTATACCTGCCAACCCACAGTACTGCTCAGATCTCAAAATTAAAATCCATCCTTATCCAACATGACCCAACCCAAAAGCATTTGCAGCCGATCACACACATACACCAATACTGAGTGAGACTCGGGGTCCATGCATAAGAAGGGCGCTCTGAGTCTGGGTGAAGTCTTTTGTCCACCGACCATGAGGACATGGGCCAGCTGACTGAGACACCCATGCAAACTAGAAGCCAACGTCAGTGTGAAGAAGGATCCCGACCCAAAACGTCACCTATCCATGTTTTCCAGAGATGCTGATTTACTCCAACATTTTGTGTCCTCTTTTGGAAGCCTACACTTGGAAACATGTACCCGATCCCGAGCTGCATTGAGAATAACAACTGATACTTGAAAATAGCCCAGCGATCCTGGGTCAAGTCTCTGCTCTACTTCCGAGCAGATCCACCCGTCAAAGCCACCACCCGCTGGCATGAATCAAAATGATGTGGATAAAGTAACAAGGTGAGTTGGTACGGAACAGCTTAACCTTGACTGAACCTGAGTGTTTTGGCACAACATGATCTAACCAGCTCCAACTTCACCTGTCAAGTGCTGTCAGACTGCCAAGCTCTAACGTAAACCCTTACTCACCATACCTGAAGGTGACATACAACTGACTGACACCACTCGAGGACAACTTCCTTAAGTTCTCAGCTGTTCACACGAGGAGCTTTCACTGAAAGGCATTTGGTCTCGCCATTGTTTGAAATATCTAGCTGTCTCTGGTGTGCCTCATTTTTGGCTATCTTCATACACTTGATATAAACACTGTTAAAAATCAAACTCACCACTTCACTTGCGATTTTCAAGAAGATAAAAAGATACTGGAACTAAATAGCTGGCAAGAGCCAAGCTGCAAAATGCAGTGTGCTTGGCAAGATCGCAATGAATCTTTCAGTACTGCATTCCCAGGAGATTACATCTCTGCAGAGATATGGACCATTAGAGTGTGTTTTGTAAATGTATCCATTTTTGACAATTGCTATGAATACAGTTGCCACAATAATAGTTCCTTTCCCTGCCTTCCTTCTCCTATTGCGGCATAGTGAAAACGGAACCAATGGTACTTTTCAGAGGGGAATTGGATATATACTTGGATAGAGGAAAGGGCAGAGTAGTGAGACTGAATGGATGTTTTTCAAAGTTTGCTACAGGTGGGATGGGCTAAGTGACCTCCTTGTGTGGTGCACAGGTTTTTGAAGAGGTGCCAATTTGCTTGCTTGGCTGGAACGGGCACCGCTCATAAGAACTAGTGTGTGGACTGGACTTTAAACATTGCACCAAAACATTGCGCCTCATGTATGCAGGATCAGTGGACGATTTCTGTACACTTGCTAATCGGGGATGTGCTTGGGTATGGTAATACTCCACTGTAATGTATGTTAGAAATTTATTTCACTGTGCGCTTGCACTTCACACATGTGACAATAAATGCATTGAATAAAAGCACCGTTGAACTTGCTCCCGATCTCACCCGAGGTACAGGTATCTATGCTCTTGGCGAATTGTTGGATATTGAACTGAAGCGACAGGCAATTCTGCCACTCCCAATTTAGGAGGACACAAGGCTAATTCCAGTATCTTTTTGCCACTTGCCTGAAACCAGACAACTCAGAACAAACTATCAATTACAGCCTGCCTACTTTGTACAACTCAGCTAATCATTACATAACATTCGTAACAGTTGTTTAAAGGGACATTCTCATCTAATACATGGTGTCCACGTGTAAAGACCTTGCTTTTACATAAGTCCTTAAACACAGAAACGATAGGAGCGGAAATGACTAATTTCACGCACACAACCCGCGATCGCATGGTGGTGCAGCGGTAGAGTTGCTGCCTTACAGCACCAGAGACCCGAGTTCAATCCTGACCATTGGTGTTGTCTGTACAGAGTTTATACGTTCTCCCTGTGATCGTGTGGTTTTCCCCGGGTGCTCCGGTTTCCTCCCACACTCCAAAGACGTACAGGTTTGTAGGTTAATTAACTTTGGTAAAGATTGTAAATTGTCCCAGGACAAGGGGTCACAGCTTAAGGATAAGGGGGAAATCCTTTAAAACCGAGATGAGGAGAACTTTTTTCACACAGAGAGTGGTGAATCTCTGGAACTCTCTGCCACAGAGGGTAGTTGAGGCCAGTTCATTGGCTATATTTAAGAGGGAGTTAGATGTGGCCCTTGTGGCCAAGGGGATCAGAGGGTATGGAGAAAAGGCAGGTACGGGATACTGAGTTGGATGATCAGCCATGATCATATTAAATGGCGGTGCAGGCTCGAAGGGCCGAATGGCCTACTCCTGCACCTAATTTCTATGTTTCTATGTTTCTATGTCCCCAGTGTGTAGAATAGTGCTAGTGTACGGGAACTGCTGGTCAGCATGGTCTTGGTGGGCCGAAGGGCCTGTTTCCGCATTGTAGCTCAAAACTAAACTTAACACAGGAGCAATGGGGGCAAATAAGAATCGGAAATGAGAATGACCAATTTCACACACATAACCCCAGTGGAAATTTAACTCAATTATTTTGGGAGAAAAGGTTATTTTCTAATTGTTTGAGGAAATCAATCAGATGCAATGATGACAGCGTCCCTTAAACAAGAAAAAAAGAGACACACGGTTGCTTGGTTGATGCGGACCAGTCAAAGGAAATACCGATTCATAATGCCTTCAAATGATAATTAACACATTCTAAGTCTTTGAATATTTGTTAATGATGTATAAAATGGCTCACAGCCGATAATGGGAATATGATTATAAATGTAATTTTGCCCCACCTCCTCGTTACGCCATCTGCTAATTATTTTCCCAGCACGAGCAATGTTGATAAAGTCATGCTATGTTGTGTGTTTTCTGGCTTGCAAGCTGTAAAATAGTGATGGAAAACAGCCTGACTTGATCATCTTGCTAAACTAGTTTCCACACTTGCACTGCAGATGGTATTCTAGATATGGCAGTTATACTTGTAATAGCTTGGAAGTTGGAAAAAAATGTCACAGGAGAGTTTTAGCATTCTTTCCTGATTTGTAATTTATGAGGCAAGTTTTAAAGGTGCAGTCTTCTTTAATTTTGCACTTAATACTTTACCTGTGTTATCTATCACTTTACCTGCCTGCTTTTCAAAGGAGCGATCACTGTCCATCAGAGGGTTTTGAGAAACGTTTTAACACAACTAGAGAAAGGATGACCTATCAATGTTGCCTTTATCTTGTTCCAAAGTGTAGTAATTCCAATTTTTTAAGCAAGATCACTGCTGCAATATGGGAAATTGCTACACTTTTCCAAAAAAAAAGAAATGTATTCATGATAATCTGGATAATCTGTTTCCAGTGATGTTGAGTGAGGTATAATTATTGGCCAGAACCTTGTTCTTTAAAATAGTGTTGTGGTATCTTTCAGTGGCGCAGCGATAGAGTTGCTGCCTTACAGCGCCATAGACTCAGATTTGATCCTGACTACGGATGCTGTCTGTATGGAGTTTGTACGTTCTCCCTGTAATCACGTGGGTTTTCTCTGGGTGCTCTGGTTTCCTCCCCGTATGTAGGATATTGCTAGTGTACGGGGTGATCGCTGGTCGGCACGGCCTTGGTGGGCCGAAAAGCCTGATTCCAAGTCTTATCTCTAGAGACTAAAGTCAAAAGTTTTATATCTTTTTTACATCTCATCTGGTTTTTGGTGTTTCCAACATAGCTGCAGTCCCCAAATGTAAGCCTTTGAAATTTCAGAAGTTCATGTTGAAGGCCTTAGTGTGGGATTTGAAATCTGCACCTCTGAAACAAAGCTACTGCTGACCTTTGAGGCTAATGTATAATGTGCTTTATGTATATTTGTTGAGTTGATTATTAAATGAAAACAAGAAATCAATAAATTGATGCATTTCATGCACTTGCACTCTAATCTGCCGATGGTAAGATTCTGATCCTGGCCTTTAGGAATCGGGTACATCCAGTCCCAGCCTAACTGGAGCAGGGAGGAGAACGCATGACCCGCATTTCTGGTCTGATGAAAATCATCTATGAACATTAGAGTAGGTTGTGATGTCTCGCACCTTGGTCAACAATCATTATAAAACAATGTATTCGTGAGGTGATGTTCCCCCATCCTCAAAGCTGTTCCAAGGTCTGGAATAAGTTGGGGAGAAAAGAATGCTAAATGAACCTAATGGCAGAATCTTTCCTGTTTATCACATTGCTTCTTTCCAAGAGCCAGAATATAGGCTGGGTAAGATCAAGCATTGGGGAAAGGGTGAAATAAACATAAAAAACAGCAGATTAAATCCATGAATGTTCTACCCCCATGGCTCTTGGCTGTAACCAGAGTCTGACAAATGACTTGTGAAAGAGAGTGATGAACCCACATTGTGCAGACACTCTTTAGTTAATCCAAAACCAGATTTCGAGGTAATTTCACACACACTAAAAAGATTGATGGTGTGGCCTGCCGTGACAGCTTGCAAATGTTTGGGAGGATTGAAAATGGCATCACGACTTGATTAAGGATGGTGCAGGGCTTCAAAGAAGTTTCTTCATTCAGTATATCTATCATTTTAATTTGCAAACTGCCTTTACAACAACTTACAGATGTTTGACCCCTGACAGAGCAGTTGCTGCTGCAGTCAAATGGGAATCACTGTGGGGAAAACAAGCTTGTGATTCTTGCCACATAATATTTTGAAATACAGTCAAGATAAACGTGTACCTGCTCCCAAGCATATTTCTCCTTCAAGTGTACAGTTCCAGTGTACGGTTAACTCCCAGTCCCATTTATTGAGACGTATAATGTGTGCAAAGCTGGTGCACATATAACATTTCCTCACAAATTAATTCACGTCTGTCACAGATCCAGGTGCATTTTTATGCCATCTGCCATCGTCTTTCAGGAACTTTTTTTTTTTGAAAAGCAAAAAAAGGTTTTTCAAAATGTAACCAGCTGTAACAAGACAAATGTTCCTTTCCAAGCTGTGACTTTTCAGTTGAAAACATTTCTTTGTAATGCAGAACTGGAGTGCGAGTGTTCTAATTAAATACAGATATTATGATTATTGAGAGTCAATTCTTTAGCAACACTACTCCGCTGTATCAAGTCCGCTATGAAACCATCATAAATGTACACCATGGATTCAAACCAGGGTGGAAATGTGTCTGGATTTCAGATCCAGTTATGATTGAAGTATGGTCACATGTCGGACACCCAACATTCCTCCTGGTAGATAAGAGTCATAGAGAGAGTTATTGAGATATGCAGTGTGGACACAAGCCCTTCAGTCCAACTTGCCTACACTGACCAACATGTCCCTTCTACACTAGTCCCACCTGCCTGGGTTTGGCCCATATCCCTCCAAACCCATCCTATCCATGTATCTGTCTAAATTTCTTTGGAAGATGCAAGGCAGGAAGCATCACAAAATGCATCAGTTATCAAGTCTTGTTTGGTATATTTTACCTCTTAAATCGTATTATTTTCATTTCAACATACATCATTTAAAAATTAACACCGGCTGCACTTCCTGTATCTCAGAGTGAACTATCTATATAGTGAATCATAGGTGCCATGCTGAAGATAGAATATGGCAATATGGATGTACCTTACATTCAATTGAGCTCCCTTTTCTTGAACTGCAGCCACTAATGTTATGATGAAAATGTGGCAATTGATTTTTGCAGGGCAAAATCCCGCTAATGAGAGCGTGATGCAGCCACATAATCTGTTTCTTTCATTTTAATTGAAGAATAAACATTAGCTGGAACATCGGAAATAACTCCCTTTTTTAAAGAGTACAAGAAGATTTCTTTTCAGTGAGTGCAGAAGGGAGTTCAGTTAAAGCCAAAGTATGGGCGCCTCCAACAAGATAACATCCCCACTCCACTGCATTGAATAAAAAGTCTATTTCTATATGCGCTTGAATCCTCAACCTTCAGACTTGCAGGAGGGAAGGCAATCAGCTAGGCCAAAATGTACACCTTACCAGGCTGACAACAGCACAACTGGGTTGGAGGGAACTGCGGATGCTGGTTTACATCAGACAGACACAACATGCTGGAGTAACTCAGCGGGTCAGGCTGCATCTCTAGAGAAAAGGAATAGGTGATATTTTGGGGTCTCAACCCTAAACGTCACCTATTCCTTTCCTTCAGAGATGCTGTCTGGCCCGCTGAGTTACTCCAGCATGTTGTGTCTATTAATGGTGTTCAACTATCAGGCTAAAGATACCTTACAATCATAAACTTCGCGTTCTAAGAAATAGTTACTTCACTGCCAGGGCTTCTGAGTTTTAAAATGGAACACTGCACAGTGACATCATTATATCATTCACAGCGTAAGCCAGTTTTATTTTTGTTAATCGTTTCTGTTCGCACATAAGTCAAATAGTAATACAGTGCTCCTGCATTTGGATTTCCTCTTCCTCTCTGTAGCAGATTTAACACCTCAAACAGCAGTTGCACAAAATTCCACTGGAGCTAACATCACCCCATCCAGCTTGGTCATTTAAAACTCGTGAACCAGGGTGGTTAGGGTCTGGAAGGGATTTGCACCTGTGATTGGCATTACAGATAACTCTAAAATCTACCTTCTTCAAAGTACACATACACGCAAACACATACACAAAAACCCAAGCTCTCCAGAAAGAAATATCTCAATAAAGAGCAGGAATCTTGTTTCAATTTTTTTGCCCTCCCAAAGTTGTTTAGTCATTAAATATTTTTTTTTAAGCACACACACGTACACACACACACACACACACACACACACACACACACACACACACACACACACACACACACACACACACACACACACGCACACACACACACACACACACACACACACACACACACACACACACACACACACTCAAGCACACATGCACGCACACATACGCATAAATCTTAGTTCTCCAGAAGGAAATACGCCCGCACTTTAACAAAGAGTGGGAACTTAGTTTGAATTATTTGCCCTCCCAATCACATTTTGCAATACCATTTTTAAAAAAAGAATTTGGGGTTTTAGTTGAAATGAAATGCCCCCCTCATGCTTGTGAACAAATCTATTCTTCCTTTTGTATGTCTTACATTAGGTTTACATGGGCAGTGGGCAGGTGCTATAGACCTGCACGGGAAGGTAGACGCTCCCGCCCCCACGAGTCTCGGGCAGATGGGGCTCGACAGCCTGGGAAGGCAGTCCATCTAGGAGAGGGAAACTCTGATTTAAAACTTCCACTGCCTTGTGGCCATATCCAGTCATGGAAAAGGCTCCTGGAGTAAACCTCAAGAAAATCCGGAGTCGGAGCCCCTAAGGCAGTTTGTCATTGTCTACAACCTCGTTCTGGCAGCTCCTGCGATGGCGCTGGTGCCAAACTGTAACGGCCCTGCTGTTCCTTTGGATCGATCAGCGACATTGAGAGGGGGGACGTGCTGCATGGGCAACAGCCAGCCCTATATATGACATCGCCCAGGCTTGCATCCGACCAGGATGCATCACCCATGGTCAGTCATGACCGAGGGGGACCTACTACATGAGGCCACATATCTGTTGCATTGGGAATGGATGGATGGAAGTAATGTTTCAACAAGACAGAACCTTTTTCTTTAGGCAATCATAACCTTTTTCCAGAGTGGAAATGTCAAAGACTGGAGGGCATAGATTTAATTTGAGAGGAACAAAGTCTAAAGGAGACATGTGGGGCAAGTTTGTATTACACAGAGGATGGTGGGTGCATGCAAAATGCTGCCAGGGGTGAAGAAGGAGGCAGATATAGTGGTGTTTAAGAGGCTTTTAGACAGGCACATGGATATGCTGGGAATGGAAGGACATGGATTATGTGCAGTCAGATAAGATTAATTTATCGACATTCTGTTCAGCACAGACATTGTGGGCTGAAGAGCCTGTTCCTGTGCTGTACTATTCTATGTTCCATAAGATCCTACACCCATCCCATCCCAACTTAACGGACCACCCGATCTTTGATTTTGCCTGTTTTTGCTTCGAGGCAGTTAATTTGGAAGATAGGAATAAAATTCCTACTTCTCCGGTTCCCATAGGCTGTCAGGGATGGACAATAAATGCTGGTCTTGCCAACAATACCCACATAACATAAATAAATAAATCAATAAATAGAAACAAATGTTACTGTTTTGCTCTAACAGTATTCAACATTCATAAGGGATCAAGTGGGTTTTTTGTTTTCCAGTTCTTTACATACCAGCTTGCTCCATTGGGCAGATTCTCAGTTGGAGCGGCTGCTTTGCTGATCAATCGATCAGGAAACATTGGAGTTTTTGAAAGAAAGTAATAAAGCTAAACTTGTGTAATTTCTTACCTGAACTTCTTACCTGAAGTTTACTAGGACATATTGTACCCTGGCCATTCTCCCTTCTCCCTTCTCCCATCACGCAAGAGGAACAGAAGTGTGACAACGCACACTTGCATTGCATTGCAAATGCATTGGAGACCCTCAGACTATCTTTAATCTGACTTTACTGGACTATCTTGCACAAAATTCCCTTCATCATGTATCTGTACACTGCGGATGGCTCAAGTGTAATCATGTATTGCCTTTCCCCTGACAGGTTAGCACGCAACAAAAGCTTTTCACTGTACCTCGGTACACGTGGCAATAAACTAAACTAAACTAAACCACTGAGACAAGGAAAAGTAGTAACAGAACCTTGAAGGGGAAAGGAACAAGTTTACCGATGATCAAAATTCCTGATGACATTTCATTATCTACATTTATATACATAACATGGTCATCAAAAGAAAGAAACACTTATGGGGGACACCCCATGGACACAGCTGTCAACACTGTAAATTCTCTGCCAAAGACATTCTTCCTCACTTGGGTGTGCTAATCGTCCAGTAATGTAGTGCACATGCTTTGTAATTTCCTTGTGCAATTCAACTCTACTCAATGTTATGGAAGGGAATTTCAAATGCCGAGTTCAATGGTCATGTGTGTTCATTCAATGTTTAGTGCAACTGACTGAGAATAAATTTCTAACCCACTCTGATTAAATGCTTGGGATCATACAAAAATAATTTCTCTAGAATCCACTATCTAAGGTTAACATAGATTCTAGTCAATATGTCTACATTCCAATCCACTCCTTGTGTGAATTTCCCTGTCACACAATGAATCCAGTGAACGGTTCTGTATCCCCACACCTCTCCCAGTGGGAACATGCATTATAAATATCACACGGCTAAATCTACTTGCGGGACTGAGCCACAGGATGCCGCTAATTGACTTGAACAACAGGTAAAGATTGTCACAAGGGGACCCAATTGATTTTGCAACTCTGCTTGGGATTTTATCCCAATACTTGGAGTCGTAAAGGCTCATAATCACTTGGTGATATGATTGCTTTTAAAAATGAATCATTCTTTATTTACCCTCATATTGGCTTTTGAGACTATGGTGTATCATACAGCACCTCTCAATAGCTTATATGCTCTGACAATATCTGGCGCACTACACAAGTTATGCCTTTTCAAATATAGATCATACTTTGCCTTTAAACTTTGCACGTCAATCACATTGGAAGTCACACAGGTAAAATATTCCACCTTCCAAACTCGGAGGAAGTATGAGGAGACACTGTGATGCCATGAATAATAATAATGCCTCTTTTTAGCAGCCATCTCTTTGCTGCTTTCAGATGTTGTAATCAAAATGTTGTTTTAAACCATAGCCTTCTTCGGTTTACATATCTAATAAGATATTTTAGGAATTCATAAGGCTCATCTCTACTGAAGCTCTTTGTAAATTTCCACCATCAGCTAAGTAAATGCCAGGGGTAAATATTTTGTTTGGATGCTGGCTATTAAATGGTGGCCTGGGGTTGGTTATAGAGCAACATTGCATGGGGAGGATAATGGACAATAATGGAATCAGCTTGGAATTCCCTCTATTAAGTTAAATTAATGCAAAATTGGGCAGGCTTCATTACAACTGCACAATCGCCTTGGTATAATACTTGCTTAGCTCCTGACCAGACAGTGTTTTATGTCCAGGGGTTAAAAGAGAAAATCTCCCACCATCTCCTGGGACGGCACAGTGGTAGAGCTGCGCCTGACAGCACCAGAGACCCGGTTCGATCTTGATCTCGGGTACTGTTTGCACGTTCTCCAAGTGATGGTGTGAGTTTTCTCCGAGTTGCCTCCCACATTCCAGAGGCGTGCGGGTTGGTAGGTTAATTGTTCTCTGTCAATTGTCCTTGGTGTGTGGTTCTAGAACTAGAAAAGAGTAATCGTTGGTCGGCATGGACTTGGTGGGCCGAAGGGCTTGTTTCCATGCTATATCTCTGAACTCTAAACTACACTTAAGCCATGATTTGACTTCTGACGTCTCTTTGTCCAACAGCTGGTCTGAGTTTAAACTAAGCCATTGAATGTATAACCTTCTTTAAAGATAGTGAAGAAAGTAATTTCATTGCAGAATCCGTAAAGCTGCAAACTATCCTTTTTATGCAAAAATTGTACCTGTGGTGAAACAGAGACAATTGACTTAGCTCAACTGCATTGCCATTCATTTGAGGGGAAAAAGCACAAACAGTATCAGTTATATCTCTTTCTGCAGACCAATCATTGCACTAAAGCCTGTCAAGAGGTAAATAACCCAATGATTTCTATATGGGGTGAAGAGTAGAAGAGCTCAGGTTAAGCCCAGGAACCCATGAGGTGTATAATTGCTAAGATAATGTTCGATGACTGAAGGGTTTGACCTACCTGGATAGAATTAATGTGGAGAGGATGTTTCCACTAGTGGAAGAGATACTAGGGCCAGAGACCATAGTCTCACAATGAAAGGACATACCTTTAGAATGAAGATGAGGAGCGGTTTCATTAGTCAGAGGGTGGTGAATCTGTGGAATTCATTGCCACAAACTGCTGTGGAGGCCAAGTCAATGGATATTTTTAAGGCGGGGATTGGCAGAATCTTGACTAATAAGGGTGTCAGGGGTTATGGGGTGAAGGCAAGAGAATGGGGTAGAGAGGGAAAGATAGATCAGCCGTTATTGAATGGCTGAGTAGACTTGATGGGCCGAATGGCCTTATTCTGCTCCTTGAACTTATTATGAACTTATGAACTTTGTGGATGGTAACTTTGGCAAGAATCATTGATCAACTTGTACACAATTAAATCAGCTTGATGCAAGGGGAATGGATAGATTTGGCACATGCACTACACTTGTGCTTACTGAGAGCGTTCTCGCTGAGTATTTTATTATTGGCAAGGTTTTTTAAATTGAGCACCAAAGGTACGGAGCCGTATTATGTTGTGGGGGATGAAACGAGTATTTTTACTATTCAATGTGTTTAAACTTTGATTATCAGTAGTAGGCAATCGATATTTATCTTTTATTTTCATGTTCTTTTCCAGCAACAGGGAGCAGCCACCAGCATTTACTGTGCTGTCGCCCCAGAGCTGGAGGGGCTGGGAGGGATGTACTTCAATAACTGTTGTCGGTGCCTGCCGTCACAGTCAGCCCAGGACGAAGCATTGGCATCCGCCTTGTGGGAGCTGAGTGAGAGCGTGATACGTGAGCGTATTGAGAGCCATTCTGGCTAACATCCAACCCTACATCCGAAGATGAGAGACCCACGAACACAGCAACAGGAAAATGTCACTCTCCCTCCCTCTCCCCCTATCTCCCTCTCTCTCCCTCTCTCTCTCTCTCCCCTTCCCTGGTTCCTTGCCTGCAATTATAAACTTGCAAGATTGATTGCACCACTAATAAAATTTAACCCTTTGAAGAACTACATCTGTGCTCTGTTGATGTATTGATCAGATTTTGCTAACTCAGAAGACATTTTGTGATTAGAACAGCCTGCTACAGAGCCTCATTACCGATGATTGTTACTAATGAATAATTATTTCTAATATTTAGCACAGTAATAGAAACTAATTTAATTTATGTACATTATGTATGTGAAAGCTGTTACTGGTCACTCCTCAAAAGGTTGATGATCATCAAGGAGGCTCTCCCTGAATCCTGGTCTATTGAGGTCATGTTGCATGTAGTTTTTAGTTCCCTATTGAACAAGACTATTTAGTTGTCTTATTAAATTTTACCCCTTTATTGCTCCACATTGTTGCATTTTCCAGCCCACTACATTTGGTGGGATCAGCCGAGATATGCTATTGAAGGTTGAATAACCACCCAGTCTATTGTGGTTCGGCTGGAGATTCAGTAACAAGGGGTTGGATCAGATTTAACTGATTTTGTTTTCCCTCTCTAAGTTACCCCTTCCTGTGCACAAGTTGTAACAGCCCAACATCACTGTACAAAGTGCTTAAAATGATGGTCAACACTAAGACCTGAAAAAAGAAAAGAAACAACTCCTTGTGTAGTATTCATGGGTGGGATTTAAGTAATGGAACAAGATCCAGATAATGGAGCTGCAAACCTCTCTACTTAATGCTGTTTCAAGCAACAACCAAACAGCCTTATCTATAAAAGGATTCAACCACTCATTGAATCTACGATTGTAGGGGCCTTAGTTATGGAACTTCAAGTGCAGGGACTTCCAAAGGGTGATAAGAGCAAAATACTGCAGATGCTGGGATTCCGAAATTAAAAAAACAGAAGATGCAGGAGATACTTAGCAAGTCAAGCAGCATCTATGCAGAGAGAAAGAGAGAGCTCGAAACAAGACTTGGCATTTCAGGTCAATTGCATAGTGTCAAAATGAACACAAGATAACAGTTGTGATGAAAGACTTGAAATGTTATGTCTGTTTCTACCTCCACAATGTTACCTGACCTGTAAGTATTTCCAACATTTCCTATTCTCCATTACAGATAATAGCTAAATGCACTCAATTGATTGCAATTGGCATTTGCTATTGTTTGTTTAAGTAAGATTAGTGGACGAGATTCTGTCTCGTTGATGCCAAAATGTGACCTTGGACAGTCAAAGGAAAAGGGATGTATTTTAAAATGTGCTGTTGGATTTCAATGTGCCAGTTCAGTCTTTTTCTAGAGAGAACTCCAAAACCCAGAACAAATACTGGCATGCTAAATTCCACAACAAACCCTTACTGGGGCGAGATATTCGTTACATTTTCTTTTGTTGTGATTGAAATATAATGTTTGAACCAAAAATCAACACAATTTATTTTAAAAAATCCTGCAGTCATCTCTGTATTGACGTGCTACTAATGCAGAGTCCGGTGGGTTGGACCAGCTCTTGTTTACCTTAACCTATTTGGAATCCAATAGACTAATAGAGTGGCCTCAGAGTCTCCCTTTGTGACTACCCGTAATCTAACGTCAATCACAATTACTGTGAGAATCGGAAGCACTGTTGAAATATATGAATATATCAAAGAAGCCTAAGTATATACACAAAGTGTCATCAGCGACTGTGGGTCTGAGATCAAGAAGGGTCAGTAACTCTCTCAGCTTGGTCTTCATTCACAGATTAAGACTGCTTCGCCGATGCACACACAGTTTTTTTTTTAAGGTTCTTTTTCTTTGCTCAGTTTTTCTTAATAAGTAATGCCAGCATCTTGTCAGTTGTGTGCGTGGTGTGTTTTGTTAAATACTGTCACTGTTTTTTAATCAAACATCATGCGTGTGTGTGTTACATGTGTAAATGTTGTGTGTGTGTGTGTGCGTGTGTGAATGTGTGTACGTGTGTGCATGTGAAAGAGAGAGAGACCTGAATGAATAGTCATCTTCATTTGTTCTTTGCTATCCTCTCTTTAAAAAAAATTGAACGAGGAAAAAACTAAACTAGCCAAAGTAGTCTTGAGAACGCTGCTGTGGTGGTTGTCTTTCTCTTTGCTGATTCTTTCTGTCAGAGGTTTTGTGCTTTATGGCGATCCCTGGGCTGCAGGGAAAGTTCCGATCTAAGCAATCAGCATTCCAGCATCATGTTTTCTGCAGAGAAAGAAAAATGGGAAAATCAAAGCACTGAACAAGGGCCTGTGAAAAGATCCTGCCCTTAAAATGTAACACAATACCACAGCAGGAGTAATATAGAATTAACATTAACCATTCGATAGCAAGCTTACAACTTCCTGTGCAAGAAGGAACTGCAGATGCTGGTTTAAACCGAAGATGGACACAAAAACTGGAGTAACTCAGCAGGACAGGCAGCATCTCTGGAGAGAAGGAATGGGTGACGTTTCGGAAGAAGGGTCTCGACCCGAAACGTCACCCATTCCATTCCTAACTGACCAGAGAGGTCAGAAATAGAAGTTGGCTGTAATGTTGGTTAGTTTCACAATTCCTAATTGGCCCACTGAAAATCATTGACGTTCTTATTTAAGGAGAGTATATACTTGCAAAGGGGGGCAGTTCAGAATAGTGTGGTACAAAATGGTCTTTTTGTGAGTAATGATAAAGGTGGCAGCGCCTATGCTCATTGGGGTTTTTGAAGAATGAGAGCAAAACAGAAAGTACTGGAGTATTACACCTGTACTAGGTGGTAGAGGTTGTGAGTTTGGAGCAGTGTTTGGTCAGATTATATGAGAGTTAAAAAGATGCAGGAACAATGAATTTGAGGTAGATTTCCAGAGCTTGCTTAAAACAAAGTAGTCCACAGTGGGGTATTGAAAATGGTAGGTCTCTATATGGACTGAATTGTAGGAGTACTGACATCTCTCTCAGGAGTAAGTTAAGGCAAACATTTGAGAGACAAGTTGGAAATGTTTTTAAATGTTGCTACTGCAAGGGAAAGAGTCCATTAGCTCTCTTGCACTAGGATGGAAAGATTTTTGTGTGAATCAAGGCCCAAACCCTTAGAACATTGAACTGTACAGCACAGGAATGGGCCCCTCGGTCCACAATGTTTGTGTTAAACACAATGCCATGTTAAACTGATCTCATCTGCCTATAAATAATACATATCCTTCTATTCCCTCTCACAGCCTACTAAACGCCACTATCGTATCTGCCTCCACCACCACCCCTGGCAATACATTCCAGGCCCCCACCACACTCGGTGTAAAAGACTTACCCCGCATATCTCCATTAAACTTTCCCTCTCTCACCTTATAGTTATGCCCTCTAGCGCTGGACATTTACAGCCTGGGAAAAAGGTTCTGACTGTGTACCTTATGTATACCTCTCATAATTATATAGAATTCTATCAAGTCTCCCCGCAACCTCCGACATTCCAGACAAAACGACTTGGATGAGCTGCAGTATATTGGAGGCTAGGAATGGGAAAAGTGAAGTCTCCGTGTGACAAATGCATAGAGTTACCCTTCAGATGGTCTGTGGGGGAGCTCATGGAGAAAGTGGGAGGACCATTTGAAAATAAAGATGGTTAGTTAGTTAGTTTAGTTTAATGTCACGTGTACCAAAGTACAGTGAAAAGCTTTTTGTTGTGTGCCAACCGGTCATCGGAAAGACTATACATGATTACAATCGAGCCATCCACAGTGTACAGATAAATGAGGGAATTTTAGGTTCAAGATATGGTGACCGTGGATGATGTTATGTAAAAAAGCTTTAATGTTTCAACAGTTATCCACATTCAAAGGGGCTTTGTAATAAAGCACAAATCATGTCTTATACCACTATGGCCCGAAGGTTTGTCTATTTGTGTGCTGTATTGCTCCATGACTAGATGAGGTACTAATACTAGGTCTAATATTGAAGTAATATGGAACAACATGTAATCAAAATGAGTATTACCACTAGCTTGAGAATTAAACAAGTTCAATTATTGTCAAAGGATTGTGATGAGACCCCTTTTAAATGATAAACTATTGATTTTATTATGATTTTGTGTTCCATTGTAACATATAACCATATAACAATTACAGCACGGAAACAGGCTATCTCGGCCCTACAAGTCCGTGCCGAACAATTATTTTCCCTTAGTCCCACCTGCCTGCACTCATACCATAACCCTCCATTCCCTTCTCATCCATATGTCTATCCAATTTATTTTTAAATCATACCAACGAACCTGCCTCCACCACTTCCACTGGAAGCTTATTCCACACCGCTACCACTCTCTGAGTAAAGAAGTTCCCCCTCATGTTACCCGTAAACTTCTGTCCCTTAATTCTGAAGTCATGTCCTCTTGTTTGAATCTTCCCTATTCTCAAAGGGAAAAGCTTGTCCACATCAACTCTGTCTATCCCTCTCATCATTTTAAAGACCTCTAAGACCCCCCTTAACCTTCTGCGCTCCAGAGAATAAAGACCTAACTTATTCAACCGTAACTTATTTCTCCGTAACTTAGTCAACATGTGCTTACAATGGATGATGTCAGGGAGAAATGGATAAATTAATAGAAGTGGACATGGTCATTGAATGCACTGCCTCAGCATTATTTTAATTGTGGTCATTGGTCTTAGAGCTTGGTGCAGCTGGTAGAGCTCACAGCAGCAGAGACCCAAATTCGATCCTGACCTTGGCTAGAGTCTGTGTGGAGTTTGCACGTTCTCCCTGTGCCCGTGTGGGTTTCCTCCGGGTGCTTCGGTTTCTTCCCACATCCCAAAAACGTGTGGGTTTTTAGGTTGGAAGAAAGAAAGAATGGATCGACTGGGCTAAATATTCACTGGAATTTAGAAGGATGAGAGGGCATCTTATAGAAACACATACAATTCTTAAGGGATTGAACAGGCTAGATGCAGGAAAAATGTTCCCGATGTTGGGGGAGTCCAGAACCAGGGGTCATAGTTTAAGAATAAGGGGTAGGCCATTTAGGACTGAGATGAGGAAAAACTTTTTCACCCAGAGAGTTGTGAATCTGTGGAATTCTCTACCACAGAAGGCAGAGGCCAATTCACTGGATGTTTTCAAGAGAGAGTTAGATGATTTTGGATGATCAGTCATGATCATATTGAATGGTGGTGCTGGCCTACTGCACCTATTTTCTATGTTTCTATGTTTTCTATGTTAATTGTCCTCTGTAAATTGCCCATAATGTGTAAGAAATGGATGTATAAGTTGGAGGACATAGAGCTCGTGTGAATGGTTGATCGATGGCCTGCATAGATCCAGTGGGTTGAAGGGCCTATTTCCACGCTGTATCTCCAAACAAACAAATTTAGGGTAGATTCCCCAAGATCTCATTGTAGTTGATTTAGACCATTCGTAATGTGGTGCTGGCTCGAAGGGCCGAATGGCCTCCTCCTGCACCTATTTTCTATGTAATATAGAAAAGGCATATATCCCACAGGAGAACCATTGGAAAAAAATAATATTAGAATTAACTTTATGACAAAAATATTTAAGAATTATATTTATGAATCATGGCAAATCTATCGCAAGGTAATTGTGATTAGACTATTTGTTCTTTCTCATCTACCAGCCCAAGCCTTTTTTATCTTACAACTGTTTGTTTGTTAAAGTTGATGAAGGCATCTGCAACAGATTAAATGTCAGATGTGAACAAATCCTGCTATATCTCTGGAGCTATTAGGAAGGTTTCAGCTGCCATTGCAACATCTCTTTACTGAAGATAAATAAAATGTCAGAGCTGAGATGAGGGAGATTTACCCACACCTCGCACGGCTGGAGAAAATAGCTCTTAACTTAGTCAGCAGGCGTTCCTTGCCATTATTTGCAATGGCTGTGTCAATTGAACAGTCTGTGTAAAGATTCCTGTTGAATGGATCGACTGGGCTTATATTCACTGGAATTTATTAGGTTGAAAGGGGATCTTATAGAAACATATACAATTCTTAAGGGATTGGACAGGCTAGATGCAAGAAAAATGTTCCACATGTTGGGGATGGGGTCCAGAACCAGGGGTCACAGTTGAAGAATAAGGGGTAGGCCATTTAGGACTGAGATAAGGAAAAACTTTTTCTCCCAGAGAGTTGTGAATCTGTGGAATTCTCTGCCACAGAAGGCAGTGGAGGTCAATTCACTGGATGATTTCAAGAGGGAGTTAGATAGAGACCTTTGGGCTAACGGAATCAAGGGAAATGGGGAGAAAGCAGGAATGGGGTACTGATTTAGGATCATCAGCCATGATCATATTGAATGGCGGTGCTGGCTCGAAGGGCCGAATGGCCTACTTCTGCACCTATTTTCTATGTTTCTAACCCTTTGAATGCCGATGTGTGAGGAGAAGGTAATGGTTGAAACCAGGTTAAACCAGGCAGGCGTAGAAACAAGGCACTGCAGATGTATATGAAAAAGGACACAAAATGCCAGAGTAACTCAACGGGTCAGGCATCATTTCTAGAGAACATGGTTGGCGACGTTTCAGGTCAGAACGCTTCTTCCTACAATAAAGGACACAAAATGCAGGAGTAACTCAGCGGGTCAGGCAGCATCTCTGGAGAACACGGATAGGTAATGTTTCGGATCGGATCCTTCTTCCTACTATAAAGGACACTAGTGCTGGAGTAACTCAGCCGGTCAGGCAGTATCTCTTGGAAAAACTGATACGTGAGGTTTTGGGCGAGGATCCTTCTTCCTACAATAAAGGAGACAAACTACTGGATTTCTGTCACACCCTCTCTTATTGCTCCCCTTTGTGATTTTGACTGAAGGGTCCCAACCCGAAACATCACCTATCCATGTTGAAAAGACGATCCTATGAGCAGTGCAAGTAAAATCATGGGAAATAGATTGGGCGAATGCACAAAGTCTTTTATTCATGGTAGGGAAATCAAGAACCAGAGAATATTGGTTTACAGTGAGTGGGACAAGAATTAATAGGAACCTGAGGGGCAACTTTTTCAATCAGAGGCTGGTGGGTATATGGAGCAATCTGCCTGACGAGGTTGTTGAGGCCGGTACAGTAGCAACCTGTAAAAGACACTTGGACAGATATGTGGATAGGTAAGGTTTAGAGTGATGACCAATTGTTGGCAAATGGGGAATCTTGGCTGGCATGTACGAGGTCCTTATGCCCCTGTCCCACTAAGGAAACCTGAACGGAAACCTCTGGAGACTTTGCGCCCCACCCAAGGGTTCCGTGCAGTTCCTGGAGGTTTTTGTCAGTCTCCCTACCTGCTTCCACTACCTGCAACCTCCGGCAACCACCTGCAACCTCCGGGAACTGCACGGAAACCTTGGGTGGGGCGCAAAGTCTCCAGAGGTTTCCGTTCAGGTTTCTGAAGTGGGACAGGGGCATAACGCTCTGTTTCCTTGCTGTTTGACTCTATATGTACATAAATGGCTTCGTAATTTTGAGCAAACATTCGTGTTTGAAACCACAATAATTTTCTCAACTTATAGATGGACAGGACAAAGGGCCTGTAGATGACAGGCCTGGCACAGGGTAATCTGATGATGGCAGCTGCCTCTGTTGGTGGGTACAGGGTGGCACAGTGGCAGTACTGCTCCCTTACAGCGCCAGAGACTCAAGGTCGATCTTGACAACGGGTGCTGTCTGCATGGAGTTTTATATTCTTCCTGTGACCATGTGGGTTTTCTCCGAGTGCTCCGGTTTCCTCCCACATTCCAAGTGCATACAGGCTTGTAGGTTAATTGGCTTCAGTAAAATTGTAAATTGTCCCTAGTGTGTAGGATAGTGTTAGTGTGCGAGGTGATCGGTCGTCAGTGTGGACTCGGTGGGCTGAAGGGCCTGTTTCCGTGCTGTGTCTCTAAAGTCTGAAGCTGGCTAATGGAAGGATCCTAACAAGGGTTTGCAGACATCGTCAATGTTCTACAATGGCACAGACCCAGACATCCCCCAGATCTCTGCCACAGAGCCTTTAGACTTTAGATGTGGCCACTTATCTTTCTCAATCTGTCAATGTGAATGGACGGAAAATGGTCAACTAAACAGCAGTGAAATTGAAACCCGAGTCAAGATGTTGGGGTGGCAAGCAAATGTAATTACATTGAATTACAGAATAAAAACAGGCCATTCGGCCCACATCAGCAGTGCCAACGTCTATCTTGCACTTGTGGCTGCTCCCTTGCTATCTCATCCTGTCCTACCATTCCCATCTCCCAATGTTTCTCCACAGAGCACTTCTGAAGCTTCCCTGTAAATGTACCTGTGCGGCTTGCTCCATCTGCACATACATTAAACAGAAATAAACCCGAAAGCAAGAGATGATGTGACTTTACATTCTAGCAGCTGTGATTTTGCCTAATCCCTGCAGTCACCTCATTTGGATCGTCAAGTTAGAAATGTAAAAATGTGGCATGCAACTTCAACCTGACATTCATTGTGAAGAATGATTTTTAAAATCTAGCCGAAAGCCTGTGTTAGCTACAAGCTGGAGACAGGGAAATGTGTTCACTTCGAGCAGAGCAGTTATAAACCTGTCGGGATGTTATGGATGCCCCAGTGATAGAGAATCTTGCCACTATTTGCTGAATATTGAAGGAAGGTAGCTAATGGTGTGCAACATATAAACCTGTTGTGGCTATCATCCATCTGTCTGTGTGGAAGTGAATAGCGGCAGACTCTGATAAAATGAATTTTTAGCAGGTTTAAATCTGGTGAATGCCTCTTTAGAAGCTATTGTCGACCATTAACTGTGGTCAGGCGAAAAACATTTCAGCAAAAAAAAACACACACAAAGAAGACAATGCATACAATAAGCCTGTTATCCAGCTAATGGAAGTTAACCCTTCGAAGAGATTACTTGTTAATTCCAGGCCTGTGCTGAGTTGACAGGTTGTGACCGGAAAAGCAAATCTGGGTGTTACCCCTTGCGTCAGTGCCTTGGAGCCCAGAGAGACGATGGTTTGTTGCTAGATAGCCAGAATTTCCACGTGATTAGCTTCAGCGGTCTAAATGGCGTGATGTTATCCCATGCTTGGATTGCATGCATTTTCCAGCAGTGGAAAGTCAAAGAATTGGAGAGAGATACAGCATAGAACCTGGCCCTTCGGCCCATCGATTCCACGCTGACCATCAACCACGCACATTCAGAGATTCTGTCTGACCCGCTGAGCTACTTCAGCACTCTGCGTTCTATACAAGATTCCAGCATTTGCAATCTCTTGTATCTCCATTTCACTGTGCCACTGTGATCAATATTTTCCTGAGATGCTGCCTGACCTACTGACTTACTCCAGCACTTTGTGTTCTACATAAGATTCCAGCATCCGCTGTTCCTCTGTAAACATTAATACCAGTCATACAGAATCCCATTTTTTATTCTCATCAGCTCCATCCAGTATCTATCACTGACGTACCCAAAGGGGCAATTTACAATGTAGAAACAAGGAACTGCAGATTTACAAAAAAAAACCACAAAGTGCTGCAGTAACTCAGTGCGTCAGGCAGCATCTCTGATGACATCACCCATCCTTTTTTTCCAGAGGTGCTGCCTGATCTGCTGAGTTACTCCGGCATTTTGTGCCTATCTTCAGTATAAACCAGCATCCTTTCTATACATCTCTGATGAATATGGATAGGTGACATTTTGGGCCAGGACCCTTCTTCAGAATGATTGTAGAGGGTGGGGGCGAAAGAAAGATGGAAGAGAGAAGGGGCAGGACAAAGTGTGGCAAGTAATAGGTTGTTGATGCAGGTGAGGAAGGGTTTTTGATGGGCTGATGGTTGGGCAAAGGCCAGAGATGAAAATACAGAAGATGTGAAACAAAAGGATTTAAGAATGCAAATTGTGAAGCTAGAGGAAGGAATGTAGGTGGAAGGGAAAGGGGTAGAGGAGAAACAGGTGCAAGTCTAGATGGGGCACAGAAGGCAGAGCCGGGGGGGGGGTATATGAAGGGAGATGGACACAGTTATGTAGTTACCTAAAATTGGAGAAGTCAATGTTCACACCGTTGGGGTGTTAGCTACTCAAGAGGAATCTGAAGTGTTGTTTGCAAGGTGACAATAGGCAACCTACAACGGCCAATTCACCTGCCAACCTGCAAGTCTTTGGAAACCAGAGCATCCAGAGGAAAGTCATTGGTCACAGGAACAATGATCAAAATCCACACTGATGGGATCGAACCCGGGTCTTTGATGCTGTGAGGCAATCCACCAGCATAATCAAGGAAGAGTCGAACCCCGGCCCCTGTATCCTTCTATACGCCTGATTAAATGTCCCTTAGATCCTCTTAGACAGAGTGATTGTACCTGACTTCACCACCTCCTCTGGCAGCAGTCTCTATCATCCACTCTTTGTGTAAAATGCTTACCTTTCAGATCCCCTTTAAAATCTCTTCCTCTCACCTGAAACCTATTCCCTCGTGATTTTGACCAAGAAGTGAACAGAGCGGTTGGTGAAGATTTAAGCACTAGACCTGCAGAAGTGCAACATATTTTGTTATGGGAAATAGGAGAAACTCAAACCAAGTTGGTAGAGCGGTGAACTCACAGCGCCAGAGACCCATGTTCGTTCTTGCAACGCACGAACAGAAACTGCTCAGCATAGGAACAAGCCTTTCAGCCCACAGTGTCTGTGCCAGACCTGATGCCAAGAAAAAAACTGCCCAATTTGCCTGCACATGACCCATATCGCTATCTGTGTGGAGTTTGCACGTACCAAAGACGTGCAGGTTTGTAAGTTAATTGGCCTCTGTAAATTGCCCCAAGTGTGTTGGGAGTGGATGTGAAAGTGGAATTACATAGAACTAGTGATAATGGGTTGATCGACGGTCAGAGTAGACTCGGTGGGCAGTTTACAGATCCATGCTGGATCTGTAAACTGTACAAAATCACGACTTTAGGAATAGACCAGGTAAATGCACAGTCTCTTTCCCAGAGTAGGGGAATGGAGAACCAGAAGACATGGGTTCAAGGTGAGGGAAAGATTTAATAGGAATCTGAGGGGTAACATTTTTATTACACAAGGGGTGGTAGGTGTATGGAATGAGCTGCTAGAAGAGGTAGTTGAGGCAGGTGCTCTCGCAACATTTAAGAACCATTCAAACAGTTACATGGATAGAACAGGTGTCGAGAAATATGGGCCGAATGCAGGCAGGTGAGACTAGTGTAGATGGAACATATTGGCCCATGTGGGCAAGTTAGACTGGAGTGCCTGTTTCCACACTGTAAGACTCTATGACTCTACTAACAAAAATATCAACATTACTTTCTGTTTGCAAATCAAGTTAACTGGAAGTTTGAATTAATTGAATGTTACAAATGAACCACATTCAAGAAAGCTGTGTCAGCACTTGAGGTTATAGGGGAAATCTATGAGGATGTTGGCAGGACTAGGGAATTGAAAATAAGGAAGCTGAGGGGAAAAGATAATTGAATGATATAAAGTCATGAGAGGCCTGGATAAATTGGAATGAAAAATGCCAGTAACTATTGGCAAGAGAGACGCAAGATAGTTGGCAAAAGGATTTGTAAGGGAGGGGCTGAGGAAATTTTGTTTCAGCCAGAGAATAACGGAGGTTCAATCTCATTGCATGAAAGGGTGTGTTAGATGCCTTTTCATGTGCCTTAATTTACAATGCAGCACAATGGCACAATGCTGGAGTTGCTGCCTTACAGCAACACGGGTTCAATCCTGACTATGGGTGCTGTTTGTACGGAGTTTGTGTGGTCTCCCCGTGACCACGTGGGTTTTCTTGGGTTGCTCCGGTTTTCTCCCACATTCAAAAAGACCTGCAGGTTTGTAGATTAATTGGCTACTGTAAATTAACCCGAATGAGTAGGGCAGAAGTGTACTGGTAATCGCTGGTTGGAGTAGAATCTGTGGGCCTGCGTTCTCGCTGTATCTATAAACTAAGCTGAAGTAAACTGGAAATTAGGAATAAATAGGATACTATCTTGTTGGCCAACATACACTCAGTGGGCCAAATATATTTTATCTGTACAGCAAATTTAAGCAATTCCAGGCAAGGTGCATGGATTGATTAATAGAAGCCTTCTGAATCTTAGAATAGAATTCCACCTTTATGTTCACTCAATCAGCATTTAGCCTTTTGACAAAATGCCAATAAACTGAAAGCCTTTGCTAACAGTTCAAAGCAAAAGGACACTGATTGGAGAGTGTGAGAATCTATCGCATTATACAGAATAACACCATCCACAGGAGACCATGGTAAAATAATTATGTTGCAATTCTTAAGCAGAATTATAATGAAATAAAAACAACAATGTGCTATAATTCTGTTTATCCCACTTTACTCTAAATACACCACAATGTTCCAATGTCGGTGAGAGATTAGGAATAAGATTAATGGTCAGTAAAAGTGGCGTGGGTTGCAAACCCATTTAAGAGTTTAATTTTTAACAATGTCATTCATCAAGTTCAGTTGTAAGTTTAAACCTAGATGAGTGCCTTCACATTATAGAGATATAGATGGTAATTGAGAAAACAAGTCAAAGGATAACAAGAGATAATAGAGAAGGGAAATTTAATGCTTAAATTATGATTAAAACTGAACAATGCAACTCATTTGCAGCCATTGCAATGTTTCCCTTTGTCCATTGACTGACCATAGAACACAGAACATAGAAAAATACGGCAGGGGAACAGGCCCTTCAGCGCACAGTGTCTGTGCTGGACTTGATGCCAAGATAAACCAATCTAATCTGCCTGCACAGGGGTGTCGGGAGTTATGGGGAGAAGGCAGGAGAATGGAGTTAGGAGGGAGAGATAGATCAGCCATGATTGAATGGCATAGTAGACTTGATGGGCCGAATGGCCTAATTCTGGTCCTATTACTTCTGACCTTATGCACATGATCTGTACCCCTCTCCCTCCCCCTGCTCTGCATATCCATGTGCCGATCAAATAGCATTTTAAATGGCACTATCGTATCTGTTTCCACCTCCACCCCTGGCAGTGCGTTCCAGGTGTGAAAATAACACTTGCCACACACATCTCCTTTCAAATTGTCTCTTCTCACTTTAAAGCTATGACCTTTGACATCCAGGGGAAAAAAGGGTTCAATCTGTCCACCCTATGTATGCCTCTCATCATTTTATATACTTCTACCAGGTCTCCCCTCATGCTTCTGCGTTCTAGAGAAAACAATTTGAGTTTCTCCTTGTCACTAATACTGGGACGAGTTCATTCTCTCCTTGCTAGGACTGGAAATATACAATGAAGAGCAGTGCAGAAATATCCACAGTCACAGTCCGTGATACTCAAAGATGCTGAGCTGTATTTTCTGTGTTTTCTCAGGCAAAGACTAATCAAACCATAGAATGTAATGGTACTGATAAGGATCATTCAATCTATCAACGTTGCTTTAGTATTTTTCCTATATTTTATCAACTCACTTTAATCCCACTCTTTTACTCATTCCCCATACGTGCGCATTAATGCTTCCTTTTCAAAAAACTATCTAAATCACTTTTAAAAGATTTTATGGGTACTCTTTCAAAGACAGCGAATGGCAGGGATTTATATATTCTAACCAAGATGAATATAAATAGCTTTATTCAAACCTCCTCATTAATTTCTATCTTAAGTTAGCATGGGCTACCAATTTCATTATAGTGAAAGGAAGGTAATCTGATGAAAGGTCATTGACCTGAAACATTAAGGGAGGCCTAATGGCAAGGTAGCACTTGTTTGCCATTGTTCCAGTGACCTGGGTTCAATCCTAACCTCCGCTGCTGTTTGTAGAGTTTGCACATTCATTGAAACCTATGGATATGAAAAGCCTAGATAGAGCGGGCATGAAAAGGATCTTTCCAGTAATGGGAGAGTCAAGAACCACAGGGCACACTCAGAATAAAAAGACGTACCTTTAGAATGGAGATGAAGAATTTCTTTAGCCAGAGGGTGGTGAATCTGTGGAATTCATTGCCACAGACGGCTGTGGAGGCCAAGACATTGGGCATTTTTATAGCAGAGATTGATGAGTTCTCGATGCGGAACAACGTCAAAGGTTACAAGGTGAAGGCGGTAGAATGGGGTTGTGGGATAAATAGATCATCCATGATCGAATGACGCAGAAGATGAAGGGCTGAATGGCCTAATTTTGCTCCTATGTCTTATGGTCATTCTCCCTGTGCCCATTAGGTTTCTCAGAGGTGCTCCATTTTTCTCCCATATTACCATAGTAAGTGAGTTGAGAGGTTGATTGGTGAGTGTAAGTTGTGGAGGTGACTGTGAAATCTGGGCGGGGGTGAACAGGGATGTGGGGTGAATGAAGAATTGGATCCAGTGTAAGGTTAGCCTAGACAAGGTTAGTCTAGACAAGGTTAGTCTAGACAAGGTTAGCCTAGACAAGGTTAGTCTAGACAAGGTTAGTCTAGACAAGGTTAGCCTAGACAAGGTTAGCCTAGACAAGGTTAGTCTAGACAAGGTTAGTCTAGACAAGGTTAGCCTAGACAAGCTTAGCCTAGACTTAGCCTAGACAAAGTTAGTCTAGACAAGGTTAGTCTAGACAAGGTTAGTCTAGACAAGGTTAGCCTAGACAAGGTTAGCCTAGACAAGGTTAGCCTAGACAAGGTTAGCCTAGACAAGGTTAGTCTAGACAAGGTTAGCCTAGACAAGGTTAGTCTAGACAAGGTTAGCCTAGACAAGGTTAGCCTAGACAAGGTTAGCCTAGACAATATCTGAATGGTCTGCTTGGACTTGATTCGTTGAAGAGCCTGTTTCTGTGCTGTATTTCCTTATGACTTTCTCTGCTTTAGTTTTAGTTTTGTTTATTATTGTAATGCCTACTGAGGTGCAGTGAAAACTTTCTTTGTTGTGTGCTATCCAGTCAGTGAAATGACGATACGTGATTACAATCAAGTCGTCCACAATGTACAGATACGGGATGAGGGAAATAATGTATAGAGCGGGATAAAGTCCAGTAAAGTCCGATTAAAGATAGCCCACAGGTCTCCAATGAGGTAGATGGTAGCTCAGGATCGCTCTCTAGTTGTTGATAGGATGGTCGACCTAAAGGTGGGAATTTTATTTCAACTTTCACAACTCCCCTCACTGTTCTCTCCAGGTTTGGTCTTTACATCAATGGTGCCTTGTCTCTATCGGTCACCTGTGTGCAGTGGGTAGGCTAGATTGATTGGAAATGTCCATGGGGGTCTATTGCTCTGATTCATTGCATTTTGTGGCACCGCTTTCCCACCTGGAAAAATTATTAACCATTTATAAAAGTGATGGTAAAGTGTAGGGCAATTACTATTAATTATATGCACATGGGGCAGTGAGATCTACTCACAAGGACAATGTGAAAAATTCATATTTTTAACCCATCCACCCTCTCTACTGATCACCCTCTGTGATCCCTGCTGCTCTCTGGCTCGACAACCATGTTCTGGCCCAGATACACCACCTATTACCTGCTCTTGGTCTCCCTTCTACATAGATACATAGAAAATAGGTGCAGGAGTAGGCCATTCGGCCCTTCGAGCCTGCACCGCCATTCGATATAATCATGGCTGATCATCCAACTCAGTATCCTGCACCTGCCTTCTCTCTATACCCCCTGATCCCTTTAGCCACAAGGGCCACATCTAACTCCCTCTTAAATATAGCCAATGAACTGGCCTCAACTACCTTCTGTGGCAGAGAATTCCAGAGATTCACCACTCTCTGTGTGAAAAATGTTTTTCTCATCTCGGTCCTAAAAGTTTCCCCCTTCTGGCCTTCTTCTCCCTCCACCCCCTCCAATTTTCCTCCATTTTGTATGTGGCCTCAGTCTAGCAATGGAGGAGGCCCAGGACAGAAAGGTCAGTGTTGGAAAGGGAAGGGGAGTTGAAATTGTTAGCAACCAGGAGATCCCACAGGCCTCCTCCCACAGGTAAGTGTTCAGCGAAATGGTCGCCCAGTCTACGTTTGGTCTCACCGATGTGCAGGAGCCACTGCAGAGATGCTGCCTGCCCTGCTTAGTTACTTCAATGCTTTATGTCCTTGTGTGTATTGACCAGCATCTGCAGTTCCTTGTTTCGACACTTCTAATTCCTTACAATCTTCTGACTCTTTAGAAGCACAGAACAGCCATGAAACAAATGGGATCGCCTAAAATGACTTCTAATTTGCCATGAACAGTGTTCCCGAATTTAGTTAAGCAGCACAATGTGCCGGACAAATATCCTAGAAGAATATTGGGATAAGAACCATTCAATCCTCCCATGCTTTTTTTCCCATCAGACCATTTCTTGATGACTGAGGTACCCTCTGCATGCTCTCTCAGGATAAGTCGAGCAAGAGGGCAATTTTAAATCCTAGCTAAGATCTCATATAGATTAGTTTAATGTATTCAAGGCTTACTGTCAACTGAAGTTGCAGAAGAAAGCACAGGGACCGCCCTAAGTTAAATCCTACCAGATAATGGCCGTTATGGGATTATTGCCATTAGAAGTAATTTCTGATGAAAAGATTCATGTGAAAAGTTAATTCTATCTGCTGTGTCCCAGAACCTGCCTGATTTGCTGGTTCTATTTTGTTTCGACTTTATTCAAAGAAAATTTGTAACCTCGGAGTTGAAAACAGCAGTCAGACAGAAGGCAGGTAGGAACTAGTCAATTCAAATTTGCTTTCGTGTTTTCCCGATATTTTACTTACTGCAATCTAACCCTCATTCATTCCTCACATGTTTGCAATAAAGATCCCTTTTCAAGCAGAGTTAATCAGATTAAGATGTCATAGAGGGTCCTAGAGCCTTACTGTGTGGAAAAAGGAACTTTGGCCCAACTCGCCCTCACCTACCAACATGTCCCATCTACATTACTCTCATCTCCCTGTGTTTGGCCCATATCCCTCTAAATCAATCCTATCCATGTAGTTGTCTCAATGTTTCTTAAACGTTGTGAGAGTACCTGCCTTACCGACCTCCTCTGGCACAGGGCCTGTACTCGTTGGAGTTTGGAAGGATAAGGGTGGACCTCATTGAAACATAACAAGTAGCAAAAGGCCTGGATAGAGTGGATGTGGAAAGTATGTTTCCACTAGTCAGAGAGTCTAGGACCAGAGGCCATAGCTTCAGAATAAAAGGACGTACTTTTAGAAAGGAGATGAGGGGGAATTTCTTTAGTCAGAGGCTGGTGAATCTGTGGAATTAATTGCCACAAAAGGTTGTGGAGGCCGCCAATGGATATTTTTAAAGGCAGAGATTGACATATTCTTGATTATGTCCGAGACCCGGAGGTAGCGGCGCTGGGAACGGCTGCGGCTCGCCTGCAGTCCGTTTGTCTTTTACTTTTTTGTGTTGTTTTTTTTCGTTTTGTCTAGTTATGTTTTTGGTTTTATAGGCTGTGTTTATGTGGGGAGGGGGGTGGGGGGTGAAACGGGGGCTGCTGTCACTCCCTTCGGGGGAATACGACCTTTTTGTCGTATCCCCCTTCTTTGCCTCCGTCTACGCTGAGGCCTAGCGGAGTCAGCGACCTCGGGACTCTGGGGGCAGCTGACAGGACTCGTCCTGGGCTCGCTCCCGGCCCAGCCCGGGATGGAACGGTGCTCCCGTGAGAGCGGCATGGTGAGGGGCTGGAGTGGCCGAGCCCGAGGGAGGAATAGCACTCCCGCTGGAGTGGCCCAGCCCGAGGGAGGAACGGCACTCCTGCTGGAGTGGCCCAGCCCGAGGGAGGAACGGCACTCCCGCTGGAGTGGCCCAGCCCGAGGGTGGAACGGTACTCACGTGAGGGCGATCCGGTCCGGGGGCTGGGGACGGTGCTCCGGTGGCTGGGACGATGTTCTGGCGGCGGTGTCCAGAGTCCTGGGTTCAGCCGCGGGCCGACGGCTGCGTGTGCTGGACTGGAGGTGCGGCGGCTTCGACCACCCCGGGCCGCAGTGTTTGAACCGGCCCGTTCGCGGGGTTTGGTGAGCTGCGGGACTGTTTGTACCATCGCCCGGTGGGGAATTGCCTCAGCGCAGAGGGAGAAGAGGGAAGAGACTGCAGCCCTAAGATTTTTGCCTCCACCACATTGAGGAGGTGTTTGGAGGACTCACTGTGGTGGATGTTAATTTGTGTTTATTGTTGTTTATTATTGTATCATTGTATGTATGACTGCAGGCACGAAATTTCGTTCAGACCATAAGGTCTGAATGACAATAAAGGAAATTCAATTCAATTCAATTCAATTATGGGTGTCAGGGGTTATGGGGAGAGGGCAGCTGAATGGGGTTGAGAGGGAATGATAGATCAGCCATGTGATTGAATGGCAGAGTAGACTTGATGGACCAAATGGCCTAATTCTGCTCCTATAACCTACGAACATTTTCTTAATTCAGAGTTTCAGATTTGTTTGTGTTTTTTTAGAGAATTCTTCGTCAGTAGGCTCGAACTGCCGATGAGAAAGTTTGCAGATGAAGTATTCTAAGTTTCAACCCTTACCTGTAGCTGAGCATTTGTTTAGCCTCTTTCAGGTTGTATTGTCCATTCTTTGCTGCTCCATTAACATCATTTGCTGTGTTGAGCCTGGAGAAAAACAGAAGATAACATTATATACTTCCAGCATTACCATAGTAATCAACATCATATCACTTTCGATGGGGTTACTGTCCTTTCATGCATAGTTAATGATTCAGAATTTAGCGTGCTGCTTTATTCAAAGTTTGACTTTCACAAATTGATTTTTTTCAACTTCTTGCCTCCTGCCATCACTGAAGGCTACAGACATCCTCAGAATGACACACTTCAAAACTCATATTCAAATAATTAATATGGGCTCAAAGACATTTAAAAACTATTTCTTCGTGATAAGGAACATCAGATTTTGGAAAGATGGAAACCATTTACAACCATCTATAGAGCTAATAAAATGAAGATAGACACAAAGCGCTGGAGTAACTCAACAGGTCAGGTTGCATCTCTGTGGAAAATTTATTTTTCTCATCCTTTTTTCTCCAGAAATGCTGCCTGACCCACTGAATAATTACTCAGGCACTATGTCTATTTTTGATATAACCCATCATCCACAGTTCCTTTCTACATACAAATAAAATGAATCCCCTTTCTCAATTCTCAGTATCTGTGAAGGGACGTGGACAAATTATCTTTCCGGTCAAACCCTTGACGTAGGTAGATCTGAAATGTTGGCATGTCCAGTTCCCTCCACAGATGCTGCCTGACCTGCTGAGTTCTTCCAGTTGATCCAGATTCTACAATGTTTATGAACCCACGGGTTCAACAGTCAGCAGCTAAAAAATAAGGCCACCAGTTGTAAAGTGTTGAAATTCGTGAATCGGATTACTTGATTAATTAAAAGGCCAGAAATGAGGACAAGAAAATTGAACTGTGTTTCTTAACCAGGGACCACATATTGAGCAGAGGGATATTAAGTATTTAGTTTAGTTTAGTTTAAAAATACAGCGTGGAAACAGGCCCTTCGGCCCACTGAGTCCACGGCGACCAATGATCACCCATACACTTGTTCTATGCTATCCCAATTTTGCATTCTACACACTAAGGGCAATTTACACAAGTCAATTGACTGGGAAATCTGTATGTCTTTGCTATGTGGGAGGAAACTGAAAGACCTGGTGAATATCCATGACAGTGTGCCATTGGGAGGGAGTTTGGTATCAATTTGAATATAGCTGAATTTCGGTTCAAGTGTGTGGGAGGGTACATTGAAGATTTCAACAGCAGATGGGCTCACCTATGATGAGAACAATTTATTGTGGCCAATTAATCTACCAACTCATATTCCCTTAAAATGCAGCACAGTGGTGCAGCAGTAGAGCTACTGCCTTAGAACCAGGGATCCGGGTTCGATCCTGGCGATGGGTGCTGTCTGTACAGAGTTTGTACGTTCTTCCCGTGACCGCGTGGGTTTTCACCAGGTGCTCCGATTTGCAGGTTCGTAGGTGAATTGGCATCAGTAAGAATTGTAAATTGTCCCTGTTATGTGGGATAGTGCTAGTGTACGGGGACCGCTGGTCGGTGCGTTCAATGTGCCGAACGACCTGTTTTTGCTCTGTATCTCTAAACTAAATGTGTGCGCAATCTAAAGCAATGAGAGAAAACCCCACGGGTGCATGGAGAACAGGGACATTCGATATATGTTGGAAAGAACTGCAGATGCTGGTTTAAATCGAAGGGCTGGAGTAACTCAGCGGGACAGGCAGCGTCTCTGGAGAGAAGTGTTGAGTGACTTTTCGGGTCCAGACCCTTCTTCAGATTTTCTATACACACTGTACCAGAGGTTGAGATTGAACTCAGATCTCTGGCACTGTATAGTACTGGCTCTACCAGCTGAAAAACTGTGCCACCAAGGAGATGCATTTAAACTGGGGTAGGCTAAGGGTAGATCTGCAGAAGACATTGGAGGTCTCTCTCCGAAGACATTGGAGGTATTGGTCTGGGAGTGGAAAGGAAGCCATGCCAGGTAATCTAGTTACTTCAACAGTAATATATGCGCAATCAGGTGAATGCAGCAGCAGATACCGCTGGTATTAAATGTTATGGTCATCATGACTCATTAACTGTGGTTACTCAGAAAACTACTCAAGCAGCTGGAAAATATTGAAAGGAGCTTTTATGAGTTCAAGAGTTAATCTTTGGAGGAAAGTTTAATAATATTTCTCAAGAGAATTTCATAAAACGAATGCTTTGAGATATTTTTGGCTTTCTCTGATGATGTCTGGCATTCATTCTTACTTTAAACTGCCTTTGATCCACCAAGCCACTACTCCTGGATTTAACTTGTTTTCTCTCCTACACTTTTCACCCTGGTTTTGTCCAGCAATGTGGGTCCTGGCACTTTGCCTGGGTTTCTCAATTGGGAAAAAAAAAAATCATGCCCTTGATTTCAGTTATTTGGGCTTTTAAGTCAAATAGTTGAGGTGAAGTTAAAAAAAAAAACCCCGTCATCTGATTCTGGGAAGTTCAAGACAAGGGCAGTAATGGTATGAGGTGGCATGATTTTGGGTGGCACATGCCATCATATAGTTGCCCCCACAGTGAAGGAGGTCACGGATTTGCCTCTTTGAGGGAAGTGAGAGATCACTGCCCTCCTTCTACTGATCTTATTGAAGCCGACCAAATAATGAGAGGCCTGTACAGAGTGGATTTGGCGAGGATGTTTACAGTAGCGAATGTTTAGGATCAGTGGGCACAAGCCTCAGAATAGAAGGTTGTTCCTATAGAATGAAGATGAGGAGGAACTTATTTAGCCAGAGGGTGGTGAATCTGGGGAATTCATTGCCATAGATGGCTATGGAGGCCAAATCATTGGGCATTTTTATAGTGAGATTGATAGGTTTTTGATAGGTTCTTGATTAGTAAGGGTGTCAAAGGTTACGGGGAAAAGGCAGGAGAATGGGGTTGAGAGGGAAATATAGCACTTCTGCCTCACAACACCAGTGACCTGAGTTCAATCGTCATCTCGGGTGCTATGTGTAGAGTTGCTATGGTTTTCTCACACATCCCAAAGCTGTATGGAATCATAGATTTACTGGGCATTGTAAATTGCTCCTACTATGCAGATAAGTGGTAGAATTTGTGGAAGGGGGAGTTGATGGGGATGTGGGGAGAATAGAAAGGGGATTAGTGCAGGATTAGTGTAAATGGAGAATAGTGTTTGGTGTGAATGGTTGGACGAAGGGCCTGTTTCCATGCTGTATGACTTTATAACACGTTGTGACACCACCAACTGCATTTTATCTCTTAATGCACAACTTTGTGACCTGTGAATATATCACTATTCCTTCATCATAATCTTTACAGCCATCCAATTATTCTCACTGCTCCTCCATCTTTACCTATGGCCTTGAAGTTTCTAGGTGTTTGTCCAATTCCTAAAAAAAAATTATATCTGAATCTCTTCTGTGTGTAAAAAAACCCAACAATTTAGTTTAGTTTTAATATACAGTGTAACAAAGGCCCTTTGGCCCATCGAGTCCATGCTTACCAACGATCGCTCATACAGTTGTTCGATCTTTCACACTGGGGACAATTTACAGAAGCCAATTAACCTACAAACCTGCACAACTTTTGGATGTGGGAGGAAACTGGCGATCCCTGGAGAAAAACCATGCAGGCACAGGGAGAACATACAAACTCCATACAGAGAGCACCCGTAGTCAGGATCGAACCTGGGTCTCTGGTGCTATGAGGCAGCAACTTCACTGCTGCACCACTGTGCTGCCCTTTCTCTCCATAATTGTTCTTATCTTCTGGCCATAAAATATATAGACAGAACATAGAAGAGCACAAGAAACAGCCACAATGCCTGTGCCTACCATGATGCCAAGTTAAACTATTCTCCTCTGTCTGCTCATCGCTCCTTTTGCTGCCTAACCACATGCCTATCTATAAGCCTCTTACATGCTACTACCGTATCTGCCCCCACCACTACCCCTGGCAGCGCATTCCAGACACTCACCACTCTGTGTAAACTCACACATCTAATTTAAACTTTTCTCCTCTCAACTTAATGCCCCCTAGTCTTTGGCATTTCCACCCAGGGGGAGTAAAGTTCCGGCTCTACTACGTATATCTATGCATGTCTCTTATGATTTTTTATACTTCAATCAGGTCTCCCCTCAACCTCCAATGCTGCAGAGAAAATAATCTATTCCATTTCTCCCTCCCCAGTCTGAGAGATGTTTCAGCAATTAAATGCTCATGAAGACTGTAAGTTTGGAGAATCTTCTGGAAATTATATTGGCAATTGAATGTGAAATTAATATGAATTTTAGGCTGCAGAGTGGTGCAGCAGTAGAGTTGCTGCCTTACAGTGCCAGAGACCTGGGTTTGATCTTGACTACGTGTGCTGTCTATACGGAGTTTGTACGTTTTCCGTGTGACCGTGTGGGTTTTCCCCGGGTGCTCTGGTTTCCTCCCACACTCCAAAGACGTTCAGGTATGTACGTATATTGTCTATGGATTGACCAGGATTGTGTTGGTGTATGGGGATCACTGGCCGGTGAGCCAAAGAGCCTGGTTGCATGCTGTATCTTTAACTAAACTAAATCAAACTAAACTAAAAACTAAACCTGCAGGTTTGTAGGTTAATTGGCTTCTGCAAATTGTCCCGGGTGTTGTGGATAGAATTAGTGTATACAGGTGATCGTTGGATGGCTTTGTGGGCCGTAGGGCCGGTTTCCATGGTGTATCCCCAAAACTAAAACTAAAACAGTCATGGATTTGATTTTGTAGCCATTGGTCCCTTATTTACAACTGCTTTTAAAACTGTGCCTGCATGTAAGCAAATGACATTTTTCTTTTCAGGGAGAATAAATGATGCTTTATTTGCCATCCTGTCCCTGGAGCTAAGCTCCTGTCGCTGTTACAAGTGTCTTTCAGGGATGCTTGCTTCTGCCGTTATTCCCTCTGTTACCACTAATGGCTCTGCTTGCGCTGATAAATTTCACAAGTGCTCAAGTCAGACTGAGCACACTAAAGCATGATGAACTGCCAGCAAAGAAAATGGCAATCATCTCAGCTTTGGCCCCAGCACACTTGCAAAACTACCTTAGGCATTGATGGCCTCCCATGAGTAGGGCAGTGGTCTCAATCACTCATGGAATTTGTCACACTTTCTGCCTTGAACACAAAATGTGGCCGGGCCCCATTGTTCATGGTTGGAAATGCTTATCACCATTTAAATTTCCGCACGAGTGCAAACCTTCTTGCTCATTCTTTCTCGTACGTTACCCCCAGTAAAGGTGGAGATAGATTCCACAGAAGCAGCTGGGTGGCAGCCACATTCATTTATTATTCAGACCCAATGAGAAAGTTCCATATTTTCATACCTCACAATATCAGAGGCCATTTTTGGTTCTTGAAGTCTATGCCAACTCACAAAGCCATATAACCATATAACCATATAACAAGCGATCTCATTCCCTGCTATCTTTTCCCACAGAACCACCAACTATTCTTCCTTCTCCCGAGATTTTACTCAATGTCCTGAGTTCTGGTGCCAGGCTCACTCCCTGAGTTTGTACTGAACCTGATCTTGGTCCATTATATGTAACCACTGTGCCGGACATTAAGGAGGTAACGGACCACATCAGCTTTAAATGCTTTAGGATGTTCGGACATTGTGCAAGTTTTGTTTACCACTTTCAAGAGCAGATTGCCACCAACCCAATTGACTTTGTAGCTCTCAAAAAATGATTCATTCTGCGGGATTTACCCAACAAGATTATGTGTCTACTTCATTCACTGTTTACTTCAACCTTCAGCTGACTAGCCTAAATAGGAAGCTCACACTATGGAGAGTTGAGTTCAACTTCCACCATTTCTCGCGTTTATCATAGGCTGAGACATCATATCATGTGTGGCTTGGTTAACTATTAGGTATTTTTTAAAGGAATCATTGAGTGATACACTGTGGAAACAGGCCCTTCGGCCCAACTTGCCCACACTAACCAACACGTCCCAGCTGCACTAGTCCCACCTGTACGCATTTAGTCCATATCCCTCCAAACCTGTCCTATCCATGTACCTGTCTAACTGTTTCTTGAATGTCGGGATAGTCCCAGCCTCAACTATGTCCTCTGGCAGCTTGTTCCATACACCCACCACCATTTGTGTGAAAAAGTTACCCCTCAGATTCCTATTAAATATTTTCCCCTTTACCGTAACTGTATGTGCTCTGGTCCTCGATTCACCTACACTGGGCAAGACACTCTGTGCATCCACCCGATCTATTCCTCTCATTAGTTTATACACACCCTTTACAACCCTTTTCATTCATAATTTAGAGCCCACATACTTGCCCGAAATCTGTGGCTTACGATTAATTAGGATTTCCCCTTTCTTAAAATAAACGGGGCTTTCCCTAACGACAGAGTTGAGAATTAGTTGAGTAATGCATCCCCTCAAATACTTACAATGTGGTAGTGGGAGTCAGACAAAATATCAGTGCTGCCTGTAACACACCTCCTCATTTCTCCACAATGACTAACAATAGGAAGTGCGATGGTATTGGTTAAAAATTCACATATCGCCCTTTATTGTGGTTCTATTAATTGACGAAAGAAGATCATAAAGACACAGATTACTATATAGCATCTCCTTTTGGGGTTTACACAATGCAGGGGCTGTGATCCTGTTGTTGTACCTCTCTTATACCTATAACACCTTCATCACTGACCTCTGGAGTTATGAAGACCCTTTAAAGACGTGCTGGGCCCATCTGAAAAATAACACAAACCCCCTGCTGGACCCCCTGCAGTTTACATACCGGGCCAATTGATCAGTGGATGACGCAGTCAACGTAGCCCTGCACTTAATCCTCCAGCTCCTAGACCATCAGGGGACCTATGCAAGGATTTTGTTTGTGGATTTTAGCTCTGCATTCAACACCATTGTGCCAGAGCTACGACACTCCAAACTCTCCCAGTTGACTGTGCCTGAACCCCTCTGTCAGTGGATCATCGACTTGCTGACAGACAGGAAGCAGCATGTGAGGCTGGGAAAGTACATCTCGGACCCGCAGACTCTCAGCATAGGAGCACAGCAAGGCTGCGTTCTCTCCCCTCTCCTCTACTCAATAGTCAATAGTCAATAGTCAATTTAATTGTCATTTGGACCTCTTGAGGTCCAAACGAAATGCCGTTTCTGCAGCCATACATTACAGACAAATAGACCCCAGACACAACATAATTTACATTTTACATAAACATCCATCACATTGCTGTGATGGAGGCCAAAAAAAAACTTATCTCTCCACTGCACTCTCCCCCCCCCCCCCCCCCCCCCCCCCCCCCCCGATGTCAGAGTCAAAGTCAAAGCCCCCGGCTGGCGATGGCGATTGTCCCGCGGCCATTTAAGCCACGCCGGGTGGTGCGAGGTCGCACACCGGGTCTTGATGTTGGAGCCCCCGGCGTGCGCTCACAGAGTCCCGCGGCCATTCCAATCCGCGCGAGGCAGTGGTGTTAGGCCCCGCTCCAGGAGCTCTTTGACCCCGCAACTCGGGCGGGAGAAGTCGCCGTTGCAGGAGCCCTGACAAGCGGTCTCCCTCCAGGGACCCGCGGGCTCCCGGTGCCGCCGTCCGCAGACCCGCAGTTGCAGCCTCCGAGTCAGCAGCAGCAGCAGCAGCAGCAGCGCTCCACCACCGCTCCACCCACTCCGGACTCGGCCAGCTCCGCGACGGTGAGGTGAGTCGGCACCAGAGACCCCGGCTTCTTCTGTTGGAGGCCGCTCCTCATTGCAGCCCCAACGACAATGGAGAGCCGACAAGAAAAGGTCGGGTCTCCAGTGCAGGGAGAGATTTAAAAGTTACCCCCTCCCTCCCACCCCACCCCCTCTCTCTCCACACCAATGACTGCACCTCCACAGACTCCCCTGTCAAGCTTCTTAAGTTGCGAATGACACAACCCTGATTGGACTGATCCGGGATGGCGGGAAATCTGCCTACAGACAGGAAGTGACACAGCTGCGGTCCTGGTGCCATCGCAACAACCTGGAGCTCAATGCTCTTAAGATAGTGGAATTTATTGTAGACTTTAGGAAAGCTCCCCCTCCCCTCACCCCACTCACCATCAACAACACCACAGTCACATCTGTGGAATCATTTAAGTTCCTTGTAACCATAATCTCCAGGGACCTTAAATGGGAGGGCACCATCGGCTCCACAGTTAAAAAGGCCCAACAGAGGATGTACTTACTGCAGTAGCTGAGAAAACACAATCTGTCACAGGTCATGATGGCCAGTTATATACTGTCATCATAGAGTCTGTCCTCACCTTTTCCATCATGGTCTGGTTTGCTCAGTCACCAAGCAAAACATCTGGAGGCTGCAGCAAATCATCCGATCAGCTGAGAAGGTTGTTGGCTGCAACCTTCCCTCCATCGACGAACTGTACACTGCAAGGGCCTGGAAGCGAGCGGGTAAGATCATCTCTGACCCCTGTCACCCTGGCCACAAACTCTTTGAAGCACTTCCCTCTGCAAGGCAATTCCGGACTGTCACAGCCACCACAGCCGGACATAAAAACAGCTTTTTTTAACGAGCAGTAACTCTACTCAACAACCAAAAGACTGTAGCCTCCTTTTGCTCTGGTATTGTATTTAATTCTTCACATGTTTAAATTATAATGTTTTATTCTTAATTGTTTACACAAAATCGTGTTGTTAATTGCGTGCAAAGCACCAAGGCAAATTCCTTGTATGTATACATACTTGGCTAATAAAATGTATTCAATTCAATTCAATTGGATCTACATGATTAATATACTTCCTTTTGGCCGATATATGTTCTTCTGTGCTGATCCCAAAGTAAGTAAAGTACATCTCCTTATGTGATTCACATGCATTCCCCTGAGGATTAATACACATGTTACCTTTCATGTAACTAACATACTTCCCTTCATGTGACTAACACGCATCTCCCATGTAAGTGAAATAATTAATTAATGTGACTAGCCTAAATCCTTTCATCTGAATATTGGTAACACGAGAGGCTGCAGATGCTGGGATCTTGAGTGACAAATGAAGTGCTGGAGAAACTCAGTGGGTCAGGCAACATTTGTGAAGGGAATGGATTTCAGGTCACAAGCCTTCTTAAGACGCTGAATATTGATACAATCATCACATCCAGTGCATTCAGAAAGTATTCAAACCCCTTCACTTTTTCTACATTTTGTTACATTACAGCCTTATTCTAAAATTGATTAAATTATTTTTTTTATCATCAATCTACACACAATACCCCATAATAAAAAAAAGCAAAAACAAGTATTTAGATATTTTTGCAAAGTAATTAAAAATAAAATAATTAATTTAATCCATTTTAGAATAAGGCTATAACGTAACAAAATGTGGAAAAAGTGAAGGGGTCTGATTACTTTCTGAATGCACTGTATACTGAGATAGAACTTTGGAGCCATCCTGACAAATCGTACTATACTTGAGTACAATCAACCCATTACACAAGTACAACAGGCAGTGCAAAGTGAAAAATACCAGAGTGCAGAATATAGAGTTACCACGTAAGAGTGTTACATTACAGAGAAAGTACAGATAACGAAGAAATGCAAGGGCCTCAGTGAGATGTTAGGAAATCTGGACTACACCTTTAGCTTATGAGAGGGCTGATAAAATTGGGGACGCTCTTCCTAAATCGGGTGGTACTTGATTTCAAGCTTTTGCATCTTCCATCAGACGGGAGAGGGGAGAAGAAGGAATGACTGGGGTTTGTTATATTGGCTGCTTTCCTGAAGCAGAAAGAAAAGGTTACCACTCAGATTCCAATTAAATCTTTCCCCTCGCACCTTAAACCTATATCCCTTCATGCTTCATTCCCGTACTCTGGGTAAAAGATTCTGAGCATTCACCCTATCTACACCCCCTTGTGATCTTATACACCCAAGTACTTTTAAAATAGGAGAATATTCTGAGTTATTATAGCATGAGGTTTAGCAGCTAATGTTATTTCAGGAACTGAAGAGTAAATTTTAGGATAGGAAATGTAAGAAGAAGGGGTTGTGAAGAGTTTTGCTGAGAGATTCAAGAGCTTCAATTACAGGCAAGTGCATGGTGGGACAAAGGAATGACAAATTGCAGAGTTTAGTTTAGTTTAGTTTAGTTTAGGGATACAGTGTGGAAACAGGGCCTTTGGCTCACTGAGTCTGCACTGACCAATATTCACCCGTACACTAGTTCCATCCTACGCATTAGGGACAATTAACCCACAAACCTGCACTTCTTTGCTATGGAGGAGGAACCCAGAGCACCCGGATAAAACCCACGCGGGAGATCTTGCAAAATTCCTTGTGGACAGTACCCTTAAGGGGCTGTCCCACTTGGGCGACCTAATTGGCGAGTTTAGAAGAGTTTAAAACAATAACATGTTGAAGACCTCCTTTGACTATGTAGAAGACCTCCTTCGACCTCCTTCAACTATGTTGAAGACTAGCTTCGACTAGCTACGATTAGCTATGACTAACTTCGGGAAAATTGGACACCGAAGAGTGGAGAGTGAAGACGACCTCCTTCGACCTCCCTTCGAACTCCCTTCGACTATGATGAAGACTATCTAAGACTACCTTCGACTATCCTTGATTACCTACGACTAACATGCCGACCTACTACGACCTACTACGACTAAACTTACGAGTAAAAAAAGTATAGATTTTTTCTGCGGCAACCTTTTCTTACCCGCGGGCATTTTTTAACATGTTGAAAAAGACGCCACGACCTAGCTGAGGCTTCGAGTACGCGGAGACTACTCTCGAGCATGAAGGAGAGTTACGAAGACCTCCTACGACCTCGTGTCGACCATGCCGCGAATATGAGTCGAGGGCAAACTCGCGGATTAGGTTGCCCAAGTGGGACAGGCCCTTTAGTCAGGATTAAACCCGGGTCTCTGGTATTGCAAGGCAGCAACTCTGCCACTGCGCGACTGGGAGAATACATTCTCATGGCTGCCGAGACTGGAGTTGGAAACAGAGACAGGGAGGGTCCATGCTGCGGAGGGACTTGAACCGGAGAAAGATCATTTGAAAAATAACCTGTCATGTCCATGACTCCATTACCTGACTGAATCATTTGGTTTATTAAATCTATAATGAGTATTCCCATCAACAACCCTCCAGGGAACTGGAGAATATCTGCAGGAAGAGTGTGAGGAGCAAGAGAGAATTAAAAGCTCATTCTTCCAAGCTTTGCACAGACATTTATGTTTTAAGATACACTGTCCATCAAATCTCGATCTTCGAGTGGTGGCACACTACAGTCCCACACAGCTTTCTACTCACCACACACTATATTAAGCATTTAATATGGAAATCAGCTTGTCACAAAACTGATATGTAGGGAAGCTGAGGCCAGGAAAAGTAATTTACACTAATCGTATTGGGGGAAGGGGAGAAAATTAAAAAAAAAAAAAGATTGGAGTGCTCTGTGAGAATTTGCAATTTTCTTTTCCCCACATTCCACTCACTGGCAGGTGGCCATCGAGGATTAGAGAAGGTTAAGAAAGGAACAGCGGGAGTGAATCAAACAGTAATGCAACACAAGCTTTTCAACAGTGCACCATGTTCAAGGTCAGAGGCCAAGATTGGATTTGCATGAGTCCACACACTGGTAATTTTAGGGGGTTTTGCACAGAATGCATTTTATACACCAGGGAGAATTGCGATCTGACTCAACCCTTTTAGAATTATGATTAAATAATTACCTCTTTAAATACTAGTGTCTAGATGGCAGGGAATTGAAGGTGAAACATTCAGGAATTAAGCTGCACAAACCTCCACTGTTTATATTCCTCTATTGGGGATGGAACCTTTAACTTCTTCCTCCTATTGTTTTCTTGCTCTTCATATATGGACCAGGGCAAAATGCATGGTGATCAAACTATTCAGAAAGTTGAATTCCCCGATTTTCAGTAACTAAGCTAGAAACAACCTTTTCTTTGCCATCCTCTATCTCTCTTTCTGTGCACCACCTGGACATGCACCCAATTCTCACCTTTCCCCTCCCCTCCCCTTCCACCTCTATTCCTTCCTCGGATTTCACAATTCACACCTCCTCTATCCTTATATCACATTTTTGTGTCTTTTCATCTCTGCCCTTTGTCCAGCCGTCTGCCTATCAAAACACTCTCTCATCTGTATCCACCTATCACTCACCAGGCTTTACCCTTAACCTATCTCTCGTCCAGCTTCCTCCAATATACCGTCCAGCTTTCTCCCCCCCCCCCCCCCCCCCGCCCCCCCACAATGAATCTGAAGAAGGTCCTGACCCATAACGTCACCGATCCATGTTCTCGAGAGATGTTGTCTGACTCCAATGTTGGGGGCGTCTAGAACCAGGGGTCACAGTTTAAGAATAAGGGGTAGGACATTTAGGACTGAAATGAGGAAAATCCTTTTCACCCAGAGAGTTGCGAATCTGTGGAATTCTCTGCCACAGAAGGCAGTGGAGGCCAATTCAATAGATGTATTCAAGAGAGAGTTGGATGTAGTCTTAGGGCTAATGGAATCAAAGGATATGCGGAGAAATCAGGAATGGAGTACTGATTCTGGATGGTCAGCCATGATCATATTGAATGGTGGTACTGGCTCAAAGGGCCAAATGGCCTACTCCTGCACCTATTTTCTATGTTTCTATGACTCGCTGAGTTACTCCAGCACTTTGTGTATTTATTTCAAATCAGCATCTGCAGTTCTTTGTATCTATACATATTCATGCACCTGGCCATGAAGTTCCCCAAAGGAGATATTTAATAGCAATCAGGATTACAGTCCTCCCATAGGTATTGACAATCATCGGAGACTACGATAGCTAACCCTGGCTGATATTGCTTAATTCAGCATGGATCTTGGGTTGAACTGTTTGAGTAGATTTATTTTTAAATGTCACGGTTAATTTGTTTTAGCTTGACAGCAGCAATTCAGTTCCATGTTGAATATTGCACTGATTTCTATTCCTTTTTAAACCAAGAATGCCCTATATCAACTTTTAAAATGTGAAAACGACATTCAGATTTATCGGATTTAGGATGATTTGTTGATTTTAAAGCTGCCTCGTCCCGTTAGATTAGAACAGCTAAGCTACGGAGATGTCGTTTTAAATGTCTTGTTTCATTTATTTTTCAAATGGTAAAAGTTGCTTTCCTGAAATTCTCTTAACTTTAGACTTTACAGATACAGCATGGATACAGGCCCTTCGGCCCACTGAGTGCATGCCGACCAGTGATCACCCCACACACTAGCACTATCCTCCACTTTTAACAAAGCCAATCAATATACAAACAAATCTGTATGTCTTTGGAATGTGGGAAGATACTGGAGCACCCGGAGAAAACCAACGTGGTCACAGGGAGAAAGTATAGGCTCCATACAGACAGCACCTGTAGTTAGGATCAAATCCAGGTCTCCAGTGCTGTAAGGCAGCAACTCTAGCACTGCACCACAGTGCCGCCCCAAAGTTTAAGTTCCTTTCAAAAATAGCTGGAAAACTATGTGGCTTAAGATACTTGACATTGGGAGGTTATCTGATATTTTATTTGAAGAAAATAATACGGTAGTTTCACATAATATATTCAACTCCTCATGAGAACTCAGGGAGGAAATGAATTTGCCCTTTCCAAAAAATGCCAGATAGTAATGAAATTTTACCGACAAATGGATGTAGGAATGAAGGAGGCAGGAGTCGTGAAGAAATGCCTTTCTAAAGGGGCTATCACATTTCATCCCATTTTAAGAGAATGAAAAATTCCAACTGGAAGTTGGTGGCTGAAGAACGCAATAACAACTTGTGTTCATACGTTTCCAAAACAATGGGTGAAGTTACAGAATAAAATTTGACACATAGCCACATATTACCAAAGGTGACCTGACGCTTGGTAAATTTTACGGAGTGTGTTAACAGAAGCACAATTGGAAGAGAAAAGGTTTACAGACAGTCATCCAGATTTTGTGAGCTTGGTTATGAACTGCATGGAATTACATTTTCAATAGCGACACCATGCAATGTTGAATTTCAGCATGATTTTCATCAAATTCCATCAAACGGTGACAAATCTTCAACTATGGATGCTAGAGTCACACAGCAGAGAAACAGGCCCTTCAGCCCACTGAGCCCATCACCCACCCATCTCAACCAATCCGACATTATATTCTTCCCACATTCTCATCAACTTCCCACAGATTCTACTCCTCACCCACACCCACACATTGGGGCCAATTTGCTGAAGCCAATTAACCTGTGTACTATGTTTACATATTAGTGTACTACAGTATGTTAAATATTCTGTTGTGCTGCAGCAAGTACGAATTTCATTGTTCTATCAGGGACACATGACAATAAAACTCTCTTGACTCTTGACTCTTGAACTGTATCTATACATGGTCACATGAAGAACATGCATGCTTGCAATTGTGTGTTTGCATGCGTGCATATGTATGTGCATGCATGTGTGTATGTGTGAACACAGCTGGGTGAGGGTATACCATAAATAGACACAAAGTGCTGGAGTAACTCAGCGGCTCAGGCAGCATCTCTGGAGAAAAAGGATGGATGATGTTTTGGGTCGGAACCCTTCTTCAGACAATGTGTTGGTGTCATACAGGGCGGGTGGGTGTGTGTGTGTGTGCGCGCGCGTGTGAGTGTGTGCACGTATGTCTGTGTGTGTGCACATGACTGTGAGCACATTTAATTAATATTGAATAAGTAACATTATTTCTCCTTTTCTCTAAGTAGCTTGTTTGGGCATCTAAACAAAAATCTGCCCCATGGACCAGGCCAGGTGCAGGTCGGATCTGCTCCCCTAAAGGGCACTAATGTGCCAGGTGGGCTTTTACTAGAATCTGAAGTTTTTGCGATGATCATTACAAAGACTAATTGTTATTGCAAATTCCAGATTATTAACCAACTTTAAATTCCACAAGCTACCTTGGTGGGATTTGAACTCAGAGGTCTGGATTGTTACTGGGCAGATTAATCACCTCAGAACCTTATGGCAATGCAACAGCGGAAGAGTAAAACATGAGTTCATAAAGCAGATGTTAAATAAAAGTTTAAGCAATTAATTTTCCAAAGTGACAAGCAGCTCCTGTCTGAGTGACAGATTGCAGTTCCCCACTCTCACACTGATTAAGCCTCAGTTTCCTCATTTTACATAAACTCTTACACATCTTTTCTGGTCAATATTATTCATTTATTTCTGATTTGGATTCTTTCTAGAAGGAAATCGCCATGGGAATGTGACAGACCGTCAGGCAAACAATTTCCTGGAGTGCTCTAGGTGCAATTCACCGCTTGTTTAAGTTTGTGAGCGATTTTAACTAACTTCAGAAACATCCTGTCACGTAGGATATTAGCCAAAGTTTCATCTCAATGAACTTGTTTTATCCAGCTTGGAGGAACTTTGATGAATTAGGAAATGTTACTAACGTCCATCGCATTATCTGTGCTGATCTCCTCTCCCCCACCCCACTTCCCCATGCCCGCACCCCATCCCTCTTCCCCTTCTTCCCCCTCACCTCCACCCCTTCACTTCCCCACCCCTCCTCCTCCCTCTCCCCTACCCTTCCTCCTCCCTACCGACCTATACTATTTCCCTCCCATTTCCATTATTTAATGGTTTACAATGTTTCTCTATGAACAGTCAATTTGAAAGAGTGGAATATACAAGGAAATGATAATCCTCGCAAACAATGTGGGGAGGTGGAGAATGGTTAATTAACATAACCACTGCATGAATCTCACCATCTCAACATGATCCGAAGCACTTTACCTACAATGAAGTCATTTTGGAGTTGGCGTAAACAACATAGAACAGCACAGCACAGAAACATTCAGCCCACAGTGTCTACATTGAATATAAGGTCAAGATAAATTACTCATCTGCCTGCACATTATCCATAACCCTCTGTTCCATGCATATTCATGTATCTCTATAATAGTCTCTTAAATGCCACTATCATATCTGCCCCACCGACAAACTTGCCAGCACATTCCAGCCGCCCACCACCCACTGTATAAAAAAACTTACCCCGCATATCTCCTTTAAACTTTACCTCTCACCTTCAGGCAATGCCCTCTCATCTCGGACATTTTCACCCAGGGAGAAATATTCTGACTGTCTTCTCTATGTCTTAACTTTCATATCTACTTCTATCAGGTTTTCCCCCAACTTTCGGTTTTGGAGAGAAAATAATCCACATTTCCCCAACCTCTCCTTGTAGCTCATAGGCAGCATTCTGGTAAACATCATCAGCCCTCTCTCCAAGGCCTCCACATCTTTCCTGTAATGGGGTGACCAGAACTGCACACAATATTCTAAATACGGCCTAACCAAATTTTTATAAAGTTGCAAAATAACTTCCTGACTCTTATACCCAAAGACCAAACCGATGTAGCCATGCATACCATTTGGTTTCTTTATCATTCTTTTGACTTGTATTGCAACTTTCAGGGACCTACGGACCTGGACTCCAAAATCCATCTGTACATCAATGCTGTTAAGGATCCTGCCATTCATTGTACACTTTACTCTTGCAATTGATCTCCTAACGTGTAAAGGGCCTGTCTCACTTTACCGTGTGACTCACAAATTCTCCCGAGTTTTCCCCTTGATTCAAACTCAGAGAATTACGATAATAGCCAACCGTAGGTACTCAGGGCTATTTTTTTTACTCATGGACATTTTTGAACATGCTGAAAAAACGTCTGACTTACCTGATGCCCCGAGTACCTGCGGCTGGCATTACGAGCCGCTACGAAATATCTACGGACTCCTACAGCCTCCCAAGGACTCACTACGGACTCCTACAGACTCGCTAAGGACTTTCTCTGAGTTTGAATCAAGAGGAAAACTCGGGAGAATTTGTGAGTAACTCGGGAAAGTGGGACAGGCCCTTAAGTCCTCACAATAACCCAGATTAAACTGCAAAAACGCTCCAGCCTACTTGCAGAAAGTTTTGTCTCAAATTAGTTCTCTGGAGTTTTGCTGTATCATTCCTTTGGGAGCAGCAGGTGATTTTTAGACCCATTATCCCCTGAGTTCTTTATCAGAGGGAATTTTCTTCATTTTATATCTGGGTTATGTGTAAACTAATTGATACATGTTGATTTTGAATGTCAGTTAAAACTTCCATTATTACAGCACCATGCGATTGTCAAAGGCAATTGGATGTACATTCTCCCTCCTTTAGTTTCTAGATTCCCTTGTTTCTGTTTGTGACGTTAAAAAGTCAGGAGCCGGGCAAAATGGAGGTACTTTTTTTAACGCATATTCTTTTGCGACTATCTCTAAAATGATCATTAAAGGTTTGAGGCAAAAGTATTGCTCACAAGATTGTTTCACAGAGCAGTTATGGGTCAATTATGTAGATATGGAAATAAAAGCACATATAGGCCACACCAAGCAAGAATAAATGTTCTTCCCTAAGGTGGCATTAGTGAGTTATTTGAGTTTTTATTACAAACCAACAGCTTCAAGGTCTATTTTCTTGATATCAGATTGTTTTAATTTCCAAACATTTTTTAACTGAATCCAAATTCTTAAATTGCCCCGCTGGGATCTGAATGCATATTTTCTGAATTAAAATAGTTTCACATGAAGAAATTTGAAAGTTGGGGATGAGAAAACATAATCTTGCCATTAATATTGCATTGGCAGATAGAACCCTGTCTAGTAAGACTGGAGAGACAAAATCAAGACCAAAGTAAAATAATTCGAAACGAGAAAGTAAATAAACAAAGTTTCAAGTGGAATCAAAAATTCTTGCAGAATTGAAATGGGGGAACCAGTTTACGTGGAGTATTGGACTTTGTTAAGATGTCAACTAACAGGTTATTAAACAAAGTTGGAGCATGTGCGATTAGAGGAGGATACAGTATATTGAGGTGGATTGATAATTGGTTAATGGGCAGAGAACTAAGCAGGGGAATAAATGAGTGTAATTGGTGGAGTGTAACAAAGCCAGTTCTCTGGCCCCAGCTGTTGACACTATAGCAATGATTAGGATGAAAGGTCCAGGTGTAGTAAAGTCAAGTTTATCAATAATGTGAAGGTAGATGGTGGTGTGAATTTGGAAGAGGGTGTAGAGCAATCTCAGAGGATATAGCCAAGGTTGGTGAAGGCAATGATAGAATATTCTGTGCAAAAAATTTGACATTGTCTACTTTAATAAAAGAAAATATAAGAGTTTTATTTTAAAGAGGTTGGACAGGCTAGATGCAGGAAGATTGTTCCCGATGTTGGGGAAGTCCAGGACAAGGGGTCACGGTTTAAGGATAAAGGGGAAATCCTTTAGGACCAAGATGAGAAAAACATTTTTCACACAGAGAGTGATGAATCTCTGGAACCCTGCCACAGAAGGTAGTTGAGGCCAGTTCATTGGCTATATTTAAGAGGGAGTTAGATGTGGCTAAAGGGATCAGGGGGTATGGAGAGAAGGCAGGTATAGGATTATGAGTTGGATGATCAGCCATGATCATATTGAATGGCAGTGCGGGCTCGAAGGGCCGAATGGCCTACTCCTGCACCTATTTTCTATGTTTCTATGTTTCTAAATGGTAAGGGATTGGAAAGTGTTCAGAGGAACCTGGGTGACTTTATCCACTAATCAATGAAAGGTAATATTCAGATACAACAAGCAAGCAGGAACACAATGGCATTTTGGTGATTACTGTTGTATTGAAGTTATTTTTCAATTAAATGCATCATGTTAAAGTTGTGTAAGTCCTGGCAAGTCTACTCTGGAATATTGTGTACAGGTCTGGGTTCCCAACCTGAAAAGGAAATACTTGTGGTGGAAGAAGACCAACAAATGTTAGTCTGATTTGTACTAGAGATAGAGATTGTCCTTTGAGAAACCATTATGCAGTCTAAGCTAATGTTCTCCTCTATTTAGATGTGATCTTGTTGAAATGCACAAAATTATTTTAAGGTTTGATCGGATTGATGGAGGGATGGTGTTTCCTTTATTGGGATAGCTGGTACTAGGGGTTAAAATGAGGGGCTGAGCTCTCGAGGCTTAGAAAGGGGTTCTTCAGCCAAGTGGTAGTGAATCTTTGGAACTTTCTTTCATAGAGAACTGAGTATATTCAATACTGAGATCAATGTTTTACACATTAATGGAATTGAGAGATATGGGTTCAGTACAGGCAAGTACCATTGAGATAACAGGTCAGCCATGATTATATTGAGTGATGGTACAGACACAAGCTGGGTAAATGTACCACTTTTGATTCTATTCTTTGCTCCTATGAATCTCTGCAACAATTGATACAGATGGCTGTGGCCAAGTCATTGGATATTTTTAAGATGGAGATTGACAGGTTCTTGGTTAGTATGCGTGTCAAAGGTTATGGGTCAAAGACAGGAGTATGCAGTTGAGGGCAAGATAGATCAGCCATGATTGAATGGTGGAGTAGACTTGTTGAGCTCAATGGCCTAAATCTGCTTCAATGACTTGTAACCTTATCTTGGTCCCCTTGGATAAAATGGAAGACTGAGCCACTATTTAATTGCCAACAAATGACCCTCATTACTTGACATCCTCAAGGGATAAAGAATAAAAATCCTCCTCAATTCTGATGCATGTAACAGTTGAATAGCCGGATACCGAGATACTAGAGCAAAGCCTTTCATTTGTACATAGTCTTTCAAAATATTTTGCATTCTGATTTGACTTGTAGTTACGACTATTCTACGAGGTAGAACAACAGCTAATTTTCCTCCAACTAGTTTTCAGAGGCCACTGTACGGTTAAGATCTCTTGATTGTGGTGGGAATAACTCCTGGGTCTTTGCAGTAGGGATATGTAATATTTCATATCCCCTTAGAAGAAAGTCTCAAATTTGGCATTTCATCTGGAAAGACTGAAAATGTACTGCTCCAGCAATAATGCATTGAAGTGTCTACCTCATGTTTATGGGGTCTGACCTAAATCTAGAAACTCATAGCTCAGGTTTTGTATTATCCATTGGTGACAAATGACACAATGAGATGTTCTGATGTTTTGCTAGGTCTAATCCAAATGAGTGGGGAGATACTTGGCCAAAGGCACTGCCACATTTCTCTCCATATAATAGTGAACTTTAATTGGTGGCTTTCCACGCAAGACTATGCAATGGGGATCTATTGGGTTGCTTATAATTGATGCATGACAGCTGCTGGGCTGGAGGGTTTTGAAAACGTTGTTAATAAAAAGGTTTATTTTGAAATAATTCATTGTTACTTGCTGGGCAGTGATGAAGCAATTATTAGTTCTTCAACTCCTATTATTTGGCCTTGAAACAACTATGGAAAAAAGAGCTTAGTAATTTTTGCATGACCTAAACCTACCACTAGCAAACTGAAAATGTTGTTATTAGAAAGACAAATTTCAGGACTAAAAGTAATCAGGTTGGTTGGGTGTGCAATGGGGAGTATATATATCTATATTCTGGGTGATTTTAAACTGCTGACATGGGACCTGGCATTATGGGGGCAGATTGTTTGTAACACTAACTCCCTACCTTCTATGGAAAAGGCTTCAAAATATAGGAATATACTTTAACATAATGTTCTGACTGTCCAAGGACACTTCAAAGCACAATAAGAATGCAGAACAGTGGTGCAGCGGTAGAGTTGCTGCCTTAGACCTGGAGCTCCAGGTTCGATCCTAACTATGGGTGCTGTCTGTATGGAGTTTGTTCTCCCTGTGAACTGCATGGGTTTCCTCTGGTTTCCTTCCACACTCCACAGGTTTGTAGATTAATTGGCTTTGGTTAAATTGCAAATTGTGTGTACGGGGTGATTAGTGGTCGGTGCGGACACAATGGGCTGAAGGGCCTGTTTCTGTGCTGCATCTCAAGACTAACGTCAATCCTAGGGGGCAGAGAAGTATTTTGGCTGGCCTATTAATTAGTTGCCTTTACAAGTGTATGTACCCCTTTAAATCTCAGCCCTGTTGTGCACGTCGAGCTTTCTGACTCAAACCAGCTGCAGAGTTTGAATGACTCCAAATTTACAGCTATCCTGTAAACAAGGTTTAAATTTAGTCATAAATAACAGAAAACAGATTAAAATAAAACTTCTGGCCATGAGTGAAAACTGTGATATATATTTAACCCTTTTGACCCATTCATTAAAAATAATCTTATCTGCGTTTTGTTAAGATTTGGAAGGGGCAAGAGGGGTCTGCTATCGCAAATAAAACATGAACTGTTTTGCTGGTGTTCTATTCTATTTTGGGATCTACAAATGGAGACGGATGGCACATCAATGGGGAAAGTTGTGTTGGACATTGGTTAAAATATTGGCATGGCCACAACTTTTATTTATTAATTGGAGATCTAAGTATTGCCAGCAAAGAAGCATGTATTGTAATTTCTAATTAGTCTTAAGAAGATGGGAGGGAGAATAGTTCCTGAAGTTGACTGGTAATAGAAGCTGCTGCACTGACTTGTTGATGGTACAACCTACATCTCAGATGTGCAGGTGGATCTTCTTTAAATAAGAACATGATAAATAGCAGGTACATCTGTTTCTGGTGCATGTTCCACCTTTGGAAGAAATCACTATGGACCTTCATCTTTGACCCACTTTCCTGCACAAACTTTGTATCCCTTGCTTTACTTACAAACCAAAATGCTATCCATCTGCATCTTGACTATATATAGAGACTGAAGATTCACAGCGATTGAGGCAGAGAGTTCCCAGCTTTCCACCAGAGGGGGGAAAAAATATGCCTTCCCGTGTCGTTTCTGAATGGCTTATTCCTCATTTTGAGACCGAACGCAAAGTCCTCTAAGAACTCAGCGGGTCAGGCAGCATTTGTGGAGGGAATGGACAGGCGACATTTCGGGCTGGGAGCCTTCATTTAAGATCGTTACTGCTGGTGTTAGACACTTCAGCACAGTCTCCACATAATCATGTAAACTATTTTACATTTTCAATATTTGCTCAGCCCGCTTTCAAAGAGGCACTTGAATCTCCTCCCCTATCTGTCTTTCAAAGTGTGATTTCTAATTGAAAAATGCAAGTATGTCCATTTGCAACTGTGGATGCAAATGGACATACGATGTTTCAGGTCACGACTCTTCATCAGACTGACCTAAACCATTGCCTATCCATTTTTCTGCACAGATACAGTCTGCTGAGTTCCTCCAGCTGTGTGTGCGTGTGTGTGTGTGTGTTTTTTTGCCTTAGATTCCAGCATCTGTAGTCTCTTCCATCTGCATTCTAATTGAAAACTTCTTTCTCGGGAAACACTGCAGCAACTTGATAATGGTGGGGAAGAGAGCATGGGAGGAGATGATGCAGTCCCTGAATAAAAAATAATAATATATATATATATCCTTGAATAATTCAAACTTTAGTGATACTTGAGTGTGGCAGTACTAAATATGTCATAGATCCCTGCATTTAAAAGACTTAACAGTGAGTGGCGTTTTCTTGAGGAGGGGGGAGGATGGAATGATGCAAGGCTGATTCTAAAAGCCATGATGGTGATTAGACTGTCATGGAGCATGAGCCGAGTGAAGGCAGCTGCTTTGGTGTAAGCACGTTGCTTGGGCTCATTCACAATTCCCAGGGATCGGCAATCCTTCAGAGGTGATGGAATGGCTCAGCGTTTCAGTCTATCCGTCACTGCTGAGGTGTTTTACTGTGCACATACTGCGCTGATGGGCCACATCAGTCAACTGCAGCAAGAACCGGTGCAAGCCAAGTGGCATCAATTTGCAGCTTTGGTGCAGCCATTCAATCATTTAACAATGCATCACTGCTGTTGCATGTGTGTGTGTATAAAAACAACTCCCAGATTAGGAGCTAAGGTGTGAGGCAATTTGTAGTTCCATGCCTGGGGATTTGGTTTAAAGTGGAGGGTGAAGTGTTTACTGCACAAGAGTTGGCTTGTAGCAACTTATCTTTAACTGCATGGTGGGTTGCAGATGTTTCCAGCTGCCACATGCCTTTTTTTTTCAACAAAATAAATCTGGTGTTGACTTGCACCTACTTTGGATAACTAACATAAGCTGCTCACCCTGGTTAAGATTGATGGCTTCTTTGCTTTTCATTTTAAAGGGGCACCATCGTCAAATACAAGATTGTACCTGCAGTTGGTTTGCTGCTTCTGATATCTGTAAAGTCCTTCATAGGAGTTGCACGAAAAGATTGGACCAGGAATGAGTAGGTAAGAAGCATCTTGCATGTGCTTGAATGAACCGAGTAGAGTGGGATATGGAATTAGAGCAGACAAGTGGGATTAGTGTAGATTATCATAATGGTCAGTATAGATGCCTTGGACCGAAGGACCTGTCAAAGACTAGAGGGTGTAATTTTAAGGTGAGAGGCAATGTTTAAAGGAGATGTGCAGGGCAAGTTTTTTACGCTGAGGGTGGTGGATATTTGGAACTTGCTTCTGGAGGTGGTGGTGATGGAGGCAGATGCTATAATGGTGTTAAGAGGCTTTTAGATAGGCACATGGATATGCAAAGAATGGGGGATATGGATCATGTACAGGCTAATGAGATTAGTTTATTTTTGCATTATGTTTAGTGCGGACAGTGTGGGATGAATGGCCTGTTCCTGTGCTGTACCTTTCCATGGTCTGTGCTGTCAACTTTCTCACTCTATGAACGTACAGTGACTGAATGCCTACTCTTCACATTGGCTCAGTGGGATTTGCCCCTCATGGACCTGGAGGGGGGGGAGGGGGGAGAATGAAGGAGGAGTCTGTGTACTTTGTAACATTGTCAGTGCCGTGGGTGGCCACTATTTGTATTCATTGCAAGCAAATGATTTGACTGTGCCTTGTCACACGTGACAATAAAGTATTCTATTCTCCCCTCTCCATTAATTTGCAATTTTACCAACATGGTCTTGGGTGCAAAGATGGGGTGATATAACTTGAGGCCACTAATGCCAGAAAGCTATTGTTTTGCCAAATTTAGCAATTAATGTTCTATCTTTTTCATGAAGCTAATAACCCTTTTGAGTTGCTGTTGATCTCGGATATGACTTAGTGTGGAGTCTTGTTGTCAAAGGTTATTGATTTGAACACCCGCCCTCAGTCCAGACAGGCGGACAGGCAGCTGGGTTAATGCTAAAGAGGGAGAGGTGCCTTCGTTTGTATGGTATGTTAAACTGGGCCTGTTTTCTCGGGGAGGCATTAAAGGTCCCATGGAACAATTTTAAATTAAGGGAGTTCTCCCTGATGTTCTGGACAATAGATGGGCACAAAATGATGGAGTAACTCAGCGGGTCAGGTAACGTCTCTGGAGAAAAAGTATAGGTGTCGTTTTGGGTCGAGACCCTTCTTCAGATTGAAAGTAGGGGGAGGTGAAGAGCTAGAGGTGAGAAGAGGCCAGAGCCAGCCACAAATGGTAAGTCAATTTTCGACCAAGGAAGGTGTGATCTCAAGTGGAACAACACAATTCCATGGGACCTTTCTATCACAATGGCAGCAGACAGTCAGGGTGGGCAGTAGGACATCAAAAACCATAGCCGTGAGCACTGGCTCGCCCCAAGGCTGTGTCCTAAGCCCCCTGTTGTTTAGTCTGCTTACACACGACTGTACTGCTAGACTCAATAACAACTTCATCAACAAGTTCGCTGATGACACAACAGTGGTGGGTCTCATCAGTGACAATGATGAGTCGGCGTACAGGATGGAGGTGGAGCTGCTCACAGGATGGTGCAAATCCCACAACCTCATTCTCAACGTGGGAAAAACTAAGGAGATGGTGGTTGACTTCAGGAAGGCGGGAAAACAACACCATACACCTCTGCACATCGATGGAGCTGATGTGGAAAGGGTCAGCAGCGTGAAGTTCCTAGGACTCCACCTGTCAGATGACCTGATGTCCACAACCAACACCACAGCACTGGTCAAGAGAGCCCAGCAGCGACTACACCCTCTCCGAAGACTACGTAAAGCAGGTCTCCCCACTACACATCTACGAACTTTTTATAGGGGGACAGTCGAGAGCACATTAACCAACGGCATCACTTCCTGGTTCGGGAGCTGCAAGGCGTACGAACGGCACCAACTTGACAGGATTGTGAAGACCGCCAGCAGGATTATTGGTGCTCCACTCCCTTTCTTGCTGGACATATACAGGAAGAGATGTATCAACAGAGCCATCTCCATCATCAAAGACCCCTACCACCCATCGCATCACATATTCTCCATCCTGCCATCTGGGAAGAGGTACAGGAGCATTAGCTGCAAAACCAGCAGGATGCTCCTCAGCTTCTTCCCGCAGGCTATAAGACTGATAAACGGACTTAGCCCCCTGCCAAAGTATCGCGCACCAACCACCAACCTGGACACACTGCAGCAGCTGTCGATCGGAACGCCTGTTGATGTTTAGTAGAGAGTAGAGTGTTTAATTTAATTTGGTCATGATATATGTATTTTTATTTCTATTTACTTGTTGTTATTTGTACTGCACACTGAACGGACACTGGTTGAGCAACGTTTTTTTGTTTCCTCTGGTTATGTGAGTACTCAGGAAAGAACAATAAAGATATACTGATACTGATACTACAAAGAACTGTGGAACTGGTAATATATTGGAAACACTAGGCAGGTCGGCTCACATCTGCGTTTTGACCCGCTGAGTTTACTGGCACTTTGTCTTTTGTTGTAATCCGGCACCTGCAGTTCCTTGCATCTACAATTTACTGCTTCATTGTAAAATCTCAAGGAATGCCCACTTTGAAGAAGTTCTCCTCCTCCTCTCTGGGTGTTCAAAGACCCTCTCCCACTGCTCCCCCTCTGTGATTCCTGTTCCTCAACGAGTCTAAAGAAGGGTCAGACCCAAAATGTCACCTAACAGCCTAGATACTGCCTGACCCACTGAGTTCCAGCACTGTCTTTTTGCAAGCTGGAATAACTTAATGGGTCAGCTAAGTTACTCCAGCACTTAGTGATTTGTTCATTTTCTTGTGAACGCTTGCACTTGGTGGTACAGGTATTTACAAACATGTCACAAAAGGAAAAAGGTAATTTAAGGTGTGGGATTGCATTCTTCAAAAAGAGTTTTGAAGAAAGTGTTGGATAGAAACATAGAAAATAGGTGCAGGAGTAGGCCATTCGGCCCTTTGAGCCTGCACCGCCATTCGATATGATCATGGCTGATCATCCAACTCGGTATCCCACCCCTGCCTTCTCTCCATACCCCCTGATCCCTTTAGCCACAAGGGCCACATCTAACTGTCTCTTAAATATAGCCAATTAACTGGCCTCAACTACCTTCTGTGGCAGAGAATTCCAGAGATTCACCACTCTGTGTAAAAAATGATTTTCTCATCTCGGTCCTAAAAGACTTCCCTCTTATCCTTAAACTGTGACCCCTAGTTCTGGACTTCCCCAACATCGGGAATAATCTTCCTGCATCTAGCCTGTCCACCCCTTAAGAATTTTGTAAGATAATTAATTTAAATCCAGCATTCTTTGATTCTGACCATTAGTTTCACATAGCCTGCATATTTCATGCTGCAAGGAATTTAAATTACATGAAAGTCACTCTACCTCAAAGTTATGAAAGCAGAATTCTCCATTGGAATTAGTGGTGGTGCATTTAATGTTTGGTTTAGAGATACAGCGTTGAAACAGGTCCTTGGGGCCCATAGAGTCAACGCTGACCATTCATCGCCTAAGTGCTAGTTCCACGTTATCCCACTTTTGCATCCAACACACTATGGGCAATTTACAGAAGTCAAGTAACCTGCACATCTTTGGAATGTGGGAGGAAACTAGAGCACCAGGAAAACTACCCATGCAGTCACAGGGAGAACATGCAAACTTTACACAGACAGGACCCATGGTAAGGATGGAACCCATGTCTCTGGCGCTATAAAACATTTTAAAAATCCGTCGGATTAATCCTATAATCTGTTTGCTGATCGTAACTATAGGGTAACTTAAACTGCACATTTTGGAGCCTGAGCATACACAGCTAAATGCAAAAATGAGAATGTTGCTTTCGAGAGGATGTGGCACAAGAACATTTTCCTAAGCAATTCATTATTCAAATCTATGCAAGGGTGTGAGTTTCATTCATTTGATACCCTTTGACACTTGATTAGAAATTGTGCTCAAAAGCCTTCAAACCCAGCTTTCTTAATGAACATCCATTACAAACACAGTGCAGTAACAGCAAACAAGGTTGTCTAAGCTGGATGGTATGTGTTTTGGGTTGTTGGGCAATTCAAGAAGCTTAAGAACAGGCAAGATGATACAGTCAGACTTGCAAAAGGGATGATGATTAGAGGCTATCGGGAGTGGATAAAAAAACACAAACATGACCCTTATTAGACCAAAGGAAAATAATAACACAAAATTGCTCTTTATTTGAATGGTTATTGTGTTCATAATAAAGACACGTCTTCACCCTTCTCCACTCGGGCAACAGCAGATTAAGAAGATGGGCAGACACCAACTAAGGAGCAACTGAGAACAGGCAGATCAGTGGCCGATGGAATTCAATACTGACAAACGTGAGGTGGTGTACTTCCAAATAAGTCACAAAGAGTAGGAAGTGTACAATGAATGATAGGGTCTTAGGGGAGTACTGAGGAACAGAGGACATGGGTTTGAGGTAAGGGGGCATAGATTTAATAGGAACCTTGAAGGGGTTTATTTTTATTCAAAGGGTGATGCATGTATTAAACGAGCTGCTGGAGGAGGTGATTGAGGCAGGTACTATCGCAACATTTGAGAAACATTTAGACAGGTACATTGTCAGGATAGGTTTCGAGGGATATGGGCCAAACACAGCGGGTGGGACTAATGTAGATGGGGTATGTTGCTCAGCATAGGCAAATTGGGCCAAAGGGCCTGTTTCCATGCTCTTTACGGGTCCAAGAATCCTTGAAGGTGGCTTATAGGGCAGTTGCCTTCGTTAGCTGAGGCATAGAATGTAAGAGCTGGGAGATTATGGAACAACCACATAAAACATTGATTGGACTGGAGCAGTGGGAATTTAGGTTGCTGTACGAAATGAAGGATGTGATTGGATTGGAGAGGGTGCAGAGGAAAATCATCTGGATGGTGACTGACGTGGAATGATTCCCTTAAGAGAGACCAAACAGGCTTGTTTTGTTCTTATTGGATTGGAGAGTAAGGGGGAATGTGATATGTGATACAACATTACTGTAGGATATACAGTAGTAGTTTGTAGGAGACATAAGATACTGCAGGTGCTGGAATCCTGAGTGAAAAATCAAATTGCTGGAGAAACTCAACAGGTAGAAAGATGGAAACTTTCTTTCGTCACAATGATCTCTAAAACAAGAGGGAATAAATTTAGGAAAGGTGCTTAGAAGGGATTAGAGGTTGATTTCATCGAGAGTTTGATTGGGATCTGGAAAAGCAGTGCCTGAATGATTTAGACTTGACTTTAGACTTCAGAGATACAGCGCAGAAACAAGCCCTTCAGCGCATTGCGTCCACGCTGGCCAATGATCAACCCTTACACTAACACTATCCTACAGACTACGGACAATTTACAATTCTTTGGAGTGTGGGAGGAAACCGGAGCACCCGGAGTAAACCTGCGCAGCCACAGAGAAAGCGTGCAAATTCCGTGCAGACAGCACCCATAGTCGGGATCGAACCTAAAGGGACTGTTTCTGTACTGTATGATTTTATGAATGAATTCTGCCATTCAAACAAAACTTGTTTCCTAAGAACGAACAATAAAATAGTTAACGCCTAGTTACTGTTATTCATAAGTTATGAGCAATTTAGGCCGTTTGGCCCATCAAGTCTCCTCCACCATTCAATCAAGGCTGATCTATCTCTCCCTCCTAACCCCGTTCACCTGCCTTCTCATCATAACCCCTGACACCCGTACTAATCAGGAACCTGTCCATCTCCGCCATAAAAATATCCATTGACTTGGCCTCCACAGCCTTCTGTGGCAATGAATTCCACAGATTCACCACCCTCTGACTAAATACATTCCTCCTCATCTCCACATGGATTAGTTCACTAATGCCATAATAGATTAAATTTACCAAGCGGATCTCAATTGCTCATGAAAGTAAAATGCATGTTAATCCTCTGGGAGGAGCAAGACTTCAGTTCCCCGGCTTCACACAAAACTGTTGCCTTTTGCTAACTCTGCTGAAAGAATGGGGTTGATCACATGTTAAGAAAGAACTGGCAACTCGACTCAGGTGAATAGTGTGAGTGCCCAGAGAGGAAATATGATCTTGGTTATGAGATTATTATGTATTAGACCTGTGTGCCTCTGAGTGACATTTACAATGTAATTTGAGTACCGTGTCCAGTTTCAACCACCGACATATGGATGATATTCAAACCATGTAGGCTGTGCAGATGAGGGGGCAGAATTGGGTCATTCAAATCCTTGAGCCGCTTCCAGCATTCAATTATATCATGGCTTCTCTATCTCCCTCGCTCTCTTGCGTTCCCTCTCTCTCTCGCTCGCTCTTGTTCTCGCTCTCTCTTGTTCTCTCTCTTTCTCCCTCCCTCTCTCCCACCCTCTCTCTCTCCCACCCTCTCTCTCTCTCCCACCCTCTCTCTCTCTCCCACCCTCTCTCTCTCCCCCCCTCTCTCTCCCTTCCCTCTCTCTCCCTCTCCCCTCTCTCCCTCTCTCCCTCTCTCCCTCTCTCCCTCTCTCTCCCTCTCTCACTCTCTCACTCTCTCACTCTCTCACTCTCTCACTCTCTCCCCTCTCTCTCCCCCTCTCTCCCTCTCTCTCACTCTCTCCTCTGCATATCTCAAGTGCATATACATCCCCTGGAACCATAACCCAAAATACTTTGATAAATTTATCACATTCAGGTTTGACATTTTCCATTCACCCTTTTCCAGCTCAACAGCATTTCACGGGGATTTCTACTGATGTTGTGTTAGGAAGTGCTTGCTGTTCAGTGAAACAAAAGTAGTGGAGATGATCAACAGGTCAGACTGTATCTGTGGAAACCGAAACTGAAGTAAAGTCATCAAAGGTCATCGTACTGGAACTGTGACTCTCACTTTCCATAGATGCTGCCTGACCTACTGAGTTTAGTTTAGTTTCGAGATGCTGCACAGAAACAAGCCCTTCGACCCGCCCAGTCCACGCGGACCATCGACCTTCTTCAGTCTGAAGAAAGATCCTGATCCAAAACATCACTTATCCATATTCTCCAGAGATGCTGCCTGAGCCTGTGCATTACTCCAACATTTTGTGTCTAGCTTTGGTATAAACTGGCATCTGCAGTTCCTTTTTATTACATAAAGCTAGTGAGAATTCTTGCATGATGCTTGGCGTGGAATCGGTGGGACTTATGCCCCTGTCCCACTTAGGAAACCTGAACGGAAACCTCTGGAGACTTTGCGCCCCATCCAAGGTTCCCGGAGGTTCCCAGAGGTTTTTATCAGTCTCCCTACCTGCTTCCACTACCTGCAACCACCTGCAACCTCCGGGAACTGCACAGAAACCTTGGATGGGGCGCAAAGTATCCAGAGGTTTCCGTTCAGGTTTCCTAAGTGGGACAGGGGCTAAGGGCCTGTGTCCATGCCGTAACCTTCAATTCAATTCACAGTTTATCTGCACGGAAATGTCTTTTCAAATTCTACTGGAAGTAAACAGTAGTGGGATGGTCTAAGGAGGGAGGTGAGGGAGAAGCCTGGAGCTGGGTGGGTAAAAGTAAGCTTCACTACCTAGTTTAGTTTAGAGATTCAGCACAGAAACAGGCCCTTCAGCCCACCAAATCTGCACCGACCAGCAAATCCCAGCACACGAGCACTATCCTACACACACGGGGACTATTTACAATTGTACCAAGCAGTACAAACCTGTATGTCTTTGGAGTGTGGGAGAGAACCAGAGCACCCGAAGTAAACTCATGCAGGCCATGGGGAGAACATAAAACTCCGTACAGACGGCACCTGTGGTCAGGATTGTTCACTGGTCTCTGGCACTGTAAGGCAGGAACTCTACTGCTGCGCCACCATGCTGCCCCTCTCCTTTCTTGTGTCAAACATGGAGGCCCTTCAACAGCTGATGCTCCATGTCTCGGTTTGCTCTCTGGCTGGTAATGGCTAAAGTCATGAGGTTAAGGATGTGGTGCTTCTCCATGTGAAACATGAAAGATTGCAACAATCTGCTTGCCAGCTTAATTTAATTGTGAACATAAGCTGATAAGAAGGCTGGCATTCTGTGGCGTCAGATGGGCATAACTTTCTCCCAGAACATGCAGCCTAATGAACCGTCATACCCATTTATTTCCAGGCGTACTTTCTAATGGTTTTCTCCATGTGTACGCGAACATCTTTTATCTGCGTCTAGCAAATGCTTTTATTTTATTTATGTATGACAGAAGCTTTTGTTTAATCTTTGGGCATTTTTTCCCCTTGCTCCTCGCTACAGTGCAGTTAAGCAATGTTCCTGTATCCAGTCTGTTCAAAGCAAGTGCACACAATGTTTACCCATCTGACAGCCTCCCACTCCACACACCTGTCACTGAAACCAGACGATTGCAAGGCTCCAGTCATTAACCGTGATGGATAAGTTTTTAATACCAACATGTTCTGCTCAGCCAGCCAGATAAGTATTACTCAGGATTTCCAAGCAATGTGTACATCGACTTCCTGCCCTCCATTTCAATGTGCACTGTATTATTTATATTTACTTCTTTTATGTGCAATTTTACTGATATAATTGAATTTGTTTTGCTTTGAATAGATGCAATGCAATGGGAATTTTAAATGGGATATATACATATATCTTCCTTCCAGATACAGTAATAGGATCAATCAAGCCCTGAGAGGTGTCTGAGTCGAATTCTTATCTCAGATCTTTGACCTGAAGTATTCAACCTTCAGCTGAAAGGACTTAATGAAATAGTCGCCCCTCGGATACGTGGCCAAGGTCGACAGATGCTGAAGCGAGGGGGGAGGTGGTGAAATAATGAAGCATAGGGCACTCCTCAACAACAATGAGATTTGGAAATAAATTAAATTTGTCTTGTCTTATAACGTTTGGGTATCTAGACCAGAGGAACATACATTAGAATGAAGGTCGTTTTACCGGCATTGTCAATTCACTGTTAACTCTTGTGTTAACATAAGGGATTGAAGGATAAAAGACACAAAATGCTGGGGTAACGGAGCGGAACAGGCAGCATATCTGAAGAACATTATTCGGTGACGTTTCACGTCGGAGCCCTTCTTCAGACAACACCACCATTGTGGGCCGGATATCAAATAAGGATGAGACGGGGTGCTGGAAGGGGATTGAGAACCTCGTGACCAGGTGTCGAGACGACAACCTTTCAATGTCAGCAAGACAAAGGAGAAAGTGATTGACTTCAGGAAGCAGAGTGGCGCACATACCCCGGTTTGCATTGATGCCGCTGAAGTGGAGAGGGTTAATAGCTTCAAATTCCCATGAGTAAATGTCGCCAACAACATCTCCTGGATCACCCAAGTTGAAGCAATGGCCAAGAGAGCACACCAATGCCACCACTTCCTGAGAAGGTTTAGGAAGTTTGGCATGTCCCCAACAACTTCCACCAGCTTCTACAGATGAAAGCATTCCTGAAGAAGGGCCTCAACCCAAAACGCTACTCATTCCTTCTATCCAGAGATGCTGCCTGTCCTGCTGAATTACTCCAGCATTTTGTCTATCTTCGGTGTAAACCAGCATTGCAGTTCCTTCCTAAGCATTTTATCGGAATGCATCACAGCATGGTTTGGGAACAGCTCCATCCAAGACTGCAAGGAATTGCAGAGAATTGTGGACGCAGCCCAGACCATCACACAAACCAACCTCCCATCCATTGACTCCATTTATATCTCAAGCTGCCTGTCAGCCTAATCAAGGATGAGTCGCACTATGGCCAACCCCTCTTCCACCCTCTCCCAAAGTATAGAAACAGGTATAGAAGTGAGAAAATGCACACCTCCAACTTCGGGGACAGTTTCTTCCCAGCTGTTGTCAGGCAACGGAACCATCCTATCAACAATTAGAGAGCAGTCCTGAGCTACTATCTACCTCATTGTAGATCCTCAGACTATCTTTGATCAGACTTTATTGGATTTATCTTGCACTATACGTTATTCACGTTATTCCCTCTATAATGTATCTGTACCCTGTGCGTAGCTCGATTGTAATCATGTATTGTCCTTCTGGTGACTGGTTAGCTCCCAATAAAAGCTTTTTGCTATACCTCGGTACACGTGACAATAAACTAAACTCATAAACTCAGCTGCTGCCTGACCTGCTGAGTTACTCCACCACTCTCTGTTATATGGTTATAAACACATTACATCACTAGAATTAGGAGCTGGTGTGGAGGAACAACTCCAGGGCTGTTTAGAGTCTGTAGACTGGGTAATGTTCAGGTACTCCACAACGGGCCTGAATGAATTTGCCACAGTCGTTACAGACTTCATAAAGAAATGTGTGGAGGACTTCGTCCCAACAAAAACCTTCCGTGTATTTCCTAACCAGAAGCCTTGGATAAACCATGAGATTCACACTCTTCTGAAATCCACATCCCGGGCATTCAGGTCTGGAGATGCAGAGGTCTATAAGAAGTCCAGATGCGACCTTGGTAAGGCCATCAAAAAGACCAAAAGGGACTTCTGCCCCAAGCTGGAGGATGAGACGGATGTTCGGCAACTTTGGCAGGGCTTGAATGCCATCACCTCCTACAGGATCAGGAGACAGCTCAATTGTCAGCGAAGCATCACTCCCTGATGAGCTCAATGCGTTTTACACATGCTTTGATAGGGAGAACACTGATGTACCTTCTCGAGCCCCCATTCGCTGTGATGGAATTTCAGTCACAGTCACAGAGGCCGACATCAGAAGATCCTTCAGAGGGGGTGAACCCTCGAAAAACACCTGGACCTGATGGTATACCCGGTCGTGTTCTAAAGACCTGTGCGGACCAACTGGCTGGAGTTTTTACGGACATTTTCAACCCCTCACTTCTGAGGTCTGAGGTTCCCACCGGCTATAAAAGGGCATCAATTATACCAGTGCCCAAGAAGAGCAAGGTGACGTGCCTCAATGACCATTGACCAGTGGCACTAACGCCGGTGGTGATGAAGTGCTTTGAGAGGTTGATTATGGCGCATATCAACTCCTACCTCGACAAGAACCTCGACCCACTGCAGTTCCCCTACTGCCACAACAGATCAATGGTGGATGCAATCTCGCTGGCTCTCCACTCCGCTCTGGACCACTTGAACACCAGAAACTCATGTCGGGCTGTTATTCATTGACTACAGCTCATATGTCAGACTGTTATTCATTGACTTTAACACCATCATCCCCTCCAAGCTGGTTACCAAGCTCTCAGATCTTGGTCTCTGCGCATCCCTCTGTAATTGGATCCTCGATTTCCTCATCCACAGACCACAGTCTGTCCGTATTGGTGGAAATGTGTCATCCTCAATAACAATCAGCACGGGAGCATTTCAAGGCTGCCTGCTCAGCCCCCTGCTGTACTCACTCTATACTCATGACTATGTAGCTGGACATAGTACGAACTCCATCATCAAGTTCGCCGATGACACCACTGTTGTGGGACAAATCACTGATGGGGATGAGTCGGAGTATAGAAGTGAGATCGACCGATTGACCAAATGGTGCCAGCACAATAACCTGGCTCTCAACACCAGTAAAACCAAGGAACTGACTGAGGACTTTGGAAGGGGTAGGATATAATCCTGTTTATATCAACGGGACGATGGTGGAAAGGGTCAAGAACTTCATGTTCCTGGGCATGCATATTACTGAAGATCTTTCCTGGTCCCAGCACACTGATGCAATTATAAAGAAAGCACATCTGCGCCTCTACTTCCAGAGAAGATTACGGAGAGTCGGTATGCCAAAGAGAACTCTCTCAAACTTCTACAGGTGCACAGTAGAGAGCATGCTGACTGGTTGCATCGTGGCTTGGTTCTGCAACTTCAACGTCCAGATGTTGTGACCACAGCCCAGTCCATCATCGGCTCTGACCTCCTCACCATCGAAGGGATTTATCGCAGTCGTTGCCTCAAAAAGGCTACCAACATCATCAAGGACCCACACCATCCTAGCCACACACTCATCTCTCCACTACCATCAGGTAGAAGGTACAGGAGCCTGAAATCTGGTACATCCAGGTTCAGGAACAGCTTCATCCCCACAGCCATCAGGCTATTAAACTTGCCATCAAACAAACTCTGAACTATAACAGCCTATTGCACTTTACTGTTGATTTGTGTGTGTGTGTGTGTGTGTGTGTGTGTGTGTGTGTGTGTGTGTGTGTGTGTGTATGTGTGTGTGTGTGTGTGTGTGTGTGTGTGTGTGTGTATGTGTGTGTGTGTGTGTGTGTGTATATATATATGTGTGTGTGTATATGTGTGTGTGTGTGTGTATATGTGTATATGTGTGTGTATATGTGTGTATATATACTGTATATGTGTATATATACTCTGTATATATATGATCTATGCTATATAGACACACTGAACTGTTCTGTATTTATGCTTACAATGCTCTGTTGTGCTGCAGCAAGCAAGAATTTCATTGTCCTATCTGGGACACATGACAATAAACTCTTGACTTGACGAAGTACTTAACTAGCTGTAGAGTGTTTTGGAAGATCTGAGAGTGTGAAGGACAAAGTAAAAACAAAACATTTCTTGCTTGTTTTGTCTTTGACTACTATCTCTTCTATATCAGCAGACTGAGAATTTGCGGCAGCTAATTAAAATGTTGCCGTCTATGTTGCCAACCTTCCCTTCGAGGTCAGACTTTTTGCACTATCTCTTCATCTCATATCCAGGTGCTTGTAGGACTCCAGCCCAATCATTTGTGAAAATCTCCAGGATGGGTCTTTCGTCAATACCCACGATGAAGACAATTCACCGAGTTGTGGTTCGAGGAGAAATATTTGGATGAAAGGGAGGGAATCGAGACTAAAGAGTGAGGCTCAAAAATCAATGAAAGAAGAAAAATTTTCTTTTGAGCATAAACATCTATGTTACCCATCAGAAGAAAAGGAATGTTCATGTATAACAAAAGCAGACATGTATTGATAGAGTTGTGGACCCGGGCCCTGCGGCCCAACTTGCCCATGCTGACCTACATGTCCCATCTACACTAGTCCCACCTGCCTGCATTTGGCCCATATCCCCATAAACCAATCCTATCCATATACCTGTCTAATGTTGCACTAGAACCTGCCTCAACTATCTCCTCCAGCAACTCATTCCATCCATCCGTCACCCTTTGTGGAAAATAAAGAAGTTAGTCCTCATGTTCACAATTTATCCCCCCCTTACCTTAAACCTATGTCCTCCGGTTTCTCAGTTTCCCCTGCTCTGGGCAAGAGGCACTTCTGTGCGTTTACGTGATCTATTCCTCTCATGATGTGAGAAATGGAAGCTGGAATAGGCCTTTTATGTTGGCCCATATACAATAAGGTTTTCTACCTCAGCACTGCCTTACTGCACTCACCCTGTCTCCCTTGATTCCCTCACCATCTATTGATCCTGAACACAAAGGAGGACCAAAGCCATGAGCAAAGCAACATGATCGACAACCTGTTATAATTGTTTTTCTCTGTGATCCTTAATCTATCAATCAGTCTTGGGGTTTTTTTTATCAACAAAGGGAAGCAACCGTTGCAATCTGATTATGGTTTTCCCCACAGTGTTTCTTGAAGAGAGGTTCCTGAGCCTCTGAATGGTTAAAGGCACTGAGTTCTGCTGCACTCATTGTCCAGTGAAGATGACGTCAGCTATGTTGAAGTACACAAGGTCTCCCCGCTGGCATGTGATCTGAGCACTGGAATTGATAATGTAAATTCTCTCAGCTTGGTTACTCCATTTTGCAACAGATGGGTAACGCTGCAGTGATGTGAAACGGCTGGGAAATGAAGCAGCCATTTGCAAACGAGTCAAGCCAAATTTAATACTGTTGATCTGTGCTTGGTTGTCATCAAAGTGACAGGTCAACAAAGTACTTCATTGCCAAGTCTCAAAAGTCAAATTAAACTTTGAAGCAATATTTAAGTTAACGCAATAGCGATGGAAGAAGAAAGGAAGAGGTGGAGCCAGAGGGCTGAGGGAGAGCTGAGAAGGGGAGGAGATAGTAAGGACTACCTGAAATTAGTCCTCCACATTGTATCCCTTGAATTCACACCTTCCTTCACCAAAATGGAAAATATCTCATTCAAAGTAATTTCCAACCCCATCCACCCAACCACACTGCCACTCTTCCCACCAAACTATATGCCTGAGAATACAAACTAAGCAAATGCAGGTGCTGGAATATTGAGAAAAAAAAAAGAGTACTGGAGGAACAATGGGCCAGGCAACATTGGTGAAGAGAAATAATCTAATGCCGTTTTGGATCACGAACCCTTTAGAAAATGAATAAGGGTCTTGACTCGAAACTTTGTCATCCATTTCCTGCTGCAGCTGGTCTGCTGAGTTCCTCCAGAACTTTGCTTTTTGCTTTTAATACAAATCTAGTTTGTGTCATCTCTTTTGATAATCTAAATTGATATTCTAATCTAAAGTTAGATTTAGATTCAATTAACCTTTCTGATTAGATCTTGTACCTGATACATTTTAATGATCTGTGTAAATGCATTCCCCTAATCCATATGGACCTCCACTCTTTTTACGTTTTGACCACTTAGTTATTATCTGGATTTGGCATTTCTTGGTTGGAATTGGAGGATCCGCATTAAATGTGGCTATCCATCGATTAAAGTTTCACTTGGTAATTAATCAGTGAGATTATATTTACAAAGAGATTGAAATAAAGGTTTGATTCCAGGGCAGCACGGTGGAGCAGCTGGTGGAGTGCCTCACAATGCCAAGGACCCGTGATCGATCCTGGCCTCGAAAGTTGTCTCTGTGGAGCTTGCACGTTCTCATTGTGACCGCGTGGTTTTCCTCCGGGTGCTTCAGTTTCCTCTCTGCCGGTTTGTAGGTCAATTGGCCCCTTTAAATTACTCCAGATACTACATAACACTAGGGGTAATTTGCAGAGGCCAATTAACCTATAAACCTAAGATAGACACAAAAAGCTGGAGTAACTCAGCGGGACTGGCAGCATCTCTGGAGAGAAGGAATGTGTGATGTTTCGGGTCGAGACCCTTCTTCACGCTGCCCATCTTTGAGATGTGAGAGGAAACCGCAACCGTGAGGAAACCTATGAGGTCACAGGGAGAAAGAGCAAACACCACACAGACAGTACCCGAGGTCAGGATCAAACCCGGGTCTCTGGCGCTGTGAGGTAGCCACTCTATTAGATAAAGCACAGTTCAATCCCACCATGTGGTGAAACACAGAAAAAATCTCACGTTTTTAAACTCGTCACATTAAAATCAAGCAATGACTATGTTTCAGTAATTTTGTTGGAGATGTTCGATTACTTTGTAAAACCTTGGGTGAATTTGTGTTGAAGAGTGCTTATCCCGATGCCCATCTGAACTTGTACTTTAAACGTCAGCTCCATAGAGAGGAAACAATTTAGCAACTTTGTAAAAGCAACTGGCAGTGATGACAGACGGTGAAATGCTGAGTGAACCATGTAAACTAGCTTCATTTTGCAGGAGCCAGTGACGTTTTGAGTTAAATCACTTCTACCAAGTGAGTACTCTACACCCATTAAAAAAAACACAAGTGCTTTTATCAATGGAAAGGAGGCTTTGATCTTTAAACAGCACTGCTTTATATGTATGCTTAATAAGTGTGCCTTATCTGTGATGTTACAGGTCTGAAAAGGCAGGCAGTTATAAAACCAATAACCCTGCTTGCGCTTAATAGGATGTTTAAAGTGCCGTCAGTAACTTTGGCTGCTGTCTAGGCTCCACTTACCCCATTCAAACCAGACCGTAATGCCTTACTTTATACTGCTGTTCTGTCAGCCCATCAAAGAAAACCTACCAGCTCTTTCACCACGGTTAATTTGCACTTAATTTGTTTTTGAAAACAGTAGCTTCAAAAAGAATACAGAGATAAGAAGCGTTTGACAGCAAAGGCCAGAACTAATGTTGGTGTTTTGATCCAAAAAACACAATTCACACCAGAGAAACCTGTGCCACAAATTTGTTTACAGGATATGTTTGAGGCCAAATCGCAAACTATCAAAAGGGTAGCAGTGGTGCAGCTGGTAGAGCCGCTACCTCACAGTGACAGAGGCCCGGGTTCGATCCAGAGCTTTGGTGCTGTCCGTGTGGAGTTTGCACGTTCTCCTTGTCACCACGTGGGTTTCCCCTGGGTGCTCCGGTTTCCTCCCACATCCCAGAGACAGGTGGGCTTGTAGGTTAATTGGCCTCTGTAAATTGTCCCTAGTGTCTAGAGATAGACACAAAAAGCTGGAGTAACTCAACAGGACAGGCAGCATCTCTGGAGAGAAGGAATGGGTGACTGTTCGGGCCGAGACCCGAAACATCACCCATTCCTTCTCTCCAAAGATGCTGCCTGCCCCACTGTGTTACACCAGCTTTTTGTATCTATCTTTGGTTTAAACCAGCATCTGCAGTTCCTTCTTAGTATCCAGGGAGTGGATGAAAAAGTGGAATAGCTTTGAACTAATTTGAACAGGTGAGCGATTGTTGGCATAGTCTCCATGGTCTGTAGAACCCGTTTACATGCTCAATCGCTGAACTAATCTCATCATCTTGTGGTTGTGCCTTGGGCCACATTCATGCCACATTAATGCCACATGTCACCAGAAGTTGTAGATTTTGGTGTTTCTGCAGTAATTTGGGAACAGAATTACAGTTTGACCTTCCAGTATAATTGTGAGAGAGCATTGCCCTGTGAGAGGTGAATTATGGGTGAGATTTTATTTCTCACGTTGATGTAAAATAAATCCCCTGCACTATTTTGACTTAAAAGAAGAATTATGCTGGAGTCCTGATCAATGTTGATCACTCAATTGACATCAGTGTAAGCAAATCATTTCAATGTAATCGCGATACTGTTAATGTTGACCAAATGATCAGCAGATGCTGGTTTACTAAAAAGGACACAAAATGTTGGTGGAACTCAGCGGGTCAGGCAGCATCTCTGGAGGACCTGTATAGGTGATGTTTTGGAGTCGTCCTCTTCAGACTGATTGTGGTGGGAAGGAGAAAGCTGGAAGATGTGTAGAGGCAGCACAGAGCCTGGCAAGTGTAAGGTGGGAACTGCTTTTCTGCCACTAGGATTAACAAGCATCGTGGTGTGGACTGTCTCCATGGAGACTCCCCTGTGGTCATTATGGTTGGGCCTGTGTCCTTTCTTGATGAAGGTCACGAAAACCACATCTCCGAGTCCACTTGGTAACTCCTCCTCTTCCCAAACATGGGAGGAGAAGTTTTGATTTTTGCAGCTGAAGTTTGTGTCCCTCTGCAAACTTTATCTCCCACTTTCTGGGAAGAGGAGCATATACTGGTGGACCTCGGGGATGTGATTTTGGTGGACAATCATCAAGCAAGGTCATTGATACGGTCTGCCCTTGCTGCCATGTTGCTTCTTAGTCGGCCCTTGGCTTTCTTTCACTTCTCAATAGTTAAGGGCAATGTTGACGCTGAATCAAATAGTTAGCTGTGGAATTAAGGGTAGGAGGTGCATTCCAAGGGGAAAGCCACAGTTGAGGAATTCTATGGACTGTTTCATGGGTACAGGCTAGGGTGGTGGGGGGTGGGGGGGTTGATTGGCAGAGGGAATAATTGGTAAAGGCCGGAGATATAAAGATAAGGGAAGAGGAGTGAAATGTGAAGTCAGAGGAAGGAATATTGGTGGAGAAAAGGGTGGGGTGGGGGGAGAAGAGAACAGCGGGAGAAATGGGTGCACATCCAGGCGGGTCACAGGGAAGAGAAAGGGTAAAAAGGGGGTTGGTGTTATCTAACATTGTAGAATTCAGTGTTAATGTTAGTAGGTACTGCTAGGTACTTAGTTAGCTGTTACATTTCCTACTTTACAAGAATAACTTCACTTGAAAAGCACGTTATTGACTGTAAACTGCTTCAGGATGTCCTAAAACTGATGTGAAAAGCTCGATATAAATACGTCTTTCTTTCTCATGCAGCAGGTAGAACAGTACAATAGTTATAATGGCAATTGGGAACAAACTTGATACTAGCGTGATACCATCACGACAGTGAAAACAAAGACAGCAATGTACCTGAAATGTATATCATAATCATTAGAAGAGTGAAATCTTTGAGCGACATTTCTGAAGCTTGTCCAACATCCCTGTTACAATGGATATCTGCCATTTAGTTCCATGACCACCTTTGTGTCATTCAGTCCATTTATCCTCGAGGAACTTTCTTATGACAAAGCTCTTCAGTTGCCCTGTGACGAGATGGATCAATTATCACCATCGTGGGAAGTGAGAGATGTGGGGGGAATGGATTGCTCTGGCAAAGAATGAATAAGGTTGAAAGCCATCTCAGATTTATACCAGAGCCAAGGTTGTATTTCCAAAATCACACCGAGCCTACATTCCCTGATCTACACTGTTGCAGTTTTAGGATGCTTATGCTTATTTCCAAATATCTCCTTGATCTCATTTGTTCTCATATATATTTTCACCCAAAGGGTGGTGGGTATATGGAATGAACTACCTGAAGAGGAAGTTGAGGCAGATACTATAACAAGATAGTGGAAACAAAGAAATGTAGCTGCAGGTTTATACCAAAGATAGCAAGTGCTGGGGTAACTGAACGGGCCAGCTAGGAACTCTGGAGGAAAAGGATAGGTGACATTTCAGGTCGAGACCTAACCTCAGATCATTCTTTCACCATTGGTATTCACTCGTTATCGCCTTCTCCACAGCCAAAAATGAACCCTAGTGGGCTCGACCTTTGCTTGATCATTGTTGCCTGCTATGATTTGTCCTTTCATTCATACCTCTCATTCATTTATTTCTTTGTACCTTTTCGTATCTCTTGTTTCCTCCACCCCGGACTTTCAGTCTGAAGAAGGGTCTTGGCGTGAAACATCGCCTATTCCTTTTCTCCAGGATTGCAGCCTGACTCTGATGCTGTTACTCCAACCTTTTCTGTCGATCTATTATACCCTTGTATGGTATAATTTGACTGGATTGTATGCAGATCACTGTGTCATTGTATTCATGACCAGTGGTGGACTGGGTCTAAAATTATTGGTTGCCAGGAACAAAGGGGGCCTACTTCATCAAGGGCCCACTTGATATAGGGGACCCACTTCATCAGGGGCCCACTTGCCATCGGGCAAGCTGACACCCTGGCCAGTCTGTCACTGCTCGTGACAATAAAGAAGCCATTGAAACATGAAAATATCATCAACACAATAAATGGAATCATTTAAAAAGGTACCTTGCAACTATTTTCTCAATACCAGTTAGGAACTAGGAATGGCCCTAAATGCGTAACTTGCTACCTCTGCCCATATCTCATGTTTGACTTAAAAAACACCCGTGTCTCCATCCTTTAAGCTCAGATTTCTTAAAATCTACCTCTTCGACCAAGCATTTTGCTATTTCCTGATCCCTCCATATCTTTTTCATCTTAATTTGCGATCGTTAATGATCCAATGAAGCAGAAGGGGGCATGTCACTAATGAGCTTTCGGGAGAGGTTGGGTGGGTTAGGACTTCATTTCTTGGACGCAGGAGACCCAGGGATTGCCTTAGAGGTATATAAAATCATGCGGGGAATAGACGGGGTGAATGCACAGAGTATGGGAATCGGGAACCAGAGAATGTAGGTTTAAGGGGAGCAGGGAAAGATTTAATAGGAATCATGGATCAACTTTTTCACACTGAGGATGATGCCAGAGGAGGGTAGCTGAGGCTGATCCTTTAACAACATTCCAGAACACTTGGATGGATACATGGATAGGAATGGTTTAGACCAGGAGCGTCAAACTCATTTTAGGTCACGGGCCGGATTTGGCAAAATGCGACTTCATGCGGGCCGGATCAGTTGTGCACGCGCGAACGTCAGCCAGCCAGCCCAAGGGGAGCTCAGCGCCGCCATTTTGTCTGTTTGACGGCTGTTACCCAGGGCAACTGTCCCCTTGGCAACCACGGGCCATTCACGGAGTGGAGGATGAGAGCGCCCCGCCGCCATCTTGCTTCTTTGATGGCTGTTGCCCGGGGCAACCGTCCCCATGGCAACCGCAGGTCAATCACAGAGCGGAGGACGGGAGCGCCCCTGCCGGCGCAGCAGGCGGCACAGACAGCGGTGGGAGTGAGGGCAGTGAGCGAGAGCGGCGGGAGAGAGAGAGGCGAGGGAGAGACCGGCTGCGATACAGATACATAATAAATGGTCCTGAATATAATTTTTTTCCCCCCCAAATCATCCCGTGGGCCGGATTGGACCCCTGTGTGGGCCACATCTGGCTCGCGGTAGTTTGACACCCCTGGTTTCGAAGAATATGCACCAAATGTGAGCAAATGGGACCAACTTAGATGGGGCATCTTGGACAGCATAAATGAGATGGGCTGAAGGGCCTGTTTCCATGCTGTATGACTTTATGATTCTAAAGTGCTACATGGGTGCAATTGCCTGTTCCATCTTATTTAATTGCCCTCTCAGAAGAGGAAATGAATTGAGGTGAACATTTCTAAGCTGATAAACACTCTCAATACAACGGAGATACTTAATTTGAAACTGCAAATGAAATTACAATGAAGAAGCCAGTCACACAAACGAAATTTACAATCTATTTAATTTGGACCTCGTATATTTATTCGCAACGACACCAGCAACATTTATATGCTATTTGCAGAAAGTAGTGTTACAAGATTCTGAGAGGTTTTAATTGATATGTAAATCAGTGTGTTGACACACATTTCACCACGCAGTTGATCAAGTGTTGACAGTGGTTTACACTGAAGTTAAAGGGACGTGAGCGCAATTATTTGTGAGAATTTGTCGAGAAATTGGAAAATAGAAAATCTTATCCTGAAATGTATTACCTCAAGGAAGATGTGAGATGAATACACCAGAAACTGTGGCTGCTGAAATGTTCAGCAAAAAGTGTTGGATGTACTCATGGTGGTGCAGCGGTAGAGTTACTGCCTTACGGCGCTTGCAGCACCGGAGACCAGGGTTCGATCCCGGCTATCGGTGCAAACTGTATGGAGTTGTACGTTCTCCCCCTGACCATGTGGGTTTTTCCGAGACCAAAGACGTGCAGGTATGTAGGTTAATTGGCTTGGTGTATGTGTAAATTGTCCCTAGTGTGTAGGATAGTATTAATGTGCGAGGATCGCTGGTCGGCACGGACTCGTTGGGACAAAGGGCCTGTTTTCACGCTGTATCTCTAACTAAACTAAACTAAACTCGTAGAAACAAAGAACTACAGATGCTGGATAATACTCGGGCACAAAGTGTTGGAGTAACTCAGATGTTCAGCAGCATCCTTGGAGAACTTGGATATCTTGCACCCCTCTCCATCTTCATCTTCTCCTCCCCTCCTCCCATTCTCACTCTGAAGAAGGATCTTGACCTAGCCATGTACTCCAGGGATGCTGCCTGACCTGCTGAGTTACTCCAGCACTTTTTGCCCTATTGCTGGAAGAACCCAACGGGTCAGGCAGCATCTGTAAGGAGAAATGGACAGACGATGTTTTAGATCAGGACATTTCTCCAGCTTTCTCCCCTCTAATCCATCAGTCTGAAGAAGGGTTGTTAGTCCATTTTCCTCCACAGATGTTGCCTGTCCCGGTGAGATGCGAGGTGAAATTGCTTCAGAGCTTTGGCAACCTGGCTTTGATCTGCAACGCGGCTGCTGTTAGTGTGGTGTTTGCAGGTTTCCCCAGGTTTCCCCTGGGACTGCACGGCCTTCTCCTGGGTCCTCTGTAATTTGCCCCGGTGTGGGTGGCGACGCGAGAGGAAAAATGAGATTAATGTGTCTGGGTTCTTGATGGTCAGCCTGAATATGATGGTCTGAAGGGCAAATTTCCATGCTGAATGGATCTCCCATGTAATAGGGTAACATGAAATTGTAAATGCGCAGATTTATAACCTGCACCATCATTCTTGGAAGTTGTTCAAAGAGCATTATGCATTGAGCATTTGCAAGCTTCTCAACTAGCCTTTAGAGATACAGCACAGAAACAGGCCCTTCGGCACACCGAGTTCCCTTCGCCGACCGAGTTCCCCCATACACAACACAATTTTTCACAATTTTTACTGAAGCTAATCAATCTACAAATTTGGACGTCTTTGGGAGGAGACGGAAGCACCAGGAGAAAATCTACATGGTCACAAGGAGAACGGACAAACTCCATGCAGACAGCACCCTTAGTCAGGATCGAACTCGTGTCTCTGGCGCTGTAAGGCAGCAACTCTACCGCTGCCCCACTGTGCCGCCCTCACACGAGGGAATTGTGCAATTTGCATTGTTACACAATGTATTTGAAAACATATGCAAACTATTCTGATCACTCTGTTACAGGTTTCGCTCTGCAGTAAACACATGTGGAACACAGCTCTACTGGAAATAATGCTCGACATCTGGGTAAATTTCCTATTCTTGGATGGGCCACATGGCTGTGGACCTAACTCAGTGCAGATAATTCTGCTATAACACAACAGTTGCATTCCTGCAAAATTGCATTCCTGAGAAACTCGCATTGTAGAAAATTACTGTATGTTACAAATGAACGAGTCAGTGGGACAGGAGGGTGGGGGGCTTGTGAGTTTCAGACTCACTATAACAGTTATTTTTCCTGCTGTATATTCAAGAACAAAAGGCCTTTTTAATTCCTAGGAGTTATTTTTTGTTTCTGCAAGCCAAACATACTAAAGGTTGTATGTTATGTTATTTAATGGAATATCATTGTACGAAGTGCCAAAATAAATGATCAGTTGTCATTTTCAAGATTCAATTAGTGAAACTAGTGGTCTGCGCTCTTAAGGGAAAATGGTCTCTAATTACTGTCGGGAGGTGACATGGAAACAATTTGTTTTACCCTAGACTGTTTTTTCCTCAAGACAGCTTTTTTTTGACTGTTCGATAATTTCCAAAATAACTTCTAAATGGTTTTGTGGTTCCTGATCAAAATCACATTACAACCAATTCGACGAGTTTTGTTTCCTATTTCGTCAACTGTGTTATATCATATTAGCATTATGGGTATGGAAACATGGGTTTCACAGAACTCTCTGAATCTTGATTCACCACCGACCCAGACTTGCCTTCTCCGGATGCAGAGAGCCAAACATGTAAATCCATGTCTGAGAGATGTCCCATGAGGTGGAGTAAGCTCCAAAGTGACAGCAGGCTAATGCGATACAAAGGCTCTAAACCCAGTGTTTGAAGAAGGGTCTAGACCCAAAACGTCACCCATTCCTTCTCTCCAAATATGCTGCCTGTCCCGCTGAGTTACTCCAGCTTTTTGTGTCTATCTTCTAAATATCCCTGATAGTCTGAGATATTCAAGAGCAAGCTGAATGGATTAAAAAAGAAAGTGAATAGAGGGACATAGAACAGGTTTACCACCTTGCTTGAGGATGAGTGACTAAAGTTACATCAAAGATTAGAGAGATAGTGTGGAAACAGGCCCTGCAGCCCACCGAGTCTGCATAAACCCACCATCACCCCATACACTAGCATTATCCTACACACAAGGGTCAATTTACAATTTACAGATGCCAATTAGCCAAAAAATATGTGTCTTTGGAGTGTGGCTGGAAACCGGAGCATCTGGAGAAAACCCACACAGTCACAGGGAGAACGATACAAATTCCGTACAGGCAGCATCCAAAGTCAGGATCCAACCCGGGTCTCTGTAAAGCAGCAACTCTACTGCACAGCCACTGTGCCGCCTTAAACAACGCATTAAAATATTATCATTTTTTATTTGCCTGCACACACTATAGTCCTAAACTGGGAAGAGTGTCATCCCCGTTGATAGATGAAGGTACGCAATGCATCATCCTTAGCTTGTGAACTGAGCAACTTGCAATTTATTTTACCTTTCCAATGTGGAAATGGGTTGAGATACCTGAGTTAGTAAGGTATTCAAAAGACCCAGTCAAGAAGGCAGATTAAACAGAGGTTTTTAAAGATGTAGAATGAGGAAATGACACTTCCCCACATTTCATTCATTAATTGCCTTCAAGACAATTACACACATTTTTTTTGGAAACACATAACTGTACAGTCAGCATCTTAAAGAGAAAGCAGGATTCACAAATTAATTAGGACCCTGTCAGTACAAAAACAAAGTATTTTATAAATGCTGGCAGCTTGTGCTTCAACAGAAGTCTCTGTTTTTATTTCAGACTTCTGGCATTGTATGCATGTATTGTCTTTTCGCTTACAGCTCACCATTACTAAAATTGCTTTCTTGACATATGATGTTGAATAGTGTCCTTAAAAGGCAGTCAATTAGTGGCATTTTTCCATCTGCTGTTTTGTACCGAATTCTGGTCATCGCGCTTTTGGATGCATGCTAATGTTTTGGAGCGGTTTCAGATGATATTGAGTGAAGTGGTTCCACAAGTTCATTAGTTCTCGGTGCAGAATTGGGCCATTCGGTCCATCATGGCTGATCTATCTTTTCCTCTCAACCCCATTCTCCTGCCTTTTCCCATAACCCCTGACACTCATACTTATCAAGAATCTGTCCATCTCTACCATTAAAATATCCATTGATGGCCACCACAGCCATCTGAGGCAATGAATTCCACAGTTTAACCACTCTCTGAGTAAATAAATTCCCCCTCCTTTCTAAAGGTACATCCTTTTACTCTGAGGCTATGACCTCTGGTCCTAGACTCTCCTACTAGTGGAAACATTATCTCCACATCCACCCTATCCAGGCCTTTCCCTACTTGGTAAGTTTCAATGAAGTCCCACCTCATCCTTCCAAACACCAGCGAGTACAGGCCTATTGCCGTCAAACGCTCATCATATGTTAACCCAATTATTCCTGGGATCATTCTTGTAAACCTCCTCTGGACCCTCTCCGGTACCAGCACATCCTTCCTCAGTTATGAGGCACAGGGCTGGTTAAATGGAGAAATTGCAGAGATGGAGCTATTCTGCAGATCTGGTTAAGGAGAAATTAAATAGAGCTATACAGGATTTTAAAGAGTTCTGATGGAGTACAGGTTCTGGCAACAGGAAGAACAGTAGCCAGTGAATGCAAATGTTATTGGTCAATGATCAAGCGGGTTATGAGGTGAATTTGTTTATGTGGAAAGTTGTAATTTGGAGTTGACAGTCAAAGAGAGTCATAGATTCAAAGTCATCCAGTATGAACCAGTACTTTCATCCATGCCAACCAAGATACCCCTTCTAATCTAGTCCTGTTTGACCCATATCCTTCTGAACCTTTCCTATCCAGTCTGAACCATGTATCAAAGTAGAATTAGATTAATACTTGAAATAAATGTTTGTCTTTAGGGTAACGAGATTGGGATGGATAGGCTCTGAAAGATGCTGATGGAAATGTGAGGAGAAAAGATTACGGGAATGGAATTGTTCAGTGATCTGAATTAGACTCGATGGACCTAGATGACATCCTTCTATATGATAATGAAATACGGAAACATAAAATATGGAAGGTCAGCTAAGATTTCCGTTCTCAAGTCTCTGGAGTGGGATTTAAACCGATAAGTCAAAGGCAACAACATTACTTATTAAGATATGGTTGACACTTGATCAGAGGCACGGTATGAAAGGCAGGAAAAGTACTCGGTGAAACACAGTAAAATTGAGATACAAGATACTACAGATGATAGCATCTTAAGCAAAACACAAAGTGCTAGAAAATCTCAGTGAGTTGGGCAGCATCTTTGGAGGGGAAATGGACATGACATTTCGGGTTGGGACCCTTTAGTCTGTCCATTCCCCTCAACAGATGCTGGCTGACCTGCTGAGTTCCTCCAGCAGATTGCTTTTTATTCTGTAAACCACGTCAAACCACATTCCATGTCAAAATCCATTCAAAACCCAACCAATGATCCTGTCAGAGGGCCCGAACAACAGGGAGAGGTTGGGCAGCCCAAGACCATTCCTTGGAGTGCAGGACGATAAGAGGTATTTTTTTCAACGTCTATAGGATCATGAGGGGAATAGATAGTGTGGATGCACAGTCTTCTAGGGAATCAAGTACCAGAGGACATGGGTTTAAGGTAAGAGGGGGAAAGATTAAATAGGAACCTGAGGGGCAACTTTCTCACACGTAGAGTGGTGGATATACGAAATGATCTGCCAGAAGAGGTAGTTGATATAACAACATTTATAAGGCATTTGGACAGGTACATGGGTAGGAAAGGTTTAGAGGGATATGACCAAGTGTGAGCAGATGGGATTGGTGTAGATGGGGCAACATGGTTGGCATTGGCAAGTTGGACTGAAGGGCCTGTTCCCATTCTATCTGCACTCTACTTTTGACTTCTGTACTGGCTGTGTCACTTTTAGCTGGCGTAACGCTGACGGGACATATATGTGATCTGTATCCAGACCGTCAACTCCACACTGAATCAGGACAGTCCAAGGTTGCAGTTGAGGTTACAGTACATTCAGAGCTTACGAGTTGCAATGCACTAGCGTCTAAGTCCGGAATGTGATCGCACACTCACCACAGTTCATCAGTGGTTCTGCAAGGAACCACCACCAAGTCATTAACGGGATCCGTTTCATTATAGCTCTGGTTAGCACACAGCCCACGGTCTGAAACTAAACACGGTTTGAGTTTTAATTTGCAATTTTAAAAAAAAACTGTTTTGCGAGACAGCGAGCTTGAGGTCAAGATGACAAAATTAATTTCCATTTATATAACACCTTTTTAATGTTGCAAAAATGTCACAAGGTGATTACTCACAAAAAAAAGACGTGGACAGTGCTCCAGAAATAAAAAGCTTTCTGGCATTAGAACTTCTTGTGATAATTTATATGACTGGTTACAATTTACAGTAACTACATACTGAGTAATATATCTCTAGCTTTCAATAGTGTTTTCCTTCTCGGTTTCAGTTAATTTTCTTACTTGTCAGATACTCCCACAATTCATGCACAACTTTCTGCTGCGGAGATAACACAATAATCTAATTCTTGGTCTTTACTAATGTCAGCCAAGTTGTGAGACGGAGAAATTCCCTGGTTTACCAGGGACCGTATTGGAGTCAAATTTTCACAAGTATTTTTACTTTAGTTATACGCATAATGCCTCTTGCCCAGAGCAGGGGAATCGAGAACCAGAGGGCATAGGTTTAAGGTGAAGGGGAAAAGATTTCATAGGAAGCTGAGGGGTAACTTTTTCATACAAAGAGTTGTGAGTGTTTGGAACAAGCTGCCAGAAGAGGTAGTTTAAGAAACAATTAGACAGGTACACGTATAGGATAGGTTTAGAGGGATATGAGCCAAACGCAGGCAGGTGGGATGAGTGTAGATGGGACATGTTGGTCGGTGTGGGCAAGTTTAGCCAAAGGGCCTGTTTCCACACTTTATAACTCCATGATTCTATTAGTTCTGTTATCTTTCCTTTTTCCTCTCTCTGGGATTATGTGGTGATGAGAGGCAGTGGGAGGAAGAGAGGAGTATGTTCAGATGAGCTTCCAGAGCAGGGAGTTGAGTCAGGTACTATAGCAGCATTTATAAGACTGTTGTACATGTAAATGGATAGGAAACCTTTTGTAGCGATATGGACCTAACACAGGCTAATGGGACCAGCATAGATGGGGTACCTGGAACGAGTTGGGCCGAAGGGCCTGTTTCCATTCTGGATGACTCGGTGCCTCCATATCAATATAACTCTTTTCTTATTTGTGACATCTTGTTAAGTTGAGAGTGTTGTTAAAGGGCTTAGTCATGGCTTGTAGCATCCTGATATCCTTTCTATTCTACAGACAAACGTCGACAGCAAAGCTTGGAGCCTGTGATAAATGACAGCTTGCTACACACATCACGGCCAAGCAAGGTTAAAGAACAAGACGACTTCTGCCAAATTTCATATGCATAACCATGCTGGGGTACAGTAACAAAGTGGTTATATTACTGAAGTAATAATCCAGTGAGTTAGGCTGATGATCTTAATCATGAGTTCAAATCCCACCATGGCAGTTATGGAATTTATTTCAATTAGTTAACAAATCTGGAATTAAAAGGGCAGTGTTGGTAATGGCGATGATTATGCTGCTGAATTGTGACGAAGCTCATTGTCCATTAATGCCCTTAAGGGAAGAGAATTCAGTCTGGCCTTTACGTGACTTCAGTTCTATAGCTTTGTGCTTGAATCTTAACTGCCTATCGAGTCAATTGGTTCAAGGGCAATTTGGGATGAGCAATAAAATGATTTTCGAGTGATCCTCACATGAATAAAACAACGAGAGTTTCAAGGTACTGCAGTTGCTGGAATCTGTCACAAAAAGAAAGGAGAGCAGATGTAGGAATTCATCGGGTCGGGCAGCATCTATAACTAAAATGGATAGTCCATTAATCAGTTTGGTTTACTGGTTGGTTTAGTTTGGAAATACAGTACAGAAACGGGCCCTTCAGCCTAATGAATCCACACTGACCAATGATCACCTGTACACTTACACTATCCTACACAGACTTGGAGCAATTTCCAATTTTTACTAAGCCAATTAACCTGCAAACCTGTACGTCTTTGGAGTGTGGGAGGAAGCCGGAGCTCCCGGCGAAAACCCATGGGGAGAACATACAAGCTCCACATAGTCAGGATCAACCCTAGCTCCCTGGCGCTGTAAGGCAGCAATTCTACTGCTGCGCCACCATGTCACCCAGGACAAGACACTTAAACGAGAGGGGATGTTGCCAGTATATAGAGGTGCGGGTAGGGGTGGGGTAAGAGCTAGCAAGTGGTAGGTTGGTGCAAGTGAGGGGAGTTTGACTGGGATATAATAGTAGGTGGTGGGAAGGGTGGGTTGGGGCAACATGGGAGGCGGTGAGTGGAGGATAAAGTGAAGCAGATTCTGGAATCTGATGGGGAAGCAAGGTGAAAAATGGGACTGAAGGAGGAGGGATGGTGGTAGATGGGGATCTCTTGCTTTCCCGCCTCTCCCCTCTCACCTCCCCCTCTTGTTATCACACCTTCCCCAGCCAACAATAGGCCATTATGGGCTCCACCTTTGCTGAGGTCATCTGTCATGGGCCCTGATTTGATCGTTTGTCGGCACTGGGCCTGTAATCGCTGGAGTTTAGAAGAATGAGGGGGGACCTCATTGAAACCTACAGAATAGTAAAAGGCTTGGATAGAGGGGATGTGGCGAGGATGTTTCCACTAGTGGAAGGCCTGGTCAGTAGATATTTTTAAGGCAGGTATATTGTAGATAGATACTTGATTAGTGCAGGTGTCAGAGGTTATGAGGAATAGGCAGGAGCATGGGGGTAGGAGTGAGAGATAGATCAGCCATGATTCAATGGCGGAGTAGACTTGATTGGCCGAATGTCCTAATTCTACTCTTATCACTTGTGATCTTATGTCTGTCCTGGCCTGTTCTTGCCTCAAATTTATTTCTCCCCCACCCCCATCTCTACTTTCAATCTGAAGAAGGGTTCCGACCCAAAATGTCACCTATTTTTTTTTCTCCAGAGATGCTGGCAGACCCACTGAGTTACTCCGGTATTTTGTGTCTATCCTTGAGAGCAGGGGATCTAGTATGATGAATAAATAAAAGGGCCTGACGAATTGCATCTGAAACAGAACTGGTTGTTTCTCTATAATTTAACAACAGCCATAGAGCAACCTTTGGAGTAAGCTTGTTTATTGAACAATTTGTGGCTGAACAATTACATTTGTGACTATTCCACTGAAGACCAGTCAGTTTGGTTTAGTTTATTATTGTCAGGTGTACCGAGGTGTAGTGAAAAGCTTTTTGTTGCATGCTATCCAGTCAGTGAAAAGACTATACATGATTACAATCAAGTCATCCACAGTTTTCAGATATATTTTGCTTGGGCAGCTTAGAACCCAGCAGTCTGAATGGTGATTTCTCTAAATTCAAGTAACCCCTCAGATTCAGATTCAAATTTAGATTCAACTTTAATTGTCATTGTCAGTGTACAGTACAGAGGCAACGAAATGCAGTTAGCATCTCCCTGGAAGAGCGACATAGAATATGGTTTCAATAAATAAATCTATTTACATGCATACAGTCATAGTGTTTTTCCTGTGGGAGGAGTGTCCGGGGGGCGGGGGGTGATTGGCAGTCACCGAGGTACATTGTTGAGTAGTGTGACAGCCGCAGGGAAGAAGCTGTTCCTGGACCTACTGGTCCAGCAACGGAGAGACCTGTAGCGCCTCCCGGATGGTAGGAAGGTAAACAGTCCATTGTTGGGGTGAGAGCAGTCCTTGGCGATGCTGAGAGCCCTTCGCAGACAACGCTTGCTTTTGGACAGACTCAATGGAGGGGAGCGAGGAACCGGTGATGCGTTGGGCAATTTTCATCACTGCTTCCCTGCAATCCCCCTCTCCCCCTCCCCCACCCTAGTTGTCCAGCTAGTTCCACTGTTTGCATCCCCGCCCTTCCTTGGTCATCTTCCAGTTCCTCGTGCTGGCAAGAGCAGGAACAGGGAGATACGGGGCCTGAATGTGTGGCTGAGGAACTGGTTGCACAGGGCAGGGAGGTTTAGATTCTTAGATCACTGGGGATCTGTTTTGTTGCGGGAGTAGAGTAATTTTAAACTTAAAACAAAAGGGGACGGATTGCATTTTTAACAGGTCTTGTGGGACCAGCATTCTGGCAGGCATCTTTTGCCACAGCTACAAAAATCGGGTTTTTTTAAACTGAATAAGGGTGGTGAGGGCAGATTCCCAATGGGTAGGTTTCAAGTGGGTACAAAAGGGACGGATTGCATCTTTGGTGGGGGACCAGGATGGCAGGCAGGTTTGCCACTGCTACACGGGTGGGTTTTAAACTGAATAAGGGGGGGGAAATGGGATAGGGATGGAGTTAAAGGAAAGGGGTTCCTTAAATGTGTGAGCGGAGAGACAGAGGGGTGTAAAATGAGGGTAGAAGCAATACGTTGCAAGGTGAAAAGTAAAAGTGGCAGGCAGAAAAATCCAGGGCAAAAATCAAAAAGGGACACTTTTCAACGTAATTGTATAAGGGGTAAGAGTGTTGTAAAAACAAGCCGGAAGGCTTTGTCTCAATGCAAGGAGCATTCGTAATAAGGTGGATGAGTTGAACGTGCAGATAGCTGTTAATGACTATGATATACTTGGGATCACGGAGACATGGCTCGAAGGTGACCAAGGCTGGGAGCTGATCATTCAGGGATATTCAATATTCAGGATAGACAGAAAGGTAAAGGAGGTGGGGTAGCGTTGCTGGTTAGAGAGCAGATTAACGCAATAGAAAGGAAGGACATTAGCTTGGAGGATGTGGAATCGATATGGGTAGAGCTGCAAAACACTAAGGGGCAGAAAACGCTAGTGGGAGTTGTGTACAGGCCACCTAACAGTAATAGCGGAGTTGGGGATGGCATCAAACAGGAAATTAGAAATGTGTGCAACAAAGGTAAAACAGTTATAATGGGTGACGTCAATCTACATATAGATTGGGTGAATCAAATTGGCAAGGGTGCTGAGGAAGAGGATTTCTTGGAATGTATGCGGGATAGTTTTCTAAACCAACATGTAGAGGAACCAACGAGAGAGAAGGCTATTCTAGACTGGGTATTGAGTAATGAGGAAGGGTTAGTTAGCAGTCTTGTTGTGCGTGGCCCCTTGGGCAAGAGTGACCATAATATGGTTGAGTTCTTTATTAGGATGGAGAGTGACATTGTTAATTCAGAAACAATGGTTCTGAACTTAAAGAAAGGTAACTTTGAGGGTATGAGACGTGAATTGGCCAAGATAGACTTGCAATTGATTCTTAATGGGTTGACGGTGGATATGCAATGGAAGGCATTTAAAGACTGCATGGATGAGCTACAACAATTGTTCATCCCAGTTTGGCAAAAAAATAAATCAGGGAAGGTAGTGCATCCATGGATAACAAGGGAAATCAGGAAGAGTATCAAAACAAAAGATGAATCGCACAAATTAGCCAGAAAAAGCAGCCTACCAGAGGACTGGGAGAAATTCAGAGTCCAACAGAGGAGGACAGAGGGCTTAATTAGGAAAGGGAAAATAGATTATGAAAGAAAAATGGCAGGGAACATAAAAACTGACTGCAAAAGCTTTTATAGATATGTGAAGAGAAAAAGATTAGTTAAAATAAATGTAGGTCCCTTGCAGTCAGAAACAGATGAATTGATCATGGGGAACAAGGACATGGCAGACCAATTGAATAACTACTTTGGTTCTGTCTTCACTAAGGAAGACATAAATAATCTGCCGGAAATAGCAGGGGACCGGGGGTCAAATGAGATGGAGGAACTGAGTGAAATCCAGGTTAGCCAGGATGTGGTGTTAGGTAAATTGAATGGATTAAAGGCTGATAAATCCCCAGGGCCAGATAGGCTGCATCCCAGTGTACTTAAGGAAGTAGCCCCAGAAATAGTGGATGCATTAGTGATAATTTTTCAAAACTCTTTAGATTCTGGAGTAGTTCCTGAGGATTCGAGGGTAGCTAATGTAACCCCACTTTTTAAAAAGGGAGGGAGAGAGAAAACGGGGAATTACAGACCAGTTAGTCTAACGTCGGTAATGGGGAAACTGCTAGAGTCAGTTATTAAAGATGGGATAGCAGCACATTTGTGAAGTGGTGAAATCATTGGACAAAGTCAGCATGGATTTATGAAAGGTAAATCATGTCTGACGAATCTTATAGAATTTTTCGAGGATGTAACTAGTAGAGTGGATAAGGGAGAACCAGTGGATGTGTTATATCTGGACTTTCAGAAGGCTTTCGACATGGTCCCACATAAGAGATTAGTATACAAACTTAAAGTACACGGTATTGGGGGTTCAGTATTGATGTGGATAGAGAACTGGCTGGCAGACAGGAAGCAAAGAGTAGGAGTAAACGGGTCCTTTTCACAATGGCAGGCAGTGATTAGTGGGGTACCACAAGGCTCAGTGTTGGGACCCCAGCTATTTACGATATATATTAATGATTTAGACGAGGGAATTGAATGCAACATCTCCAAATTTGCGGATGACACGAAGCTGGGGGGCAGTGTTAACTGTGTGGAGAATGCTAGGAGGCTGCAAGGTGACTTGTATAGGCTGGGTGAGTGGGCAAATACATGACAGATGCACTATAATGTGAATAAATGTGAGGTTATCCACTTTGGTGGCAAAAACAGGAAAGTAGACTATTATCTGAATGGTGGCCGATTAGGAAAGGGGGAGATGCAACGAGACCTGGGTGTCATGGTACACCAGTCATTAAAAGTAGGCATGCAGGTGCAGCAGGCAGTGAAGAAGGCGAATGGTATGTAAGCATTCATAGCAAAAGGATTTGAATATAGGAGTAGGGAGGTTCTACTGCAGTTGTACAGGGTCTTGGTGAGACCACACCTGGAGTATTGCGTACAGTTTTGGTCTCCTAATCTGAGGAAGGACATTCTTGCCATAGAGGGAGTACAGAGAAGGTTCACCAGACTGATTCCTGGGATGGCAGGACTTTCATATGAAGAAAGACTGGATAGACTCGGTTTGTACTCGCTAGAATTTAGAAGATTGAGGGGGGATCTTATCGAAACTTACAAAATTCTTAAGGGGTTGGACAGGCTAGATGCAGGAAGATTGTTCCCGATGTTGGGGAAGTCCAGAACAAGGGGTCACAGTTTAAGGATAAGGGTGAAATCTTTTAGGACCGAGATGAGGAAAACATTTTTCACACAGAGAGTGGTGAATCTCTGGAATTCTCTGCCACAGAAGGTAGTTGAGGCAAGTTCATTGGCTATATTTAAGAGGGAGTTAGATGTGGCCCTTGTGGCTAAAGGGATCAGGGGGTATGGAGAGAAGGCAGGTATAGGATACTGAGTTGGATGATCAGCCATGATCATATTGAATGGCAGTGCAGGCTCGAAGGGCCGAATGGCCTACTCCTGCACCTATTTTCTATGTTTCTATGTTTCTAAATGGTAAGGGATTGGAAAGTGTTCAGAGGAACCTGGGTGACTTTATCCACTAATCAATGAAAGGTAATATTCAGCCATGATCATATTGAATTCTCGAAGGGCCGAATGGCCTACTGCACCTATTTTCTATGTTTCTATGTTTCTATCTGTTACTGGCCCTGATTTGTTCTGGCCTTTTCCTACCTTCAGTTCCCCCCCCCACTTTGCCTCCTTGGGCATCACTCATACTTTTTCTCCAGAGATGTTGCCTGACCCGCTGAGTTACTCCAGCAGTTTGTGACTGTCTTTGGTATAAACCAGCATCTGCAGTTCCAACCTGCAGTATAAAGGAACTGATTTCTCCTTCTCTATGGTGATTTCAGTTGTGCACATTTTCTTGTGAAGCACAAAGTCACCTACAGGACTCGAGAGGAGGTAATGCTCTCAGCTCACTCAAATAATCGATGAAGGATTTGACGTTGAGTTAATTGACTTCCTGCCGCATAGGTTGATCCAGCCCTGGAGGTAGCAACTTTGCTTGGGAGAGGAGAGGGGGGGGGGGGGGGGGGGGGGGGGGGGGGGGGGGGGGGGAGCGGTTGAGGGGTTTTCTGTTTGTACTCTGCTGTGCCTTCCGAAGTAGTTAAATGCAATGCTGCATCATGGCAGGGTTAGGCGTCTTACGCCAAATCCTCCCTTTGGCAGGTGCAGTGTTCGAGCAATCTAAAATCTGTTCCCACTTTCACCCCTGGAACAACATCTGCAGCGATGTTAATGCCGTTCCGCTTTCCAGCCTGGGGACTTGGCAGAAAAAGAATGATACCACAAATCACGCCTCCTGGGAGTCCTTAAGTTACATTTCACCCAGTGCTTTAATTCTGTCCTTTAACACTCAAGCATCTGATAAAAGCCACTGAACCATATTGATGATTTCTGTTGCAGGAGCTGCCTAAGCAAAAAGGAGAACGGGAAAATCACATTTGGTTTTCCACCTCCTCTCCTTGTACTTTTATTTTACAGATCCTTTACAGACGAATGAAGTATTTCTGGCAGTGAGTTTATTTAAAATGCTCAAGGTGTGCCCATCACTTACAGGTTAGACACTTTTACAAAGAGTGCATTGTCGTTGTGTATCCCTACAGCTGCTAAGGTTTTGTTATAGAAACAAAGAAAATAGATACCGGAGTAGTCCATTCGGCCCTGTGTTATGCACGGAGGTACAAGGAATTTCAGATGCTGGGACCTTGAGCAAAACACAAAGTGCTGGATTAACACAGCGGTTCAGGCAGCATCGGTGGAGAGAATGGACTGATGACTCTTCGGGTTGGGACCCTTTTTCAGACATTCGTTATGTATCCTGTGCTAAGTGTGTGTGAGCCAAACACTGGACACCAGAGCCCATGTGTCTGGTGTCAAATTATTATTGTGAAAGGAAACCGTGCTTGATGTTGAACTTCGGAAGTGGAGTTTTTTCTGTTGCTCTTTCTGCCATCTCATTGGCTCATGACTCAGGGCCAGGAAGTAGTGGGATCAAGCCTCTTTCCAGAGGCATGAACACCTAAATCAAGGCTGTTACTCACTGGTGTCAATACTGGGAAATTCTTACTTCCTCAGTAATGTAGATGCTCTCTTGTGGAAGAAGTGTTAAATCAATGTACCGCAGGTGCTCTCAGACAGAAGATTGTTCATAAGTCAAGGATCTGTGTAGGTACAGAGATTCTTGAAAGTGGCATCACAGGTACACAGGCTGTCAGCACATTGGCCTTCATCAGTTGCCTCGGTAAAACCACCAGCATAAACAAGGATGAATCCCACCCTGGCCACTCCCTCTGCTCCCCGCTCCTATCAGGCAAAAGGTGCAGAAGTGTGAAAATCAACACCTCCAGATTCAGGCACAGTTTGTTCCCAACTGTTATCAGGCTACTGAACCATCCTATCAACAACCAGACAGTGGTCGTGAGCTACTATCTACATCATTGGAGAGCCTTAGACTATTTTTAGTCAGACCTTGCTAGAATTTATCGTGCAGTAAACGTTATTCCCTTAATCATATATCTGTATACTGTAGAGAGCTCGATTATAATCATGTGTAGCCTTTTCACTGTCTGGTTAGCACGTAGCAAAAAGCTTTTCACTGTACCTCAATACACGTGACAATAAACTAAACTAAACTAATCTTCGTGGTTTCAAGAGATGCGGCATGTCACTGAATACGCTAACAAAATTTTAATGATGCATTGTAGAAAGTATCCTGACTGGTTGCATCATGGCTGAGAATGGCAATTCCTATGTACAGGAACTAAAGAAGTTGCAGAGAACGGTGGACTCAACCCGGGCCATCACGGGCATAGCTCTTGCCTCATCAATAGCATCTACATGAGGCACTTTCTCAAGAAGGCAGCATCTATCATTAGGTTTCCCCACCATCCAGACCAAGCCCACTTCTTGCTGCTGCCATCGGGAAGCCTGATGACCCACACCAACAGATACAAGAACAGCTACTTTCTGACAACAATCAGGTTCTTGAGCCAACAACCAGCTCACACCCTAATCCTACCTCAGCAACGGTATGCCCCTGCTCTTTTTTAATTTACACACTAGCTGTAACTCTACATTTGGCACAGTTTCCCCTCTCTTTTCACATAACATGTTACATTCATGCATGGTATGATTTGTCTGGCAAACATGCAAAATGCTACAAAAAGGTATGAAAGTCTTTCACTATATTTTGGTGCACATGATAAGAAGGCAGCAATTCTACTGCTGTGCCGCCCCTTATTTTACAAATTGTGTTCACACTAATCGTTTGATTTTGCAAAGACTTTTTCGTTTCACTTGCATATAATTTGTGTATTATTTACGTTTTGTGTGTTCTCCAAATTAATGTGCCTGTGATTTGCATTGTAGTTCCTCGAAACCTGCTCATGTGACAGTAAACCTGATATTATAAAGTCTATTATAATTATATTATCCATAACTGATCCCCATTTGCCTTGCACCTTGTTATTAAATCTACTCGTTCTTTCACCCCTCAGAGACACATCTTTGTGTTCTTTTCTATCTTTCCACTTTCTTCACATCTTTAAGATGTGTTTAATCTGCAGCCATTTCCACTTCTGGCAAGATACCATTGACCTTAAACGTTTACTCTTTTCTCCCTCCGCGGTTAATGCCTAACCTGCTGAATGATTGCCGGGACTTTCTGTTTTTAAACCACTTTGAAGCTGGAGGCTGTCCAGCACATACACAGCTCCCTGATGAGAAATCTGCCCCGGCCCCGTGTTGACACCAGCAGAATCTCGCAGCGTGGTGTGTAAACTAACACAGCTTTGTGAGAGTCAGGGAGGAGAGGTGCTGGCAGGGTCAGTAAACTGTTCTCCAGGGGATCTCGAGAGGGGAAGAGAATTGCAGAGACCAGCTCAGGGTCACTGGGGGGCTCATTTAGACTCCCTCAATGAACAGAGCAAATGCTTCCCACCCTAAACTCTGTTGGAATGATTGATATTATCATTCTGAGAAACCTCAGTAACAGTACACCATCTCTGTCCAGTGTTACTGGTTCACCTGCTCTGGTGCCACAGTTACTTGCTGTCAGGTTGTACATTCTGAATTACACACCAGGTCTGTGCCCTGCATTGTGGATGGTAGAGACCTGCATTACTCCACATGCCACACCCGGTAGCTTTTGAACTGCCCTCATCAATACATTCACTGTACATGTGTTAATGAGGACATGGGGCACCTCTTCAGACTGCAGAAAGATCCTAACCTGAAACACCAACTATCCATGTTCCCCAGAAATGCAGCCTGACCTGTTGAATTACTCCAACACTTCATCTTTTTGTGAACGGGCATCTGCAGTTGCCCATGTCTCCATCACGCAAACCAACCTCCCTTCTAGTGACTCCATCTACACTTCACGCTGCCTTGGCAAGGCCACCAGCAATATCAAGGATGAGTCTCACCCTGGACCCTCCCTTTTCTGCCCTCTCCCATCAGTCAATATATACAGAAGTGTGAAAATACACACCTCCAGATTCAGAGACAGTTTCTTCCCAGGTGTTACCAGGCAACTGGACCTCCTAACATCAACCGTTGATTGGTCCTCAGCAGCCATCTACCTCATTGGAGACCCTCGGACTATCTTTAATCTGACATTTCTTGACTTTATCTTGCACAAGACAATATTCCCTTTATTCTGTATCTGTACGCTGTGAATGGCTTGATTGTAACTATGCGTAGTCTTTCAGCTGACTGGATAGCACGTAGCAAAAAAGCTTTTCATTGTACTGCGGTGCACCTGACAATAAACTAAACTAAAGATTCGGGAGCATCTCTGAAGAGAACGAATGGGTGACTTTTTCGGTCGACACCCTTCTTTAGACAATCCTTTCTACGATAAACTACACTAAGCTCCTGTAAAGAACGGTGCCAGCAATCTGGGCACTTCTCAATAATGGAGGATGTGGCTGGGAGTAAATGGCTTTAACCTGTTGTGGGGGAGGTGACCAGGACTGCTGACATCTCTGGGGATGTAATGGTTTGGAATGAATGACTGTGACAGTGCGGGAGGGTGAGCGGAATGAACACGAATGGATGTGTCGCGCTGAATCTAGGCCGCTTCACTAATCGTGCCAATCCAACTCCGTCTGAATGGAGTTTCCTCCCAACACCTAGCCCCTGTCACTCTCCATGTGCTGCACAATAACGATTATAACTCGCTGCTTAACCACTTTATAAAGAAAACCCACTTGCTATAGAATGAAACCAACTCAAAAGACAACGAGGATAATCCCAAATTCAAATTAATCCTAAACCCTTGCAATTGTTTCTCTTTTACAAGAGACCTTTTTGGTGAATCTACCCCTAAAACAGCCCCTTCAATCCCACTGTGCACTGTGAGACGCATTGAACTAAATTGCCGGGATTGCATAAAGTAATTCCTTGGTAATGCAGTGGAAGGTGACAAACCTCTCTTCTATTTAAGCCCCTGCCATACTCTCCAGAATGTGTATTTGAAATTAATTTTGTTTGTTTAACAAAATACTATCTTTACTATCAGAAATTAAAAAAAATGAAATCCTTAAAGGTCAGATTAGATTGCGAAACTCATAATCAACCGTATAAATCAAGTGAATGGTTGTGATCAGGGTAGGCTTCATTGATGGATTGAAAGATACAACACGCAGACAGGCCCTTCGACCCACTGAATCCACGCTGACCATCCATCACCCGTTCACAGTAGTTCTATGTTATCCCATTTTCCCATCCATTCCCTACGTACTAAGGGCAATTTACTGAGGCCAATTAAGACCACAAACCTGCATGCCTTTGTGATGTGGGAGGCACTGAGCCAGAGACATGTGATTGAACCATTTATTTGTCCTTCTTTGTGAATATAATCTCACAGATTAATTACTAGGATCGAACCTGAGCCACTGGCACTGTGAGGCAACAGCTCTACCATCTGTGCCACAATGCCGCCCTAACGCCAGGATTGTGAAATAGCAGCATCTTCATTCGCTACTACCCCAGAACCAACAACACACTTGTTGTCAGTCCGTGCTAGTTTCTGTGAGGTGAATATTGCATCATTTGCATAATTCAGAACGGTTGAGGGTCATCTGCTCCTAATCCCCATTTGTCCACCTTTGACCTATGCCCGTTGACTTTCACCCAGTTAAAATCTATTGACCTCCATTTTGAAGGAAGCAATTGACAACAGCTTACATAAGCTTTGGGAGCATTGATTTCCCTGCTTTCGTGTTTACAGCAATGTTTGCTGATCACTTTCCTCGATGACACTTGCTTCCCTCCAATATAATCACAGACTTCCTTTATCATCAAAAGATACATGAAATAGGAGCAGGAACTGCCATTTGGCCATTTGAGCCATTCTACCGTTGAGTATCAAGGCCTCCATGATCTTTATCCTTAACTCAATTTCTTGTCTAATCCCAAAATCTTCAAATGCTCCATGGTTAATTTTTAAAATTTATCTCAACCTTAAATATACTGAATATGTCTACAAATGTGAATGCAGCTCATGGGTGCCTATTACTCTGTCTTGAAATGAATCGTCAAGAACAATGCAATCCTTCTAGGCTGTTTATCAGCTCTGTGACTTCTGTAAATTGATCACATTAGAAAACATAAAATCGCACACATGCACATGCTCTCGCAAGCCCACTCTCGCACACATTCTCCTGCACATTCTCTCTCTCACACTCTCTCTTTCTCTCTCTCTCTCTCTCTCTTTTTTCCTTTCAAAAACTTTATTCGACACAAACATACGATACAACACATCAAATCATAAACAAAAATTACACTATAGCAAGTATCATTATACTACAACATTGCATTCATTGTTCACAATACTCTCAACCCCACGTGGTGACCAGCGCCCACGGAAGGCCTCCAGAGTCCCCGTGAACACCACGTGTTCCCTCTCCATGGACACATTTCTCTCTCTCTCTCTCTCTCTCTCTCTCTCTCCTCTCTCTCTCTCTCTCTCTCTCTCTCTCTCTCTCTCTCTCTCTCTCTCTCTCTCTCTCTCTCTCTCTCTCTCTCTCTCTCTCTCTCTCTCTCTCTCTCTCTCTCTCTCTCTCACCCTCTCTCACACACACTCTCTCACACTCTCTCAGAGAAACACTGTGAGATCAATCTCACCACACACACTCACACTCACACTCACACTCACACTCTCACGCATGCACACTCTCTCACACAGGTCACAAAAGTAGTACATTGCAGGAACAAGCCTTTCGGCCCACAATGTCTCCGTTGAACATGATGCCAAGATGAATAAATTTAATCTGCCTGAACATGATCCATATCCCTCCATTCCCTGCATATCCATGTGCCTATCCAAAAGCTACTTAAACACCACTATTGTATCTGACTTCACTACCACCCCAGGTAGTGTGTTTCTGGCATCCACCACCCTCTGTGTAAAAAGATTAAATCTTATCCCACACATCTCCCCTAACCTTTGCCCCTCTCACCGATAGATATGCACAGATGCATGAATATGTACACATACAGTACATCCAATTTTATATACAAATATATAAACACCTGCAAATATGTATGCAGGAACACACACACACACACACACATACCTGCATGTACGCACATCCACGCAGATGCAGAGCTGAACACAGCCACCCATACACGCACCAGGAATTTCAAGTGCCAGCACACACTGTGAGCAAAAGCTCATTTTTGTGCCAACCAGACCACAATTAGAGTCCAGTAATAACTATGGATTGTTTGACTCAACAGGGATCATTCTCATCAATTAATGGCATGGCCTTCATTTTATACGAAGGTTTTCCACCATGAAAGCACTGAATTTTGGCATGAATTGGAGGCTCCATTAAATTAAAATTACATTAAAGTAATCTGCAAATGGTATTGTTGACTGCAGACTCTCGTTCTAGAGGGAAGAGTGGACTGGATAGAGTTAATCCCTGTATTGGCAGAAATCTATATTTGAGATGAAGCCAAATGCCTCTTGGTTGACATTAATGTATGTTTCCGTTGGCACGGCGACCTTGTTTTTGTGTAGTGATTGGAATCTCACATATATGTGGCTTACTGCGAATACTGGGCAGCCAGACCTAATGTCCATCGGTAGCAATTTTGACAGAATTAGAAAATAGTAAGATAACCCTTTAAAATATTTAACAAAATGATGATTGAATGATTCGGACAACTTCAGCTTGCAGAGTCCTGGCTCTGAAGAGGCTTTGGGCATCTTGCACCATGCCAACAGAATCAATGGCAATGGGAAATATTAAATCACCAGGGGCACATTAGAGGCCACTTCCTACACACACAATCACGCTAAATTGCATTGAAGTAGAGCCGTTAACATCCCAAGGTCCCTCCATGAGATTGTGGCCCCGTCTGTTAACCCGATTAAAACCAAGAACCTCACTGATTGATGGTCAAGAGATAATAAAATGGGGAAGGGGGTTGTGGTCCATGTAATGCGGGAATAATGCATGGGAAACATGGCAAGAATGGGACATTCCAGAAAACGTTTAAATCAAATTCCTGCAGTAGAATTAGGAGCCCGATTTATTAGATTGGGTTGCCTAAGGTTTTCCAGTGGTTCGGCGAAACGAGAGCGGTGCAGGTAAACTCTGTCGCACCTGGAACGATTGCTTGGGTCCTTGAACGGAGTGAGAGGTAAATGGACAAGTGTTTCTTGCGGTTGCAAATTCCGGGGAGGGGGTTTGTGACCGCAGATATGGGGGAGATGGGAAGATCTGTCACAGAGCAGTTACTTTTTCCTATTTCATTGGCTAGGACTAACCGGCCCATTGGGAAAGAGATAGAAAGGTGATATACAAACGCAAACCTTTTTGCTTATTTTTTCAGATTTTAGGGCTACCCGTTCTTTCAAAATGGAAAATGATATGAATATATAATCATATATGTATATATACACACACACACACACACACACACACTATATATATATATATGTAAGCGCGCACACACACACAGTCAAACAGAAATGAATAATTCATATACTGTATATATATGTGTGTGTGTGTATATATATGTATATGTGTATGCATATATAAATCAAGTTTGCCATTTTGAAAGAATAGGTAGCCAAAAAATAAAATAGAATAAAAAGGCTTGTCTTTGTAACTTACCTTTCCATCTCTTTCTCAATGTGCTTTACAATCAATGAAAATCTCTTGAAGTGTCACTGTTCTGTTGCAACAAAATACAGCAACATATTTCCATGAAGGTTGAAGGCTGAACGTTTTGTAGATGTAAATGGTATAATGAGATTGTGACGTAGATAAGTTGGATAGTGACAGTTCTATTTTCAAGAGTAGGGGAGTCTAAAGTAGAGGACATACAGGTAGGTTTAAGATAGAGGAGGAACATATTTAAAAGGGTCCTGACGGGGAACTTTTTCACACCGAGGGTATTAGGTGTATGGAATGAGCTACCAGATGAAGCTGCAGAGGTGGGTACATTTACAAATGCTTCAAAGATATTTGGACATGGATAGAAAAGGTTTAGAGGGATATGGATTAAAGACAGATGGATGGGACTTGCTCAGGTAGAATACGTGGTCGGCATGGACGAGTTGGGCTGAAGGGCCTGTTTCCATGCTGTCTAAATCTCTGACCTCTGAGCTCCAACCGTGGGTGCTTGCGGACTTAACATCACAGAGCTCGTGGTCTCAGGTCCGTGACCGACTTCGGGAACTCCAAGCAGCAGGAGCTTCGACATGGGAGTTTCGATCGCCCTGACGCGGAAACTTCGATCGTCCCGACGTAGGAGCTTCGACCGCCCCGACTCGGGGGCATCGACCGGCTGCGGGAGCTTCGATCGCCCTAATGGATGGTTCAACTACCCCGACCGCAGGAGAATAAAGAGGATGAAGGTTGGACGTTTGTGCCTTCCATCACAGTGAGGAATGTGGGGAATCTGCTGGGGTGGGTGTTTATGTTACCTTTTATGTAGTTGTACGCCTTGTTGCTTTTTTTTTCTAATGGCTGTATGGTAATTCGCATAATTCGCATGTCACTGTACCTAATTGGTACATGTGACAATAAAAGGCATTTGAAACCTTTGTATTGTGATTGCCAACTTTTCCCAGGAGATTCCATAAACTACAATGAGGTGATGCATAGATAATCTGATTTTAGTAGTTTTGGTTGAGGGGTAAATTTTGGATTGTACATCCAGGGGAACATGCTTGCCCATCATAGTACCTTTTGTATCCATCTGAGAAATAGATGGAGTCTGGATTCTCATCTGATTGTCTTGAATGGACAAACTTCTGGTTCATAAATAATTGTGCAATCTGGGAAGAACATTACTACAATGGGGACAATAGCCCAGTGTTGGAGGGGCTAGGGTGGCGAGGAGCCTATTGAATGTGAAGTAGAGCAAACATCAATTCCTAGGATAACTTTGAGATTTTGGGAATAACTTTGCCAGGACTGTGAGTGGAAAGACAGTGGAGCTATAGAGGGCAGCAGAGGCCTGGACTATAAGTATGGAGATTAATTGGTCTCTGTAAACCTTTTAGTAAGTTGAAACCAAACTTTTAGGTTTTCCACTTGCGAAGATATTTTTCTGAACGTTCACAGCAGAAGGCCAGGTTATTGGAAATTCAAACACAGCATGCAGGAAATGAATGCTATGACTCCAAGGTTGAAAGCGTGCACCACCAGACTCAGGCACAGCTTCCTCACCTGTTATGAGGCTTCTGAATGGTAAAGGTTCTGTTCAATTCACTTCTATAACATTGCAGACATTGGACTTTTTCTATGGAACTGATGTGCTACAATGTATACTGCACTCTGTATCTTCCCCTCTGCTCTACCTATGGTACTTGATAGTTTGGCATGATTGTATTTATGTATAGTATTATCTGGTTTGGAGAGCATGCAAAACAAAGCCTTTCACTGCACCTCAGTACAGATGCCATAACAAACCTAAACCCAAACCTAAATCAGAGGTGATTCTGACTGTGACTGGAATGGACTAAAACAGCCTATCATTTCTGGATTGTAACCATCAGGATAGACATTTTGGAACTGTGGGGGCAGTGAAAGCTATAAATGGAACACATAGCTCAAAGTCAAACATTGAAAGGAATAACTCAGCTTCAAATATTGTCATTCATATCTTCAGGACATCCCAGAATTCTACAAAGCCAATAAATTAAATTTTAACGGGCAGTTGCTGTTTTAATGCAAGGAAATACAACCATTGTTGAATAAACTATGTAAAATGATGGCTATGGTTTATTTTAAGAAGAGCAAAATATAAGCACAAAAAGCAGCGTTAGGTTAGACATCTCTGTGACCGACTCCACCATTAATAAGAACGTGGATGGTTTGATCTTTGTTCACAGCTCCACCTTCTTGCCCAAGATAAACACAAAATACTGGAGTAACTCAGCGGGACAAGCAGCATCTCTGGAGAGAAAGGATGGGTGATGTTTCGGGTCGTGAACTTTTTTAGACTTATGTCAAGGGAGAGGGAGATACATAGATATGGAAGTGTATGGTGTGAAAATAATTCCTTATCTATGACAGTGATTCCGTCAGTATGTTTTATAAATAACAAGGACCTAAGCAAAAAATAATTCATGTAGTTAAAACACTGAGCAGGAAGCACATGCCTTCTAGTTTCAGACTCCCCTACACTGGCCCTTCAGCCCATTGCGTCCACTCCAACCAATGATCACCCATACACTAGTTCTATCCGACACATTAGGGGCAATTTACAGAAGCCAATTAACCTAAAAATCTGCATGTCTTTGGAATGTGTGAGAAAACCGGAACACCCAGAGAAAATCCAGGGTAGGTGAGTCTGAAACTAGAAGGCATAAGTTTCAGGTGAGTGGGGAAAGGTACAAAAGGGAACTGGGGGGCAACATTTTCACTCAGAACGTGGTGCTTATGGAACAAGCAGTCAGGGGAAGTGATAGAGGCAGGTACAAATATAGCATTTAAAATATATGCATGGGCAGGTACATGGATAGAAAAGGTGTGGAGGGATATGGGCGAGGAATACAAGAGGGATGTGCTCAGTTAGGCAACTTGGTTAGCATGGATATGTTGAACTGAAGGATCTAATTCCAATGATGTGAGGCTCTATGACTCTATGGTCTCTCTACCTCTCTCTCTCCTAACATGTTCCTCAATATCTTCAGTACATCTGTAACTGAAACCGGCCTTAAACTGGGTCTGCTTATGAGAATTGGTGTCAAATATTTGTTTGGCAATGCTTGTTGACACAATATGAATACACTTATCTCTGGAAATGATTTTCCCATTCACAAAGCTTGCTGGAGTCTTTCCATAGCTCATAATTTCTCTCAGATGAAAGAGATTACCCACATCTACATTTTTAATCATCAACTGAAAATATTTTGCTTCCAATTATATTGTGTTTGGCATGACATCAGAGTTCATGTTCGTATCTTAGCAATTACTCAAGAACAGAGGGATTGTGGCATATATGTACGAGGTTCTCTGAAGGCAACAGTGCAGATTGATAAGGCAAGTAAGAAGGCAAGTGGAATACTTGCCTACATTAGCCGAGGCATAAATATTCATGCTGCCTTGGAAAAGCAGCCAACATAACCCAAAATTTGTCCTACCCCAATCATTCCTTCTTCTCCTGTCTAGCAGAAAGCACAGAAGCTTGAAAGCATGCACCATCAGGCTCAGAAATACCTTCTTCCCCTCTGGTATCAGACTTCTGAATGGTCCTTCCATAAACTAGCCGATTCACCTCTACCCCACTGCAGTCTTTGTCTCTGGAACTGATGCGCTACAATGCTGAGAACTATATTCTGCACTCTGTATATTCCCCTTTGCTCTACCTATTGTACTTGAGTGTGACTTGATTTTATTTATGTGTCGTATTATATGATCCATTTGGATAGCATGCAACACAAAGGGGGCGCTGTCCTGTGCATAGCTGCCCAGCCAGCAGCTGTCTGTCTTTTCATCGTTTTATTTTTATTTTTAGTTAGGTAAAATGTTTTGTTTGGAGGTCTAGACTTTTGTATGTGGGGGGGGTGGGGGGGGGGGGGGGGGGGGGGGGGAAGGGGGGGGGGAAACTACTTTCAGGGTCCCTACCTGGTCGGAGAGGCAGCTTTTCTCCGGGCTGCAGCTTCGACCCGTCCTCGCGGCCTACCAGCGGGCCTGGAGCGGCGTTTCCTGTCGGGGACCGCCCAGAACCTCGGCTTCGGCGGCGGTACAGCGCTGGAGCGCTATCGTGGAGTGGGCAATGCCTTGCCCGGGTCGCCGCGCTGGAGTTCCGGTGAGCTGAAGATCGCTGAGGAAAACATTGCAGAGCTGCGGGACTGTGGAGCGACCAGCTGCGGGCGGCGGCGCCGAACTTTACACCGGGAGTCTGGGATCTCTAGATGTGATCGCCAGTTGTGGAGCTCCAACTGGCGCGGCCTTGTCGGCTTCGGAAGCCGCGGCCTCCAGTACGGAAGCGACCGTTCAAGGTGTCCCAAGCCGTGGAGAGGACTCTCCCGACGCCGGAGCAACATCACCCGGCGAGAATGGCCTGGAACATCGGGCCTCCATAGAGGCAACTGTGGAGGCCTCAATAGGCCCGACTATGGGTGAACTGGGGTTGGGGACTGGACTTTGTGCCTTCCCTCATAATGGGAACCATTGTGGGGGGATATTTTTTATGTTCTAAAACTCTTATTAATGTTATGTCTGTTCTTTCTTTATGTGCTGCAAAATGGCAATAAGCATTTCACTACACCTAGTGTGTATGTAACTAATAAAATACCTTTGACCTTTGACAAAGCTTTTCACAGTACCTTGGTGCACATGACAATAATAAACCTAAACAGAATATAAAAGCAAGGTTGTTATAATACACCCATATAAACATCAGAGAGATCGTGGCTGGAGTATTGTGTGCAGTTCTGGTCACAACACTATAGGAAGAATGTGGTGATGTTGGAGAGAGTGGAGAGGAGATTTTCCAGGATGTTGTGAGAAATGAGCATTTCAATCCTTAGAGCAGAGGCGACTGAGGGATAATCTAATCAACATTACAAAGGGTTGGAACAGTGTTGTAGCTGATAGAGCTGCTGTCTCACAGCACCAGAGATGTGGGTTCGATCCTGACCTTGGGCGCTGTTTGTGCGGAATTTGCAAGTCCTCCCTGTGATCGCAGGGGTTTCCTCCGGGTGCGGTTTCCTCCCACGCTCCAAAGGTCCGTGGGTTTGCAGGTTATTTGGCCTCTGTAAATTGCCTCGTATATAGCAACTGGTTGAAAAAGTGGGATAACAGAGAACTAGTGTGACCGGATGATCGATGGTCAGCATGGAATTTGTGTGTTAATGGGCCTGTTTGCATGCTGTATCTTTCAATCAATCAATTGATACAAACTTATGAGGGATAGTGATAGGCCAGATAGAAAGAAACTTTCCTCTTACCTGTACAGTCCATAACCAGAGGGTATAGGTTTAAGCTGAGGTGTTGGAGGTTTTAAGGGGACTTAAGGAAGAACTTTTTCATCCAGCAGGTATTAAAATCTTGAATGCATTTTATCACTGCATAGCAGAGCCAGACCAACTCGTATCCTTAAGAAGTATTTAGGCGAGTGCTTAAAACACCAACGCACAGAAAGCTATGAGTTGTGCCTTAGAAATGGAATCAGTGTGTCTTTGCAACTCATGTCCAGTATGGATACAATTACTGGAACACCAATTTCCATGCCATATAATTCAGTGGCTCAATGAGAATATTATTAGATGATTTATGGCTACTGTTATATTCTTTGAGTGTAGTCACTGGTTTGATACTGGAAATGTGGTGGCTGTTTTCTGCACAGTAATATTCCACAATATTTGATTAAGAGCAAATAATATATTTTTTGATGTGGGTTAATGGTTACATATTGGAATAATTACAGGGGAAACATCTGCAGATCCCCTGGAACAGTTCAAGGGTGCACACAAAGTACATAGCCCATAGGTTTCAAGTGAGAAGAGCAAGATTTAATAATAACTTTAGGGGCTTTAGGGGCTTTAGGGGCTTCATGCAGAGGGTGGTGGGTACATGGTCCAAGTTGCTGGAGGCCGTAGTTGATGCTGGTACACTAACAACATTTGAAACTTGCAGTAGGTCCCCGATTTTCTATTATGTGCGCAAAAATACAAAGGTATAGAGTGATCTTTCGAAATACCCCTAAGATTGCTGAAGGTGTCTCAGTTTGATATCTCATCTGAATGAAGCCAACTCTCTAAGAATTCCAGCATTCCCTCAGTACTAAAGTGAAGTCTCTGGTGAAAGATACTGGAATCTTGCATAGAACACAACATGCTGGAGTAACCTGCTGAATTACTCTTGCACTTCGTTTAATTTAGTTTAGAGATACAGCACGGAAACAGACTCTTTGGTGCACTGAGTCCACGCTGACCATCGATCATCCGTTCACACGGGTTTCAACGTCATCCCACTTTCACATCCACTCCCTGCACTCTAGGGGCTATTTTACAGAGGCCAATTAACCTAAAAACCCGCAAGTCTTTGGGATGTGGGAGGAGAACGGAATACCCAGAGGCCAGGATCAAACCTGGGTATCCGGTATTGTGAGGCAAGAGCTCTACCAGCTGCACCACGTTGAAGGATTTGACCATGTTTTGTAGACAAGTTGTTTAAAACCTATAACTTGGGGGATGGGAGACTGTCCACCAACGAAGAGACAAATGAACAAAAGAAGTTAGAGATCTCTTCAATTGGTTGGTGTCTGTTTATTACATTTAACATTGATTGGGGAGCAGTACTTGCAAAGGAAGCGTTGCTTGCTTATAAATGGATCGAGCAATTGCAATGTTATATAAGAGTGGAATTACTGCGCAGTTTGAGACACATAAATCAAGTCTGGAGTGCATTTCAGCGCTGCTGTTACGGCTCCTTTGTGACTGAGTTAACCTCTGTGACGCTAGATGTTCAATATTTAAAACAATAACTCCAGAAGGTTTTGAACAGAAAATGAGGAACACAGAGGCAATGTGAAGCTGATGACTAATTGTTCCTTGGGCGATGGAATACAAAGCAGACAAAATTCCACAAACCAAATGCATTAACAGCCTGGATTTTAGACTGAAGACAAAAGAGACTACAGATGCTGGAATATATTTAAAAAAAAACAGAACACTGGAAAAACTCAGTAGGCCAAGCAGCAACTGTGGAGGCAAAATGTGTAAACATGCCCTGATAAAGGGGCTCAACCTGAACAATACTGAACAACACCTTATGCCTCCACAGATGCTACTTGACCTGCTGAGTTCTTCCAGCATTCTTTATCTGGTCCTGGTATATTGACTCATGCTTTGGTGATAGATCATGTATAATCATACAAGTGGTCGCTCTATTTAATTATCTGGCTGCAAAAGTGCCCAGAAGAACATGGTTTGCACGCATGGCATTATATATTCCTTTGTTACATTGCATATGATGAAAAACCTTATGATGAAATTCTTACCTTGGAGTTAGACCAGTAAGGATTCACCAGATTATTTCCAGTTGAGATCAGGCTGTAAATTCTTGGCATACACTCATTGAAACGTAGAAGCATAAAAGATATTCCAATGGTAACATACAAGATGCTGAAAAATATGGCCAGGGTAGATGCTAAAAATCTATTTTAGTTTTGTTTAGAGGTACAGCATGGAAAGAGGCCCTTTGTCCCACCCATCAATCACCCATACTTTACTTCAATGTCCTACACATTACGGGCAATTTTAACAGAAGCCAATCAACCTACAAATTTGCATATCTTTGAAATGTGAGAGGAAACCGGAGTACCAAAAGGAAACCCACACAGTCACAGGGAGAACGTACAAACTCCACACAGACAGCACCTGTATTGAGGATTAAACAGGGTCTCAGGTGCTGTGAAGCAGCAACTCTACTGCTGCGCCACCGTGCCGCTCTTTTCTCTCTCCAGATCTAGAACTGGGGACATAGGCTTAGGAAAAGGGACGGCCATTTCAAAGTTGAGACTGAGGACAAGTTTTCTCATTGCAGGGTTAGAAATATTTGGAATTATCTACTCCAGTGGATTGTGGATGCTGCTTTAATGAATTGATCTATGACGGATCTGTACATTTTTAGATACTCAAAGAATTAAATATATGTTTATAGAGCGGGGTAGTCAGCCATGATTTTATTGCATAGTGTGCAGTTCTCAAAAAGTTTGTGATTGAATCTTGGTTTTATTTTTTATGTTCTCAGTGGATCTATTGTTGCAGATCTAAATAGATGTTTATTTATCTATAGATATATATGTTCAAATGCATTGTTTGTAAAATCTACCACACATTGGTCACCTATTCCAAATTTTTCTGTTAGTATTTGGAACATAACACATAGAACAGTACAGCACAGGAACAGGCCCTTCAGCCCCCAATATCTGTGCTGAACATGATGCCAAGTTAAATTACTTTCCTCTGCCCACATATGATCCATACCCTTCAATTTCCTGCATAACCGTGTGCCTGTCTAAAAGCCTCTTAAAGGCCACTATCTTATCTGCCTCCACCACCACCCCTGCCAGCATATTCCAGGCACCCATTCCTCGCTGTCTATAAAAACTTGCCTTGCAGGTCTCCTCAAAACTATTCCCCTCCTACCTTATAACTATCCCCCCAAGTATTTCATATTTCTAACCTGGGGAAGAAAGTTCCAATTGTCTAACCTACCAATGCCTGCCATAATTTTATATACTTCCATCAGGTCCCCCCTCAACCTCTGACGCTCCAGAGGAAACAATCTTAGTTTGTCAAATCTCTCCTATGACTAATACTCTCTAGTTTTATGTTTTAGTGTTCGAGATACAACGTGGAAACATGCCCTTCAGCCCACCGAGACCGTGCCAACCAGCGGTCCCCATACACTAGTTCTACCCTACAGATTGGGGACAATTTATAGAAGCCAATTATTCTACAAACCTGTACATTTTTTGAGTGTGGGAGGAAACCAGAGCACCCGGAGAAAACCCAGGCAGTCACAGGGAGAACATACAACCTCCGTCTCGACAGAACCTGTTGTGAGGTTTGAACCCGGGTCTCTGGCGCTGTAAGGCAGCAACTCTACCACTGCGCAATTGTGCCCCGCTAATACATGCAGTGTTCTTATAAACCTCTTCTACACCCTATCCAAAGCCTCCACATCCAGACGGATCTCCTCCCTTCATCGAATTTTTTCTCTTCTCATTGACTTCCATTTCATTCTTACATTCTTATCTTGCCTCCCCTTAAATACTTCATTGCATTGAAATACACTTCTAACTGAAATAAATCTTTCCACTGGTTTATGTGGCAGAAGTCCCACGTGTAATATCTTCTCCGATGGAATATAGATAGGCTTTGCATTTTTGTACATGAAATGTACTTGCATGTTCACCTCTGTGCTGAGCTACAGGTCATCATTCATTATCAGTCAATGCAGTTTAAAAATTAAAAGTCTAACCTAGATATTGCTGGAGGAATGCAGCCTGCATCAAAATGACCTGCTGGTATTTAGAACATAGAATATCAAAAAGTACAGCACAGGAACTGGTCCTACGCCCTACAATGTCTGAGCCGAACATAATGCCAAGCTAAACAAATCTCCTATTCCTGCACTTGCTTATGGGCACATCCATACCCTTTCCTGCACGTGCTTATGTAAAAGCCTCTTACACGCCACTATCATATCTGCCTCCACTACCACCCCTGGCTGCACGCTCCAGGCACCCACCACCCTTTGTATAAAAAACTTGCCTCATACATCTTAACATTTTTCTTCCTTCGCTTTAAACCTGTGTCTTTGACATTTCCACTCTGGGAATAAAACTGCCCGCTGTCTACTCTATCTGTGCCTCTCATAATTTTCTATAATTCTGTCAGGTCTCCCCTCAACGTGTTCCAGGGAAAACAGTCCAAGTTTGCCCACATCAATGCTGGACATCAGCTCATGAGTATCCGTAAGGAAATCCCAAATATATTCTTGATGATAAATAAGCAATCATTTAAATAAAAGGCACAGATTTCAAAATATAAAGCCTTCCTTTAGGACATTCAATACACTTCACAGCCAACAAAGTACATTTATGCTGCCTCACAGCGCCAGAGGCCTGAGTTCAATGCTTACCCTGGGTGCTGACAGCGTGTAGTTTGCACACTGTGACCATGTGAGTTTCGTCCCACATCCCAAAGGAATGCAGATTTGTAGGTCGATTGGCTATAAATTGTCCCTCGTATATTGGGAATGGATGAGATGCAGGGTAACTTGGACTAGAAGGATGAGAGGCAATCTTATTGAAACATATAAGATTGTTAAGGGTTTGGAAACACTAGAGGCAGGAAACATGTTCCCGATGTTGGGGGAGTCCAGAACCAGGGGCCACATTTTAAGAATATGGGGTAAGCCATTTAGAACGGAGACAAGGAAACACTTTTTCTCACAGAGAGCTATGAGTCTGTGGAATTCTCTGCCTCAGAGGGTGGTGGAAGCCGGTTCTCTGGATACTTTTAAGAGAGAGCTAGATAGAGTTCTTAAAAATAGCGGAGTCAGGGAATATGGGGAGAAGGCACGAACAGGGTACTGATTGGTGATGATCAGCCATGATCACATTGAATGGCGGTGCTGGCTCGAAGGGCCGAATGGCCTACTCCTGCACCTATTGTCTATTGTCTATTGTCTATTGTCTATTGTCTAATGTGAATGGGTGAACGATGGTTGGCATAGGCTTGGTGGGTCGAAGGGCCTGTTTCCATGCTGTAAATCTGAACTGAACAAAACTGTACTAAATATATCGGGTAGCAGGTGGCTAAACTGATAGAGTGACTGCCTCACTGTTCCAGGGCTTTAGAACCAGCCCCCAGTGCTATCTGTGGGGTGTGTACACATTCTTTCTATGACCATATAGATCTTGGCTGGTGTTCTGGTGTCCTCCCAACATTTCAAAGACAAGGTGGTAGATTAATTGCTACCGTGAGTAATCCCTTGGTGTCAGCTGGTGGTTAAAATATAATCAAAGTGAGTGATCAAAGTGATGTGAGTGAGTGCAGGGAACGAAAGAGAATGCAAATGGAACTAATAGGACTGGTCTCTAAAGAGCTGACGTGGACATGATGGACTGAATAGTGTCCCTCTGTGTAGTTATGAAGATAAGAACTTTAAAAATACAGTAGTTCATTTGCATAGGGTGAAAGCTCACAATATGATGATGGTGACAGAATAATAGGTTTTAGTAAATGTTGACATATCATACCGTCATACTGCATGGAAACAGACCTTTTGGCCCAACTTGCCCATGCCGACCAAGATGCCCAATCTACACTAGTCCCATCAGCCCGCGTTTGGCCCATATCCAAACCCTTTCCAACCCATGCCCAAATATTTTTTAAAGGTTTCTGCCTCAACTACCTCCTCTGGCAGTTTGTTCCATATACCTATCACCCTCTGTGTGAAAACGGTACCCCGTTGGTCCCGATTAAATCTTTCCCCTCTCACCTTAACCTTATGTCCTCTGGTTCTTAACTGCGCAACTCAGGGGAATGTTGACTAGTTTTTAAGTATTGCTCAGAACACCTTGGTCATCTTCCCCCTCTCTCTTCAAATCTTGTATCCTGCAGCCTTTCATTGCACTGTAGCTGGAACGCTCAGTGCTTTCAACAAAGATGTGATAGTGGGTTTTATATAGACTATGAAAATGCAAGGAATGGAGGGACATGGTAGATTAAAATGTTTTGGCTTGGCATCATGTTCGGTGTGGACATCATGGTCTGTTATTATGTTGTACTTTTCTATGTTCCAACACATTCTAGATCTCACTGACAGCACTACAATGGTGACTAGATAATGGAACATAAGTCTAGAACATCTGCTTTCAAATCACCACAGTAGGATATGAACCCAATAGCTATCTGACTCAGACACAGGAACCACTGAGGGGTAGAATTGTCCTTCCCTGTTGCTGTAGGGGATCCGAGTTCCATGGGACATGTTCTGAACCATTAAGATCAGGAAACAACCTCCATTTTATAAATCAAACTTCATTCAAACCACAACTTTCCACTGACCCGGTGAGGCGATACAAAAGTGTTTTCAGTCAACAGTACTGTCCTGTTCCAAAGTTATATTTCCGATGTTGATAGTTCTTAAATCTACTTTAAAATATTTCCATTGAAATGCATCTGTTTCACATGAAGTTTATTGGAGATGAATGATGTGGCTTCTTCATTGACCTGAAGTGAACTATTGTGAACCATTGTTAGGATACCGAGGCATGCCAAATATAACTGCAGGCACAGAAACCGACTATTATAATTATATGTTGTAACTTTCATGTGGAAAAATATCAGTTGAAATAAAAATAACATTTTCACTGGCAAAACTTCAGACTGATAGAATGGCAGTACGTTTATTTTGCTGAAATTTCTAAATAAAATTAAATATGTTTTCTTTCCCAATTCTGCCATTTTGAATTGTTTCTCAGGAACTGGGTGACTTTTGAAATCAGCACACAAAGTGCTGGAGTAATTCAGCAGGCCAGGCAGCACCTCTGGAGGACATGGATAAGTGGCAGAAGTCTGAAGAAGGGTCCCGATCCGAAACGCCATATTTCCATATTTTCCAGAGATGCTGCCTGACCCGCTAAGTTACTTTTGGCTTTGGCAAAAATTGTAAATGTTCTCTTGTGTGCAGATAGTGCTGGTGTATGAGGTGACCACTGGTCAGTGTGGATTTGGTAGGCCGAAGGGCCAGTTTCTACATTGTATCACTAAACTAAACTAAACTAAACTAAAGCACTCCGTTAGCATTGCACTTGAGTGTCAGTCTAGATATTTGTGTTCAAATTTCTGCATGAGTATTTGAACCCATAAACTTTGCATTCACAGGCAAGATGCAATGATCAGCTGAATCGTTGTACAAAGTTACTCTGCTTCATCCAAAGTGGAACAGTAAACTCAGCACGATAAATGGATAAATTTTTCAACATATCTCACCTATATGTGATAAATGTAAACATTTAGAAGCTACATTATCGCATATGTTTGCAAACTGTACAAAAATTAAAAAATTCTGGGTAAATATTTTTAGTATAATATCCAAAGTAACCAACACCAATTGGAACCAGATCCAAAAACGCTCGGAATATTAGAATTAAATCAAACATTTAACACCTTTATATTATAGTTTAATTAATTCTAAAGAGAAAGGCCCTACGGCCCCACAATCAAAATGTGGATTGACCCGCTAACGTGGAAAGAATTAGATTTTCCCTGTTGGACAAACAGGAATTATTGGAAAATGGTCTCTGATTTGTGTCAGCAGATAGTGCTGGTGTATTGAGCTACACTCTGAAATGTACGAACATATCTCGAACGATGTTTTTTATTTTTAATAAATTTTTCCATTCTTCTTTAACTATCTCTTTCCCCCCTTTTTTTTCTTTTTTTTTTTTGTTTTTGTTTTTCTTTCCACTTCCTCTACTTCATGGATCTCTTTGTTCTATCTAGTTTTAAAAAATGAAGAAAAAGGCAAAAAGTATTGGAGACAATGTAATAATAACTGACAATATTATCAATTTAAAAATGTAAGACAGTAATGATGTAATAGATTATGTACCTATCTCCAATAAAAAATATTTTCAAAAAAAAAAAAAAGATAAATGGTTATCTCTAAACTTCATTCAATCGTCTCAAAATAAATTTAAGACAAAATATTAGTTAGCCCAGAAGCGCATTTTCCATGGTTTATCAACACGGCGGAAATGGAGTTAGTCATTTACTGTCAGTGAATTCTAAGGTCGTATTTACTGACTGAACTTACAGAATCTGAGATAAGCTTTCCCACTTCTAGTGACTAAAATGCAAATTAATTTCCTAACACTTTGTGCAACACATTTGCCTCTTGTTCATCGTGAGAGATCCAAAGTAAATTAATCATTATTTTGACTATGATCACTGACAGAAAAGCAAAATGTGAAAGTGATTTCAAAGATGCTTTAAAATTTTTGTTCACATTGCCTGGTTCCAAATGAATGCCAGTGTAGCCCACCTCTGCTCCTATGTCTTATGCCCTTATTAAAAACAAATGTCTTAGAAGGATTGTCACAGTGGATGATGGAAAGCTGCAGTCCTGAGAAGAACCAGGGGTCATCATCACAGGGGAAGGGGTCAGACTTTTTGGATTAATGTGAGTAATGTAATGCCAAGTAATGGCAAATGTTTCCAACTCTCCATGTCAGATGTCTGTAGATGCTTTGTTGTTGTGTATGTTTCCAAATGATATCAATAATTTCTTAGGATACATGGAAACATCTAAATGGATGAGTGTAATATCACCTGAGTGATATTACACTCATCCATTTAGGTGTTTCCACGGCAGAGTAAACTAACGTTCTCTGTGGTTTCCACTGAGTAACCACATTGTGCACATATGTGGGATGTTGCCCTGGAATATATTACAGCGGGGAAATGATCTTGAGATTGGGAAAGTGAATGAGATGGAGGATCTTACTGAAGAGTGAGAAAAGGCTCCAAGGACGTGTGGTCCACAGTTTTCCAAAGGAAGTGGATTATATTGGAGGGAATCTGTTTGGTTTCTTTCAGCTGCTTCTGGAGAAGTGCCACCACTCTGACAGCCGAGTCTTGCATGTTACTTGCATGAACAGCAGTGATATATTGTCTACTGTTGGTAAAAAAAACTGAAAGCTAATCTCCGTTAGTGCATATCCAGCTTCCATTTACTTCCGATGCCACATCAAAAGGGCTGTCCAGCTTAGTTTTGCCAACTCTGGTTGCATGTTTTTCTGAGATACCCTCAGATAATCTCCAACCATAAATCACCCGTTGCCTCACCAACTCATTGTTCTCTCTATTGGTCCATCCACCTGTCATCACTGCTTGCTCACAGCCAATTGGAAAATGGAAAACTTCAGTTGGCCAATTGGATTCATTTTGGCCATCAGTGAAACAGTCTTCTATTCTCTCCGTCTCTGATATTTCCACAACAAATTAATATAACTGCCCAGTGAAATATCTACTGTTCTTCTGATTATTCTCCTGGGTTGCTTACAGCTGTCGACCCCCTTACACAATGGGTTGCTCTATATTTGGCCCACCAATACTCCATGTAACACATGCAGGTTGACATTGAGTACATGACTCAGAAAGTTCATCAGATTTGACTCCTACTTTCACTGGGAATTGGGAAAACACTGGAAGTGAGTGGAAACCTTTTGTGCTGTGTAATCCGATGATACTATTCTGTAAAAATCTTGACCGAGAGTTGACTCGTTATTTTTGTCCAGAGACACCTGTGACTTGCACTCAGACTGATTATCGTAAGTTGTAGGAGCAGAATTAGGTCATTCAGCCCATCCAGCCTAGTCCGCCATTGAATCATAGCTAATCTATCTTTCCCTCTCAACCCCATTCTCCTGCCTTCTTCTCATAACCCCTGAATCTGTACTAATCAAGAATCTATCAAGCTCCAATGTCTTAAAAAGAAATGTCCTGATTTTATAAAGGAAATTGTATGTATATCTTCCTTCTTAAAAGACTGCAAGATCTTGGACATCAGTGAGTTACTTATCCATTAATATTATGTACCATTCTCTTCGACCCTCTATATCTGGCCATTGGATATTTGAAAGTACTAAATCCCTGTCCACAAAACTGTTCATGTTCTACAACAAAATGAGGATCTTTCAATGACACTCATCCACAAAAGGTCTTTTACACTGTCAAATTTTAAGCCGTGTTTTTTTTATAGTCTTTAATTAACATTCATTTGAGAGTTATTGTTGTTGAGAATTATTTACTGTTTTTAATTGTGATATGAATGACAGCGGTGGTTTTAACTACTAAATCCCCAAGCTCTGGAAGTCGCACCTAAATCTTTGTGTGTTCCATATTCTCTTCTGAACTATAAGATGCTCCATCAAACTTTTCTTTCTGGCCAAGTTTTCAGTCATCTGGCCGCATTGGCAGTGAATGGAGAGATATACTGTAGATTACGTGCAGGCAGATGAGATTAGTTCATCCTGGTATTCTGTTCATCAGAGACATAGTAGGCCAAAGGGCCCGTTCATGAGCTGCACTGTTCTATTTTCTATTTGGCTCAGCATCAGATTTTGTTTCATAATGCTTCTGCGATGCATCTAGGAACTTTCCTTCATGATATTATGGAAGTGAGGGTTGGTTTCTTTTTAATTCAGTTTAGTTTATTGTCATGTGTACCGAGGTACAGTGGAAAGCTTTTTTTTATGGTGCGCTGACCAGTCAACGAAATGACTATACATGATACAATCAAGCCGTCCAAGGTGTACAGATGCAAGATAAAGGGAATAATGCCTAATGCAAGATAGTCCAGAAAAGTCTGATAAAAGATAGACCGACGATGTCCAATGAGAGGAGGTGTACATCACATCAGCACTTAAAAAGTTGCCCTATTTGTTAAAAATCTCTGGGACTTTATATTGCATGTACTCTGCAGAATTGGATTTTATCATGCAGATTTGACTTATTGTATTATTGTATTAGATTGTATGCCTGGATATCGCAGTGGGACTCTCCACTAAGTTCCCAGGACTTTATGGCCTTGAGTAGTACCATAGGTTTTTTTTTCGTATTTCCTTACAACCTAGAAGAGTGTGGCAAGGGATTTGTTCAGTCATCCTAGCACAGAAACAACAGAGAATTCATACAGAGAAGAGAGATTGACCACACTGACCCAGTTTGGGTTTGATTCTGATACTGTTGGTAACCCCTATAATTGAACTCAAGTTGTTGTTGACAGGTGGTGCCGTGCGCAGCAGCCTCGCCAGCAGGCTGTTCGTCCTTTCACCCATTTTGTTGTTTTTAGTCTGTTTAAAACTATGTTCCTGGAGGTTTCTTAGGCTTTTTTATGTGGGGAAGGTGGGGAGGGGAAGGGGGAAACCGTTTCCCAGTCACTTCCCGGTCGGGATGCGTCTATTCTCCGAGTCGCATCTTTGCCCCCCCTCGCGGCCTACCACCTCGTTTGGCGCGGCCTTTCCTGTGGGAGACCGGCCAGTGCTTCAGCGGCGGCGCAGCACTGGATCCCATCGCAGAGCGGGCGATGACTTAGCGGGGATCGCCGTGTGGAGCTCCGGAGTGTTGGGCCTGCCGATTTTAACACCATGGAGCTGTGGTCTGCGGGGCTTCCAGCCGTGGGCAGCGCTGACTTTTATCATCGCAGAGCTCCGGCCAGCTCGGCCTGTGGACTTTTTTTTTAGATGGTGGCACAGTGGCGCAGAAGTAGAGTTGCTGCCTTACACTGCCTGAGACCCAGGTTAGATCCTGACTATGGGTTCTGTGTGTACATAGTTTGTCCGTTCTCCCTGTGACCGCGTGGTCCGGATTGAACCTGGGTCTCAGGCACTGCAAGGCAACAAACCTACCATTGCGCCACTGTTTCTTACCCCCTGTAACATAATGAGGGCCGCTCGAAGCGGAGGGAACCCAATAGTGGTTAAAATATGAAAGCGATTCTCAGAAGTTTAGAGAATGAAATTCAAAATTGATATGATGAGTCATTGCTTAAATGTTTTCGTCTGCATAAATTTGTTTTTGCTAATAAAAGTGGGCTCCAGGCCTAATGACACTCATGCATTAATCACCCTTTACTGTAATAAGTGTTCATCAGAGCCATTTACGAAGGCGACATTTATTACAGATGGGCCAATTTAAAGGTTATTTGTGATGAACACTTGTCTGTAATGATATTAGCAATGATACTTTGCTGCTGAGAATGCAGGAAATGTGCAATGGCTAGGTCGGCACCTGAAAGGCGAAGAGGAGGAGGATTCTCCGACATATCTGTGTGGAGACAAGGTGAGTGAGAAATAAAACTCAGCTAATCTTACTTGCCCTGTATTCTTTACTGCCACGGCCATGCTTGCGGTAATGGAGTGTGATACATATGCAGTCTTGACTCTATAGTATAGAAACAAGGAACCGCAGATACTGATTAATATACAAAAGGACACAAATAGCTGGTGTATCTCAGCAGGCCAGGCAGCATCTCTAGAGTACAACTATAGGTGACGTTTCAGGTTGAGACCGTTCCTCAGACTGAAGGTGATGTTTTTGGTCACCTGAAGAAGGATCTCAACCTGAAATGTTACCTATCCATGTTCTCCAGAGATGCTACCTGACCAACTGAGTTACTCCAACACTTTTGTGTCCCTTTGACTCTAAAGTATTTGCTTTACAATTGAAGAACACAAAGTGCTGGAGTAACTCAGCATCTCTGGTGGGCAGGGACAGGCGACATTTCATGGTAGGACTCTTCGTCAGATGACTGAGAATATTGCCTGTGCATGTCCTGTCCTGAAATGTCATCTCTCCATGTCCTCCAGAGATGCTGCCTGACCTGTTGAGTTACTTCAGCATTGTGTGAAAATTGCAAGATTCCAGCATCCAGAGTTCCTTGTGTCTGCCTTTGCTGTTGATTCTACTTTGGAATGGCACAGTGGCATGGCAAGTGGAGCCTCGACCACGGCCCTTGTGGAGTTTGCACAAGCCAAAAGGCTTGTTCCTGTGCTGCACTATTCTATATTTCATAGTCATAGTCATACTGCATGGAAACAGGCCCTTCAGCCCAACTTGCCCAAACCGACCAACATGTTCCTTCTACACTAGTCTCACCTGCCTGCATTTGGCCCAAATCCCTCTAAAGCTGTCCTCGCCATGTACCTGTCTAAATGTTTCTTAAACATTGTGATAGTACCTGCTTAAACTACTTAATCTGGCAGCTCATTCCATACATTCACCATACTTAGTGTGATAAAGTTACCCCTCAGGGTAGATCGTACAAACTCCATACAGACACGCACCCGTAGTCTAGATCGAACCCGGGTCACTGGCACTGTAAGGCAGCAACTCTACTGCTGCGCCACTGTGCCGTCCCAGGTGTGTTCATTCTGTAGGAAGAAACTGTAGATGATGGTTGAAACCGAAGATAGACACAAAATGCTGGAGTAACTCAGTGGGACAGGCAGCATCTCTGGAGAGAAGGATAATGCATTTCGTTGTCTCTGTACTGTACACCGACAATGACAATTAAAATTAAATTGAATCTGATGTTTCAGGTCTAGAAGAAAGGTCTAGACCCGAAACATCACCCATTCCTTCTCTCCAGAAGTGCTGCCTGTCCCGCTGAGTTACTCTAGCATTTTGTGTCTATTGTGAGTTTATTCACATCCTCATGTTATGGTGAGTGGAGCAGGTTTGTGAGGAAAACAGTGGGTTTAGACTCGTGCTCCTAGCGCCCTTATCCACTGGTGTTTCTTATGTCTGGTATTCTTCTGGGTTGATTGATAAAGACTAATTGCTATGGTTAGTCAACAACTGCATTATGGTTCTTTCAAAGGATGATAGAGCCACTGTTAGTGAACTCCACGCTCTGTAAAATATCTCTGGATCAACAATGTTTATTTTACCAGTTTTAAAACAATTAGCTTGCGGAACAATTAAGTTGTGATTCTTTTATATGGAATATCTTGCATTAGTGAGAGTAACAGGAGATAGATATTGGTTAACTTTTAGGATTTATTCTTCATACATCCTAAACTTTCTAAATTTAAATGGTATTTTCTAAAATCTTATTCTAAATGCCCAAATTCTCCAAGCTGATTAGGAATGGCATTGTAATTGAGGGCATGTTTCATTAAATATGTTTGGTATTCTGTAGTAAATGTGCTGTCTTTCTCTTACAAGACCACAAGACTTATTTACCACAAAAAACCTAACATATTTGATGGTACATGCCCCTCATTTACAAGGCCAGCATTTATTGCCATTCTTCAAATAAGTTGGGCACTTCTTGAATCCCTGCAGTCAATGGTGAAGTTTCTGTCGGAAGTGGAATTCCCATATTTGGGAGCAGTAATGAAGGAATAATGGGATGTCCAAAGGCAGGTGGCGGTAACTGTTAGCAGGCAGCACGTGGTGGTGCAGTGTTAGAGTTCCTGCCGTACAGCGCCAGAGACCTGGGCTCGATCCCGACTATGGGTGCTGTCTGTATGGAGTTTGAATGTGACCACGTGGGCTGTTTCCGAGATTATATTGTAATTAATTTATTAGCCATGTATGTAGGCATACAAGGAATTTGAGATCTTCCGTTTCCTCCCACACTCCAAAGATGTACAGGATTGTAGGTTAATTGGCTTGCTATAAATGTAAATTATCCCTAATGTGTGTAGGATAGTGTTAGTGTGGGGAGATCACTGATCTGCGTGGTCTTGGAGGGCTGAAAGGCCGGTTTCAATGCTATATCTGTAGAATAAACTAAACCAAACCGCGTTCTCATGTTCCTGCTACCTGTCCTACCACTCAGTCAGGGTCATGGATTGGGAAGCTCTGTAAAAGATACAGTATGCTGTGTGGCCTCGGGGCATTCATGGTACACACTTTGGCCACTGTGTGCCTGAGGTTCAAGAGGAGTGACTGTTTGGGGTGGTGGATGGTACACCAATATTCAGTATGGTAGACTCAATATTGTCAAATATCGCGAGTGTTCTTGGGACCTGCACTTTTTCAGGGGATATGACCTGCTTTCTACCATTTTACTGGCCAATGTTCAGTCATTTGAAAATAAAGTGGACTTAAGGGCAAGGCTGCTTTATCAAAGGGAAATGAGGGGATGCTATGTGCTCTATTTCACAGAGGCATGGCTCATCCCCAGCTCCCCAGATTTAGCCATCCATCGCATGTACAGAACGCAGGCATCGGTCGCATCTGCCTCATTGTCCACTCTTTGTGGTGCTCAGATGTGGCAGTCCTGTCCAACTCCTGTTCCCCGTACCTGGAATACATGGCGATGAAGTGCCGCTCCTTCTACCTCCCAAGGGAATTCACCTCTATCATCCTGACCGTGGTGTACTTTATAAAGAAATTATAAAGAAAGCCCATCATCACCTCTACTTCCTGAGAAGAATGCGGAGATTCGGCATGTCAGAGAGGACTCCCTTGAACTTCTACAGGTGTAGGTAGAGAGCATATTGACTGGCTGCATCACGGTCTGGTTCGTCAACTTGAACATCCAGGAGTCAAGAAGACTGCAAAAACTGGTGAACACTGCCCAGTCTATCACGGGTTCTGGCCTCCCCACCTTCGAAGAGATTTACAGGAGTCGCTGCCTCAAAAAGGCAGCCAGCATAATCAGGGACCAACAACACCCTGGCCACCCATTCATTTCACTCCTGCCATCGGGAGGAAGACAAAGGAGCTAGAAAACTGTAACGTCCAGATTCAGAAACAGCTTCTTCTCTACAGCCATTAAACACGACAACCTCCAAATAAGCTCTGAACTACATTGGTTTTGCACCATTATTGTAACTATTATTGTTTGTTTGTTTTTATAGATATGTGTGTGTATATATGTGTGTGTGTATGTATGTGTATATATATATATATATATATATATATATACACACACACACACAAACACATATGTAGACACTGAACTATTTCTCCTTGTTTATGATGCTATTTAAAGAGTATTATGTTTACACATTCTGTTGTGCTGCTGCAAGTAAAAATTTCATTGTTCTATCTGGGACATATGACAATAAAACACTCTGGCCGCTTCAGGCAAGTGAATAGCATTCTATCACAATACTGACTTATGCCTTGCAAATGGCAGTAGGGTGTGGGAAATCAGAAACTTAACCCCTGCAGAATAGCCAGCTGTTCATGTGGCCAAACAATGATATTGTTTAAAAAAAAAGGCAGTGCTGGATTAACTCAGTGGGTCAGGCAGCATCGCTGGAGGTAGGTGACATTTTGGGTCAGGACCCCGCTTCAGACTGAATAAGGGCCCTGACATGAAATGTCACCCATCCATGTTCTCCAGAGATGCTGCCTAACCTGCTGAGTTACTCCAGCAATTCGTGTCCTTTTGTATAAACCAGCATCTGCAATTCCTTGTTTGTACAAGTGGATATATTAATGAGCCGCTGTAAATTCCTCCAAGCACATAAATGAACGGTAGAATCTGGGTGGAGATGATGATAGTGCGGGGAAAATAAAATGGGTTTGGATAGAAGTGTTCAAAAGGATGCCGTTGGTCAGTATGGGCTCAATGGGCCAAAGGGCTGCATCTCTCTGTGACTCCATGATAAAAAATCAATTTGAGAGCACAGTGAGTTCATCGTGTAGTTCAGAGTGTCCAGCATTTCCTGTACCATCCGACAGGTTTTCTTTGTACATCAGTCAGGTTTAGCAATTGAACCCTGATATATATTAAGAATGATGTAAAGAGTGGGTGGCTGTGGGAATGAGGGGTTGTGCTACTTATACTATGTTAACCTCCCCCTGGACTGTGTTAATTAGCCAGGGCTACACCGTCATAAATGGTGCGCGTCAGCTTTGATCTGCACTAGTAAACACCACAGCCGTGATCAGCCAGAATGTGATTGTGGTTTGTTTGAGAGCCCAGTTGGTGAATGAAATTGACATGTAAAAAGCACACACAAACATGTCCTCTGACACTGAATTACTGGCATCTTTGCTTCCTGGAAGGGAAGCTTATTTACAGAAGACAGCTTTCATTCCATTAACCCTTTACGACCCAAAATGTCTTTGACATCAGCATCACTTACCTAACCCAGTGATCTTTCCTGACCTCCAACTTTAGTTTAGTCCAGTTTATTGTCACGTGTACCGAGGTACAGTGCAAAGTTTTTTTTGTGGCGTGCCATCCAGTCAGCGGAAAGACTATAAGAAGGGCCTCGACCTAAAACGTCACCCATTCCTTCTCTCCAGAGATGTTGCCCGTCCTGCTGAGTTACTCCAGCATTTTGTGTTTGTGCATGATTACAATCAAGTTATCCACAGTGTACAGATACAGGATAAAGGGAATAATGTCTGGTTGAAGATAAAGTCCAGTAAGGTCAGAGTAAAGATAGTCCAAGGGTCTCCAATGAGGTAGATGGTAGCTCAGAACAGCTCTCTCGACTCCATTCAGAACAGGACCTCAAAACTTTCTACGAATTGTCAGTTTAACATGACGTGAATTTGCACCCAAGAGATTGTACATTAATGGAAACAGGATTCAGAAAATGGAGTCTAATCGCAGTTATTTAGTAAGGAACAGAGGAAATATTGGGGATTATGGGTCAATTGGCACTGAAGATGATTTTCAGCAGATACCCTTGCATAGATTATTTATTGGAGGCTAGATGAGTGTTTTTTAAAGCAACCTCAGATCTTTCTTAATGGTTTTCAATGCTCCAACCATTCTCTCTCTGAGTTCTGATGGAAGATCATTGTTCTATCATGCTAACTTTTAATCTCCCTGGATGCTGCCTGTCAGCTGAACATTTTTGCAGTGAAAGACTCAATGTGCTAGAATCTTGATGGAAACACAAGGGGGTAATTCAACAGGTCAGGCAGCTTCACTGACAAGTGGTGTCACAGGTAAATAGGGTGGTCTAGGATGCTTTGGGAACATGGGCCTTCAGCAGAGAGGGTATAGAAGTTGTGAAGTTATGTTACAGTTGTACAAAACATTGGTGAGGCCATATTTGGAGTATTGTAATTAGTTTTGGTCGCACTGCTGTAGGAAACATTTTGTTAACATGGAAAGAGTGCAGAGAAGGTGTGCGAGGATGTTGCCAGAACCTGAGGGCCTGAGCTACAGGGAGATTGGGCTGGCTAGAACTTTATTCCTTGAAGCGCAGGAGGATGAAGGTGGTCTAATAAAGGTGTGTAAGATAGTGAGGGGAATAGATAGAGTAGATGCACAGTCTTTTACCCAGAGTAGGGGAATCAAGAACAAAATAACTTACTTTTATGGTGAGAGAGGAGAGATTTAATAGGAATCTGAGAGGCGGTTTTTTCATAGAGAGGGTGGTGGGCATATGGAATGAGCAGCCAGAGGAGGTAGTTGAGGCAAGGACTAAAACAACATTTAAATTGCATTTATACAGATACATGGACAGGAAATAGAGGGATATGTGGGGAACACTGGTAGATGGGACAGGTGTACATGGGGAAGCTTGGTTGGCATGGGCAGGTTGGGCCCGGGGGCTGTTTACAGGCTGCACTGTTCCATGAATCCATGACATGGATAAGTGGCATTGGGGTCGTGACCCTTCTTCAGTGGGTTTTTTCCAGCTTTTTCTGTTACTCGATCTAACTAACCTGTTTGTTTCTTCTGCTTCCCCTGTGTTATATCAGCTCCTCGCCACCTCACTCTCCATCCATACATTTGTTTTTTTGTTTACAGCTCTATGACCTCATGGCAGATCTCTGTCTCTCCACCTAATGGGTAGCACATGCAAAAGTTGCTTTAAATATTCATTCACACCACAAACAAGTGCAACCTTCAGGCTGTGCCCTGCAGAACTCTGCAACATTGATAACCCCCCTTTGACTGAATAATGAATAACCTCTTTGCAACACCATTCCTTTCATTTCTCTTGCACACTGCCAAATACTAATAATGCTTATTCCGTTGCAGTTATTTTTAACTACACCAAAACATTCCCTAAATCTAAATTGCATCAATTTTTTCAATGTAATTTGGGAGGTTGCAGTAAAGCAAACGACTTTATACAATTTCCAGTTTGTGTAATCTGTTTGACAATCTGATTTAAAACAGAATGTGTGCATTGGATCATTTGAAGGGAATTCACAGCTAAAAATGATTCATTTAACGAGTGTAGATAGAAAATGGATTTAGCACTCGCAGTTTCTGTTGCTAACAGAAATAGTACGTTATTGATTAGTCACTTAACTGTAATTGACTTGATGCACCATTTTTGATTCCCCCTCACAGTATGTCCCCTGCATGGGATTCTCTGCAGAGTTGGAAAATACTCTGTAACATTAGTAATAAACGCATTAACCCCTTTGGATGAAACCCTGTGCCATATTTGAATGAACTCTTGAAAATAAACATCACAGATGAAAGAATCGCGCAATTACTTTAAAAAAAAATAACGCTACACAATGTGACTACAACACACAAACAATTTGCTGAAGAAGGGTTTGAAGAAGGGTTCTGAAGAAGTCTGAAGAAGGGTTTTGACCCGAAACGTTGCCTGTTTTCTTCGCTCCTTAGATGCTGCCTCACCCGCTGAGTTTCTCCAGCATTTTTGTCTACCAACACTTTCCTGAATACTGGCAGACACCACTGGTTCTCTCCCAAATGGAAAGCAAGTTTCTCCCAGTAGCAATTTCTAATTTTCCCTTGTGATTGCCGACCTTTTTCTCCTCCTGAATGCTCAGGTTTCGTTTAGCTGAGATTAGAGGTACAACGTGGAAACAGACCCTTCAGCCCACCGAGTCTGCGATGACAAGTGATCACCCATACATCACTCGTACACTAGTTCTATCCTAGACACTCAGGACAATGTATAGAAGCCAATCAATCCTCAAACCTGCATGTCTTTGGAATGTGTGAGGAAACCAGAGCACCTGGAGAAAACCCACGTGGCCACAGGGAGAATGTATAAACTCTATACAGACAACACCCGTAATCAGGATCATACTTGGGTCTCTGGCACTGTTAGGCAGCAACTCTGTCACTCTGCCACTTTTGATCTCTACTGCTCTGCTGAGATGGATTTCTGACCTCTCCAGCACTTCAATTAAGGATTGAGGCATAATCCCAGTCCTGGGCCTTTCCCCTATCCTAACTAAGGATCTCAACTAACCTCCAAAATATTAACAAGGCCCTGCCTTTAGGATCAGTAGAATCTCTCCATGGTCTCTTAGATATCAATAAATAATTTACTATAAATGTGTACCATGCTCATTACAGTATCTGTGCTTACACTTATAAATATTGCTCCAGGATATATGGCGGTTTAATACCACATAGCATTATATGGATATTACAAACAGAATCAGGCCATTTGGCTCAATTGATCTATGGTTATGCTCTACGTGGTGTTAGGGAGAAAGCAGGAGAATGGGATCAAGACGGAAAGATAGATCAGCCAAAATTGAATGGCAGAGTAGATGGACCGAATGGCCTAATTCTGCTCCTTTAACATATGAACATGATTCTTGTCTGAATTTGACACATCAAAACACATTAACCTTGTACTGATCGTGAACAATGCTCTATGCAAAATTAGCCTCTTCAAATATTAGTATCCGAGTGCTTAACACACGGATAAAATCCAATTTGATGGAGACAGTTCTCACAATCAAAAAAAAAGAATCAATGCATTAATTGTGGAAGAGTAAAATAATTTCACACAATCTCATTGATTTGGGTGGAGAAAATTGCAAAGTTAAAGGTCTTTCACAGGAACTAGAATAATCTGCATATGGTTGGAATATAATAAGACTATCAGTGGTAGACAAAAATGCTGGAGAAACTCAGCGGGTGAGGCAGCATCTATGGAGCGAAGGAAATAGGCAACGTTTCGGGTCGTGACCCTTCTTCGGACTCAAGCATTTGACGTGTCTCAAGACTTCAGACTCCAGCATCTTCAGTTCCTTCTTAAACAGACTATCAGTGGAATATCTTTCTCCAAGGGGTCTATTGTAATGGCATCAGTGCACTGGACTGCAGGATGCTGGTTCATACATGTTGCATACTTCTTCCCACCAACCACCAGTTGGGCCTAACTCTCTAACTAACGTGTGGGGTGGGGGGGGGGGGGGGGGGGGGGGGGGGGTGGTGGAGAGAATCCTTTCAAGCTAGGAATTGTCACCGACTCTCGCAAGATTAAAAAACAAGCAGAAGATCTTTGTAATGATCCAGGCTACCACATCCCCTTGAGGATGATTTGTGGAAGGGTATATCAAATGCACCTCTATGGATGTGATTAATTCATTCATACAATACCACATAATTATAAGGCGTATTGATTTTACAAAACAGCAAGTCGACTGCTCCAACCCAAAGCTGGTTTTGCATTGTTGTGCTCCTGGTGTCAGTTCGATTTGAAGGCAGATTTACTCCTGATCAAAGGTGTGAGCTGCCACAAGTCTGCGAGCTGAAGATTGTGCAGTGTTTTAGTTTGAAATGGAGAAGGAAGTTCATGCTTTGGGTTAAACGTGGAGGAGGGGATTGTGGAGGATGTACATCTTAAATGTAAACCGCCAGTGGTTTTTTTTACACTGTTTTCAGTTTTTTTTAGAGCTACAGCTTGAAATCAGGCTCTTCAGCCCACAGTCCATTGATCACTTGTTCACTACTTCCATGTTATCCTAAGTTTTGCATCCTACACAAAAGGGGCAATTTACAGAAGCCACTTAACCTACAAACATGCACGTCTTTGGAATGTGTGAGGAAACCGCAGCTCCTGGAGAAAACCCACGCAGTCACAGTTCGAACATATAAAATCTGTACAGACACCACCCATAGTCACGATCAAATCCCGATCTCTGGTGCTGTGAGGCAGCAGCTCTACCACTCAACCACTGTGCACCCCCTAAGTTTAATTTGGGTTCTCGATGAAGTGCTAGAAATTGGAGCATTTAGCGACCGACAAGAGAAAAATGAGGACTTAGTTTCACACTTAGATCACCAATACATTTATCAGATTTTGTTTAGAAAAACAATACGTTCATTAGCTATTGTTGAAGAAACGATGAGGGAAAACAAAATGAGTACAGCTAGAGTACACATTAGGAGTGGTCTGGGCAGTTCTGGTCGCCACACTGCAGGAAGGAGATAATTGTACTGAAGAGGGTTACAGAGGAGATTCACCAAGATGCTGCCAAGTGTGAAATGTTAGTTAGGAAAAGAGATTGGATAGGCTGGATTTGTTTTCCTTCGTGCAGAGGAGGCTGATGAATGATCTGAAAGAGGAGTACAATATTATGACTGACATAGAGTAGATAATAGAAAACTTCTCCCCTTAGTAGAGGTATCTAAACAATACGCTATAGGTTTATGCTAAAGGATGAGAGGTTTAGGGCATACATTTTTTTTTAAATCCAGAGGCAGTTTAAAATCTGCAATGCCTGCATAAAGTGTTGCTGGAGGCCAGTAGTCCCACAGTGTTTGAGAAGTATCTTGATGAGCATCAAGGTAAAGAAAGAAATGGAGCAAATGCTGGTTAGTGGCATTTGTATGGATGAGTGCTTGATGACCACCAAAGACGAGGTGGACCGAAGGGTCTACTTCAGTGACTCTATAACACGGTGCTGCAGCGGTAAAGTTGCTGCCTTACAGTGTCAGAGGCCCGGGCTCGATCCTGACTACGGGTGCTGTCGGAACGGAGTTTGTACGTTCTCCCCGTGACCTCGTGGGATTTCTCTGAGATCTTCAGTTTCCTCCCACACTCCAAAAACATACAGGTTTGTAGGTTAATCGGCTTGGTATAAATGTAAAATAGTTCCTAGTGTGTGTAGGATAGTGTTAATGTGAGGGGATCGCTGGTCCATGCGGACTCGGAGGGCTCTACCTATAGTATTTGAGTTTGACTTGATTGTATTTCTGTGCAGTATTATTGGATTTGTTAAGATAGCAAGCAAAACAAAGCTTTTCACTGTACCTCAGTACACTTGACAACAACAAACCTAAACCTAAACTTCATGGAGAACTTTACTATATTTCTTCAAAAGGGGCGGCCTGGTGGCATAGCAGTAGAGTTACTGCCTTAAAGTGCCAGAGACTCGGCTTAGATCCTGTCTACCGGTGCCGTCTGTACGGATTTTGTACGTTCTACCCGTGACCACGTGGGTTTTCCCCGAGTGCTCCGGTTTCCTCCCATACTCCAAAGACGTACAGGTTTGTAGGTTAATTGGCCAGTAAATATTATGAATTGTCTCTAGTATGTAGGATAGTGTCAGTGTACTGGGCGATCGCTGGTCAGCATGGACTCAGTGGGACAAAGGGTATATTTCCGCACTGCATCTCTAAACTAAACTAAACTAAACTAAATTTTACCTATTATATCCACTTGAGTGAGCAGACGGAAGTTCCAAAGGAGCAGAGTTCCCTCATAAAGCCAGCCTGGAGTATGTAATCAAATCTCTCGACTTGGAAAACATGGATTTCTATCTGGGAGGCAAACATGCCTCTATTGAGCTGAAGATATAGGGGGAAAATGCCTTGATGGACCTTGACCTCTGATGGTTCATGTGTTCCCCAGGTTTGCAACCAGGTTACAATAATCAATGTAATTCCTTGTGCTAATGGTTTATAAATCTATTCTTAATTCAATATCCCTATCAGTAAAATAATCAATTAGCCAATGGTTAAAACATTGCATAAGTGACCTTTAACAACTTTGAGGGTCGTAGGTTGAATCTCTGCTCTGTAGTTATTCATAATGCCCTGACCCGTATCCAGGGTGCTGCTAAGCTGACCTTGGAGATGTCTGAATAAATGAATGGGGAATACAGGCTTGTCTCAAAGCTTGCAATTCTATAGATTGAATAGAAGAGTGCATTGGAGGGTCAGATCAGACTCAGGTCATCTTCACGTCAAACAATTTACTCCCCACTATGGTATGGCTTATACAGACAGCATGGACAGTTGGATAGGGTGCATTAGAAAGCCCAGGACCCAAGCAAATCAAGGAGACAACATAGTCAAGAATGGAGAACAGATCTAATTAGGAAGATTCAAAATAGGACATATGAAGGAATGACGTATTGAAGCAGCTCAAAAGTACACTTCTGCTCCTGTAGCGGGAGCTATGATGGTTACATTCTGGTGTCGGCTCCCACACTCTAGTTCGCATGGTGCTATATGCAACGTTTTCACTTGTCATGATCCATTTCACGTTTTAAGACAAAGTACTAATGTTAGAAGTTAAATAACTTTGTGTGATTTCACCTGGCGTACCCTTGATTGTGTAAACTCAAGAACAGGAATCTTTGCCGTCATAGTTCTAGACCTGTAGTCAGTTCAGACCTAAAACCTGCGCTACCGCGCCAATATTGGTTAGTGAACTAGGGTGGTCAGGGTGTTATGTGGGAAATGAGCTACACGAGAGTGAGAGATGGGGTTACATCTGTACTGAGCCGGAACCCATATTCTAAAACAGTGCCATGGATACTGAACCCTCCAAGGTCCTTGTGGGAGACTACACGAACGCAAGACTGGTCGTCCAAACAAGGCTTACATTCTGAACCTCGTCCAACCTTCATGTTTCACACTTATGACTCAATTTTTTTTTACATTATGCATTTCTGCTACAGACCCGGTAATGCGGGCACTCGAATTTATATGGTTCCCAGCTGTGGTCTACTGCGATGACAATCCCCGCGGACATCTCCACGTTGCCATCATGGTCATGGCCAGTTTCACTTTTGGAGGGAGAGAACATAAATAGTTTAGTTTGAACGTGTTTTACGGTCTTCAGTGGAAAATGAAATGGGATGTTTTGGATATCCTACAGAATGCTGATGACTAGTACGACATCTGAATGGTGACTTAAGATCTCTTCCCAACTTTGGGAAATTTTGAAGCCGCTCCCTAAAGATTCTATCAACATGTATCATTCCTTGGATCTTGTCCCAGCTTCACGAGGGCGGCACTTGGTAGAGCCTGACTTGCGCCAGAGATTTGAGTTCCGATCCCTTCGACTACGACATGCTGCTGTACCTCCGCTGGCAGTTTGTTCCATGTACCGACCACCATTTGTGTAAAAAATAAGTTACCCTCAGGTACCTATTAAATCTCCCCCCCCCCCCTCACCTTAATCCTATGTCCTCTGGTTTTTGATTCACCTACTTTGGGCAAAAGGTCATTGTATCCTATCTATCCTCTCATGATTTGTACCTCCATAAAATGAGCCTCACCCCCTCGCCGATCTCAAAGAATATAAGCCTAGCCTGCTACCTCTCCCATAGCTACAGGGCTATTGGAAGGACGTAGAATCCGAGCCCATGAAGGACAAAACCCAGTGATCCAGCAACACACTCATGTTTCCTGTAACATGGTGACCAATGCTGTATTCACAATAACCATTAAAGGTCTCACCGGACCATGGTCTCGGGTACAGCTGTAGGCCGCCGGGGACCAGATCATCAACTCAAGCTCTTCATGTTGAATCACTTGATTATAGTTGGCGTCCGAAGCATACTAGGAGGAAGGGGACCCAATCCAGCGTCTAATCCATGACAAAAGATGGTTCCGATACAAGCACTGTCCAGATTTCTGATGCAACAGATAATCAGGAAAATTAAACTGGTTTATTATCCCAAGCTAAATGTATAATTCTTGATTGCACGTAAATTGTCATAGTTGAAAAATGGTAACATATCTCAATGTATGTGTTGTGAAAGATTAACAGTGCAGAACGTCCATCATGCTGTCTGTGGCCAGCGTAGAGTTCATTTGTGCCGGTGATCCCATTGAGAATGTGAGAATCATGGGGCAATATATATCCCAGCTCAGCGCAAAATTTCCTTGTTTGAACATGAATAGGTCACTCTCATTCTGAGAATGCCTGACCCGTTGAAATTCCAGTACTGGGTTTTTTTGTTTTCCACCACTTAATAGGTCAAGCTGATGACGGTGGAAAGTAACTAAAAAATGAGACGCAGGACCCTGCAATAATACATTTTACCTTTTGGATAAGAGAATGCTGCAAGACCTTTGTACTGATACGGATCGCCACCCTTGCTCAAGGACTCCAGATTTCCCTCACTAACATTCTTTGTTGTGGCGCACCCTTAAAAACTAATCTCTTGACCACCCATTTGCTCAACTGTTTGATTTCCCTCTAAAACCCTGAAGTGCCTTTGTCGGTGTGGGACTTTACTACATTTAATGGGTATGGAACGGAGGGGGTCATCAGCGGAACACTGGTATCGCTGGGGAGGCCTTGATCTGGTTAGATCCTTACTACGAATGGCTGGCTGTATGGTGTTTGGTCAACATTTCCCGAGCTGCTGCCTTTCGAGCGCCAGATAAACCGAGTTCGATCCTCCACCACTACGGAATGCTTCTCGCTGCCGTGTACCTCCCTCACCCTGCTGTTCCATGTACCCCGTCCATTGTGTACAGCGGTCTGCAACCGAGAGGGACTCGGTCGCTGGAATTGCGGGATGTACGCAAAATGGCCCGCCCCCCCAGGTCGCTCCTCTCCCCGCCGGCCGCCCGCCGCGGTCCCCAGCAAAATGCCCCCTCCCCCCCCCGCCATCCACTTAATCCGCCCCCTATGTCCTCTGGCCCGGCCCCCTTTTCCCCTTCCCCCCCCGTTTTTCCGTGCTGATCCTCGTTCGCGTTTCAGACTCCTACTTGCGCTTCCGTGGCAAAAAGGGCATGCCCATCCTATCTATTCCTCTTCATGACTTTCGTTTAGTTTCACCTTGCCCAAAATGATTCCTCACTTCCCTCCTGCACTCCAAGGAATAAAGCCCTAGCCTGCTCAACCTCCTTCCTTTCCTTTCTTAGCGTTCAGGCCTTTCGGGAGACATATAAATCCTGCCACTGTACCCTTTCCTGGCCGGGCCCGCCCATGCAAAACAACCTTTTTCCCCGGGCCCCCCTCCCGTTACCAGATGGTACCAAAAAACTGATCCGCAATACCTTAGCCGGCCAAACTGTCCCCCGGTCTCACCAATGTCCCATACAATGGCCCTGTAACATGACCTCTCAACTAAGTCTGGCCCCCTTCCCCCGCGAATCACGTCCCGGGCGATATAGTTGGATCGGGAAGGGAGCAGACTGGAGGAAGTGGGATTGTCCCCAAATCCAAGGCTAGCCATGACAAACAGTTCCGAGCAACAAGGGCGAACCAAGCAATCCAAGACGGTTTGTGATGCAAGTGTCTTTGTAAAAAATCTGTTGTGTAAGTGAATAAAAGTGGGAAAAAATGAAAGGTGTCCCAAATGCTAAATTATAGCAATTCGCTGTTTAGTCCAATGTTCCATGTTGAAAAGGATTTATCGGCCTCATATTGTTGTTGTCTTAAAGAGTAACAGTGCAGGAACTTCTAATAATCTGTTCTGTGTAATTTTGGTAAACTTAAATTCATCTGGTTCTGTGGTGTCCTGGTTGGATGGGAGAATCATGGAAAGGCAATAATATTCCCAGCAAAAAAAAAAAACCGACGGAAGAAAACAGGGGCGGGCCTTGTCACCCCGCCAGCTGTAGAAAGGGGGGAAAGGGGCACCCGACATGAAAACGAAAAACACTTCCACAAACTTCTCGAGATGCTGCAACTGTCTGACCCACCGTTGTGTTACCCCCAGCACATTGTGAACCCCCCCCACCCCCACCCACCAACCACCCCCCCCTTCTATACTTGACCCCACCCCCATTGAATAGTACTAAAAATGCGCAGAAACCTGCTGCAAAGAATACAGTTTTACCTTTTGGGATAAGGACAATTAGGCGCCTGCAACCACCTTTTGTGACGATATTATCTTCCAACTTGCTCACCCCCCAGGGGACCACCACCACACAACTAGACCCCCCCCCCCCCCCCCAATTTCCTCACTAACGACATTTTTGCCTCTCTTTGCAACACACCCTTAAAACACCAATTTCTTTGACCAACCATTTGAAAAACCCCCCCGCTACAACAAGGTCTTAATTTCCACTGTGGCCCCCCAGAGCCCAAAACCCCCTAACACTTCCTGTATAGCACTAAGGGGCAAAAGGCAACCCATGTACTACACTGTGGGACCCTTTAGGCAACACCATTGCAAGGCCCCGCCCGGATACTAAATTTAGGGTGGGCATCAGCGGACCAAAAAAAAATGCAACCCCCGCTGTGCCAAATCAAACTGGGTTGAGGATCCTGAACTACGAATGCTGTCTGTATGGTGTTTTGTCCATTTTCCCTGTGACACACCCCCCCCCCCCCTGCGACTTTCTCCCGGTGGTCCAGTGTCCTAACCACTGTCCAAAGACGTTTGCGGGTTTGGAGGGATAAATGTCCTTTGTAAAAAATCCCCTTGTTTGTGTAGCCCCCCATGCAAGAGTGCCCGCTACACATGGAACCGGTGTGAGCGAATGATGGGCAGACGGGCTGGATCCACCTGGACCCAAACCCCCCCCCCCCCCCCCTGGATTCCACGCTCTACCCCCCAACCTCCCATGACCCCCCCACCCCCCCCCCCAGATCACCCCCCCACCCCCCAGCCACCACCCCCCCCCCCCCCCCGCCCCCCCCCCCCCCTCCCCCCCCCCCCAACCCCTGACCCCCGGTGGCTGCCTGGCTCAAGCCAACAGCCTCTTCACATCCTGTCACTGGCCTGTTGATAAGACAAACAAGGACTGGCTTAGACTTTGAGTTCAGCAAAACTTGAACCCTGCAAGATCTGGGTAATGCTTTATTGATCAACGCACAAGGCCGTAGACTGTCTCTGACTTCATTTGGAAAATGCTGGTAATGATGAATTAGTCAATGCTTTGCTCCATTTCTTGCAACTCCTCTAGCTTTCAACGTTGAAACCATTACGAACAGATGTTTCGGACACTATGAAAACATGACATGCATTCTGAGGGAGCTGCTGGTGGAGGCTGCACTCAAAGGGATATCCTACAGCCATCTTGTGGCCGCTCTCCCTGACAAAATGAGTTGATTTAAGATGGCAATTAATTTTGAAACTGATTTGACAGTTGGCATTCGTCGCCGTTTTTTGATCGTTGCCCCACTTTTGGCTCTTTCATTCATTTAAAGAGTGAGGTTAGAAAGATATAATTGTTCATCTCATCATTGTGACTCAGAATAAAACTGTGTTTATTGCTTTTGATCATGTCGTATGCACATACATAGACACACTCATACGTGTGATCAAACTCGCACATGAACACATATATATGCTCACACATGTGCACCAATACACGCCCGCGCATGAACACACACATGCATGAACAAACATGCACAAACACAGAACGCAAACATGAACACACATAAACATACATATATAAACACAAACAAACACACACACACCAGAAATGCACACATTTGAACACCCACACATTCACTCCAACTGATATAATACAACCACACTCTGACTCACTCACAACACATTCACGCAATGAATATGCGCACCCACACACCAAATTGAAGTACACACACATTTGCACGACAAACACATTCCCCCATACTCGTACAGCACAAAACGCAGTCAGGCTCACTCACAACACATCCACCCAATGAATACACACACATAAGTAACACACAAACATATTCAGTCAATAAATCACATCCTGCCTGTGTGAGTCTGCAACTGTTTGAAGTCACTATTTTATCAAGAGCCAGGCTTCCTCAGTTTATCTTGTGATGGGCCACAATACCATCGAAGGGTCTGAACAACAGCGGTGAGTTAAAGTGCTGCTCTGGTGTGTGATTTGCTTCAGGGTGCTGTTGATAATACAAAGACTCTTTTGTTGGTCTATTTAAAACCAACATTAATCCAAGATTACCACCCATACAATGTACCTTTCATCTCCTCGCTATTGCTGGTGTAAGGCTCAGGGTGTGCTGCTAAGTTCCAATTGTTTGTGAAGTTATCTGTATTTCAGACAGAATATTTCTCCAAGACCTTGCCTTCCATTCAGAGTGTCCTAAAGGGGCATTTAAAAAAAATCAAACTTCTGTTTTAAAAATGCAGGTTTATTTCTTCTCTATATTGCTATGAGGATGTCAGTATGACTGGCAAAAGGCAGGATCTGTGATTAAATCATGCCACCTTGTTGCCTGTTACGATATTTCTCCCAGATTTATGCACAATGGTTTTGCTAATGCGAGACTGTGGTGTGCATTGGAGGAGGAGGTGAAGAGGGGGTGTGTTGTAGGGTGTAACTATGCACAAATTGCTAAAGGTGTTGGTGGTTGAGAATGGATCAGCCACATGCCATAGACAAATGTCTGAAAAAATGATTTCTGTCTGGCAAACAAAACTTGCTATTGAACCACACAAGGAGATGTTAGATCAGTCGACCAGAAGCTTGGTGTAAGGAGCATCTGGGTGAAGGACGGTGGCACAGCTGATAGAGCTGCTGCCGCACAGCTTCAAAGATCTGGGTTCAATCATGACGTTGGTTGCTGTTTGTGTGAAGTTTGCACGTTCTTCCTGGGACTGTGTGGGTTTCCTATGGGTGCTCTTATGGATAGGAAAGGTTTAGAGGGAGATAGGCCAAATGCCGGCAGTGGGGACTAGTGTAGATGGGGCATCTTGGTCGGTGTGGGCAAGTTGGGCCGAAGGACCTGTTCCATGCTGTATGATATTATGACTCTGGTTTTCTCCCATATCCCAGACATACAGGTTTGTAGGTTAATCGGCCTCTGTAAAAATGCCCCATATATATATAGGGAGCAGATGAGAAAGTGGGTTAATGTAGAACTAGTGTGAATGGGTGAATGATGGTCAGTGTGGACTCGGTGGGCCGAAGGGTCTGTTTCCATGCTGCCTCGAAACTAAACTAAATTAAGCCAAAGCTTGGAAGGCTGAGAGATTTCCTTGAGAGAATTTCAACAAAAAAGTTTGTACTTGAACTATAATGCTTTTGTATTGCTTTTAAAAAAGATATGTAATTTGGAGTTGCATTTTCATTGCACAACGGTGTAATGCAAGGAATGTCAATCTTGTGCCATAGATTATCTATAATACCGGTTGTTGGTGATATTTCAATTAATTGCAATTAATTCTAACCTTCCTGTTATTTTGAGCAAGACCCAGTGAACTTTTTTTGCACTAAACATTGCGACTCGCAAGTCAAAGCTTTGTAGATGTACATCTCAAATCGTGTACATATTGAAATAATGTTTAATTTCCAGCACATAACATATGTTGAAAATATTTCCTTTTTGTTTAAAGCATAAATAGAGGATGTGTGCTGGCCAAATGTGACACATGACAAATATATTCATATGCAAGGCCGACTGGGAAATTCAGCAGCAATGCATCCACAAGTGAATTGTGTTTGCTTTACATGTGAAGTTATTTATCATTTCACATGAAGTGACAACATTCTCTATTTATATGACGTGCCACATTGTCTTCCAAATTCCTTTGTTTTTTCTCTCATCTTTAGTGTCCTACAATGTTAATTGCATGTTTTCTTTGTAATTCATAAAGTACATTTTGCTGAAGAGAGAACTTGTAATTGTATGACACATTTTTTCAAAGGGTCTCATTGCATTTCACAGCCAATGAAGTATTTTTGCCAGGGTGGCACAGTGACACAGTGGTAGAGGTGCTGCCTGACAGCGCTAGAGACCCAGGTTTGATCCTGACTATGGGTGCTGCCTGTATAGAGTTTGTACCTCCTCCCTGTGACCACATGGATTTTCTCTGGGTGCTCCGGACCTCACACACTCTAAAGACATGCAGGTTTGTAGGTTCATTAGCTTCGGTAAAAAGTTGCAAATTGACCCTAGTATGTAGGAGCGTGCTAGTGAATGGGTAATTGTTGGTTAGCAGGGCCAGTTTCCGAACTAATTCTTTAAAGGCTAAAGTAAAGTTGTAATGTTTTCACTATGACAATGTATAAATTGTTTGCAATATTGGGTGTTATATTTGACCCTGAGTGGAACTTTGGTCCACATATCTGCACCTTCACCATGAGCCATTCCCATCTCCTGAACAACCCCTTATTTCAGCCTCCACCAATCTCCTGCTCCAAACCAACATTTACTTCATCAGTGCTGGTGGAACTCAGCTGGTCAGGCAATATCTGTGGAGGGAAATGGACAGATAATGATACTTCATTATCTCTCGTCATCAATTCCAACACACTCCCAGCCCACTACACTTGTTCTACCTTCATGCTGAACTGTGTTGCTTGTGTTTTGATTAGCACCATATTTTCATTATTATTCTCTCAAACTGGTTTTGATCTACAGCCGGTTGCGATAAAGGCACTGAGTGAGTGCAATTTCTTGTTAACTAAACATTTAGTTAAATGGTCGTTCTTGCTTGGGAGATGTCTTGTGAATTCTTTGCTCTTGTTTGGCAGACGCATGCTTAGAAATTCACCTCAGGTCAATAGAGCTAAATGCCCTTTGCAGTCCTGTCAGCACATTGTCTCTGATCCGAGCATTTATCCATCCCTATAATGGAAGTACAGCTGACATGCTGAGACCCATTGATGATTAACCTGTAACACGGTTCATGTGTGGCCTCTCCACAGCTTACATTTTAAAAACACGGCTAACTAATTGGACAGATTATTCTGTGCTGACATAACACCACACCAAAGCTTGTTCACCCATTGTCCCTGTACTTTCTGATTCTTCTGGCTTCCAGTCCAAAGATGTCTCAAATATTAAAATATTCCCTTTGGGTTTGAAGCTTTCCCTTCCCTCACCCATCCCCATTTTAAAATCTTCTCTAACACTGCCATATTTTGTGTCCTTGCAATCCAATGCATCCGCGACAAGTTCAGAGATACTCTCTCTCTCTTTCTCTTTCTCTTTTTTTCTTTTTCAAAGACTTTATTCGACACAACAAATGATACAACAGAACAAGTCATAAACAAAAAAAGAAATTACATTATATCAAGTGTCATTATAAAACAGCATTACAATCATTGTTCACAATACTCTCAACCCCACGCGGTGACCAGCGCCTCACGGAAAACCTCCAAAGTCCTCGTGAACACCGCGTGTTCCCTCTCCAGGGACACACGTGTGCATGCTTTTCCCCCTCTGCTCTCTCTCTCTCTCTCTCTCTCTCTCTCTCCATCTCTCTCTTTATCTGTCTCTCTCTCTCTCTCTCTCTCCTCTCTCTCCTCCTCTCTTCCTCTCTCTCTCTCTCTCTCTCTCCTCCTCTCTCTCTCTCTCTCATCTCTCTCTCTCTCTCTCTCTCTCTCTCTCTCTCTCTCTCTCTCTCTCTCTCTCTCTCTCTCTCTCTCTCTCTCTCTCTCTCCTCTCTCTCTCTCTCTCTCTCTCCTCTCTCCCCTCCTCTCCTCTCTCTTCGCTCCCTCCTCTCTCACGCTCTCTCACTTTCTTCCTCTGTCATTGTTTTGTTTGTCTTCTCCTCTTGCTTGGTATCAGGTTTTATGTCAGCATTAAGCCATCCACAGTGTGGAGATACATATTAAAGGGAATAATGTGAATAACGTTTCGTGCAAGATAAAGCCTGTAAAGTCTGATGAAAGATAGTCCGAGGGTCTTCATTGAGGTAGATAGTGTTTCAGGACTGCTCTCTGGTAGGATAGTTCAGTTGCCTGATAACAGCTGGGAAGAAACTATCGCTGAATCTGGAGGTGTGCGTTTTCACACTTCGATACCTTTTGCTGACGGGAGAGGGAAGAAGTGGGGCTGTATAAAGTGTATAAATGTGGAGGCTCGTTGTGAAATGTTCTCAGTATAATATGCAACTCACTCGTCCGTCAATGTCATAAGCAAAGTCAATAGACGCACGTGGAGAGATGTGCTGTGTACTTTCTCTAGTTGAGGCGGGGTGAAGTTGAGAATGTGAAATGGTTGCAAGAAATTCGACAAACCATCTTAAACGGTGTCCATTCTTCCTTTCCACTGATGTCATGTACAGTGTAACGTAACCCGCCACTTCACTAATGTCCATCTTGTGCCTTCTCTGAAGGTCAACTTGATCTTCAGGCTGTCTTAATTCTGGTTAAACTGAGGCCAGCAGCTCACTTGCACTGGCAAGGTTATATCAGTTATTAGCTGCCAACACTGTGGTTTCCTCTGTAGCTAGATGTGGGTGGCTCGTATGCTTGCTTTGATAGGTGTAGTAAAGCTGTGAGTTGCAGAGGAAACCAAGTTGCTTTGTGTCTGTGGCCTGCTTTATCCGGGCATATGTGCTAGAGATGAAGTTAAACCAGTTTGGGAAGATGTCCATATATCTAGTCTATATACTATATGCAGATACTGGGCTTCTCCACTGTCAGACTGAGGCCACAGGCACATTGTAGGAACAGCACCTCATATTCTGCTTGGACAGTCTACAACCCAATGACAGAATTATTGATTTCTCTAACTTCAAGTAACCTTTGCGTTCCCTCTCTCACCATCCCTCCTCCACCCTAGACTTCTTGCTAATTTCACGGTTTGTATCCCTTCATTACCACCTCGTCCCCAGCCAACAATGGACCATTGTGGGCTCCACCTTTCTTGAGTTGTCGATGCAGGCTCTGCTTTGTTCTGCGCCTTTCCATAACTCTAGTTTCCCCCTCCCTGACTCAGTCTGATGAAGGGTCTTGACCCAAAACTTTCCCCAGAGATGCTGTCTGACTCGCTGAGTTACTCCAGCATTCTGTGACTATCCAGAACTTAATCCTCTTGGTCCAAGAACTGAACCTCCCTTATTAACCTACCTTGTCTCTGAATCAATATAATGTAGATTCAAGTCCCTCCGCAAGGACATGAGCACAGTCCAAAATGACACAGAGTGCAGTTTTATGGCAGGTACAGTTTTTCAGATGACTTCAGTGTTTAGAGTGAATGTGAAAAGTCCCCCAGCACTATGTTGAAAACATCAGTACAGATCTCCTCAATATCCTGTCCAAAGTATATTGTGATTGTGGTAATTTTTAAAAAAGGACTACCAGTTCACGTTGGAGATATCCCCAAAGTATGGGCTAATAGTTTTCCATCAATCAATAGGTGTTCTCAACTTGTAGAAGCAAGGAACTGCAGATGCTGGTTTACATAAAAAGACACAAAGTACTGGAGTAACTTAGCAGATCAGGCTGCATCCCTGGAGAACATGGATAGGTGATGTTTCAGGTCGAGGTCTTACTTCAGACTGATTGGATGGTCACAACACAAATCTATATTCTCTAATCAATAGATGATCTCATCTTGTAGAAACAAGGAACTGCAGATGCTGGTTTGCAAAAAAAGACACTAAGTTGCTGGAGTAACTCAGCCGGTGAGGAAGCATCCCTGGAGACCATGAATAAGTGATGTTTTGGGTTGGGAACCTTCTTTGGACTGTCTTCACTTTATCATTTCTCCGAGTGCAAAGCCGGTTGTTTTGTTTCCAACAATACGTTCAGTGAAATGGAGAAATCCATGTTTTCCAGAGATGCTGCCTGACCCTACGGGTCACTCCAGCACTTTTGTGTCCTTCTCTATACAGCAGTGAAACCCTGCCGGGTGACAGGCAATCCCACCTCCCCCCTACCATGGCAGGATGTTGAGCGATCTCCTCGCCACCTGAAGCTCACCTTCTATTGAGCTGTGCTTCAGTGGGTACGATCCCTCCCCATGCCAGGAGATTGAAGAGTCTACTCCATCATTCAAACATGGCTGATCTATCTTTCCCTCTCAACCCCTTTCTCCTGCCTTCTCCCCATAACTCTTGACACCCTCACTAATCAAGAATGTCAATCTCCGCCTTAAAAATACCCAATTGCGGCCTCCACAGCTGTCTGTGGCAATGAATTCCACTGATTCGCAGCCCTCTCTCTAAAGAAATTCCCCCTCATCTCCTTCTAAGGTTCACCCTGTTATTCTGAGGCTATGCCCTCTGGTTCGAGACTCTCTCACTCGTGGAAACATTCCCACCACATTCACTCTATCCAGATCTTTCATTATTCGATAAGCTTCAATGAGGCCCCCCTCATCCTTTTAAACTCCAGCGCGTACAGGCCCAGTGCCGTCAAATGCTCATCATTATTTATCCTCGTCAGATTTTCTTCATCATTGTACCTCAATAGGTTTGCGTGGCTAACTGAGCAAATCTATGAGAGTAAACTCTCCAGCTGGGCCTCAAATCAAGCCAGGAGTTGGGGCAGGTGGGTAGGAAGGTGGATCACATGCTTTGCTCACTCAATCTTTTTTGTTAATTTCGCTGTCTGCAGAATTTAATGCCTTCCACCTCTACTAAAGGCCGACAGGCCGACATTTCTCAGTTAATTAAGGGAAAAGAAAGGAGTCGCTGAAGTAAATGCTGACAAATGCTCCCTCCGCAACCAGCAAACGATCTCCGAGGGCACAGAGATGCTGAATGCTTCGCTTCTTCCGCACACACTGCAAAAAATCTTAACGACTTTGGAGAGATTTTGAACACTGTAATGTGTCCTCAGCACAAACTGTGGTAAATAAATTGCAAGTTATGACTGCTGTGGAGAGATATGCAGGAATATGGCTACACCAGGGACGGACACCAGACAAGATAATGAAGAATGTTAGAATAAAGGATGGCTTGCTATCTCCCTGTCCAGATATTGAGAAGCCCATAGCTAATGTCGAGTGTCTTTCTGAATTGGCCTTTTAATTTAGATTCAAACTGAACAATGAGGCTTTGCTTTTTTTCCAAGTTAGTATCTCTGTCATTTGCATGTTTAGAAAGGAGCTGCGGATGCTTGTACAGACCGAAGATATACACAAGGTGCTGGAGTAACTCAGCGGTTCATGCAGCATCTCTGGAGAAATGGGATGGTTGACATTTTGGATCGAGACTTCGGATGGGAGTGTCATCCATCCTTTTTGTTGAAAGGTCCCAACCCGAGACGTCCTTTTTCTCCAAATATGCTGCCTCCCCTGCAGAGTTACTCCAGCACTTTGTGTATATCTTCTGACATTTGCATGTTCCCCTTACCAGCTAAATAAAATCAACAACGCTGGTTCCAATATGTAAAATTTAAAACAACTTTAAAGTGCTCATGTCCCCTCTGTAGGCTGCTCTTAAAAATTAACTGGTTACAAAATGTTCTCATTAATATTACAGGATTCTTAATTTTCCTACTGGAAACTGTCCTACTTCATGCTTTAAAAAAAAAAAATGTTTTTAAAAACGAATAACATCATATAACGGTGAGAGTTCATGAGCAGGGTCAGTAAAGTTACCAAGGTCGTCAGTAGGACAAAGAATTGAATTAACATTTGCGGTGAAAGGAATTGGGCAGGCACAATGGCGCAACGGTGGAATTGCGGCCTTACAGCGCCAGACGGTTTGATCCTGACTATGGATGTTGTCTGTGCGGAGTTTGTAGATTCTCCCTGTGACTGCATTCCTCCCACATTCTAAAGACGTATAGTATTGGCTTTGGTAAAATTATACATTTTCCCTAGTGTGTGGGATAGTGTTAGCATACGATGTGATCACTAGTCGGCACGGTCTCAGTTTTCCCGAAGGGCCAGTTTTCACATTGTATTTCTAAAGTCTAAAGTATTTTTGAAGTTTACGGTCTATATATTAATCCAGTTACCTTCCATCAGAGATCTTCTGACTAACTTTATTTGGACTTTACACCATCTTGCACTAAACGTTATTCCCTTTATCCTGTATCTGTACACTGTGGGCAGCTTGATTGTAATCATGTATAGTCTTTTCACTGACTGGATAGCGCGCAAAAAAAGCCCTTTTCACTGTACCTTGGTACACATGACAATAATAAATTAAAATAAACTAAGAAGTATGAAATTAATATTGCCATTAGCCCCTTTGACCTGTCAGTCCTGCTAACGTCATTCACGTGGCAATAGGTAGTTTAAAAAAATTTATATTGGAGGTAATCTCTCTCTAATACTTTAAACTGTCACCATTAGGAGGTTTCAGTGGGCCAGCCGAAGACAGGTCTGCGTACTTGAAGCATTCAATGCACATCTTGTATGCACATGTACCACTTCAAGGACATTTATGTAAGAATTTAATTTTAAGATACACTCTAGTTGTGCAACTATTTAGTTTGACTGTAGGGTTGCTTTTAGTTCTTTGTTTGAAAGCACTAAAATTAATTGGTATCATCACATCATAAACACTGTAGTGCACTTTGGTTAGTTGCTGTCGGCTATCTCTGGTAATTTTAACGTTAACTTTATTGGGTGATACTGTACAAAAACAGGAGAGTTTATGCATTCATTCAATAACCACTTTAAGTTGTTTTCTTATATCTTCACTGGAACAGGGACATTCCAAGTAGTGTGATCAAACAAAGTGAAATGATAGTAAACCGTATAAGAAGATATTTGAGTTGAAGACAAAAGCTTGGCTCAGAAACGAAAATCATATTGGAAGAAAAAGAGGCCGAGAGATGGAGAATTTTACAGAGCAAGCTGCAGAGCTCAGAGACCTGGCAGTTCAAGACATGGCTACCAAGAATGGAATGATTATGTCTGGGGTTGCTAAGGATTCGAAATTGGAAGACGACAGTCATCTCAGAGGGTTTAAGCATTGGAGGAATTTCGAGATTATGGGATGGGCAAAAGGATGGAGGGATTTGAAAAACTGGATGTGACTTTTGAAGGAATTGCTTGCAAGTGAGTGATGGGGGAGTGGGGTTTGAGTGAAGGGCCTGACCCCCTATGGCGACCTAATTTGCGAGTTTAGAAGAGTTTGCGTTCGCCACAAACCCGTAGTGTGGTCGGCACGTGGGCCTAGGAGGTCACTGTAACTCTCCCTCATGCCCGAGAGAAGATCCCACATACAAATAAAATATTTCCGTGAGTAAAAATTGGTCGGCATGGTTCTTTTGAACTCGTAGTGCAGTGGTAGTGGGGTCGCCATGTAGTTATTGGTAGTCGAGGTAGCCGTAGGCAATCTCCTTTGCTGATGGGCATTTTAATTGACTCATTGGGAAAACAAAACGTAAGCCCGTGTTTTCTAAACCAAGGAAAACTGACCGGTAATGTTAAACTTTATTAAAATTGTCTGTCTTCTTAAAAGTGTCTCCACTCCTTCTCCCCCACTTCTCTCCCATCCCCCCCCTTCTCCCCTCTTCTCCCTCCCTTCGCTCCCCTTCTCCCTCCTTCTCCCCCCTCCACCCCCACCCCCCGCTCTTTTAAAGGGCTTACCATACACCGTGCCAGCCGTCTTTTACCTTCCTGTTCATCGCGGGTATCACCTTGGCTTTGCACTGTGTGAATTTTAGACAACGCACCCCTGCTTTCCCTGGCCCCCGCCCTTGTGATGTGTTTTTGTGTGTGTGTGTGTGTGTGTGTGTGTGTGTGTGTGTGTGTGTGTGTGTGTGTGTGTGTGTGTGTGTGTGTGTGTGTGTGTGTGTGTGTGCGTGCGTGCGTGCGTGCGTGTGTGTGTGTGTGTGTGTGTGCTGACGGTCGATCCATCTCGCGGTTTTTCAGGCGAGTGCCCCAAAGCTTGAAGGTCGAAAACAGTTGCTGAAAAGTTGCGTAAGTGGGACAGGCCTTGAGTTTGGACAAGGACAGCAGTAGAGTTTTGGATGATTTTAGACTTTAGACTTTGAAGAAACAGCGTGGAAATAGAGCCTTTGGCCCACTGAGTCCACGTCGACCAGCGATCTCCGTACAATAGCACCATCCATCGCTCTAGAGACAGTTTACAATTTCACCAAAGCAATTTTTACCTACAAACCTGTATGCCTTTGGAATGTGGGAGGAAACCGGAGAACCTGGACAAAACCCACACGATCACAGGGAGAACGTACAAACTCCATACAGACAGCACTCATGGTCAGGATTGAACCTGGGTTCCTGGTGCTGTAAAGCATCAACTCTACCACTGCACCAACTATAATGTTTCATGATGTTTTCATGAAGCACAGATTGAAAGAGTCCTGTCTTCTATCCACATGCCATTTGCCTTGAGAAGGTAGTCTCAAATTGGATTGGCAGCCATTTACACTTAGGAGGGAATAGGACAACAGTTCAGCAGGGGTATATGATGGACTTTGGATGAGCATAGCTCAGGGTGGGGAGATGTCTTCAAAGTCAACCCCAATATCCATCACTTCTGCACAGAGGAATAAACAATTTGGGTAAGGTGGGAAAGTGTGGCCAATGGAGGATATTGAAGAATGAATTTCAACCAATATGCAATGACTAGGTTAACCCAATAGAGTAGACGTGAGCTTCCCCATCCCATGTAATATGATGTAGATATTGAAAACAATCAAATGAATTGCAGGACTGAGACTCCACATTAACAATGCCCTAGGCAAATTTTGATGTAAGTGTCCATTGGCTTTCCAAGGTCTCTGTTCCCCTCCACTTCATTGTTCATTGCTCCATCAATAACTTCTGTGCTTCTAGCTAACTGGGTCCAAAGATATGGAGATTCCTGACTCGACCTCTCTGCCTCAGTCTGTTTCCTTAAGGAGCACTTTAACAGTTACTTCTTTGGCAAAACATTTTGTCAAATTCTGTTAACATCTTTAAATATTTTGTCTATGAAAGCTGGAACGTCACATTATATTAAAGGCGCCATATAAATGCATATATTTGTTCAAACTGAAGGGGTCTGGGTGAAATTTGAGACAGAAGGAACGGCAGATGCTGGAACCTTGTGAGTCTGAAGAAAGGTTCTGACCTAAGATGTTGCCTATCCATGTCCTCCAGAGATGGTGCTTTACCTACTGAGTTACTCCAGCACTTTATGCTCTAGGTTGTTAAACTGGTACAATTTAGGTTTAGCTTGCTTGTTCCGACTGGCCTAAGGAGTGCAGAGAGCAAAAGAATGAAAGGGAGACAGCAGGTGCACGGGGAAAATATAAATCTTGCAGAGTACTTTGGAAACATGAGTAATACCAGAAGATTTGAAAATAGCTAATGCGATTTCAATCCTCCATAAAGTACAGAGGCATGACCCTGAGTATTATTGGCTAGTTATCTTGACATCAATAGTGGGAAAGAAATACAGCAGTCTATTAGAAAGGATGCAATGCAGAAACATCTATCAAGATCAAAGGTAATAAACAAAAACCAACATTGGTTCTTCAAAAGGAAGTCGAGCCTAACACATTTATTGGAATTTGTTCACGGTGTAATGAAATTACTGGATTATGGTATTTTAGATATCCTGACTTCCAGAAGTCGTTGACAAGGTCTCTTACAGAAGCCTTACAGGTAAAGTGAAGGCTCATTGGATTAGGGTGAAATTGAGCAGATGGCTAAAAATATTTCTCGGTTTAGTGGGTAGAGTAATACTGCATGGAAACAGGCCCTTCAGCCCTTCCTGTCCATGCTGACTAAGATACCCCATCTATGCTAGTCACATTATCTTATTGAAACATATGAGATTAGTAAGGGTTTGGACATGTTGCAGACAGGAAACATGTTCCCGATGTTGGGTGAGTCCAGCACCTGGGGCCACAGTTTAGGAATAAGGGGTATGCCATTTAGAACGGATAAGAGGAAAAGCTTTGTCACACAGAAAGTTGTGAGTCTGTGGAATTCTCTGCCTCAGAGGGCAGTGGATGCTGGTTCTCTGAATGCTTTCAAGAGAGAGCTAGACAGAGCTCTTAAAGATAGCAGGAGTCAAGAGATATGGGGAGAAGGCAGGAACGGGGTAATGATTGTGGATGATCAGCCATAATCACATTGAATGGCGGTGCTGGCTCGAAGGGCCAAATGGCATACTCCTACACCTATTGTCTATTGTCTATTTGTGAGCATTTGGCCCATATCCCTCAACCTTCCCTATCCATGTACCTGCCCTAGTGTCTTTTAAATGCTGTTATTGTACCTGCCTCAACTACCATCTCTGATTGATGGATGGCTACGTGATAATTATTTAAGTCGCCCCATGGTGTAAGGACCCGCTTTTGATCCAGATGTTTATGACGTTGATGAGGGCATTGGTGGCAGTGTGGGTATCAGGAGGATACATAGAGGTTATTATTTATTGGGGGGCGGAATGAAGTGACAGTGAATGTGCAAGGATATGGCAGGTAATGGGCAAGGATATAATATGGAAAAAGATTTATTCATCCACTTTGGTCAAAAGAATATTAAAAGTTTCACACATTTTAGAATGGTGAGCGATTGAAAGTTGTTTGTGTGCAGAGTGGCCAGCATGTCATGTAGAGAAATGACTTAGAGGCATCACAGTTGCACCATGGCAGAATTGCCACCATACAGCACCAGAGACCCGGGTTCGATCCTGGCTATGGGTGCTCTCTGTTCTCCCTGTGACCACGTGGGTTTTGTCCGGCTGTTCCGGTTTCCTCCCACATGCCAAAGACATGCAGGATTGTAATCAATAGTCCCTAGTGTGCAGAATAGAACTAGTGCAAGGTGATCGTTGGTTGGTGCGGACTCGGTGGGCCAAAGGGCTGCTTCCACTCTGTATCCCCTAAGCTAAACTAAACTAAACTAAACTACTCTGAATATTAACAAATAGGCTCAACAAGCTCTTTGGGAGGGAGGTGGCAGGTTTTTCCTTTAGAGCAAGACTGGTGACCTCTTGATCTAAGTATATACAGTAGATCCCTAAGGTAAGCGACTTTGAGTCCTTGAAAAGCGCTATACAAATAAATTGTATTATTATTATTATTATTATTATTATTATTATTATTATTATTATTATTATTATTATAAGGTAACCACATCTGGAATATTGTGTGAAGGTCTTGTCTCCTTACCTATGGAAGGATATACTTGCACAGATGGAATGTAGCTAAGGTTCATATGATTGTTTTTTGGGTGGGTGGATTTATTATATTGAGAGAGATTAAAGGGCTTGTCCCACTGTGCGAGGTAATTCAAGCGTTCTCCCGGGTTTTCCACTGATTCGAACTCGGAGAATGTCCGTAGCGAGTCCGTAGGAGTTCGTGGATGTCTCGTAGCGTCTCGTACGAGTAAAATGTAACAATTTTTTTCATCACGAGTATTTTTTCACAGTGTCACGAATTTACCGGATTTTCCGAGTACCTACTGTTACTTGTACGAGCCGCTACGAGACATTCACAAACTCCTACGGACCTGCTACGGACATTCTCTGAGTTCGAATCAGGGTAAAACGCGGGAGAACTCTTGAATTACCTCGTACAGTGGGACAGGCCCTTAAGCAGGTCGTCCTGTATTCTCTACAGTTCAGAAGAATGAGAGCTAATCTCATTGAAATTTACAAAATTCATAAGCAAGTTGAGAGGTTACTTGCAGAGTCAATGCTTGCCTTGACTGGAGTGTCTAGAACCAATGGTTACAGTCTCAAATAAAGTGACAGGCTATTTAGGACACAATTTATGATGGGCTATTTAGAGTGGTACAGAGGCTCAACTGGCAGAGCTGCTGTCTCATAGCACCAGAGACCTGGATTCGATCCTGACCTCCAGTGCTGTCTGTGTGGGGTTTGCACGTTTTCCCTGTGACCACATTGTTCCTCTAGGTTCTTCCCACATCCCAAAAACGAGTAGGTTTGTAGGTTAACTGTCCCTAGTGTGGCAGGAGTGGATAAGAAAGTGGAAAAACATAGAACTAGTGTGAACGGGTGATCAAAGATAGACACAAAATGCTGGAGTAACTCATCGGTTCAGGCAGCATCTCGGGAGAAAATGGATGTGATGTTTCGGGTCATGACCCTTCTACAGACAGAATGGGCAACGTGGACTCGGTGAGCAGAAGGACCAATCTCGGCTGGTATCTTTCAAACAATCCAGTTGAAAAGACATTTCTTCAAACTAGACTGTAATTAATAATTTGGAATTGGGCTGTGGAGGCTCAGACCTGATATTAAAGGAATGATATTATAGGATATTAGTGCATTAATGTGGCATGGAAGGAAAAGATCAACTGCGATCACATCTAAGGGTGATATTAGTATAAGGGGCCCAATGTCCAACTCCTCTTTATATTTCTTAATCATGAATGATTAAATTTGATGATACACCAACACTCTTATCTCTTCAAATTTTCCAATATGAGTACCTGTGTAGGCGAGCGTCGACTCAGTGAACCACTCTCACCTCTGAGTCACAAAACTCTGAGTTCCAGTCTATCTCCAGAGAATTGAGGAGATAATCTAATCTGGGTCTCCTTTGCAGCACCAAAGGAGGCAATATTCGTCAGTTGAGTTGTGAAATAGGCATAAAATGTGACATGGTACAGATTAGAAGGACAGCAGAGAAATTCATCTTGGTGTCCTAGACTGATATCTATCCTGAAAAGATCATTATTCCCATGTTGTTTATGTGAAGTGGCTACCCAGTATGGTTTTGGCATCCAAAGAAGAAAATTCCATTGTTTAAGATAGAGACATAGAATCATACAGCAGAGAAATAAGCCATTCGGCCCAACTCGTCCATGCTGGCCAAAATGCTCCATCTAAACTACTACCTTTGGCCCACATTTGGCCCATATCTAAATCTTTCCCAATCCAGGTACAGGTGTATTTTAAATGCTATTAGAGTATCTGCCTCAACTGCCTCCCATGGCAACTGGTTCCATATACCCACCATCCTATGAGTGAAAAGGTTATCCCTCAGGTTCTTATTAAATTCTCCTGCCCTGAACTGATGTCCTCTGGCTCCTGATTCTCCCACCCTGGGATCAAGACTGTGCATTCACCCTAGCTTTTCCCCTTATGATTCTATACACCTTTATAACATCACCAGAATACCAAAGAGAGAAAGAAAGAAAGAAAGAAAGAAAGAAAGAGAGAAAGAGAGAAAGAAAGAAAGAAAGACAGAAAGACAGAAAGAAGAAAGAAAGAAAGAAAGAAAGAAAGAAAAAAAGAAAGAAAGAAAGAAAGAAAGAAAGAAAGAAAGAAAGAAAGAAAGAAAGAAAGAAAGAAAGAAAGAAAGAAAGAAAGAAAGAAAGAAAAAGAGAGAGAGAAAGACAGAGATAGAGAAAGAAAGCGAGTGAGAAAGAGAGAGAAAAAAAGAGAGAGAAAGAAGGAGCCTTCTGAGAGATATTAAAGAAATAGGGATAAATACACATACACAGTGATGAATGGACACAAACAGATTGATTAGGACTTTGTAATTAGAAAGATACTGCTTTTTCCCAAATGTCTACTTGAAATTGTTCATTCAAAACTAGAACCCAATCTACATGTAGGATGCCAAACAAGAATGTTTACTGTCCATTGCCTTTTAGTGTTAGCAGCTTTGTTCAGTGGCTTTTCTGAGTGAAGAGCTTTCAATAATTATCTTGAACAATAACGAGAGCTTGTCTCCGGTTGGCTCCACAGGACTTGGTTAATGATGTCTTAAAGGCCTGTCCCACTTGGGCGCCATTTGAGATTCACGCAGGTGGCGCGTGAGGGTTTTGAGAATCCCAAAATCCTGGGGCACTGCGCGCTACAGCGCATCACTGCCTAGGCAACCACGTCTAACCACGTGCCATGCGCATGTTGTGTGTTGTGAAGCGTAAATGATGTCGCGTAAATGAGGCGCAAATAACGCCCAAGTGGGACAGGCCCTTAAAGACACGTTGTTGAAAGAAATGCAATGAATTGGAAATCCAGGTTGTTGGTCATTAGTGACTCAAATTCTACAGAGATTTGGTATTTGCATCATAATGGAGAAAACACCACATCATCTGTGTCTCTGGGATACCCTGAAAGTTTGATTGCCTCTAATGGTGGAATGGCCTTCTGCAATGTTTTTGGCAGATCTAAAATATGCAAACAGGAGGAGACCCTTTGGCCCATTGAATCCATTGTTGGTTCTCTGAGAAATCTCATCAATTCCGTTCTCCCACTTATTTGCTTGTGACTTATTCTTCAGTCCGAGTATTGAGTAGGTCAGATTGCAGTTGCGTATAAGATTTTGGTGAGGCGGATTTAGAGTATTGTGTTCAGTTCTGGGCACCATGTAATAGGAAAGATGTTGTTGAGTTGGAAAGGGTGCAGAGAAGATTTAAGAGGATGTTGCTGGGACTCGAGGGTCTGACCTATAGGGAGAGGTAGAGCAGACTGGGACTCTATTCCCTGAAGCGCAGGAGGGTGAGGGGTGATCTTATAGAGGTGTACAAAAAATCATGAGAGGAATAGGTTGGGTGGACGCACATAGTCTCGTGCCCAGAGTGGGGGAATCGAGTGCCGGGGGCAAAGGTTTGAGGTGAAGGGGAAAGATTTAATAGGAATCTGAGGGGTAACTTTTTCATGCAAAGACTGATGCATGTATGGAATGAGCTGCCGGAGGCGGTAGTTGAGGCAGGGATTATCACAACATTTAAGAAGCAATTAGACAGGTACATGGATAGGACAAGTTTAGAGGAATGTCGGTCTAATGCAAGCAAGTGGGACTGGTACAGATGGGGCATGTTGATGTGGGCAAGTTGGGTCAAAAGTCCTGTTTCCACACTGCATGGCTCTGTAACTATAACTCCTTGGCACACCGAGATGACCAACAAAGACCATCACTGCCCGAAATCTTCATTCACTAAGAATTTATGTTTAAAAAATGCTGCAGTTTGCCATTTGGAGTGGAAAATAGACGGGAGCAAGACTGGTGGAGGAGCGCTGAGATGTGGAAATGGTTCTAATGCAACTAGATACTAAGTGACTAGATACGCAACATACGATGAAACTAAGGTTAACCTGGAGGTCTGCCAGATTTGACCTTGAAGTATGCCAGACTGCTGTTGACTCTAGATACGTCTGTATGTGCATATGTTCATTAATGCTCATGCACGTAGACGCGCATTTAAACAAAATCATCAGAAGCTGTTGTTAACCCTCTGGTGACCAATGCTTTACTGTTTCACCGCAGGTCCATTACAGCATTTTTTTCCATTGCAATATTTTTTCAACAGAAATATTATTGGAATTGAAAGCACATTAAAAAAAAAACAGATTTGGAATGTAGGCCAACATCTAAAGGAAATGGAAAATGTTAAATTTAGCCTTGAAACAAGTTGTAAACATTGTGCATGATTCTTCAAAGAGTTAACTGAGGCATAGTGTTTCCTCTTGGTAGTGTCTTTGTGAATGTAATGAGACAGAGCATACATATACAAAAAAAAGGTGGTGATTTATTTTGCAGATAGTATACTTGCTATTTAAATGTTGAGTCTCTGAGTTTTTGGTGTAAACAATGTTCTTTCTGAGAAATTGTTCTTTTGTACAAAGAAGGCATATAACGTGACTGGCCAATCAGATCATGATATGAATATGCACATAGTGTAGAGAGAACCACATTTTCCATATTTAAACATATATTCAACTCTTCTGGTCAAACAAAATGCAAATAAAAACAATGATTGAAGAGATTTTCAATTTGTAGTCGGGAAGCCATTCTACAATAAAAACATTGTAATGTTGATAGACTGTATGCAGTGTTGTGATTGCAGTGGAGAGAGTGGAGAGGAGATTAACCGGAATGTTGCCACGACTTGAGGACATCAGTCATGGGGAGAGATTGGATAAAAGTGACTTATTTTCCTTGGAGCCACAGAAGCTGAGAGGTTGTTCTGACAGAAATATATTAAGATTATGAGAGCCGCAGATGGGGTAAATGATCAAAAACTTTATTCCATCCTAAAGGGCTCACAAATAAGAGAGCATAGGCTTGAGGTGAGAGTTTTAATGGGAATCTGAGGGGGAAATTATTTTACACAGAGAGTGGTTGATATCTGGAACTTGCTGTCAAAGGTATCAGGTACCATTACTGCACTTGAACAAGCATGGCCTCAAAGGATATGGTCTGAATGCAGTCAAATTGGACTAGTGTAGATGGGCAAAAAGGTCAGCATTGACCTGGACTGGAAGGATTTAAAGGCCTGTTTCTGTGCAATACCAATCTACGAGTCTGGCGCTGAGTGTAATGTAATGTAATGTGGAATGTAATGTGGAAGTATATCCTCTCTGAACAAAAATAATTAACATCCACATCTGGTTTGGGGATAGGAGCACAAGCATCTAAGCTGATCCCCTGGTACTACCTTGAGCAAATGCAGCTCAGTTGGAGCTCCGTCAGATAGATGTTAACCTAATTCACCTACTGATGTTAAAAATCCCTTTAAAAATCACCTTGGGTGTGAAAAATAAGGTGCCTTTTTAAACAATTTTTTAGCTTGATTTTAAAAAGGCACTAATTGGCAATATAAATCCCAATAATTTGGATTCTAATTATTCATCCATAATTTGAAGAATGGGATGTCTTGACCATTACTTATCCCAAAGGCTAATTGGGATTTGTCTGGATAATTCGAGCCAATGCAAATCCTTTATATATAAAAAGGGTGGCCCCTAATTTCCTCTCAAAGACCAGATCCAATTTCTCCAGATCCAATTCCAAGTCTTGCTACCAGCTCCTCCGTGTGAAGAACACTGTCATTTTCTCTGGAAAGAGAAGGAGATTTGTACAAATTCTGGATCAGTTTGGCCTGAAAGACAAGCGGAATACAAGCAAGGCAGCTACAAGGATATATGTACACTGTTTGCAAAATTGTCGGAAATGAGCCGAGAGGAGAGAGGGTTTAAGATTATTAGACATGAAGAATAGAGGTGCAGCATTATGTTTGCTTCCCAGAATGGTCCCAGAATTTGTTTTTGGTCATATTGTGCAAATTGGGAGGGAAAATGATGTTATCAGGGACACGTACTAGAAGGATTTATTGAGTTAAGTGATATATGAGAGCTCAAAGTATGTACACAATTAAATTGATATGATTACTGCAAGTATGCAATCAATGAATGTGTCTACTGATGTCAGGTTAGGTTCCTCTTCCTGATGTGCTCAATAAATTGCTTGGGCATTTACTGTTAATGATGCCATCTGTACTAATCATGTGAATGAAAGATATTCATAATTGGTGAAAGTAATATTAAAGTTTAAACTAATACTTTGTTACCGACCAACTGGTTGAAGGATGCCAATGACAAGGTTTCTCTCTCTGAAGAAGATACCATGATAATAAAGTGAAATGTGGGAATTTGTCCTCAAAAAAAGACACCAAGTGTCGAAGTAAGTCAATGGGTCTTGCAGCATCTCTGGAGAAGATGGAGTCGTGACGTTTCGGGTCAGGACCCTTTCTTCAGACTCGCAGTGAAAAATACAAGATGTAATAGAATTGCAGATGCTGGTCTATACCAAAGATAGACACGCACTGCTGGAGTAACTCAATGGATCAGGCAGCATTTATAGAGAACATTGATAGGTCCCATCCTCCAGAGGAAGAATTTCTTCCGAATAGAGTTTTAGCATCCACACTTGCTTTGAAGATATGATCTGGTATCAATTTTACTCATTCGTTTGACTGAACACAATACAGCAGAAGCTGTGCAATGGTCACTATGTCCGACATTCAGTCCCATTGACTTCAGTGGATCTAACCTTACAAGAATGGCATTTAAGAGGCAGAATACAACAGGCAGTCATGATCACGTTGATCTTTTGGCACAAATAGCCAAGGATAAATTTCTACCGCACATCTTTACAAAGGCCATGAAAGTGCAGTCTACCCTTGTAATTGCGGGCCTCTTTACAACAGATTTTAGTTACAGTGATCGGAACGTCCCCACAGCAATCAGACACCAGTGTCTCTTGGGCTGCCAGTTATACTGCAGGAGGTACTTGAAATTGACAAGCAATTGCTTTGATTGCTTGTCAATGACTATTAGGTGGTTCAAGAAAATTCTTTACTTGGTTACAGCGGACAATCAGCAATAATGAATGCCATTCCCCCCCACTATGGTCCATTATAACAAGGGTTATCTGTTATGTTATGGCGATATTTCCAAAGGTTGTCAGCAAATTGCAGCCTTACAGCTTCAGAGACCCAGGTTAGATCCTGACTATGATTGCTGCCTGTACAGAGTTTGTACGTTCTCTCTGTGACCATGTGGGTTTTTTCTGGATGCTCCGGTTTCTTCCCACCTCCCAAAGATGTACAGGTTTGTAGGTTAATTGGCTTCCGTTAACTGTAAATGATTCAATGATGCTTTATTGTCACATGCACCTAGGTACTGTGAAATGATTTGTTTTGCATGCAAGCCGATATTGTCCCCAGTGCGTGTAGGATAGTGTTAGTGTACGGGACGGCCACTGCTCAGCGTGAACTCAGTGAGCCGTAGGACCTGTTTCCACACTGTATCTCTAAAAACTTTGCAAATTCTCATATTCATTGAAACTGAGAAATACGATATTTCACCATCACCCATTTGGCATAGGGCCACACCTGTATGTTTAAAATACACGGTAACAATGAGAATACCATTTTGTCGATACCACACTCATATTTTACATTAAACTTCATTGGTAAGGTCTGAAAGGTGAGGCATGGTTTGTGATAGCTGTATCATCTATAGCTCTTACTTAGAGTTATTCTCTCCCCACTGTGGGAATGTTGCTTAATGAAAACCGTATGCGCGTTTGATCGCGTCCCCCCATGTTTGAAATTTCCACGTGGCATTCTCAGTCGGAAATCGTGTCATCACAAAGCGATTTTGTTTTAATAAACAGGAAATTGTGGCTTGCATCTCACAAATTCCTGAACAACATACAACCTTTAAACACAGAGTTCATTTGTAGTAGAGAGGGGGGTCCTTTCAAGTTTATCTGCAATAATCTGCAATAGTCTCGTTCAACTCTGAGCTCTTCGAGTTCACAGATGCCAAGCAAGGAGTATAGAGGGTGGAGTTCCGACTGGCTCTTTACATAATCCAGTGGTAGCAAGCTATCAATTAACCTGACCTCACTTCAGTCTGTGAAAATTCGAAACATTGTTGATTCCTTAACAGAAAGTGAAGACTTCAAGGATAGACATCAAGCCAACTCATAGGCCTCAATTTGAACATACACTGTAAAAGGAACAAAAATATTCAGAGCAATTGGATCAGAGCAGAGAGTGTGTCAAATTATTTGGCCTGATATTTTAAAGTATAGGCACAAAAAAGTGATGGGCTAAATGGGCAGTACTGTGGTGCAGCAGTAGGGTTGCTGCCTTACTGGGCCAGAGACAGTTGGTGCCTTACAGGGCCAGTTTGATCGTGATGATGAGTGTTGTCTGTACGGAGTTTGTGCGTTCTCCCTGTGACCCTGTGGGTTTTCTTTGGGTGCTCCAGTTTCCTCCCACATTCCAAAACTTCAAAGAAGTCCATGTTTGTACATCAATTGGCCTCTGTAAATTGCCCCTAGTGTGTAGGATGTGAAAATGGGATAACATAGAACTACTGTACAGGTGATTGTTGTTTGGTGTGGACACCGTGGGCCTGTTTCCATGTTGTATCTCTAAACAAAACTATCAAGGCACAGTTAAACATTTTCTTTGACACGATTTAAGATTTGAAGAATATTCCTTGGCTCAGTTTCCTCAAGCAGGCTGCCTGAAGTCGTCAGAAAGAGTTGGATCAGGGAAATTCCATGGATAGATGCCAATAAAATCGCATTAATAAAGACAAGTCCAGTCGGGCAGTGATTGTAGTTCATCGTAGCGGGGAAACCTATTTATTTATTTTAATTTTCCATGGAGATTTAGCTAAATCTGTGAGTGTTAGTCATCAACATTGATCTCATGCTCTGTTATCTAGTTACTGTGCTCTACCTACTTCCATCCGCCTCATCTGTGAAAGAGTCTATGTTCCCATTTCAGAACGCACAATATCTGTGGCAGCAACCTATCTTGGATCCTGAGAGACTGCGCAAAACAACTCATGGATGTAACTTTTCCTTATCCATTTACCATTTTGTAAATGTGTTTAAGCTATTAATAATAGCCTAGGATTGGCAGATCATATCTGATTCCTGAAGTTAAACAGACTTGGCTCTCAAAAGGACACAAAGTGCTGGAGTAACTCAACAGGTCAGACACCATCATTGGAGAACATGGATAGGTGATGTTTCAGGTCGTGACCCTTCTTCAGTTGCTTCTCCTGAGATGGTGCCTGACCTGCTGAGTTACTCCAGCAATTTATGTCCTTTAGTGTAATAACCAGCATCTGCAGTTCATTGCTAGTACAGTCTTAGGTCTCCTTGGTATGCTTTAGCAGTAGATGAATGGCAACAGATTACTGATGCAAAGCCAGGCTGCTGCATCTATGATGTTACAACGGACTCAGAACTAAACGTCACATTGAAATTTCTTTGAAAAGTTATAACCTGCGCCAAGCCGACAAGCGACGTTAATTCACGGAGGAGCAAGGTTTAGTGAGAGACAAAATAAAATGGCAAGTCATACAGCATGAAAACAGGCCCTTCGACCCAATTTCCCCTTCAGACCATCATGTCCCATTCTCATTAGTCCCACCTGCCTGCATTTGACCCATATCCCTCTAAACCTATACTATCCATGTACCGGTCTAAATGTTTCTTAAATGTTGCGTTAGTACCTGCCTCAAATGCATCCTCTGGCAGTTCATTCCATACACCCACTACCCTTTGTGTAAAAAAGTAAAATAGTAAGATTACTATTAAATCTTGCCCCCCTCACCTTAAACCTATGTCCTCTGGTTCTCGATCCCCCCACACTGGGTAAGAGACTGTGTGTTTACCCGATCTATTCCTCTCATGATTTTGGATGCCTCTATATGATCGCCCCTCATCCTCTTGTGCTTCAAGAAATAGTCGTAATCTGCTCAACCTCTCCTTATAGCTCCGGCCCTCGAGTCCTGGCAACATCCTTGTGAATCTTCTCCACACCCTTTCCAGATTGACAACATCTTTCATATACCATGGCGCCCCAAACTGAACACAATACTTTACAGTAGATGTGGCCTCACCAACATCTTATCTAGATGCAACATGACTTCCAAACTTCTATACTCAATACTCTGACTGATGATGAAGTCCGATGTGCTGAAAGTGTTTTCTGTTAAAGTCCATGATTGTTGCAGTATAGTCTCCCTTGAATGTTCTTGGACAGACATATGTACATCTAGCCTACAGAGCAGGTAGGCTACTGTATCTGGAGGTGGGCTACAGGGCCAGGCCAGGACATTCCTGTGACAGGACAGGAAGCGGAGAAGCCCGGAAGAAAAGTGATGGAGCAGGACCCATGATGGAGACTCAGGAGCAGATTGGTAATCAACCAAGGAGATGAGACTCAGGATGAAGGATGATGGTCCAAGGAATGGGAGACCCAGAGGCTGAGTGGTGACAGAAATGGAGCATAAATAACAACATAATCAGGATGTATGTGATGAATGTGACAGTAGAGAATAGCAGTAAATGGTTGATGAGTATTGATCTTTGTTCCTTCTAAATTAGGCATAACAAAGGGCCAAGAAATTAAAAAGGAGCAATTAAGCCTGAAATTTTCCCTGGCTAAATGAATTGATCTAGTGGATAAAGGCAATGGAGAGTACCATAGACCTGCATAAGGTTTGTAAAATACCAGATGGGAACTCCAGGACATTTCCTGTGTCATGTCCGACCATAGTGCTGGAAATGATTGCACTGTTGTCATCATTATGGTGTTTTAGCATGTTTCCTTTCTACAAATACTGTGTGCATTTGCTCTTTCTGACTGTATAGTTCTGAGTATGCCCAGCATCTTGAGTGTGTGTAATTAAGAAGCCATTCGTTCCATGTCGAGTAGAAGTGAGTTTTCCAATTAGTCAGGCAATTCAAGTCTCTTCAGCTAGAGGAGGTCAACAACCTTTTAATTGCTGAAGATAAACAAAAAGTGCTGAAGTAACACAGCAGGTCAGGCACCATCTCTGGAGAAAAGAAATAGGTGACATTTCTGATCAGAACCCGTCTTCAAAATGAAAGTTAAAGGTGGTTGGGGGTGGGGGAGAAACTAGAGGCGAGAAAATGCCATAACAAATCAGGGCCCGCAACAGATGACCTCAGGGAGGGTGGAGTTCATAATGGCCCATTGTTGGTTGAGGAAGATGAGCTAACATTGTGTGGGGCAAATTTTTTACACAAGAGGGTGGGTGAGTGTCGAAATGCACTGCCAGCGTTAGGCAGATACAATAGTGGAATTTAACAGGGTTTTGGATGGTCATATAGATATGCAAGGAATGGACAGAAATGGATTCTGCATTGGCAGAGAGATAGTCCTGCCATCATGTTCAGCCCAACCATTGTGGGCCAAAGGGCCTGGTCTTGAACTAAGTTCTATGTTAGAGCTTGCGTATAACATGAAACCACATTGATTTTAATGAGGAGATTTGAATGGCACAGATTATGAAAGCTAATCACTTAAAAAAAATCTTTATTTATTTTTTCTTTAATTATTTCTTTGAATATTTTTAAGGTTGTGGTAGATAAGATCTCTAACACAAAGGGATGAAATGTTAGTATGAATGGAAATGAATGCAGAGTCGTGATTACAATCAGAACCCCTTGACCTTATCAAATGGTGGTGCAGTTTCAAGACATTCAGTCACATACCCCTGTTCTTAAATTGTATGCCTTTACCTAACTTTATCTCTTTATTTCTAAAACAAATTAACTTTTTCCACACTGTAAGAGTTCACATTAATTTAAGCATTTTTAAATGTCTGTGAATATCAGAGATGTTTAAATATTATTGAAATGAGTAACAGTAACAGTTTTGATTGAAGGCAAAATATCTCACCACTTCTGCCAAAGCTTTACCAGCTGTCGCAGTCAGAAACATTTTGAGCTAGGAACCATCTCATTATGAATCCTGCACATTGTCACCATCCAAGCCTTGGCTTGGGAGATGGGTGGCACAGTGGGTGCTGTTTGTATGGAGTTTGTACGTTCTCCCTGTGACCGCATGGGTTTTCTCCGGGTGCTCCAGTTTCCTCTCACACTTCAAAGATGTGCAAGCTTGTAGGTTATTTGGCTCCTCTAAATTGTCCCAAGAGTGTAGGATAGAACTAGTGTACGGGTGATTGTTTGTCAGGTCATTCGGCCGAAGGTCCTGTTTCCATGCAGTATCTCAAAACGAAGCTAAAAGTACAGTATATCAAAAACTAATCTCATCTGCCTGCACATGATTCATATCCCACCATATCCATGTATCCATCTAAAAGCCTCTTAAAAGCAACTATTGTATCAGCAAACGCCACATTCATACCTGCAATTAAATATTGCATAAAATTTCAACTGCTTTTATTCCTGACATGCTTAACTTTAGGTTAAAGAGGACAATAAACAGATGGGCAGGAACCCAGTGCGCAGTCATTGCAGTTTGGTGTGAAAATTTGTTAACCTGCATTATTTTGGCAGGCACGCATTCCTGAGCTTGGCGGCATGCAGAGACAGAAAAAAAAGCAATCTTTTTTTCCTCTTTCCACCAACCTCCCCCCTTTTAATTTGCATTCAGTTGATGAAAATATTCAGTCATTAGATATTGGCTGATGTTGTGGCTGCTAGTGTTAAAATCTGGTCCACGGGTGTTAAATCCTGACTGCAGTATTGATTCTCGGAGCACTTTTTGTACTGAGTACAGATTCACAGTGATGTCTGCTTGACACCACATAAGGGAATCTGAATTGTCAATTTGTTGGTGGTGTTGAGTTGCTGCTACCCAATGCCATTGGGTGCAGTGGGGGAGTTCAAACCCAGTCTATTTTACAGGTTGCTGTTGCTCATATTACAGTGCTGGCTTGAGGGACACAACCAAAGGTTTTCTTTCCCTCCCTCCGTACATGTCACAAAGCCAAATATCACACATTGCCCCTGACCCAGGAGCTCAATACTGAGTTAGGCTAGACATTCCAGGATAACATGATAGCAAGTCCTTCATTTTTTTTTTAACCCAAAAATTATTTCATCAATTATTTACAATAATATTTACAGTATGGAATAAATCAAAACGAAACCCACCACCATAATACGACAAACAAATATACTAAATAAACTACTATACAACTATATTACAATACGTATTGAGGATGCATTCAACCCCCCGTGATGCCCAGCGGCCCTGGAAATTCCCCAGGGTTCCCATGAACAGCGCGTAGTCCCTGTCAAGTACCACCCAGGCGCAGATGTAACCCTGGAAAAGGGGCAGGCTCGGGCAGAGGCCTCTTCCATCTGGCGCCGTGACTCGCGGATGGCCAGCTTGGCCTAGCAAGTCCTTCTTTACTAGGATAAACCAGAAGTAGCAGTTTATTAAACCTGGAGAAACTCAGCGGGTGAGGCAGCATCTATGGAGCAAAGGAAAAGGTGACTTTCGGGTCGAGACCCTTCTTCAGACTCTCGACCCGAAACGTCACCTATTCCTTCACTCCACAGATGCTGCCTAAAGGCAGATCAATGTTCAACATGGACTGAGAGGGCCGAAGGGTGTGTTTCCATGCTGTATCTATCAACCAATTGCAAAAAACATTAAAACAAAACCTGAAAAATGATTTAAAAAATATTTAAGAAAGAAACAGCCTACAATGTTTCAAAACCTTCCAGTAAACTCCAAACCACTTTCACAAACACTTTAATCCCTTGCAATCATAAAGGTGTCCAGTGGTAAGGTCATGGAAAGTACTGAGAACAGTTATCAAGAAGTTTGGGACTTTTATGTTCAAGTTCAAATGCATAGAAATCCAGAAACTTCCAGCACTTACACGTAGATATACCAATAATCACATAATGAACACAATTTCTACCTTCCAAAAGTTGATCTTGTTACATTCATTTATTCCAATTGTATTAAAACTCAAATATTGAAACTGATAACTTCAAAATAGAGGCTAGATACTAAATTATTAACTTGCAGCATTTGCACATGATTCAACATTTTCCAGCACTAGGTTGATTTTTGTAACTCAAACATTCATAAATGAGTTTTCCTTTAACCAGGTTCTTGAAACTGACATCAAATTGAAAAGCTAATACTTCAATTAACATTTTCACCATCAGAAAAGGGTAGGAAGGAACTGCAGATGCTGGTTTACACCGATGATAGACACAGAAAGTTGGAGTAACTCAGTGGGACAGGCAGCATCTCTGGAGAGAAGGAATGGGTAACGTTTCGGGTTGAGATCCTTCTTCAGACTGAGAGTTAGGGGAGTGGGAAACAAGATATGGAAGGGTACAAAGAACATGTGAAACATGAGAAAATGTGCAAAGAAAAGGGTGTTATGTTGAAGCATTCGCTATCCAAAATATTGCAGTCTCTTTAATCACATGTTAACAGGCATTTTAAGTGTTATTTAGATTGTCAACTAAGCAGCCACCTTCAGAAGACACAAACCTCAATAATAAGGCACCTTGCAAAAAACAGGGGGATTTGAGATTAAGACCATTTGTGGCCATTTCTTCAGTACCTTATGTATTTGACAAAAGTTTCCTCCCTGTCTAAGAGTTGAAAACTCTTTCATGGTCTTAAATGGTTCTAACAGATCAACCCTAATTCTCTTATTTTAATACAGAAAATATTGTCAGTCCCTTCATTCTCATCATGTTAGTCTCTGAGCTTAACTACTGTTAGTAAATGTCCTTTAATATTGACTTCTAGTGTTTGTTGGTATTAGCATGGGTCACAGAGGAGGTGAACTAATTTTATTTCACTTCTGGTCTGAAGAAGGATCCCAACCCAAAAATGAACACAAAAAGCTGGAGTAACTCAGCGGGCCAAGCAGCATCTCTGGAGAGAAGGAATGGGTAACGTTTTGGGTCGAGACCCTTCTTCAGACCCGAAACATTGCCTATCCATTCCCTCCATGGATGCTGCCTGACTCACTGAATGTTTCCAGCACGGTTTTCATATTATTTATCCATTAAAGGGACGGTGGTGCTGTTTGTAGCTTTTTTACAGCTGCACTGGTTTTGTTTAGTCTGAACAGACTGAAGTTTGGGATCCTTGGGTCTGTCTGTGTGTCTGTTAGGCAGACCTCACCTTTTACTGACTAGGTCTTTGAAGGAGCTGGAAACATAAGAAACAGAAGGCTTCCATCTAACTAAAGAGATTTTGATCATTCTTGGGCTACTTCCAGTCCTTCAGTTACTGACAATAATGGGACTTTTCAACCTCTATGTTTTAGGAGTAGGCTGTATTGAATTACTCAATGGCTATCACATATAGCTGTGCTGGCAGAGAAACATGTAACAGTGCACCTTCTCTGTGTTGCCAGTTTCACAGTGTTACTTTCACACCATTACAATACAATATTAAAGGACTCTGTCACCTTTACGCAAACATGAGAATGTTTGCCAATTGACTTAGGTTTATTTATTTTGTTTTCCTAATGGGTTGTTCAGAAGCAGTGAACAATTTAAAAGAGGGGAAAAAAATCACAGTCAAGTTTAAGATTGTTGAAATATAACTGAATTACTGCGACGGCTAAACAGAATTACTTCTCATCCGTGACCATAGTTAAGACAAATTTAATTGGCTGAGATGTGACCTGAGATGGTGAACGGCACTATAAAAGTGCAAATCATTCCCCTTTAGGCTGACTTGGAAGGCACTTAAAACTGAAGAAGGGTTTGGAGAACGGTCACCTGTCCATGTTCTTCAGTTACTGCCTGTTACTTGCTGAGTTACTCCAGCACATTGTGTCCTTTTGTGTAAACCAGCATTTGTAGTTCCCTGTTTCTATACTTAAAACCTATAGCCTTTCCATTGTAAAATGAAGGATCAGACTCTCTGCCTCGCACCAAGCTGCCCCCAAACATGCACACACACACACACACACAGCAAAGAAAAGTATTTATTCCTAGTATTCAGTAAGTCATATATTTCACTCCTTTAACTTGAACTCCAAAACTATCAGTTATTTAGTATTATGGTTATTAATTTATTATATTTTTGATTATTTTGTGGCGGTCCCTGGGGGTTAGGCCACCCCTTGGGTCACCCCCCTCGGCTATTGAGGGACAGGGGCGTTGGTCTGCAACGGGGTTTCCCGAGGTCCCTCTCGGGGGTGTGTGTGTTCTCGCTGTGTCATTAAAAAACTACTGTTTGAACCTGCCTGACGGCAGGCCTTTTCCTGACCTCGTCCAGGCCGCTGCAATTTCATATTATCTGAGTGTTACTGCGTTTTACAGGCTTGTTAGGTTGCAGCAAGTCAGAATTTCATTATTCTCTTGTTGGTACTAATGACAAATGTTTATTGTCTGTTGACTGTCCATCTACACAGTCCGAAGAAGGGCCTCGATCCGAAACATCACCCATTCCTTCTAGCCAGAGATGCTTCCTGACCTGCTGAGTTACTCCAGCATTTTATATCTATCTTCAGTGTAAACCAGCATCTACAGTTCCTTTCTACACATCTACACTTCACACGGCCTCGGCAAGCATAATGAAGGATGAGTCTCACTCGGTCACTCCCTCTTCTCCCCTCTCGCATCAGGCAAGCGGTACAGGAGTGTGAAAATGGACACCTCAAGATTTAGGGACTATTTCTTCCCAGCTGCTATCATCCTATCACCAACTGGAGAGTGGTCCTGGCCTACCATCTACCTCATTGGAGACCTTGGAATTATCTTCAATTGGGCAATACTGGACTTTGTAGAATGTGTTAAGTGTGTAACCCTGAAGAAGAACTACCTTCAGTACAAGTTCAAAACCATAAAACTACCAACAGCAACCTGCATTGATATATTGCCTCTGACATAATGAAATGACACAAGCCACTTAATAGGAGTATTGGAGTATTATCAAACAAATATACATTAACAGAGTGCTAGAGAGAAGGGAAGAATCAGGACTGAAGGCTAACATGATATGAATTAGAAGTGTTGTAAAGGAGGCATTACAGATGGAGAGAGGAGAGGATACCATATCTTAAGCCATAGGTTCATGAAATACACTGTGCATGTTAACACTTTGCTTCAATTTGCTAACATTTCCAGTACTGATCTGTCACCTATCAAAACCATTATGATTTGAAGCACCAGGGATTAGGAAGTGGCTTATGAATTTCTTACTTGGAGTCAAACAGCGCAGAATCAGGCCCTTTGGCCTAACTCGCCCATGCCATTCAAGATGCCCCATCTAAATTAGTCCCATTTGCCCGCATTTGACCCATACCCTTTCCTATCCATGTACCTGTATAAGTTATCAAAGCATACTGCGTTGAATGTATGCATTTACTTAGGATAGCAGGGTGTTGGAAGGAAGAGATAATGCAGAGATCATTTGATTTGCCAATATATTTGAGGGATTATCATAATGGCAGAACAGCAAGCAAAGAAGAAAGCAGCTGTATTCACATAGCAGCTTTCTCAGGGTATTCTGAGATGCTTCAGGTCAAAAGTATTTTTGAAGTGTGGTCCTAATGGCACTTGTGCAGAGTACATTCCCGCAAAAACAACAAAACAAAGACTTGATAACATCGAACATATAACAGTACAGCATAGGAACAGGCCCTTTGGCCAAGCCTATGCCGAAAATAATGCTTAAATGCTCTTTTATTATTGATTGGACATGTACTGTTCTGGTTAGCTTGGAGGACTTGCTGATATTTAATGGTGTCGCTTTAAAAAAATTGGGTATATAGTAATTTTGGACACAGCGATAGAATTGCTGCCTTACGCGCCTTGGACCTGGGTTCAATCCTAACTACAGGGTGCTGTCTGAATGGAGTTTCTACGTTCTCCCCGTGACCTCGTGGGTTTTCTCCGGGTGCTCTGATGTCTACCCACATTCCAAAGACGTGAGGGTTTGTAGGTTAATTGGCTTCTGTAAATTTACCCTCATATGTAGGATAGATCTAGTGTACAGGTGATTTCTGGTCAGCGTGTGGAGTCAGTGGGCCGAAGGGCCTGTTTCCATGCTGTATCTCTAAACTGAACTGAATTAAAGTAAACTAATCTGGTTAGCATGGTGAACTTGCCTATGCTTAATGGTGTAGGATCTTTCACATACTGTATACTGAGGGAGGGCAGACACAGAATCCACACGTTATTTCAGTGGAACCATTAATCTACTTTATCCCAGGCAGCTTAAAGATTTCCAGTTTAGTGCAGTGATTTCTTTACTGCAGGGGGTCATGGAGGTACAGGCAGGGGGTACGGGCAGTATGATATCTAATGGTTTTGGTGGAGTGATGCATGCAGGTATATCCCTTGGTAATCTTGTATTGCAAATGCATTTGATCCATTGAGACTGGGTTTAGTTTCCCTGCTGGATGTCCTTACAATACTGATACTTCTCAAATGTCACACAAGGAGAAACCTACCCTAGAAATAGTGCAGTGAACTAACAAGCTTCCTATTTTGAGATCAATGCTAATCAACTGCGCTGTGTTGAGGAAGTTAACTGGACATTTTATTTTAGTTTAGTTTAGCGGTACAGCACGGAAACAGGGCCTTCGGCTCACAGACTCCACGCCGACTGGCGATGCGATGTACAATCCTACACACACTAGGGACAATTTACAATCTTTACCAATTCCAATTAACTTACAAATCCGTACGTTTTTGGAGTTTGGTAAGGAAACCGGAGAACCCAAGAAAAACCCACACGGTCACGGGATTAAATAACAAACACCAAACAGACAGCGCACTTAGTCAAGATTGAACCCGGGTCTCTGGCACTGTAAGGCAGCAACTACAGTATACTGCTGGGCCACCGTTCCATTTAGTTTAGTTTAGAGATACAGCGTGGAAACAGGCCCTTCACCCCACTGGCCATCAATTACCCATTCACATTGGTTCTATTATCCAACTTTTGCATCCACTCCCTACGCACCAGGGAGGAAACCCACATGGTCACGGGAGAACATGCAAACTCCACACAGACAGCGTCCGAGGTCAGGAGCGAAACTTGGTCTCTGGCACAATGAGGCAACTGTGCAATTTCTGCACCACTGTTGGCCATCATATTAGCCATAATTGACAGCAAATAACATTTTTTACTACAGCTATGCTTAAGTCTTATATGGTGGTCATGGCTTATAGACACTTATAGTACTAGGTAAAGGAAAGTGTGAATCAGGCCAACTAGTTTCCTCAAGTGTTTCAACTCCCAAGAAGCCTTATCCCATTCTTTCCACCTTGTCCCCTCATCTGCTTCCACCTCAATTAAAAATCAGTCATCTCTTTATACATGTATGTGGCAACTAGCTGAGTTACTCCAGCACTTTATGTCCTAGTTTACTCAATCCATATTCTCCATAAAACACAAAGTGCTACAGTAACTCAGCGGGTCAGGCAGCATCTCCGGAGAACATGGATAAGCGACATTTTATGTCGAGACACTTGATCAGATTCAACAGCCGACGTTTCAGGTTGGGACCCTTCCTCGCACTGGCTATTTCTCTTAACTTCTGGCTGCAATATTACAAATCTGCATTTCGAGACTTTCAATATCCTTATTGAATCACAAAGTCCAGAACGATATATGGTCTTCCAAAGATTATCTGAACAAGGTTGCAGCTAAACTTTCTGCCTTACTCAGAAGATAACAGACTGAGTGCTTGCATCTATTCAGAAAGTCTATGAAAGAGTCATTTGGCCCAGGTCATTCATATTGTCAAAGGGTTTGATAAGCTTGGCATAAATAAGACTTTTCCATTTGTAATGGATACGAGATCCTGAGCAAAAAAAAAGAGTAGTCCTTAACAAATTCAAAAGGGAATTCATAAGAAATCTTGTAAAACAAAGGGTAATTAGGAAAGCACTTTACTGTTGCTCATTTATTCAGAATAGTTGCTATGAATCGAATTTTTCGAAGAGATTTAATCATTCACTTTATAGAGCACCGTTAAATTTTGGTGTGATAAACTTTTACAAGCGGATGGCCTAAATTTGAAACATCATTAAATTCTCTGGCAGGTACATTCATTTGAGTTTTGAGATTTGAGAAGTGAAATCAGAGACCCACAGTTCACAATGTAAGCCTGTCAAGTGACTGGGATCAGAGCAGCATTTTCCATTTCCCATCACACACAACACAAACAGCGAATCAACATGGACTGGATCCAAACTCACGAATAGAATACTGCAGAACGCTGCTCTGCTTCACTGGGGACCGTGCAGGCATTCCTTCCTACACTCGTAACAGTTTGGCGCAGAAGTAGCAACTGGTCTTCCAATCAAAAGGTCAAGGGTTTGAACCTCGCCATTAACTTGAGCACCTAATCGGGACTGACACTGCCCAAAGGGATTGCAGTGTTGTTATCTTGCAGCTGAGATGTTAAGAGGCTCAGCTTGTACATCTAATTGGATGCAAAACATCCCAGGGCACTTTTTTTGAAAGCCATGCTGGAAAAAAAAAACACATCTTGAAAGAAGTTGCGGGGAATATATATTCATGCACCGAAGATTTAGAGGGAGAAATTTGTTTTTTTTATTACAAGTGAAAGAAATGAATAAGGCACCCATTATACTAAGTACAAACAAGGAACTGCGGATGCTGGTTTACAAAGAAGGACACAAAGTGCTGGAGTAACTCAGCAGGTCAGGCAGCATCCATGGAAGAAGTAAACATACTTTGAGGAGATTTCACAGTGGCCACGTGTGTAATTTTTACAGAGTTTCTACAGAGCCTGTGACCGCGTGGGTTTTCTCCGGACGCTCCAGGTTTCCTCCTACAATTCCAAAGAAGGCATGGTTGTAGGTTAATTGCCCCTAGTATGTTGGATCAAACTAGTGTAAGGGCAATCGTGGTTGGCGTGGACTCAGTGGGCCATAGGACCTGTTTCCCTGCCATATCTCTAAACAAAACTCAGCTATGAGGAAAGAGCATGAGGACGTTCCTGACACAGCAGTCTCTTGACCTGAAGCATCGATAATTCCTATCTCCCCACAGCCTTCCTCCACAGCTGCTGTTTGACCCACTGAGTTCCTACACCTGTTTATGTTTTTTCAGTTTTTCAGTTTTTATGTTCCAGTTTCCAACATCTAAAGTCTCTTGTGACACAATAAAATAATTAATGGCATTTGTTTGAGCTGTATTTTCTTCCTCTGCACCTCCCTCTGTATGAAAAAGTTGTCCTTCATGTCCCTTTAAATGTTGTCCCTCTCAACTAAAATCTATGCCCTCTAGTTTTAAACTCCCCCCACCATGGAGAAAAGATTGTGACCATACACCGTATCTTGGGCATGAATGCTTTGGTTAAACTTCTGGTCGGCAATAATTCAGGGGATCTTGATGATCCAATACAGTCAACCTCACCTCAATGTTGTCATTCACTTGTTTTATTCATGTTTGGATTAAGAATGTGCTGAGCTCAGGAGTTATGTGGAGCTGACAAAACCCAAACCGACCTTGAGTGGTCAGTTTATGAATGAGTAAGATCTATTTGAGTGCCCTCACCTTTTCTCTCTTTTGATAATGTGATTACACTGATGGGATGGTGATTAGTTGGACCAAACTTGTCCTTTTTGTGGCTACAGGTATTTCCTGCATTATCTGAAAGATATCAGTATTGGATCAGCCTGTCTTGGGGTCAACAACCTCTGGAGCACAATATCTGAGTTGGTGTTTATTTCCATGGTCGTTGTTTAGAGATACAGCATGAAAACAGACCTGTCAGCCCACCGAGTCCACGCTGACCAATGATCACCCGTTCACACTAGTTCTACGTCACACCACTTTTTCACCCACTCCCTACACATTTGAGATAATTCACAGAGGCCGATTAATCTACAAACCTGCATGTCTTTGGATTGCAGGAGGAAGCCATAGCACCCAGAAGAAACGTAAGCGGTCACCGAGAGAAAGTGGCGACTCCACGCAGACAGCACCCAAGGTCAGAATTGAACCAGGGTCTCCGGCACTGTGAGCCAGTACTCTGCCAGCTGTGCCACTGTGCTGCCACCTTTTGCATTGTATGCCACCTTTCAGACGCAGTCTGCAAGATCTTTAGCTGCACACCAATGCTGTATCCAGATTTCAGATCAGAACCAACACAGTTCCTTCTCTTCCTCACTCATATAATATACGCTACCCTGCTGTGAAATGTTAATACTAGCAATTAAGTCTTTTCTCAGATGAATCTAAAAATTCAAATCGACCCAATTAGAAAGATATTTTGAAACGTGATTTGAATCATAAATTTTCCAAATGGGTGCTACTGCCTTACATTAATAAGACTGCTAGTTAATTGCTCTGTATTTATCACTAATCATCAACTAACCTAAAGGCAAAATGGTTTCCAATTATAATGTTCTACCTCTACCCACCAGTTACGTTATACTCCAGCTTTAATGGATAATAACAGGGCTGCTACATGAGTTCTAACCCTATCTACATCCTTTCTACCATGGATCTATCATTGATGACTGTTCCCCCCAACTCATTGCTCATCAACACTCTGCTGAAACCTCCCTGACAATACTGTATCCAAATCCTCAAGCCCATCGACACTCATCTTCGCCTTACGACTGCCTTTCATGATGCATCTCACTGCTGTGAATGGAATATGCTGTGAAAAAACTATTGCTTCTTGCAATACAGCAGTGACCAGAAATAATTAATTGACTTTGGGATTCCTGTTTCTTGTTTTTCTACTAAATGCAATCACTACTATCGAATGGGCTGTCTGACAAATTCTAATTGGTAATGCATCAATTTTCAAATCTACTTTTCTCCCCCCAAATTACTTTAGTGTCTTGTGTTATGGAACCATCAATGACTGACAGCTTCTAATGGATTGCATCAGCTATGGAGTATACCTCAGATTTCCTTATGTCTTGGAAGGAGGCCATTCCACCCATTGAATTCATGTTGGATCTCAAAGCAATCCTCTCAATCCCATTACCCCATTTATTTCCCATCAACCAATTATCTCACACATGCCTGATACTTTAGTTTAGATTATTTTTGTTGTCACTTGTACAGTGAAAAACATTTGGTTGCATGCTAACTAGTCAGTACACTTGGTTACAATTGAGCCATCCATAGTGCACAGATTCAGGATAAAGGGAATAGTGTCCAGTGTAAGATAAAGTCCAGTAAAGTCCAATTAAAGATAGTCTGATGTCTGCAATGAAGTAGATGGTCGGTCAGGATCATTCTCTAGTTGTTAATAAGATGGTTCAGTTGTCTGATAACAGTTGGAATAAAAACTGCCTCCAGATCTGGAGGTATGTGTTTTCACACTTCTATGCCTCTTGCCTGATAAGAGAGAGGAGAAGAGGGAGTGTCCAGGGTGAGACTCGTCCTTGATAATGCTGGTGGCCTTGCCGAGGCAGTTTGAAATGTAGATGGAGTCAATGGAAGGGAGGTTAGTTTGTGTGATGATCTGGATTGCTTCCGCAAATTCCCTTCAATTTATTGTGGTTTTGGATAAAGCTGTTCCCAAACCAATGCTTTCAATGCGCATCTGTAGAAGTTAGTGAGGAGTGTTGGGTACATGCCAAACTTCCGAAGTAAAGGTGTTGTTTCCTGGCCTAGTCACTTTTCCCCGATTATGCTAACATTCACCAAGGGGTTAGTTAGCTTGACATCCGGAATGTCTGGAATGTGGGGAAAAAAAGTGGGAGGGATGCCACAGTTACAGCAACAATGTGCGGATTCAGGGTTGAACTTGGGTTGCTGGCGCTGAGATGCAACTGGAGTGCAATTTTCTGCTTGACAGAAGTCAATTCTACAACCTGACAGGGACGTGGGCCTCAGATAAGGAGTAAACCAACTCTTAAGCTATTGCTTCATCATAATAGAGTGAAGACAGTTGATTGATTGCAAGATACTGCATGGAAACATGCCGTATGACTCGATTACTTTATACAGAGAAAATAATATACAGAGAGTAAAGAGAGCAAAGCAAAAAAGGGAGAACAGGAAAAGAAAGTGAACGAACTTTAGTTTAACTTAGAAATACAACGGAAACAAACACTTCAGCCGACCATCAATCACCCATTCTCACCTGTTCTATGATATCACACTTTCGTGTCCACTACTGACACACTAGGAGCAACTTACAGAGGCCGATTACCCTACAAACCCACACGTTTTTGGAGATGTGGGGGGAAACCGGATCACCTGGAGGATATCCATGCGGTCACAGGGAGAACGCGCAAACCCCACACACTCAGCACCCAAGGCCAGGATTGAACTTGTTACTCTGGGGCTTAGAGGCAGTGGCTCTTCCAGCTGTACCGCTGTGCATTCTAGAATGAATTGGAATAGTGGAAGGTGAGGGAGCAGGAATGGAAATATTTCACATCTATAAGTGCACAGCAGGCATCTAGAGTTGTCAGGTTTGTGTTGTGTAACTCGAATCTGCAAGTGCTGATGGCGGCAAGTGAATTATGGTTCAAGGGGGATTATTGGTTGTGAAGGATTATGACTAATTGTGGCCTGTGATCCGGCTCATGTAACTACATGGGTAAAACTCTGGCAAGCAGACAGCTGGCCACTTGAAGGAATAATTTTATAGCCTGGACTGAAATCCTCACTCTTTCCTTCAATTTAAACTCCAGCCAAATGGAATACCACTCCACTATAAATACTGAAGTTAGATTAGAGGTAAGCATAGTTTGTAATTCCATCACATTTGGCCACAGTTGCCGACAAATTGCAATTCCATCTTGTAATTCCTATTTGTAATGCCAACTTGTAATTCAAGTTGGAATAACTTGTAATTCAAGTAATAACTTGTATTAATAACGTACCTTACATTAATAACATAATACTAACTTGTATAAGTAATAAGTTGCAATAACTTAATTCAAGTTGTCATAACTTGTAATAACTTGTTGCTCCAACTTGCAATTCCATAGTTTGTAATTCCATCACATTTGGCCATAGTTGATGAGTATTAAACAAAGCGCATCAGGGTAAGGTGAAAGGGGGAGATTAAAGAGGGATGTCAGAGGCAACTTTTTCACTCAGAGGTAGTCTCTATCAGGAATGAGCTGCCAAAGGAAGGTGTAGAAGTTGACACCATAGCAGCTTTTAAGACATTTGGAGAGATATATGGATAGGAAGGTTTTAGAGGGATTGGGGCCAAATGCTCTCAAATAAGACTAGCCCAGTCTGCCAACTTGGTCAACGTGGACAAGGTGGGTCAAAGTGCCTGTTTCCATGTGGTATACCTCTATAACTCTCACTCTATCTATTAAATGACAATAATGTTTTTCAACCTCCATCCTCTAAACCCCTTGCTGGTGGACACAACACACCATCGTAACAAATTAAGATGTTGGCTCCAAATTTTATTACCAACAGAATCAGGAACAGCTTCTTCCCCACTGTCATTAGATTACTGACATACTGACAAGACCCCTCAGAAGCTAAATGTGTCATCCCAATCTCCCAACCTACCTCATTGTGGCCTTTGCACTTTTTTTAAAAGCTGCACTTTCTCTGTAAGTTGAGTAGAGGGGAGAACCTTGAAAAGCTACAAATTGGTTTGCCAGCTGGATGGTCTCTTTTTAAACTTCTCCACCCTCCTTCACTCCAATCAGTCTGAAGAAGGGTCCCAACCCGAAACATCTCTGTCCATTACCTCCACATATGCTGCCTGGCCCACTGAGTTACTCCAGCACTTTGTATTTTATTAAAGATTCCAGCATCTGCAGTTCCTCTTGTCCCCCTTCAGACAATGTGCACTTCTCTAGGAAAGCAATTGTGTGCAACTTTGGATCTTAACATTGGGGATATGGGCTTGGGAGAGGATGCTCTCATTGGCTTGCTTATCCTGACAGAGGATTTTACTGAGGGATTGTTGGGGGTGTATTTTCTATGCCTCAATGTGGCTGCTTTAGATAATCCAGTTTCAAAAGTAAGACAGTGGTCATAGCCATCGAGTGAAACATATCAATTTTGTGCTGGATCTGATATTAAAAATTAGGAAGGTGAATTAGGAGAGATCTTAAACATTTACCCCCTCTGCCTCCAAAGATGCTGCCTGATCTGCTAAGTTCTTCCAGTGTTCAATTTTGTTACCACAAAACCAATTGATTATTAGATTGGGTCATACTGGATTCCTTCTAACCAAGCAACCTGCACTAACCTGTTCCTGATACATTTGGGCCAACACTCTGCACCAAGGAATCCACCCTTGATGTTGAACATTGAAAAAATACAAAAAAAAACATTTTTCACGCAGAGAGTGGTAAATCTCTGGAACTCTCTGCCACAGAAGGTAATTGAGGCCAGTTCATTGGCTATATTTAAGAGGGAGTTAGATGTGGCCCTTGTGGCTAGAGAGATCAGAGGGTATGGAGAGAAGGCAGGTACGGGATACTGAGTTGGATGATCAGCCATGATAATATTGAATGGCGGTGCAGGCTCGAAGGGCCGAATAGCCTACTCCTGCACCTATTTTCTATGTTTCTATGCTGTGAGCATTGATTAGATCTGAGGCAATGGATCCCGAGGCCCTGTCTCCTGAAGTGCCCCAATCCTTTTGACAGACTGACTCTCATAAAGGCCTTTGAGCTATTGTTAATGTCCCTGACCATCATAAGTAGTTAACAAATTTTCAACAGATCATAAATAATCTAAGAGAAAGAATGAAGAATGTTCAAGTACAAGAAATTAGAGGAAAAAAATTAATAAGAACCCATGGGGCAACTTTTTCACATGGAAGGTGGTACGTAAATGGAGCAAGCTGCCAGACAAATTGGTTGAGGAAGATCCATGTATAGGAATGGTTGGAGAGATGTGAGGTCATATGCGTGCAGATGGGATGAGAAGATGGGCATTTTAATTGGCATGGGCAGGTTAGGCCTTGGGATCTGTTTCCATGCTGTATGACTTTATGACTATCAATTAATTAAAGTGTTAAGATAAAGTAAAATTAACAAATGTAAGCAAACCTGCCATTGCTTTCTCCACAAGATTGCAATTCCATTCAGACGAATGGGAATGCACAACGAGATCAGCCAAACCAGGAGGACCAATATGAAGTGTATCTATTATCTTAGTTCACTGTTACGCCTCTGATGGTCTCAAGGGCAAAGAGTGTGTGGGGTCAGATGTATTGGTACCTCATCTCCATCTTGGTTCTGGCTTGCACATTGCAATGTGCAGAAGTGGAGTTCATGGAGGAGATGAGCAGGAGGAGGATATGGCTGGTTGTTCTCTGGTCAGACCAGAGTTGTATCCAGTCAGCCACCAACATTTGAGCACCCAGTTCAAAGTAAAACTGCAGAGTAAGAAAAGATAGGGTCAATGATTTGTGTAGGAAGGAACTGCAGGTGCTGAATTAAACCAAAGACAGACACAAAAATCTGGAGTAAGTCAGCGAGACAGGCAGCAACTCTGGAGTGAAGGAATGGGTGACGTTTTGGGTCGACACCCGTCTTTGGGTCTGAAGAAATGTCTCGACCAGAAACGTCACCCATTACTTCTCTCCAGAGATGCTGCCTGTCCCGCTGAGTTACACCAGCTTTATGTGTCTATCTAGGGCCAATGATTTGTTGGGAGGGACATCCGACTCATCCCAATGGAGAAAACGTAATGAGGCAAATCCTCTTCCTCATCGTTGATCTAACAATTGGCATGGTCTACGGACCATGCAATAAAAAGATACTTGATTAAAAGGAAAGCTTCCAACATTGACACTCAAGCTGCAAGTCGTATGAAATATTCCGCTGATCTCTGTCGTTTGCATTGCTATGATACGTTGAGATTTTCTTGCACATTTTGCAGACTGAGGTTTTTTGTAGAAGTGGAACCGTTCTTTGTTGGAGAGGTTGGGCAATAACCTGAAACAATGCACTTTCTGCTCAGGGTTGGGCTCGGTTCTGAAAACTCACGACTCTGGCTCTCGGTTGTGCTGAAGTGCTGGGAAAGTCATCGCAATGTGGGTGTTCGAGTTGCAGATGACCAGAAGACGCCAACTCATCTTGAACAATTGACACTTATTAAAAAAAATACGTTTCCGCGACCTGGTTAAAATTTTTGCAAATCATTAGTTTGCATTTTCACATGATCTGACCAAAAAATTGTCCCAAGCCGCACATTGGTGAAAACTACTTGAAAGTCCTTGCAATAAGAAATATACTTTGGCGAAGGAATAATTTGAATAAGAATATGCAGAAAACAAACACTCACAACTTAGTTTAGTTTAGTTTATTATTGTCACATCTACCGCAGTACAGTGAAAAGATTTTGTTTGCATACTATCCAGTCAAAGAAAAGACTATATATGAATACTATCAAAACATCCATGGTGCATAGAGAAAGGATAAAGGGCACAACATTTAGTGTGCGGTACAACATTGAAGTCAGATTAAAGATAGATCAATGGTCTTCAATGAGGTAGATGGGAGGTTAGGATCACACTCACTGATGAGAGGATGAAGTAGACTTAGATAGGATCAGGTTCAATGTTTGTTGACTCTGGAACCTTGGAAACAGTCTTGGGATGAAAAGTAGGAGACGAGAAGGTTTTTTTAATATGCCAGTGGATGCAAATAGAGCCAAATAGCACGGAAGCAGGGCCTTCAAAGCAACTCATCCAAGCTAACCAAGATGCCGCATCTAAGCTAGTCCCATTTGCTCACATTTGGTCCATATTTTTAATCCAAACTCTTTCAAATGTTTGCACAATCTTGAGGGTTGTAGATACACAGTCATTGTTGAGGCTGAGATCAATAGATTTTTGGAAACCAAAGGAAAATTAAGGTGAGGTATTGGATCAATGGTGATCTTATTGACTACCTATAAGACCTACAACTACATTGGATTCCTATTTTGCGGACACAATGACGCAGAATATTGTGGGTTCAAGACACACTCTGGGCTAAGTCACAACAAATCTATACTAACTCCTCAGCTCAACAGTTTAGTTTAGTTTAGTTTAGTTTAGAGATACAGCACGGAAGCAGTCTCGTCGGCCCACGGAGTCTGTGCCGACCAGCGATCCCCATACACTAGCAGTATCCTACACACATTTTCAAAATTTTACCAAAGCCAATTATCCTACAAAGCTCTACGTTTGTGGAGTATGAATGGAATGCACCCAGAGAAAACCCATGTGGTCACAGGGAGAATGAACACACTCCATACAGACAGCACCCGTGGTCAGGATTGAACCCAGGTCACTGGCACAGTAAGGCAGCAACTACCACTGTGCCACCCTGCTGTCGAAGAGGACAAGCAAAAATATAAGAAATATTGGAAAATATCAGCAGACCAGGCAGCATCTGAGTGGAGAGAAAAAAAAGAGCTGATGTTTCAGGTCTTTTCATCAGCTGTTTTATTTCAGAATTCCAGTATCGGTCATCTCTACTCAGGGAGTGCTGCACTATTCGAAGTGATGTCTTGCAGGTGAGATGTTAACGAACAACACTTTTGCTGTCTCAGCAGATGTAAAATGCCACATGGTTTTATGCAGATGGGGTTGCATGGGAGAGGGTAACGGGGAAGTTCTCATCAATGACGGACAAAGTTATCCCTCGAGCAAGAACACTAAAGTAGGTTATCTGGCTGTTACAATACAGAGTCAAACAACACTGTATCATACACAGAGCATCATACAACACTGTATTATACAACATTGTATCATACAATGCATTGGAAGCAGACCCTTCCAAACAAATGCAACTTACTTCATAAATATATTTAAGGGGGGAGGAAATAGGTTACACCTGAATTGCAACAACTAATAATAGTAATTGTGCCTCAAAATTGCAGTATGTGGAGAATAGCTATGTACAAATTCTGAACATATAATCATTTTTAATTAATCATCACACTATTGCTAGATCAGCCATTTTCATATTGCTACACAGAGATTTAGAATTTGGTATAGATAGGATAGACAGATTTGGTTTAGTTTACAACATGATAGCACATTGCTTATTATTTTCTTTGGATCACTGTTCATCGACACCCATTCACACTATTCTACGTTATCCCACTTTCACATCCGCTGACTACACACTGAGGGCAATTTCACCGCTAGTTTAAATTCCATTTGGAATATTTTGGAGGACGAAGAAACCAAGACACCAAGAAGAATTTACGTAGGACAATCAACCTACAAACCCGTACATCTTTAGGATGCGGGAGGAAACCGGAGCACCCGGAGGAAATCCCCTAGTCACATGGAAAATGTGCAAACTCCGCGCACACACAGACAGCACCTGAGGTCGGGACCGAACCAGTGTCTCTGGACCATTAGAAATTGTTTAAATAGCCTAGTACTCAATACCATTGTGAAATCTGGCTGACACCCATGTAAACAATCAGTGCACTTCAAAAAATAGTTTGCAAGTAGATTTAAGTGTTTGAGAAACACAGAGGTGCTATGTAAATATGTCTTTATCCAAGAGATGACTTCATGGCAAGTTCACAGTGTTATCTGCATCTTGAATTAGTCCCATCTTCATGCCACTTATTAATTTATTTCACTAAATATTTTTATTGTGTAACTATATAGACTGCCGGACCATTAGAGAGAGTTTCCTTGCCAACTCTGTCAACACATTTCACAGCATCACATCTCCTAATGGAATACTGAAGACCTGTCTATATTGAAGTAATGTTAGTGTTTTGTTCGATGGTGCAGAAAGATAGTTACAAGATTGGAAAGGGTTTGTTTGATGTCTGTTTCCTGTTAAGAAGGAAGAATTTCTTTAATTTGGAAGGGTTTGAACCAATCTCCTCCAGTACTTTACCTTGTTTCATTCTTGCCTTATTGACAATCGTATTTAAACCCCAAGGTCAGGAATTCACTCCTTTAACCTCTCTACCTCTTTCCACATTTAAGATTCTCAATGAAACCTCTTGGACCATGTCTTATAATAGACAATGGATAATAGGTGCAGGAGTAGATCATTCGGCCCTTCGAGCCGCACCGCTATTCACTGTGATCATGGCTGATCATCCACAATCAGTATCCCATTCCTCCCCATATCCCTTGACTCCACTATCATTAAGAACTATATCTAACTCTTGAAAGCATCCAGCGAATTGGCCTCCTGAGGCAGAGAATACCACAGATTCACAACTCACTGGGTGAAAAGGTTTTTTCTTATTTCCGTTCTAAATGGCCTACCCCTTATTCTGAACTGTGGGCCCTAGTTCTGGACTCCACCAACCAGTGCGGCTTAAAATCAGCTGCGGGATCTTCCATCGACCGGCGGGGGGGTGGGGGGTCAACATCAGGAGTCTTGCTCGCTTCGATACAGCAGATTGACTGCCTGACCGCGGGAGAAGAAGCAAGGAAGGATAAGACTTTTTCCCCCTTCCATCACAGTGAGGAGGTGCCTGGTGGAGAGTCACTGTGATGGATGTTTGTGTTAAATTGTGTTAATTGTGTGTTTTGTTGCTTTTTACTGTTATGACTGCATGATAATGAAATTTCATTCAAACTTGTTTTTGAATGACAAATAAAGAATAAATATAGAAATTCAATTAAATTCAATTCAATGTTTCAGTAAGATATCCTCTCATCCTTCTAAATTCCAGTGTGTACAAGCCCAGTGGCTCCATTCTATCAACATATGACAGTCCCGCCATCCCGGGAATTAAACTCATGAACCCATGCGGTGCTGCCTCAATAACAAGAATGTCCTTTCTCAAATTTGGAGACCAAAACTCCCCACAATACTCCAGGTGTGGTCTCACTAGGGCCCTGTACAACTGCAGAAGGACCTCTTTGCTCCTTTATTCAACTCCTCTTGTTCTGAAGACCAACATGCCATTAGCTTTCTTCACTGCAAGCCGTACCTGCATGCTTAGTTTCAGTGACTGATGAACAAGCACCTCCAGATCTCGTTGTACTTGCCCTTTTCCCATATTGACACCATTCAGATAATAATCTGCCTTCCTGTTTTAGCCACCAAAGTGGATAACCTCACATTTAGCCACATTAAACTGCACCTGCCATGCATCTGCCCACTCCCCCAACCTGTTCAAGTCACCCTGCATCCTCATAGATTCCTCTTCACAGTTGACACTGCCACCCAGCTTTGTGTCATCTGCAAATTTGCTAATGTTACTTTTAATCCCTTCATCTAAATCTTTAATGTATAATGTAAATAGCTGTGGTCTCAGCACCGAGCCTTGTGGTACCCCACTAGTTACTGCCTGCCATTCTGAAAGGGATCCGTTAAACCCTACTCTTTATTTTGTGTCTGCCAATCAATTTTCTATCCATGTCAATACCCTACCCCAATACCATGTGCTCTAATTTTTTGCCCACTTATCTCCTATGTGGAACATTATCAAAAGCTTTCTTAAAGTCTAGGTACACCACATCCACTGGCTCTCCCTTGTCCATTTTCCTAGTTACATCCTCAAAAAATTCCAGAAGATGTCAATCATGATTTCCCCTTTGTAAATCCATGCTGACTCGGACCGATCCTGTTACTGCTGTCCAAATGTGCCACTATTTCATCTTTTATAATTGACTCCAGCATCATCCTCCCACCGATGTCAGGCTAACTGGTCTATAATTCCTTGTTTTCCCTCTCCCACCTTTCTTAAAAAGTGGGATAACATTAGCTATCCTCCAATCCACAGGTACTGATCCTGAATCTATAGAACATTGGAAAATGATCACCAATGCATCCACGATTTCTAGAGCCACTTCCTTACGTGCCCTGGGATGCAGACCATCAGGCCCTGGGGATTTATTAGCCTTCAGTCCTGTCAGTCTACCCAACACCATTTCCTGCCTAATGTGTATTTCCTTCAGTTCCTCTGTCACCCTAGGTCCTCTGACCACTAGTACATCTGGGAGATTGTTTGTGCCTTCCTCAGTGAAGACAGATCCAATGTACCTGTTCAACTCGTCTGCCATTTTCTTGTTCCCCGTAATAAATTAACCTGTTTCTGTCTTCAAGGGTCCAACTTTGGTCTTAACTATTTTTTTCCTCTTTGCATACCTAAATAAGCTTTTACTATCCTCCTTTATATTCTTGGCTAGTTTACCTTCGTACCTCACCTTTTCACCCCGTATTGCCTTTTTAGTTATGTTCTGTTGGTCTTTAAAAGTTTCCAAATCCTCTGGCTTCCCGCTCATCTTTGCTATGTTATTCTTTTTTTCTATTTTATATTTTTAGTCCTTGACTTCCCTTGTCAGCCATGGCCACCCCTTCCTCCCCTTGGAATCTTTCTTCCTCTTTGGAATGAACTGACCCTGCACCTTCTGTATTATTCCAAGAAATACCTGCCATTGTTGTTCCACTGTCATCCCTGCTAGGGTATCTATCCAGTCAACTTTGGCCAGCTCCTCTCTCAAGGCTCCATAGTCCCCTTTGTTCAATTGTAATACCAACACTTCCGATTTTCCCTTCTTCCTCTCAAATTGTAGATTAAAACTTATCATATTACGGTCACTACCTCCTAATGGCCACTACCTCCTAATGGCTCCTTTACCTTGTGTTCCCTTATCAAATACAGTTCATTACATAACACTAAATCCAGAAATGCTTTCTTCCTGGTAGGCTCCAGTACAAGCTGCTCTAAGAATCTATCTCGGAGGCACTCCACAAGCTCCCTTTCTGGGGGTCCAGTACCAACCTGATTTTTACCGGTCTGCTTGCATGTTGAAATCTCCCATAATAACCATACCATTGCCTTTGTGACATGCCAATTTTAACGTGATTCAATTTGCACCCTTTACCCCAGCTATTGTTTGGGGGCCTGTAGATAACTCCCATTAGGGTATTTTTACCCTTATAATTCCTCAGTTCTATCCATACTGACTCTACATCTTCTGATTCTATGTCACTCCTTGCAGGGGACTGAATTTCATTCCTCACCGACAGTGCTACCCCACCCCCTCTACCCACCTGTCTGTCTTTTCGATAGGACTTATACCATTGGATGTTCAGTTCCCAGCCCTGGTTCTCTTGCAGCCATGTCTCTGTAATTTCCACAACATCACACTTGTCAATTTCTAACTGAGCCTCAAGCTCATCCACTTTATTTCTTATACCGTGCAATCATATATAATACTTTGAATCCATTACTCACCTCACCTTTCACATCAATTTCTATTTCACTTGGCTAAACTCTCCTATCCCTTCCTGAGCTTTCTGCCCCATTAATTCTGGTGTCTTTCTTAAGTTTTCGTATACTCTCTTTCTCTTTAACTCCATCCTTATATTTCCAGTTTGTCTCCTCTCCCTCCCCCGCCCCCCCCCACTATTTAGTTTAATATGGTGCCTGTCATCAAACTTAGTTGAATACTTGCTTGCAAATAAACTGCGTTGCTTCATCTTATTGTGCATGCAAGTTGTTGATGTCCAACTGAGGAAGCTTTCGTGAAAAGCTTCTTGGAAAACTGCACTAGCACATGAATTGACTGTGATAACAGGATTATGCTGCAGGCTAGCACGGTTTTCAAGTTAAGATTTTAGTATATGAATTAAAACATGTTTCCACTGTGTGACTGAAGACATTTGGTTGAACAATAACAATCCTTCATAAAAGTGGGAGAATGTAACAACCCTGGATGGTAATGAAATGGTAGAAGCATACTGCATGGAAACAGGATCTACAGCCCAGTGAGAAAATACCAAACATCAAGTCCCCACAGCTGCCTCAAGTTGATAGAGTGTTAAAGAAGGCATATGGTTTGCTTGCCTTGATTGGTTGGGAGATCGAGTATGTGAGTCAGGAAGTAACGTTTCAGTGTTAAATGACTTACCTAGGTTACATTTGGAGTATTGCGTGCAGTTCAGGTTGCTCTGATACAGGAAGGATGTGGAGTATTAGGAAAAGGTGCAGAGGAGGTTTACCATAATCATGCCAGGATTAGGAGATATTAACTTCAGCGAAAAGTTGGGCAGATTTGAATTATTTTCTCTGGAACATCAGAGGTTGAGGGGAGACCTGACAGAAGTATATAAAATTATGAGAGGCATAGGTAGGGTAGACAGTCAGAACCTTTTCTCCCATGATGGAAATATTAAATACTAGAGGGCATATCTTTCAGGTGAGAGGGGTAAAGTTTGAAGGAGATGTGTGGGGCAGGTTTTTTTTTACATAGAGAGCGGTGAGTGCCTGGAATGTGCTGCTCAGGTGGTGGTGAAGAAAAATGCAATGGTGGTATTTAAGAGACATTTGGTCAGGGGTATGGATATGCAGAGAGTGGAGGGATATGAATTATGTGAGGACAGAGAATAGTTGGTCTTGACATCATGTTTGGTACTGAAGGGCTGTTCCTGTGGTGCATTGTTCTATGCCCTATCTACACCAATCTTACATTCATCTCTTTCTATTATCCACAGATTCCCCCCAACTATTCCCAGATACTACAACACAACTACACACTAGGTACGACTTAGAATGACCAATTAACTTACCAACCTGTACGTCTTTGGTATGTGAGAGGAAACTGGTGCTGGATATCATCTGGAAATGGCATGGATCCACATGGAGTTGGTCACCAGGGCCAAGGATGGTCATAATTTTATACCTTCCCCTTACCTCCGTCTGCTTGGATGAGTGGATGAAGCAATGAGCAGGTTCCTGTCATCACCTCAGGATGTCCAAACCTAACGCAGACCTGTCTTACAGCTTGTTCTCCCTCAAGCTGCAAGGTTTGTAGGTTAATTGGCTTTGGTAAAATTCTAAATTGTTCCTAGTGTGTAGGATAGTGTTAGTGTACGGGGTGATCGCTGGTCGGCGTGGACTCGGTAAGAGGAAGGGCCTACTTCCGTGCTGCATCTCTAAAGTACTAAAATAAAGGAACTAGTTGAAGCAGGTATGATAACAAATTTGAAAGACATTTTATATAGGTATATGAACAGGAAAGGTTTAGAGGGAAATGGGCAAAATGCGGGTAAATGGGACGCATTGATGAGGCATTTTGGTCGACACTGACAAATTGGGCCAAAATGCGTGTTTCTGTTCTGCCTGACTCTAAATTCATTTTTGCGTGCACTAATTAATTCCATTTTGACCACCATTGCAAACAATGCATCAACTTTATTCCTTTTCTCTATGTAAGAAAGCCTTTCCTCTTATTCTCCCAGCTAGTTTATCTTCTGCTTAATATTTTAAATCTGCATCCCCTGATCCTTGATCACCCACTTCACCCTGTTTAAGATCTCATCGCCAGTCATGATTGAGTTAGATTACAGTTGATCAGCACTTTAACTACAGTTACCTACAACATCTATGAATTCTGATGAAGTGTCATTGATTTGAAACATTATCTCTGTTACTCTTCATAAAGATACTCCACAATGCAGTGAGTATTTCCATCATAGAGTCGTAGAGTCATGCCGGGGGAAAACAGGTCCTTTGGCCCAGCTTGCACACGTTGACCAACATGCTCCATCTATACTAGTCGCACCTGCCTGCATTTGGCTCATAACCCTCTAAACCTATCCTACCCCTGTACCTGTCCAAATGTCTCTTGAAGGTTATGATAGTACCTGCCTCAACTATCTCTGCCAGCAGCTCGTTCCATATACCCACCACCCTTTGTATAAAAATACTACCCCTCGGGTTACTACTAAATCTTTCCCTCTCACCTTAAACCCATGTCCTCTGGTTCTTGATTCCCCTCGTTTATCCTCTGGGTAAACGAGGGGAATCTGTTTATTTAAATTTCAGATTACCATCCTTTACACAGTTTTGGTTTAGTATTATTGGCAAATACTATCCAAAGTGCCATCTCCATTTACCCGATATCTACAGCTAATTGGCTTCAAATTTCTTCATGTCTTTTTGTCTCTTTATGTGGAAACAGACATGTTTTTGTCCACACCACTCTCTCTCTGCAACTCAGAAATTGCTTCCTCATTTTTGCAATTCTGATGTAAGATTATTGACCTGGAATTACTATTTTTCTCTGCACCAATGCTGCCTAACCTGCTGAGTGCTTCTGACATTTCCTGCTCATGTTTAGGACTTCCAGCATCTGCAGTTTTGTTTTGCTTGGAAATACTTTGAAACCAAGTCACTGTTTCATGTCTTCATGAATGCACTGAGACACACCGTATGTACATCCAAAGAGGCAGAGGTTTATTTATAAGATAGCAAACAAAGGAGTTGCTGACAGATTAAATATCTCTGACAATGTTATATTGCTGAGAAGTCAGCACTGGCCATCCTGTCCAATTCGACAACAATAAGAATGCACACATGGATGCAGAGAGAAAAACACATGTTTAAAGATATATCACGACCGCTGTGATGTGGAGATAATATTGAATAGAGTGAGCCTGTACTCGTATTTATGAAGACTCAAGGAACTGCAGATGCTGGTTTCCAATAAAGACTGCAATTCGAGCTGCACCCGCTGCAGCTGGTAAAGCTGCTGCTCCGCAGACCTGAGTTTGAACCTTACCTCGGGTGCTGTTTTTGTGTGTGGAGTTTGCACGTTCTCCCTGTGACTACGTGGGTTTCCTCTGGGTGCTCCGGTTTCTTCCCACATCCCAAAGACGTGTTGCCCAAAGACATGGTGGCAGGAGAGACTAAACTGACCTTTTGTCTCCGGCTAAGATATATCCTTTAGGCTGGGGATAAGGAGACATTTCTTCAATTTGAGGAATATGAATTTTTCTATTTTAAAAACCATAGACTGTGAACTGTTATTTCACTGAGTAGATTCAAGGCTATGATTTTTTTACACCAAAAAGCGATACATAGAAAGTCAGAAAGAGTTAGAAGGGACTGCATATACTGAATTCTTGTGCAAAACACAAACTGCTGAGTTCCTCCAGCACTTTCTAATTTATATGGAAAATCAGCAAAGATAGTGCAGGGTTGAGTAGCGTTGAATGGATATAACGTCTACTCTTTCAAATATATACATGTTCTAATGACCCAACATAACTACATCCATCTGGTAGCCATTGGAAACATATTCTGCTGCTCTTACCAGCCAATTAAAGATCAAATACAAAGAGTCGCCACATATAGGAGTTATGTGACCAAACATGTTAGGTTTTGCAGCTGCAAGTTGTGTGAAAGACTTGAATTGTGGGAGGATGCAGGGGGGCGAGAGGGGATTTCCTCCACTCAGCCACATGCTATCATGACAATCTGTGTTTCATCATCACTGTCCACATCTGTGGCCTTTAACCATTCTGCGACCATGAAGTGATACCCTCTGTGGGCGGCAAGTCAATGGCAGGACACCACTTCCTGGCAGGCTCCTAAAATAACAAGTATCAGGCTCCTATCTGCAGTATCTCAGTGGTGAGAAACCTCAACAAGTTCATCCGTCTCTCTGACGTGTATTCCGGTGTGTAAATTGCCAATGAAGAAGAATGTTTCTGAATTTCTCAGGCAATCTGTGCATGTTCTCAGATGGTTTTCCGATGTCATCAACATGAAATATTAAAAACAAGGAACTGCAGATGATAACCATATAACGGTTTATGGTTAACCATATGATGGTTTACTAAGGAAGGGCAAAATTGCTGGAGTAACTCAATGGGTCAGGAGAACATGGATAGGTGATGTTTCGGGACAGACGTTTCAGTCTGAAGAAAGGTCTCAACCTGAAATGTCATCTATTATTGTTCTCCAAGATGCTGCCTGACCTGCTGAGTTACTCCAGCATTTTGTGTCTTAACCAGAAATATTAAATCTATTTCTATTTCCTTTTCCAGCATTTCCTGTTCCTGGTCAATATTTATCTTTTACAAGGAAAATAGTTTATCTGGTAATTCTCACTTTGTTGTTTGTGGAATTTTCCTATACAAATTCATATTCATATTTCTTGGAATTTGACTTTAAAAATAAATTTGGATGTATGTATGGATAGATGTTTGGATCGATATATGAGTAGATAGGAAAGACACAAAGTGCAGGAGTAACTCAGCAGATCAGGCAACATCCCTGGAGAACCTGTGGAGAATCTGTGGAATTCTTTGCCACAGAAGGCTGTGGAGGTTAAGTCAATGAATATTTTTAAGGCAGAGTTGATAGATTCTTGATTAGTATGGGTGTCATGGGTTATGGGGAGAAGGCAGGAGAATGGGGTTAGGAGGGAGATATAAATTGAATGGCGGAGTAGACTTGATGGGCCGAATAGCCTAATTCTGCTCCTATCACATGATATGAACATTTTTCAGGTCAGGACGCCTCTTCAGGCTGATTGCAGTGGTGTAGACAAAGAAAGCTAGAAGAGTGGATGGGCGGGGGGGGCAAAGCGAGGCAGGTCATGCAGAGAAGCATTGGATTGAGTGCAGGTTACTGGAATCCCCGTTGGGACTGAACTGGGTGGTGTTGAACTGGAGCTAGAAGCCATGGAAGCAGTCAAGTGTTGAAGAAATGCAAGCTGCTGTGGTAGTGAGACCAGGTCGTAGAACCAGCGAGCAGCAGGAATCCCAGAGGGGGAGCAGTGAGAGAGAGAGAGAGTCTGGCAGAACTCCCATTGAGGAGAGGAGAACTTCTTCAAAGTAGACATACCTCAAGCAGATTTTGCAGTCGAGCGGTCAAAATGTAGAAACAGGAAACTACAGATGCTGATTTACCAAGGAAAGACACAAAATGCTGGAGAAACTCGGTGGGTCAGGCAGCATCCCTGGCGAACATGGGTAGGTGATATTTTGGGTCGGGACCCATCTTCAGACGGATTACAGTGGGGGTAAGCAAATCTAGAAGAATGGACAAAGCTTGGCAGGACAAAGCATGGCAGGTCATAGGTCATGATTAGATATATGAATACAAGGGGTTTAGTGGGTTATTGTCCTAGTGCAGGAAAATGGGACTAGCCCAGTATGCCAACTTGATCAGCATGGCCAAAATGGGGCTAACAAGCCTGTTTCTGTGCTGTACATTGCCATGTCTATGACTCTTGCATTAGAGCAGTGACTATACCTAATAAATAGTGATGACATTGAGCATGAAATTGTGAAAAGCATTTTTTAAGTGGAAGTTTTTTCCCCTTTTTACTCTTTTTCTTTCTCCTATTATTTCTATTTTTCACCTCCTATCAAAGAGTAGCTTTATGATTTTTTTGCTTTACTCTACTAACTAAATGGCCAAAATGTCATATTGATATATAACAAAGTTAACTTGACAAAACTTTTGTAAGATGATTTTGTGTAGGAATTGTGGTGAATTAAAGTATGCAACTTCAGTACTGAAGTTATAAACTCAGAGAATGCAGCTTGAGTGACTTATGAATGTTAATGGAAACTTGAGATGGCATTATTGCCTTAAGCTTACTGCCAGCTGTTTGTTACTGTGCATTGCAGTTATTGGGAACAGATTTGACACCTGTTTTTAAGCCGAGAAAGGGAGGAGATTGCACTGGCAGTTAGACACCATTAGACAAAGAAAATTAGTAGCAGATAACATTAGATTAGCTCTAATTGGAGTTCAGACAAGACCACAATAAATTGTAGAGTGTTGAGGATGTAGCTCAGTCCATCACACAGGCCAGACCTCCCACCATTGACTCCGTTAACACTTCACACTGCCTCGGAAAAGCAGCCAACATAATCAAAGACTTGTCCCACCCTAGTCATTCCTTCTTCTCCCTGTTCCCGATGGCCAGAAGATCCAGAAGCTTGAAAGTGCATGCCTCCAAACTCATGAACAGCTTCTTCTCCTCTGTTATCAGGGTACAGTGTGATTCTCCTCTAACCCATTGTGGACATTGGACTTTGTCTGCTACAATGCTGAGAACTATATTCTACACTCTGTATCTTTCACTTTGCTCTATCGATTATACTTGAGTTTGACTTTATGTAGTGTTATCTGACGATTGGATAGTGTGCAAAACAAAGCTTATCACTGTAAATCTGACAATAATAAAATTAAATGTAAACCTAAATATATAAATAAGAAAGGAACGGTCCACCCGTTCATCCTGCAGTGTTAACTCTATACTCAGTATGGAGTGTAGACTTCGACTCCAATATGGCATAGAATGGCACGTTACACAGAAAAGCTGGAGAAACTCAGCGGGTGCAGCAGCATCTATGGAGCGAAGGAAATAGGCAACGTTTCGGGCCGAAACCCTTCCTCAGACTGACATAGAATGGCAATTGCAAAGCACAGGAATGCAAGAGGCTGCAGAGATTGGTGGTCCAACTTGGTCCAACTTGGCCACAACCCTCCCTTCCACCAATAGAATCTACATGAGGTACTGCCTCAAGAAGATGACTCCAAGGGTCCCTACCATCTAGCCCATACCCACTTCTCATTGCTATTGCAAGGCAGACGGTACAAAAGGCTGAAATCCCACCAGGTTCAGAAGCAGCTACATTCCTACAAATCTCTGGTTCTTGAAAAAAGTCGCATAACCCAACCTCAACAATGGAACACAGACCACGTTTTCCACTGGTATGGACTTGTTTGTTTTCTTATTATGTTTTTGCACTAATGTCTGGTTTTCTGCATAATTTCTTTTGTTGTTTCTTTTAGAATTTTATGTGTAAGTTATGTATATTTTATGTATAATTTGTTCTTCTGTGTTTGTCTATGTGCCTGTGAAGCCGCTGCAAGCAAGATTTTTAATTGTACCTGCATCTCACCATATTTATGCACACAAAAATAAACTTGAACTGAAATAGTAATCTTCATAACTTATAATGGTTTCTTTATACCTTCAGGCCTACTCTTAATTTGCTAATCAACAATTTTCTTTGTAACTAATAGGTAACCATTGAAGATAGTGGAGACAAACATGAACCACTATCCTAGATATAACAGGGTGATTTTTTTTTTTTTAGAGATACAGTGCAGAAACAGGCCCTTCGGCCCGCTGAGTGCATGCCAACCAGCGATCACCCCCCCCCCCCCCCCCCCCCACCCCCGTACACTAACTCTATCCTACGCCTTTGGGGCAATTTACAAATTTTACCGAAGCCAATTAGTCTACAAACCTGGATGTCTTTGGAGCGTGGGAGGAAACGGGAGCACCTGGAGAAAACCCACACAGATTACAGGGAGAACATACAAACTCTGTACAGACAGCAGCCATAGTCAGGATCGAACTTGAGTCTCTGGCGCTGTAAGGCAGCAAATCTTCCGCTGCAGTAATGGGCAGCCCATATTGGACATTGGCCTCTGGTTCTTTGAAGTGGGATATTTTGACGTAGCTAAATCATGCATCTAATGTTCTTTTAGATGTGTTGCATTTGAAAGACAGATGATGATAATTAATGGTATCATTCTTTTGAATTACAAGCTCCACCTTTTTCTGAACTGGACCATCCAGTTGTGTTTCAATGATGTTCGATAGTGTCTGCTGCTGATCCTTAGGTAGTACTTTCTCCTGAGGTCATGAGTTCAAGACCTACTCTGGCACCTTGAGTGCAAACTGTGGGTCTGCACTCTGGTGCAGTGATAAGAAAGTGCTACATTGTCAGAGCTGTGGTCTTTTGGATGAAATGCTAACCCAAAGGGACTTTTCTCTCTAAGTTGGAAATGAAAGATCTGTGATACAATTTGGAAAGGAGAAGGGAAATCTACCCCCGTCTCAGCCTGTGATTCTCCCTAAGATAGACACAAAATGCGAGAGTAACTCAGCGGGACAGGCAGCATCTCTGGATAGAAAGAATTGGAGGAATGGGTGACGTTTCCGGTTAAGACTTTTATTCAGACCATCCCTCTTTTTTTTAACATTTATCATTATTACAGAGCTCCTGCATCCTCATGGATCTGATTCTGACCAATGACCTTAGGTACTTTCTTCACCAAATGCCTTTTGGATATCGAGATAGTCTGATAGAGGGGTTTGAAACATCACTTGGCCAGGTAGGGAAAGCTGAGAGGGATATGGGCCAATCATAGACAAATTGTGTTAGCTTAGATGCTCTATCTTGTTTGGCGTGGATAATATGGACTGAAGGGCCTGTTTCCTTGCCTAAAATCCCCTTCCCATGTCAGAATGAGGCCATATGCAAATTGGAGGAACAGCACCTCATATTTCGCTTGGGATGTTTACAACTCAGCGGTATCAATATTGATTTATTTAATTTCAAGTAACCCCTGCTTTACCCCTCTCTCTACACCCTTCCCCCACCTTAGTTGTCCTGTCAGTTCCAATGTATGCATCCATATATCCCTTTGTTGTCGCCTCCTCCACAGCCAACAACGGACCAGTGTGGGCTCCACCTTTCCTTGGCCATTGGTGCCGACTCTGATTTGTTCTGTATCTTTTTCATGACTAGTTTCCCTCTCCCCTGACTCCCCATGAAGAAGGGTTTAAAACCAAAATGTCACCTATTCCTTTCCTCCAGAGATGCTGCCTGACCCGCTAAGTTACTCCAGGTTATCGTGTCTATCTTCGATGATTTTTTAACTTTTGAATACCTGATCCTGATAATATTTGCTTGCTCTTACCTTGTTTGTTGCTTTAAGACCCATTAATCCATTAATACCTATCTGCCTGTTTTTTTGGCCTTATGCATTTCTCTCATACATCACGTGCAGTTTGATCATTCTGTGGTTACTGTCCCCCATGGATGGTATGACTTCTATTTCCTGTTCTTTATCTGGGTCACTTACAAATAGATGAAAATGAGCACTACCTCTCTTTGCTCTGTTGATGCATTGTTCCTATATGGTCCTATTCTTCATGTGTAAAATCTTGACCATCAGTCTGGTTTTTCTTTTTAAAACAAAATCAATTTGCTTTTCGGCAACATCTCTGAGAGGAAGGGTTTTGTCTCATGTTGCTTCGTAGGACACAGAGAAGACTACATAAACTGAAGGGAAGGTGGAAAGAAGGCAAATCATTAGAGAGCAAAAAGGGATGGGCGGAGGAGGGGGATGGGTTGGTGAGAGTACGTAAACACATGAACTTGGGGCACAGTGAGGAAGGTCAGTTCTGGTTTAGTCAGGGAAAGGACATCTTTATAATACAGTAGATCATATTACATCTCTTATTATTCTAATTTGTAAGCACACCATTTTGTTACATATTAAATTCGCATTGGTCAGAAATATTTTTAAGGAGCTCTGTAATAATGATAAATGGTAAAAAAAGAGGGATGGTCTAAATAAAAGTCTTAACCGGAAATGTCACTCATTCCTCCAATTCTTTCTATCCAGAGATGCTGCCTGTCCCGCTGAGTTACTCTCGCATTTTGTGTCTATCTTAGGGAGAATCACAGGCTGAGACGGGGGTAGATTTCCCTTCTCCTTTCCAAATTCCAAATTTTTTAATTCGCATTGGTCAGAAATATTTATGTGATGAATAAAATTGGCCTCCGTCAGAAATACTTAGGTCAATCTGTGGAGGGAGAATCGGAATTATCTTCCAGCATTTGTGATGCTTTTAGGCTATTTTATCATTTTTGCAATCAGAGGTATATTCATGAAAGTGTGATTTAATATTAGTTTTAGAGATACAGCGCAGAAAAAGGCCCTTCAGCCTATCGAGTCTGCGCCGACCAACAATTCCTGAACTATCCTACACACTAGTGATAATTTACAATCTTTACCAAAGCCAAGTGACCCACAAGCCTGCATGTCTTTGGAGTGTGGGAGGAAACTGGGGCACCTGAGGAAAACCCATGTGGTCATAGAGGGAACATACAAACTTTGTACAAACAGCATCTGTTGTTAGGATCAAACCCGGGTCTCAAGCGCTGTAAGGCAGCAGTTCTACCGTTGCCGCCCGTACATCTATATTACTAAAAGTCTGATCTTGACCACTTCCTGTTGTTCTGTATATTGATTTTAGAAAAAATGCCGCCACTTACGACTGTGATTTTTGACCATCTTACTCAGAGTCCCCCTCTGCTGCGCAGGACAAGAGGATTTTTCCCATCGATGAAAAATAAAAGAGTTATTAGTGTTTAAAAAATGTTGAGATTCTCTCTCCTGAAAGCCATGCCCCTTCCGGAGGGACTATAAAACTCGGAAGTGTGGAGGTACCTTAGTTCTCTGCAAGATGGTGGAACAAGAGGTCGCAATTCTCAGTCTGAGCTGTGAATAACACTGAACACATGTCTACTAGACATCGAGTGGTTTTACTGACCTGTCAATGCCCTTAATGTGGTTTGAAAATGCAAATGTGTGTTTTGGTTTGAAAGTGCTAAAGCTGTGTTGCCTTTGGTTTTGAAAGTGCTAAAGCGAGCTGCCTTGCCTTTGGTTTTGAAAGTGCTAAAGCGAGCTGCCTTGCCTTTGGTTTTGAAAGTGCTAAAGCGAGCTGCCTTGCCTTTAGGTTTTGAAAGTGCTAAAGCAAGCTGCCTTGCCTAATTAGAGATGCCTTGCCTTATTTATAATTAAAAGTCTAATCTTGAACACTTCCTGTTTGCGATTTATATTGATTTTAGAAAAAACGCTACCGTGTACGGCTGTGATTTTTGGCCATCTTAGAATCTGCTCATCAGGTGCCGAGGATTTTTCCCATCGATGAAAAATAAAAGAGTTATTAATGTTTAAAAAATGTTGAGATTCTCTCTCTGACCAATCACGCCATTAAGGACACTCCCCTTCTGGTGGGAGGGGGAGGGGCTATAAAATCCGGAGGTGTGGGCGTTGCTCGGTCTATGCTAGATGGGGGAGGGAGAGGTCATGACTCGCTGTCGTTAGTGGCCTTGCACCCTGCTTGTAATGGTATGAAACTGCACTTGAATTTGGTGCCCTTGCACCCTGTTTGAAATTGAATTTCAAGGATTAGCCTTGAGTCAACTGCGAGCCCACCAGCTGTGAGTGAGTGAGCTGCCAGCACATCAGGCTTGAGTGACAGCCACCAGCCCAAGAATCCATTTGGCCCACAAAAATCACACTAGCCCTCTGGAAACCAGTCCCTTCAGCCCACAACACACATACTAGCGCTCCAGAAAGTGCGCCCCTCCCACCCCCCCCACTGGCCACCCATATTGGAATTGGTGGAGAGGTGGAATATTGCGTTGGGGGACCAGCCCTCCTGTGTGATGCTGGGACCCAACGGGTCCCACTTAGTCTAGTAATATATCGGCTACAAGTAAACTGAATATAAAGGTGTATTTATTTAAAAGTGGAAATTTCTCCTTCAATTTCTATTAGCGTGTGTATAATTAGAGCCACTTTCATTTAACTGTATAATTGTGTAGTTCAAACAAGTGATGCAGACTTAAGTAGTAAATTAATGGCTCCCATTTCTGTTCTGCAAATGCTAATCTGTTAATTGTTCATCTAAATGGCTCAGTTTAATATCCATTTATCCACTAACTGCTAGCAGTCTAGCCAGTGGAAATGTCATACCTCTAATTTCTTTAAAGGTGCATTGTAATTAAGACATCCCGTTGTTCAACAGCTGCAAATTGCTACAAATGTGGGTTGGCGTTTTCAGTAAAGAGGCAGCAAATTTTTTCAGCGGCAGTCTAAACCATTGATAACAGCTAAGAATTAACAGTGCCAGCTCTCCTATCACTGATTTGCCCCGTGCTAATTACCACAGATTTTTTTTAAACCGCTGTTCAGTACCATCTATCTGAAATCCTCAGTCACACCACCCCAAGGTATTACCTTTTTGAACATACAATACAGGAACAGGTCCATCGGCCCATGATGTCAATGCCAAACATGATGCCAAGTTAAACTAATCTCCTCTGCCTGCATATAATCCATATTTCTCCAATCCCTGCATATCTATGTGGCTATCTAAAAACCTCTTAAATGCTCCTTTTATATGTTCCTCCTCCGCCTGCATGTGATCCATATCCCTCGTTACCCACATTACCATTTTGAATGCAAATGTGTATAAGGAATCCATTCATCTATCTTTCAGTCTAAAGAGGGGTTCAGACCCGAAACGTCACCTATTCCTTTTCTCCAGAGATGCTGCCTGACCCGTTAAGTTATTCCAGCACTTTGTATCTCTCTTTTGAATGAGAGGTCATTGGCTTTCAATGAAAGTAGAGCATGCCCATCAACAGTCTTGTCACAGCTAGAAGCCTACATACAGTTCTGATGCAGTACCATATATTGGATTGTAAATTTAATATTCAATTGAGTAAATGTCCACCAGGTCAATGCACAACTGTGGAAGTGACGAGGAGAGCTGATATTTGCAAATCCATCATGCTTTGTAGAGGCACAAGAAATTGCAGATGCTGGTAACTAGAGCAACAAACTAGAGGAACTCAACTGGTAGAGCAGCATCTCTTGGGTGGTGGGTGGTGTGTTCGGGGAGGCTATTATTTCTCTCCACTCCCAGTCCTGATGCAGAGACATGACCCAAAATGTATTTTGTTCCTTCCTCTTCACCCTCCCACAGATGCTACCCGACCCGTTCAATTCCTCCACCAGATTGTTTGTTTGTTCCATTACATTTAGTCCTCAATGGGGCCTGAAAAGAACACTGCCTTGAAAACCTTACTCAAACGCTAACCGGATCCTCAGTAGAGTGATCGCATCTCCTGCCAGTCTGTATCAAATTGAAAAAATACATCTCATTTCACAATCCACTGGAACAAAATAGCATTTGCACAGAGCTCCACACATGGCAGAGGTCTCATTTCTTCATGCAAATATAAATTCATAGGTTCTAGGAGCAGAATAAGGCCATTTGGCCCATCAACTCGGCCCACCTAATCTGCCCTTCAACCATGGCTGATCTATTTATATTTAAGAGGGAGTTAGATGTGGCCCTTGTGGCTAAGGGGATCAGGGGGTATGGAGAGAAGGCAGGTACGGGATACTGAGTTGGATGATCAGCCATGATCATATTGAATGGCGGTGCAGGCTCGAAGAGCCGAATGGCCTACTCCTGCACCTAATTTCTATGTTTCGATGTTTCTATCTTACCCTCTCTACCCCATTCTCCTCCCTTTGCCCCATGAGGAAGGAAGAACATTTCACTTCTGGTATTATGCAAGAAGGAAGGTCATCAATGAACCAGCTGTAGATTACTGGGCCCAGGATTTGTCCTGCAGAACTTCTACAGAGATGTTTTGGGGTTGAGCTGATTGACCTTCAATATTGGTTGCTGGATCAATTATAAAATTTAGACTTTTACTTTCGAGATACAGAGCGGAAACAGCCCACCAAGTCCACGCCAACCAGCGATCACCCCGTACACTAGTACTATGCTACACACTGAGGATAATTGACGCTTTACTGAAGCCAATTAACCTACAAACCTGTATATCTTTGGAATGTGGGAGGAAACCGGAGACAATCATGCTAAATTGAAAATGTGCAGAAAAGGTATACTCTGACATTATTATGATAGGACATATACATATAATAATGAGAGGCATAGATAGGATAAACAGTCAGAACCTCATCCCCAAGGTGGAAATGACAAAGTCTGGAGGGTATAGCTTTAATGCGAGAGGGGAAAATTTTAAAGGCGATGTGCGGGGGCAGGTTTTTTTGCACGGAGGCTGGTGGGTGCTGAGATTGCACTGATGTTGTAGGCAGGGACAATTGTGGGATTCACCAGGCTTTTAGATAGGCACATGGGTATGCTGGGAATGGGGGTGTATGGGACATATGTGGGCAGATAAGATTAGTCCAACCTGGCATTATATCCGCAGCAGACATTGTGGGCCAAAGGGATTGCTCCACTGCTGCTCTTTTCTATAGAGGGGATACAAAGAACTGCAGATGCTGATTTACCATGCAGACACAAAAAAATGCTGGAGTAACTCAGCGGGCCAGGCAGCATCCTTGGAGAACATGGATAGGTGGCCTTTCGGTGCGGGACTCTTCTTCAGACTCCAGCATTTTGTTCATGTTCATAAGTTAGAGGAGTGGAATTAGGTCATTTGGTCCCATCAAGTCTACTCCGTCATTCAGGCATGGCTGATCGATCTTTCTCTCTCAACACCATTATCCTGCCTTCTCCCCATAACCCCTGACACCCGTACTAATCGTACGTAGGTTCTAAGATATTAATAATAGGAGACACATGTATTATTCTAAATTAAGGTCAGACAGAATAATACTGAAACTTAAAAAAGAGGGAACATTCAAGAACATACTTGGAATTAAGTGACACGGCACAAAAAATAGATTTACCACAGCTGGTGTCCTTCAGAAGTGTAGGTTTATAAAAAGCATAAAGTGTTTGTTACTCCTGATTAGTCCCGCTGAGGAAGATTCTGACTTTCATATTCTGTGCCATGGATGGGCGACATGAATATTTGACGTAAAAAAGCAATGTTAAAAGCTCGCCAGTGTGGGAAGCATCAAACATATCACAACTTGGACAGCATGGTGGCACAGCAGTAGAGTTGGTACCTGACAGCGCCAGAGACCCGGGTTTGATCCTGACTATGCATGCTGCCTGTACGGGGTTTGTACATTCTCCCTGTGACCTGCGTGGGTTTTATCTGATACTCCAATGACGTACAGGTTTGTAAGCAAATTGGCTTGGTAACATTGTAAAATTGTCCCTAGTGTGTGTTGGATAGTGTTAGTGTGCGAGGATCGCTGGTCAGCACAGACTTAGTGGGCCAAAAGGCCTGTTTCTGCGCTGTATCTCTAAACTAAACTAAACTCAATGCCTAATCCACTGATATTAAGTAGATCTCTGCAAGTCTCCTCCTGTCACTCTCTTCCCTCCATTTCATCTCTAACCTTTGTCCACCCATCTGCCATTCAAACTTCCCCCACCTATTTCCACCTATCACTTGCCAGGCTTTGTCCTGCCTTCACCTCTCTTCCAACTTTCTCCCCCTCCACTGCAATCAGTCTGAACAAGGGTTTCCCAACTTGAAACGTCGCCTACCTATGACTTCCAGAGACACTGCCTGACCTGCTGAGTTACTCCAGAGCTTTGTGATCTAAACAAGATTCCAGCATCTGCAGTTTCCTTGTGTCTCGCAATAAACTGTTGTCTGGATCACGTAAAGTTACGTTAACTGTTCCACGTTGTCAGCAACCACATGCAAGAGGAAGACCAGTCATGGGTGGCACAGTGGAGCAGCTGATAGAGCTGCTGCCTCACAGCACTAGAGACCCGGCCGGGCTCGACCCTGACCTCGGGTGTGGTCTGTCTGGACATTTGCACGTTCTTCCCTGTGACCACGTGGGTTTCCACCGGGTGCTCCGGTTTCCTCCCACATCCCAAAGACATGCAAATTTGTAGATTAATTGGCCTCTGTAAATTGCCGCTCGTGTGTTTAGAGAGTTGATGAGAAAGTGGGAAGAACTAGTGTGAAGGGGTACACCAAAATGCTGGAGAAACTCAGCGGGTGCAGCAGCATCTATGGAGCGAAGGAAATAGGTGATGTTTCGGGCCGAAACCCTTCTTCAGAAGTGTGATCAATGGACAGTGTGGATTTGGTGGGCCGAAGGGCCTGTTTCCATTCTAAACGAAACTAAACCAGTCAATCATATTGGGGCCACTGTCTACATTATCCATTCCTGCTAGTCTGTCATAACACAGGACTTGTTTATTTTGGAGTCCATTTTTTATGGAAGAACCTTCATTGTCCTACAGATCTATTAATTTACTGATGGAATGTTCAATTGCAACCAGGGATTTATTTACATAATATCCTATTGGTATATAAAGCCATTCCAAGTGTCAATTCAAAGATCTGGTCTCCTTTCCGCCTTTAATTGTTGGAAAATCAGCCAATGTAAACACATTTGGCGACAGAACACTCACTTAAAGGACATGAATTTTTAATGGAAGGGGACTGCAGTTTGAGCACAGGACAGAGATCTCTGCTGCTATCTGATAGAGAAGGTCAGGTTGGGAACGGAAGGAGGTCAGGTAAGAAAATAACATGACACAACAAAGCTTTCAGGTTCCAGTGCTCTGTGGCTGGCTGTCATGCATGAATGTGCTGCTGTAACACAGCCAGCGTGTTTGGATGTCAGACAATCCCACAACTACCGCAAGCATCGTTTTAATTCAGTGGTTAACTATTCAAAGAGTCTTCCTTTCAGAAAAGAAGAAAACAGACAAACAATATAGTTTAAAACACAAAGCACTGTAGTAAATCTTCGGGTCAAGCAGCATCTCTGGAGGATTAGTTCATAGATTCATAAGTTCTAGGAGCAGAATTAGCCCATTCAGCCCGCCATTCAATCATAGCTCATCCACCTTTCCCTCTCAACTCCATTCTCCGGCCTTCTCCCCGTAACCCCTGACACCCTTAGTAATAAATCAGGATTGAGGCAGATGACGTTTCACGTCGGGACCCAAGGATCCCGATTCGAAACCTTCCCTATTCATTCCCTCCACAGATGCAGCCTGACCTGCTGAGTTACTTCAGGGCTTTGTATTTTATTCAAGATTCCAACACCTGCAGTTTCTTGTACAACAAATACAAGGAACTCCATCCAGTTACTGGTTAATACAGGAAAGGACACAAAGTGTTGGGGTAACTCAGCAGGCCAGGCAACATCTCTGCAGAACATGTTTCTTGTGTGTCTGCAGATCCCTATGTCTCTAAACAATGCAGTTCATTAGCAATACTGCACTTTGATATCATTATATTTGACTTGCCTAATGTATGCGTGCTTGCTACCATTGAATTGAGTGGTCAAAAAAGCATAGATTATCCCAAAGACTAAAAAATGTAGATAATTTTGAAGTAGAACATTAATGGTTAAGTCGGGACAAAGCTGTGACAATATGGCAGGAACAATTGTTGATCGATAAGCATGATAAACGCATGGCTCACTTCATTGATTGAATGAATGATACAGCATGGAAGCAGGCCCTTCAGCCCACCGAGTCCACACTGACCGTTGATCACCCCACCACACTTGTTCTATGTTATCCCACTTTCTCATGCACTCCCTATACACACACGAGGGACAATTTACCGAAGCCAAATAACCACAAAATCCACACATCTTTGGGATGTGGGATGAAACCGGAGCTCCCAAAAGCATCTCACATGGTCACAGGTGCAAACTCCACACAGATGACTCTGGAGGTCTGGAATGAATGGATGTATCTGGCGCTGTGAAGCACTGGCTCTACCAACTGCACCGCTGTGCTTCCTTCTAATTTGAGGGAAACACCTAAAGTACTTAGGTTGAGAGTCCACAACATAGAGAATGGAACAGTGCAGCATGTGAACTGGCCCTTCAGCCCACTATGTCTGTGTTGTACATGATGTAAAAATAAACTAATCTCATTTGTCTGCACATAATCCATATCCTACCATTCCCTGCATATCCATGCGCAGGGAATATTTCTCAGTTGTTGGTCAGGTATCTGACCATCTCCCTACATGTTCAGGTTTTGAGAAGCTATTGGGTTTCAAAACATTTGTGGAGGCTTCCCAATGTGCATAAAGATCACTTGTTCTCAGGATATCCTGAGGTCACAGAGAGGGCGGCATATGATTGCAACTAATTGATTTATTGAGGTAGAACTTTATCTTCTGTTCTTGACCATGTGTGTAAAGTACGTCCATTGAATCCTACTTCTGTAGTCACTGGAACCAAATTTCTGAAGCAGAGCACACATGACCAAATCGTGCATTCAGCATACACAATAGAAGATCCATTCCTATACCAATATAGTAGTTACTATTCTAATATTAACCCCAACATTAAATAGGATAATCAGCACTCTTTATGATGAATATCTTAGTTGAATGTCCCTGTACAAACTCAACATCATCAGGTCAACAGATTTTAAAAAGTCACCATCTTCAGTTTAGTGGAGAGATGAGAGCCTGTAATGGCATGGTATTTACATCATTTCAAATAACCCTTAATATTCTTAGAAATATGGTTATGTTCAAGTTGCTTGGAAATGTCTTCTCTCTCTTTTTTTTTTGCTTTTCATCTGGTTAGTAACCAGAGGGTGACAATCTACCACAATAGGGAAAACAAAATGGGGAGTTGAGGAGAAGCTATATTAATCTCCTGTTAATTTGGAATGTACTGCCTGAAAGGGCAGTGGGGGCTGATTCATGCTTACATTTAAAGGAAATGTATGGCTGTAGAGTCATGGATTTATAGAGCACAGAAACAGACCCTTCTTGTTTCTGAGTTCACCCCACATAACTTCATTTGACAATCCCCTATGAATGTCAAAGATTACTGGGAGAAGACAGGAGAATGCAGTTTGGAGGGAGAGATAGATCAGCCATGATTGAATGGTGGAGTAGACTTGATTGGCTGAATTGCCTAATTCTGCTCCTACCACTTATAATCTTATGAATATCTGCTCTTATCATAATTGTTATGGCTTCCTCATCAAAAACACAACTTCCCTTCCTATGTTACTTGTACTGCTATCATGCCTGTAGCATCTGTAGCCTGGAACAATGAGCTGCCAGTCCTGATCTTCTCCCAGCCATGTTTCTGTTATGGCTATAATATTCCAGCCCTCTGAGCCAATTCTTTCCTGAGTTTATCTCCTTTACCTGTTAGGCTTCTTGCATTGAAATAAAACCAGTCTAAACCATCAACCATCTCTCTATTTGCCATACACCTGTTTCTCCTGCATACCAGACATACGCTCTATGACTACCGTATTTACCCTAAATCTCCCCTCTGCCTCATTTTGTGCTCCGGGACACAGCCCCAGGCAATCTAATGGCCACTACCAAATAGTATGAGCAAATTTCCCTCTTAGGATAGAAACAAAATGCTGGAATAACTCATCTGGTCAGGCAGCATCTCTGGAGGAAAGGAATTGATGATGTTTTGGGTCAATAGACAATAGGTGCAGGAGTAGGCCATTCGGCCCTTTGAGCCAGCACCGCCATTCACTGTGATCATGGCTGATCATCCACAATCAGTACCCCGTTCATGTCTTCTCCCCATATCCTTTGACTCCGCTATCTTTAAGAGCTCTATCTAACTCTCTTGAAAGCATCCAGAGAATTGACCTCCACTGCTTTCTGAGGCAGAGAATTCCACAGATTCACAACTCTCTGGGTGAAAAAGTTTTTCCTCATCTCCGTTCTAAATGGCCTACCCCTTATACAACTGTGGCCCCTGGTGCTGGACTCCCCCAACATCGGGAACATGTTTCCTGCCTCTAGCGTGTCCAATCCCTTAATAATCCTATATGTTTCAATAAGATCCACTCTCATCCTTCTAAATTCCAGTGTATACAAGTCCAATCACTCCATTCTTTCAACATGTGACAGTCCCGCCATCCCAGGAATTATCCTCATGAACCTACCTCAATAGCAAGAATGTCCTTCCTCAAATTTAGAGACCAAAACTGCACATAATACTGCAGGTGTGGTCTCATTAGGGCCGTGTACAACTGTAGAAGAACCTCTTGGCTCCTGTAGTCAACTCCACTTGTTATGAAGGCCAACATAAAAGCATGATGTTTCAGGCTTGGACCTTTCTTCAGAAATGACCCGACCCAACCCAAAACGTTATCCATTCTTTTTTTTCAGAGATGCTGCCTGACCCATTGAGTTCCTACACCACTTTGTGTTTATCTTCGGTATGTACCAGCAGTTTATGTTTATGCACCTTCTTTAGTTTAGTTTAGTTTAATTTATTTTAGTTCAGTTTTGTTTAGAGATGCAGCATTGAAACAGGCCCTTCGGACCATCGAGTCTGCACCGACCAGCGATCCGCACACACCAACTCAATCACTCATCCAATATTTCTAAGTTATCCTAGTTTTGCATTGTCCAGACTAGGGGGAATTTTTACAGAAGCAAATTAACCTACGAACCGGCACTTCTTTGGAATGTGGGAGGAAACCGGAGCACCCAGAGAAAACCAACATGCTCACAGGGAGAATGTACAAAATCTGCAAAGACACCACCAGTAATCAGGATTGAATCATGGCTTCTGGCTGCCACTGTGCCGCCCAAAAATTGTCTAAATTGTGATTTATCGATCTCAGATAATTTGCGTAGTTTATTGATTGTCAGTTTCCTCTGACTTACTATCCTATCCCCCCCAAAGATGTTAACTTCACCTCAAAGAGGCGCTCTCATTTGTAGATAATGCTGAAGGCTTTGTGGCCGCAGGGCTGTCACCATTGTACCTGGACCTTTTGCCACTCAATGTTTACATTCTTCTATCATCCATCAGGAATTTATAGTCCATTTGGCCTTACCCTTCCCCCATCTCACGGCTCCTCATTACTTATGCAAATAGAATATACAATGTCAAAAATTCTACATAATATTCCATATGCTTCCGGTGCACTTTGGCAGATATTGCAAATTGATCCCCGACTTGGCTAAGATGTCAAACAGCAAAGTAACCCGTTTGATTTATGAGGTTGCTGTTTGAAAGTTGTTCCAGGGCACAAGTCAGACATTAAAACACACAGCAGCTGCAATACAAAGCTGCCTTCTGTGCAGTCGGGGAAGGGCTGAGAACAGAAGGTTTGGTTTATATATTCACCAGCCACTGAGAAATTCAATTCCACGTGTAGCTGGTACAACCTACTATTCAACCAGTGTACCTTCCCAGCACAAACACAGAGACTGACTGTGCACTATCAGCAGGGTGGGGTCCACCCAGGGAGTGCATCAAGGCAATCACAGGTGCATAGCCCATAATTTCCTGCCCATTAAATTTAACGAGCGGAAAATCAGGGACAGTGTGGCTGCCCTTACCATGGTACATTTTCTTTGAAAGCAACTCCATGCTGGGACTGTGGAATCAGCCCATCTATTCGGTTCTGCCTCCCCGTCACTGCAGAAATGCCAACAACTGTGGTCCTACACTAGCCTGTCACCCCTGTCACCCTATATTTACTCTATAAATCCTTTTTAGTTTGGTTTAGTTTCGTTTTTTAGTTTAGAGATGCAGTGCGGAATCAGGCCCTTCGGCCCACCGAGTCTGCGCTGACCAGCGATCCTCACACGCCAACACTATCCTACATACTAGGGTCAATTTACCATTTTACCGAATCCAAATAACTTACAAACATGTACGTCTTTGGAGTGTGGGAGAAAACTGGAGCACCTGGAGAAAATCCATGCAGGTCACAGGGAGAACGTACAAATTCTGTACAGATAGGACTCATAGTCAGGGCTGAACCTGGGTCTCTGGCACTGTAAAAGTATAGCTCTATCGCTGGGCCACCATGCCGTCCAATATTTAAAGAAAATCCCATCTTTAGCTCCAAAGGCTCTAGGTGTCCTATTCCTTTCTATGTATGTGTAGAAATGAACTGCAGATGCTAGTACATAATGAAGATAGACACAAAGTGCTGGAATAACTCAGCGGGTCAGGCAGTATCTGTGTTTACTTTTGTTTAGTTTAGTTTACTATCACGTGTACCGAGGAACAGAGAAAAGCTTTTGTTGCGTGCTAACCAGTCTGGGGAAAGACTACACATGATTGCAATCAAACCATCCACAGTAAACTGATACATGACAAAGGGAATAACATTTAGTGCCTGATGATGTCCAGTAAACGCCGATAAAGATAGTCCGAAGGTTTCCTGCAGGATAGATCGTAGCTCTGAGCCCTTCTTTAGTTGTTGGTAAGATGGTTCAGTTGCCCTATAACAGCTAGCAAAAAACTATCCCTAAAATCTGGAGGTGTACCTTTGCACACTTCTGTACCTCTGGCCCCATGGGAGAGAGGAGAAGAGGTAGTGACCTGGGGTGTGACTCGTTCTTGATTATGCTGGTGGCCTGATGGAGGTAAGTACATTTGAATTGTTGGTAAAATTGGGCTTAATCATTTTGCCCTTCATGGCTGAATCACCTTTCACCATTTGCCTAGTATCTGGTGGTGAGTGGCTCAAAGGCACAGGTCAGGAGATTACATACTAGTTTAAATAGATTACTTACTAGTTTACATACTAGTTTACATAGAAACATAGTAAATAGGTGCAGGAGTAGGCCATTCGGCCCTTCGAGCTTGCACCGCCATTCAATATGATCATGGCTGATCATCCAACTCGGTATCCTGTACCTGCTTTCTCTCCATACCCCCTGATCCCTTTAGCCACAAGGGCCACATCTAACTCCCTCTTAAAAACAGCCAATACTGGCCTCAACTACATACTAGTTTACATAGATTACATACTTGTTTACTGAACATACAAGGGACGTCAGGAGATTACATACAAGTTTACAGCACAAAATAAAAGTATTTGGGTCAAGAGGCCTGACCAGTGGATATGTACAGCACAAGCTCTCTCTCATCCACTCCTCAATCCTACTACAACTTTAAAACAACAACAAAGATGTTGGAAATGTAAAATAAAAACTGAAAATGCTACATATACTCAACAGGTCTGGCTGCATTATGAGAAACAAGCTAACATTTCATTTTAGAGACCCTTTGTCAGAGCTGGGAAGGAATATATGTTATTTAGTTTAGGGATAAACTTCCGCCCACCGAGTCCACTCTGACCAGTGATCCTCACACTCCAACACTACCGCCCTGAATAATGTTTGTTAAGGCGCAAGGAAGGTGGGTGGTCGTGTTAGCACTGATAACGTCATCATCGACAATATGTGGCAAGTGATATCATTGATATTGATTGAATTGATTGAAAGATACAGCTTGAAAACAAGCCCATCGACCATCGACCACTCGTTCACATCAATAGACAATAGACAAAAGGTGCAGGAGTAGGCCATTTGGCCCTTCGAGCCAGCACCGCCATTCAATGTGATTATGGCTGATCATCCCCAATCAGTACCCCGTTCATGCCTTCTCTCCATATCCCCTGACTCTGTTATTTTTACGAGCCCTACCTAGCTCTCTCTTGAAAGCATCCAGAGAACCTGCCTCCACCGCCCTGAGGCAGAGAATTCCACAGACTCACCACGCTCTGTGAGAAAAAGTGTTTCCCCGTCTCCGTTCTAAATGGCTTACTCCTTATTCTTAAACTGTGGCCCCTGGTTCTGGACTCCCCCAACATCGGGAACATGTTTCCTGCCTCTAGCGTGTTTAAGCCCTTAACAATCTTATATGTTTCAATGAGATACCCTCTCATCCTTCTAAACTCCAGAGTGTACAAGCCCAGCTGCTCCATTCTCTCAGCATATGACAGTCCCGCCATCCCGGGAACGGGAACAGTTTCAGAGGGCCAGTTAACCTACAAACTCGCAGGTCTTTGGGATGTGGGAGGAAAGCGGAACACCCGGAGGGAGCCCATGCACTTACAAGAAGAACGTGCACACTCCACATAGACAACACCTGAGGTCGGGATCAAACTCGAATCTCTGCCGCTGTGAGGCAGCAGCTAAACTAGCTGCACGACTGTGCTGCCCTATCATGATATCAAAGACATATCACGCTCCCACCCTCCCTGCATCCTAACAAGCTCCTGTTGTCTCCTTTCCAGTTACGATGATGGGTCTTCAAACCTGAAACGTCAGCTCTGTTTCCCGTCCCACAGATGTGGTCTGAGCTGCTGAGTGTTTGCAGCATTCTCTGTTTTTAATCACTATATCTTTCAATGTGACTTGCGGTAAGTTCTCAGCAAGCAAGTAGGATTGACGCTCTACTTTGGAGTAGTTCTGTAGATGTGCAAAAGCACAAGTGGCATTTGCCAAGGTGGACCAAATGGGTTCGGGTGGAGGAAGGTTATTAAACATTATTTATTAGGTCATTCCACTCCAGTTTTCCTGCTGTACAAGGTACATTAAAAGTTAATATCGACATGCACATCATAGACATATCCCACATGCCTCATACTGGAGCTGTACGTCATTTGTACCGGAGACAGACACCATTTGTATGGGAGATGGTAAACGTTTATGCAGCTCTTGTACCTTTCAGAGATGGAAGAGTAATGAATGCAGGTTTCTCCATCAATAACACAGCTTGTCCTGCTCTCAATATTGTCTCCTCCATAAGGCTAGACAGCCCGCTTACCAACTCTACAGCAAGGTACACACACAGGAGCAAGCTATTGGAAACAATTAAAGCTTACAATCCCAGATATCATTGACTGGTTAGCGTCCCCGCTCTATATGGGTGCGCTATTCATTGTAAAAATCATTTGGTGACACAAGCCACACTGAAAAAAAGATGGACAGATGAATATGATATCTGAATTTAATATTTAAGAAACAACTGCAGATGCTGGAAAAATCGAAGGTAGACAAAAATGCTGGAGTAGCTCTCTCCATAGATGCTGCCTCACCCGCTGAGTTTCTCCAGCAATTTTGTCTGCCTCTGAATTTAATATAGTTGGACGAGTGAGTATTTTCTACGAGCGTATCTGGCAACCAGATTTTTGAAAAATTATTTCATGGGTCCTGGCCATCACAGGCAAGGCAGACATTTATCACCCATCCCTAACTGCCTTTGAACATGACTGATTCCTGAGCCATTTTAGAAGATGGATCTCATCCATATCAATCACTTATTGTAAGAGCAGTAGATATCCTTTCCTGAAGGCCAGTAGTGAACTGGATGTGGTTTACACTACAATCCAGTAATTTAATGTCCGTTATTTTTTGTGTAGTTCAGATTGACTAAATTAATTTAAATCTCATCGGGGACCCTCGGGCTATCTTTGATCGGACTTTATTGGCTTTACCTTGCACTAAACATTATTCCCTTATCATGTATCTGTACATTGTGAATGCTTTGTTGAAATCATGTATTGTCTTTCCGCTGGCTGGTTAGCATGCAACAAGAACAAATGGTTTTCATGGTACCTCAGTACACGTGACAATAAACTAAACTGATAAACTAAAATAATATACAGTAAATGTTTGAAACTGTTGGGTAAGGTATGGCCATTAATCCAGACATTAGGTTTACTGATAAGGAAACGTGTGGCATGGTGGTGAGGTGGTAGAGTTGCTGCCTGACGGTGCTCGAGACCCATGTTCAAATCCTGACTACGGGTGCTGTCTCTACGGAGTTTGTACGTTCCCGCTGTGACCATATGGGCTTTCTCTGTGCGCCACACTTCAGAGCCATACAGGTTTGGTGGTTAATTGGCTTCGGCAAGTTGTAAAATTGCCACTAGTGTGTGTAGTTAATGTATGGGATGATCACCACCAGAGTGGAGTGGTGGGGCGAATGGCCTGTTTCCATGTTGCAACTGTATCTCTAAAGTAAAGTCTAAAGAAGGACAAATAAATGCTGGAGTAACTCAACGGGTCAGGCGGCATCTCTAGAGGATGGGGATAGATGATGTTTTGGGTCGGGACCATTCTTCAGTGCTTATGGTAGTGCGATGTGAGGGGGGAAAGAGAAAGCTGGAAATGAGTTGAGGCAGGACAGGTGCTTCAGAAGTGCAGCATTGCTTCAGTATGGTTTAGCGTTTTTTAAGTTTGGATTTGGATTTCAATTTGCATCCTTCTGACACAGAGGCAAGATTGTTCCCACTAAGTCATAGCTGGTATTTCATTATGGTATTAGCAATGACAAATATAAATATTTGAATACAAAAGCAAAAAAATAGATTCTTCAACCTCCATTTCCTGCCAATCGGATGTCCATCAACCAATTAATTATCTTTGTATTGAGCATTTGTACTTTGGGATGATGCAGAGCTTTGTGGGTTTCTAGTTTGAATAGTTGTTTATTATTCCATGGTTTTATATGTTGGTGAAGCTGTTATTGCTGCTACAGGTCCACCACCGATTTTCCAGCATCCTTGGTTTCAGAGCCTTTCTGGATTACCCCTTTTGCCGGACCAACAGAGGTCACGGCCTCCAAGAGGAATCCAGCGGTACTGGAATGGTCCACCGAGGGGCCGAGATATCGGCTCGCAATGTTGGACAGGCTAGGATTTTATTCCTTGGAGCACAGAATGATGAGGGGTGATCTTATAGAGGTGTATACGGTCATAAGGGTAATAGATAGTGTTGATGTACAGAGTGCTTTATCCACAGTAGGGAAATCAAGAACCAGAGGACATAGCTTTTAGGAGAGAAGGGAAACATTTAATAGGAACCTGAGGGGCAACTTTTTCAAGCAGAGGATAGTGGGAATATGGAACAAACTGTCAGAGAGGATAGTTGAGGCAGGTACTATAACACCATTTAAAATATTTTTTACAGGTACAATGGATAAGAAAGGTTCAGAGGGATATGGATCAAATGCAGGCAGGTGGGACCAGTGTGGACGGGGCATCTTGGTCAACATGGGCAAGCTGGGCTGAGGTGTTTGTTTCCAAGTTAGATAACTCCATAACTCTATGATTCCTCAAATGCTTTGGAAATCTCCAGGCCATTCGTCAGGAGCACACGAAAGTGGACCATATCACTCACACCCACACACCCACCCTGCCAGCCATCACTTGCCCCTTGTAAGAATCTGCAGCTTCCACATTGTCCTTGTTAGCCCTCGCAGGGCACATTGAATTGGAGAGGAAGTGAGTCATCCTCAATTCTGAGAGACTGCTTAAGAAGAAGTTATTAAACTGGAACCTAGTCCGTAGCTCTAGGGATATGTTTACACCCAACCACAGCACCAAGGGAACTGAAATCCAAGTATTTCAATTAATCTGGAATTGAAACCTAGAACTAGTCATGACAACAAAATTATTTTAAATACCCAGTAGCCCACAGACATCTATTTGGAAGGAAATTTGCAATCCTTACCCAGACACATTCTAGGGTGGCACAGTGGTGCAGCAGTAGAGTTGCTACTTCATAGTGACAGAACGGCAGGTTGATCCTGACCACAGGTGCTGACTATATGGAGTTTGTACATCCTCACTGTCATCACATGGGTTTACTGCGGGTGCTCCGGTTTTCTCCCACACTCCAGGCAGGTTTGTAGGTTAATTGGCTTCTGCAAATTGTAAATTACAAATCGCCCCTAGCATGTAGGATAGCGCTAGTGTACAGGGTGATCACTGGTTGGTGTGCACTTCGTGGGCCAAAGGGCCTGTTTTCTTGCTATAAGTCTAAAGAAAGTCTAATGCAATTGACTTGTATTTGAAAAAAATGTCTCATGTCCATTCCCTCCACAGATGCTGCCTGACTTGCTGAGTTCCTTCCGCACTTGTGTTTTACTGAAAATTGCAGCATCTGCATTCTCTTGTGACATAAATGCCTTGCCTATTCAGGGGCATTACAGATGAACATTAAATGCTGGCTTTGCTTGTGTCACCTGGGTAAATGTAGAAACAAGATAAAATTATGTTGCAATCTTGGACGACCAGTCATGTTATATTAGCTGTTGGATTAACACTGAAATTTCTCACTGGTGTCGCCATAAAGCCTGTGGCATAAACATCTATTCAGTGACATTTTCTCTGTAGCTGTAACATTATATTCTGCACCCTGTTTATTTTCATCTTTGCACCTAGTGCACTGCTGGATTGTATGATTTGACTGGAAAGTTTGTCAGTTTCTCAGTACACGTGACATCTATCTATCTATACATATCTAAAACTCTGAACTTGCGCAGTTCCGGCTTGCGCGGTTTTTCTATTTGCGCAAAAACCGTATGCGTTAGTGCTACGATTTTTCATCAGCTCACTAACTGTTCCCCTGTGCTGCGAGTGCAACAAGTTCTGTTCCGATCGGTGGGATATTGTAAACGTTAGCAAGGTTTAAAAGTTGTAAAAACCGCGTGTGCGCAGATCGATCTCCTCTCCTGCCAGTCAGTGCCACGCGGATTAATCTCTTCTCCTGTCATTCCGCGGGATGGTCCGCCACTTACTGCGCCATCGCATCTTTACTGGAGCTGAGGATGGTAGGGAGTGGGGAATAGAGGGAGAGGATGGCAATGGGGGAGGTGAGGAGAGATAGTGGGGGGGATAGGGGAGGTGAAGAGTGGAGGATAGAGGGATAGGAGGGGGGTAGGGAGGGGAGAGGAGTTATGGAGGGAGTGAAGGAGTGAGAGTAGTGGAAAGGAGAGGGAGAGAGAGGTGAGGTGAGGAGAAGAGGGAAGGTGAAGAGGAGGGGTAGAGAGTGCTAGGGATGAGAGGAAATGAGCTGCACCTGTGCAGTTGGGGGCTATGGGTGAGTGGTGGAATATTGTGTTTGGGGGACCAAGCCTTCTGTGTGATAGGGACACAATGGGTTCCACTTAGTCTAGTTAATTTATAAACCATGACTAATAAATTGTCTAATCCTTAAAAATTAATCCAATGTTCATGGTTAAATGTGTTTTTGATCATTGTCACACTCCAATCTCGAATCTAATTTTGATCAGGTTGAAAGATATTTGTGGACAGCATTCAGTCACCGTATTACTAGATCCAGCTTCTTTCTGAAGACCTAAGAGTAGAATCCAGGCCAGCACTTCAACATGATACCAAACGAGTTCTGCATTATTGGAAGGTCGACAAAAATGCTGGAGAAACTCAGCATGCGAGGCAGCATTAATGCAGTGAAGGAATAGGTGACATTTCAGGTCGAGACCCTTCTTCTGACTGATGTGGGGTGGGGGGGGGGGGAGAAGAAAGGAACAGGTTGAGACAGTAGGCTCTGGCAAAGCTGGAAAGGGGAGGGGAAGGAGGGAGAAAGCAGGAACTACCTGAAATTGGAGAAGTCAATGTTCATACCGCTGGGGTGTAAACTGCCCAAGTGAAATATGAGGTGCTGCTCCTCTAATTTGCGGTGGGACTCACTCTGACCATGGAGGAGGCCCAGAAAGCAAAGGTCGGATTCGGAATGGGAGGGGTAGTTGAAGTGCTGAGCCACCGGGAGATCAGGTTGGTTAGTGCCAACCGTGCGGAGGTGTTCGGCGAAGCGATCGTCAAGCCTACGCTTGGTCTCACCGATATAGAGCAGCTGACACCTAGAGCAGCGGGTGCAATAGATGAGCTTGGAGGAGGTGCAGGTGAACTTCGCCTGGAAAGGACTGCTTGAGTCCTTGGATGGAGTCAAGGCGGGAGGTATAGCATCATTAGTGATGAAATATCACTGAAGTTAAATTAGATCAGAGTCCCACCTATCGTCTGGGGTGGAGGCACTAGACCCCGTGTTGCTGTTTTTGAAGAAGATGTATAAAGGGATGTACCTTTAGAAATGAAATGACAAGGATTTCCTTTCATCAGAGGGTCGTGAATCTGTGTAATTAAATTCATTGCCACAGATGAATGTGGAGGGCAAGTCATTGGGTATTTTTAAGGCGCAGATTGACAGATTTTTTATATCTATGGTTGTCAAGGGTTATGGTTATAGGGAGACAGCAGAATAATGGGATTGAGGGGCAAAGATAGATCAGCCATGATTGAATGTCAGAGTAGACTTGTTGGGCCGAATGACCCAATTCTGCTCCTTGAACATGAATTTATGATGAGCAGCATGTAAATTCTGAGATTTTTATTTAATTTTCCTTAAAAAGCTAATAATTTTATATTTATAATTCACCTCTGTTTACACCTCCTCAACAAAATAGAGAGAGTACAGAGGAGATTTACTAGAATTTGCCTGGGTTTCAGCAACTAAGTTACAGAGAAAGGTTGAACAAGTTAGGGCTTTATTCTTTGGAGCGCAGAAGGTTAAGGGGGGACTTGATAGAGGTTTTTAAAATGATGAGAGGGATAGACAGAGTTGACGTGGAAAAGCTTTTCCCACCGAGAGTAGGGAAGATTCAAACAAGGGGACATGACATGTGAATTGAGGGACTGAAGTTTAGGGGTAAAATGATGGGGAACTTCTTTACTCAGAGAGTGGTAGCTGTGTGGAATGAGCTTCCAGTGAAGGTGGTGGAGGCAGGTTGTTTTTATCTTAAAAAATATTGGATAGTTATATGGATGGGAAGGGAATGGAGGGTTATGGTCTGAGCGCAGGTATATGGGACTAGGGGAGATTATGTGTTCGGCACGGACTAGAAGGGTCGAGATGGCCTGTTTCCGTGCTTAATTGTTTATGGTTTATGGTTATATGGTTATTATTGTCACGTGTTTCGAGATACAGTGAAAAGCTTTTGTTTGCATGTTATCCAGTCAAAAAGAAGACTAAACATGAATACAATCAGGCCGTCCACAGTGAAAGGATAAAGGGTACAACATATAGTGCATAAAAGTTCGATAAAGCCTGATTAAAATTTAACAGCGTCTCTCACTCATTGATACCATATGGCTTTGATGGTTTAGTTTACCAAGGTATGCTAAAAAAGCTTTTTGGTTGCATACTAACCGGTCAAAAAGACTTTACCTAATTACAATCAAGCTATCCAGATTCAGGATAAACTGTATAGCATTTAGTGCAAGTTAAAGTCTGATTGAAGGTAGTTGAAAGGCCTCCAAGGTTTATGGGAGGGCTGGACTATAGGATCTTTGGGCAGGACCGCTCTCCACCAGATGTGAGGATAGTTCAGTTGCCCGATAACCGCACGTTTTTAGCATCCACAACATTTTGCTTTTGAATGAGAGTGGCAACCTTGTTAATATAGAAGGGATTTTCCTCCTTTTCATGAGTTTAGAAAAATTGTTTCTCTTTTTTAATAAAAACAAATTTAACAGGATTGTTTCCTTTAATGTATTGTTGGTGGCTGGTTTGCCAAATTACCAAGTCCCAGACCTAATAATGAATGATTCCTTCAGTGAATTAGCTTCCTTACTTACGATGTGCAGTGTACACTATATTACGTGCTGTATAGATATGTGGACTGTGCACAATGGCAAATTTATCCTGTTCATGCGAGTGACCTTAATAATCAGGAGCCATGCAATCACTCATGTTCTGTTGGGTTCTCACCCACCCATGGGACACACTAATTATGCACCAGAACTTGAGATGTTTCCTGAATATATTTGGGGAGAAAATAATTTCAGATTTTTTTGATCATTCATTTGTGAGCACTAATCAATGTCTGGTTAATTATTCATCAGGATATTTTTCATCCTTGTTTTGTTGTTCAAACGTGTTTCCTTTTCCCACAACTTTACTGCTTTGAAAATGAAGAGGGACGTCTCTAAGGAGTCTTCAACTGTCTTGAAACCTGCGTACTGTTCAAACCATCCTATTTCATGTTTATTCCAGGAATTATAAAAAAGACTTTGCCAAATAAAAATTTTCATTGTACCAATTAAGGGTGATTTGTAATTCCTATTATTTTCAGAACCATGTCTGAAGTTGATGTATTTATTAATAAATAGAAACATAACTTCTCAAGCCTATTCTTCAGTTTGATCTGGGCTGAATTTAGTTTAATTTAGTTTAGTTTAATATTATTGTCACTTGTACTAAGGTACAGTGAAAAGGTTTTTTTATTGCATGCTATCCAGTCAGTGAAAAGACTACACATGATTACAATTAAGACATCCACAGTGTACAGTTAAAGAATAAAGGCCATTCTGTTTCCTGCATGATTATGTCCACTAAGTCTGAATAAAGACAGTCCGAAAGCCGCCAATGAGATAGATGGCAGGTCAGGACCGCTCTCCAGTTGGTGATGGGAAGGTTCAGTTGCCTGATAACAGCTGGGAAAAAACTGTCTCTGAATCTTGAGGTGTGTGTTTTCACACTTTTGTACCTCTTGCCTGCCGGGAGAGGGAAGAAGTGGGTGTGACTGGGGTGAGACTAATCTTTGCGGGTGACCTCGCCGAGCATAACCTAGGATGCGTCTAACCCCGCTTGTCTTTATAACCCTCACTTCCCTCACCAAACCAAAAACTGTCAATCTCTGGAGGGAGCGGATAGGTGCAGCTGATAGAGCTATTGCCTCACACCACCAGAGGCCTGGGTTTGATCCTGAGCTCAGGTGCTGTCTGTACAGAATATGTACTTTCTCCCTGTGACCCCATGGGTTTCCTCTGGGTGCTCCAGTTTCCTCCCACATCCGAGAAAATGTACAAGTTTGTTGGTTAATTGGCCTCTGTAAATTGCCTCGTGTGTAGGGAGTAGATGTGAAAGTGGGAAAGCATAGACCTAGTGTGAATGGGTGATCAAGGGTCAGTGTGGACTCGGCGGGCCTAAAGGCCTGTTTCTTGCATAACTAAACTAAACAAAGCTAAACTAAACTAAACTAAACTACAATTTACTAATTGATTTCAAATCACTCTCAATATCGGACAATATCAGAGAGATTTCCCTGATATTATCTCTGAATATCCCCGGCTAATTTTAAGATCATATCACATTTTTCCATCTCTATTTCTTCTCTCCTTTAATGATGGTCCTTAAATAGGAATACATGGGACATAGAACACAGAAACAGACCATCAGTGCAAAGAGTTCATGCAGAAATTATACTGCACCTGAGCTTCTGCCCATCATCATTTATCTATCTATCAGCAGCCTGAAGAAAGGTCCCAACCCTTAACATCACCTGTCCATTCCCTCCAGAGATGCTGTATGACCCACTGAGTTGTTCCAGCACTTTGTGTTTCCCTCAAGATTCCAGCACCTGCAGTTTCCTTGCACCTACCAAGATAATATTCAATACCTTTCTTCATTATTTACGCCCTTTCTTGTCCCTCTACTATTGACATTAACCATTCCCTGTGGTTTTGTGATTTCCAGCTTCTCGACACTCTTTGGATAAAGAGGTTTCTTATGAGTTTCCCACACGATTTCTTGGTAGCTATTATGACAGCAATGTTCTTTTCCACCCTATGCTTTAACTTTGAAAAAATCTTCTACAATCATAAAGAGCTCTATTAGGCCACTCTTCAGCCTTATTCTCTCAAGAGAAGAAACGTTGTCAATTCAGACGTATTCTGATAACTTTAGACTATACTTTAGACTTTAGAAATACAGCATAGAAACAGCCTCTTCGGCTCACCGAATCCATGCCAACCAGCAATCACCCCATGCATTAGCACTATCCTACCCAATAGGGACAATTTACAATTTGCAGAAGCCAATTCACCTATAAACCCGCAAGTCTTTGGAGTGTAAGAGGAAACCAGAGCACCTGGAGAAAACCCACGCAGTTACAGAAAGAACTATAATCTCTGTACAGTCAGTACCCATAGTCAGGATTGAACTCTGGTCTCTGGTGCTGTAAAACAGTAACTCTGCCACTGCATCACTGTGCCGCCCCTAATGCATATTCTTGCATTTCTGGTGTCATTCTTTGAACCTTCTATGTGGCCTCTCCAGTAACTCTACATTCTTTTCAAAATAAAGTACATAGAATTGTTTGCCGGATTCTTAACACAGCTTGCTGTTCACTTTTATCTCCCTATAAATAAACTCAAGTGCATGGGTTGCCTTGTTTGTTTTATCACCTTGCCAACAAAGCATACCTTATGCCTTTCGGTGATGGGACTACTTGCATTCCAAGATCTCTTCATTTCTCTACCTCACATCTTCTAAGTAAGAAATGACCTCCCTATAATTTCCACCAAAACGTACTATCTCACGGTTATGAGTATTTGTCAATTATTTGCTCATTCTTGAAGTAATTAAAGGCCTCTTGTGTTTTGTTGAAATGTTCCTCAATATAGACTTTCTCCCCTAGTTTGGTGTCAACCACAAATTTAGAATTGATTTTGATTCTAAATTCAAACGGTTATTAAAATTTGTGAACACCCTGATCCTGCAGTCCACCAGCCACCTTTATCATTCTGAATACCTATCCTTTCATCCACCCTCCGCTTTGTGTCCCAAAGCCAGCTAACAATTCATTTTTCTTTTTGTCACCTGACATTGCACTCTCTGCCCATGGAGTCTTAATGCCCCTGTCCCACTTATGCCCCTGTCCCACTTAGGAAACCTCTGGAGACTTTGCGCCCCACCCAAGGTTTCCCAACGGTTCCTGGAGGTTCCCGGAGGTTTTTGTCAGTCTCCCTACCTGCAACCTCCAGCAACCACCTGCAACCTCCGGGAACTGCATGGAAACTTTGGGTGGAGTGCAAAATCTCAGAGGTTTCCGTTCAGATTTCCTAAGTGGGACGGGGCATTACAGTCATACAGCGTGGAAACAGGCCCTTTAGCCCAACTTGCCTACATCGACCAATATGTCCCATCTACCCTAGTCCCAACTACCTGCATATCCTTCTAAATCTATCTTTTCCATGTACCATTCTAATTGCCACTTTAGCATTGCAATAGTCCCTGCCTCAACTACCTCCTCTGGCAGCTCATTCCATGCACCACCTCTCTTTGTGTGGAAAAGTTACCCCTCAGATTTCTATTAAATTTTTTTCGCTTCACCTCAATCCTATGTCCGCTGGTTCATGATTCACATATTAATTTATTATTGGGTACTTTTTCAAATGTCTTTTGAAAATCCAGATAAATAGGTGTACTACATTACCACTACCTTTGTATGTAGAAATCGTTAATAGAAGTTTGAACAATATTGAACTATAAAATACATTTGGACAGGTTCATAGAAAGAAAAGGCTTTGAGGTAGTATAGAAAGGAACTGCAGATGCTCGTTTATACTGAAGATAGACACAAAGTGCCAGAGTAACTCAGTGGGTTAGGCAGCATCTTGGGAGTTTTGAGGGATATGGGGAAAAAAAGGCAAATGGAACTAGCTTAGATGGGGTATCTTGGTTGGCATGGTTGAGTTGGGCTGAAGGGCCTGTTTGTTACATGAATCTATGACTATGACTCTATGGTCAAGAGTGGTTCTACTTTTGAAATCCACATTCACTATTCATTATTAAACTTTAAATCTGCATTTATTTTGTTTTCTAATATGAATCTTGTTATTTTTAATTCCATCAATGCACAGCCGTGGTCTTGATGATGTGGAGCAGACACAAGGGGGCCAGATGTTCAACCTACACCTGAACCTAATTCATATGTCATTATGATATTATATACAAATCTCAAACACTTCACTTAGATATCGCCTTGATCTTCCATTTGTGAGGGGTCGTGTTTCAGACTCATGAAATATGGATAATTTTTTCACCTGGTTCAGATCAACACCATTGTTTCCTGTATCTCTTTATCTTTGAATTTGGTCAAATTCAAGTCACATTTTCAAATCTATATCTATCTATCTATACTATTACTAAAAGTCTCAACTTGACAACTTCCTGTCTATGATGTAAATACATTTTAGAAAAAACGCTACCCTATATCGCTATGATTTTTTTCACCATCTTACTCACCGTCCTCCTCTCCTCCAACAACCCCAAGGTTTTTTCCGATCGGTGAAATAATAAAAAAGTTAAGAATGTTTAAAAAATCGTGAGATCAGCAGATTAGTTTTCTCGCCTGTCTCACCACGATGAAGGTAACGCCCCTTCCGGGGGGCAAGAGAATAAAACCCCAGAGGCCGGACAAGAGTCAGTCTCCCTGGAAGACTGTGAGTGAGAGTTGAGTCCAGAACTGTGAGTCTACGCTGTGCTTCTTGAACTGAATTGAAGGATTGGTTTGCTCTGTGCTGGAACTGAATGGAAGGGTTGGTCTGCACTGTGTTGAACTGAATGGAAGGGTTGGTCTGCACTGTGTTGTTTGAACTGAATGTCGCGCTCATTCCAGAAGTCCCGCTCACTGCAGAAGTCTGGCTCAGGGGAGAGACCGCGCTCAACTGCCTGAGTAGATTCAAGAGAGTGTTACTGTCATATATATGTTGTGTGTGAGAGTGTGTGATGGATGGCGTGAGTATGTGTGAGAGATGGTTTGTGTGTGAGATGGTGGCTGTGTGTATGAGATGGAAGGTGTGTGTGTGTGAGATGGAGGCTGTGTATGTGAGTGTGTGTGAGATGGAGGTTGTGTGTGTGTGTGTGTGTGAGCCCACCAGCCGTGAGCGAGTCAACTGCCAGCCCACCAGCCGTGATTGAGTTGGCTGTCACCCCACCAGGCCCGAGTGACTGAGCTGTCAGCCCACCAGGCCCGAGTGACTGAGCTGCCAGCCCACCAGGCCTGAGTGACTGAACGGGTCCCACTTAGTCTAGTAACACTTTAAAATCTTCCCATCCACACATTTTGAAGATTGTTGGCATGAACTCGGTGGGCCGAAGCGCCTGTTTCCGTGCTGTATCTCTGAAGTCCAAAGTAAAGTCTAAAGTTTGTGTTGGTGGAATGGGGAACAACCAAATGACATTACAAGCAAAAAATCATGATGAAAAGCTTTCATCATGAATTTGATGCTGGGAATCTCACGGAAACATAGACAATTCAATTTCTCCCACGTCCGACCCACTGAGTTCCTCCAGCAAATTGCTTCTTGCTCCATATTCGAGCATCTGCAGTCTCTTGTGCCTTCGTGAGGAATATATATTTCGTCGGCATCTGATGTGCTTCAGCTGAGAGAGCGATGTAGAAAGATTTTTAAAAAGTGATCAAAAATTTGGAAACGTGACTTAAAGTTTACAGGACAGAGATTTCCACCAGAACTTGGATACTGATGTTTCAACTAAGGGGACAGTCCTGATGATGATCTGCATTTTGTTTCAGAGAAAGTATTGAATTAATGAAGCAACTTTATGATTGACAAAATCTGACAGCATTTGGAAGTAATGAAGGATTATTTGAAATGCAGTCTTTAGAGATACAGTGTTAAAACTGGGCCTTCGGCCCTCCGAGTCTGCGACCACCAGCAATCCCATACACTCAGTATTATCCTACACACTAGGTTACATTTTTTTACAATCTTTACCGAAGGCAATGAACCTAAAAACCTGAAGGTAGACAAAAATGCTGGAGAAACTCAGCAGGTGAGGCAGCATCTATGGAGCGAAGGAAATAGGCAATGTTTTGGATCGAAACCCTTCTTCAGACTTGATGAACCCTTCTTCAGACAATGAACCTACAAACCTGTACGTCTTTGGAGTGTTGGAGGAAACCGGAGCACCCAGAGAATACCCATGTGGTCACGGGGAGAATTATACAAACTATATACAAATATACATACAGGATCGAACCCGGGTCTCTGGCGCTGTAAAGTAGCAACACTGCGGCTGCGACATCATGCCGCCCATTGCAGTCATCGTAAAAAATACAGAAAGCACACAGCACGCTTCCACATTGAGGAAGACAATATGAGGATGACAACAATTGATTGATCGAAGGATGCCACATGGAAAAAGACTCCTTGGCCTACTGAGTCCCAACCACTGATGACCCGTTCACACTAGTTCTATGAGATCCCATTTTCACATCCACTCCCAATGCACTAGGGGCAATTTACAGAGGCCAATTAACCTATAAACCCGCACGTCTTGGGGATGTTGGAGGAAAAACCGGAGAACCCAAAGGAAACCCATGTGGTCACAGGTAGAATGTGCAACACTATACACAGACAATATCCGAGGTCAGGATCAAACCCGATTCTCTGGTACTGTGAGACGGCAGCTCCAGTAACAACGCCATTTGCTGCCCAGGCAATAATGACTAGGAAATCTTTATCAGTAAAAAGGCACAAAAGTGCTGGAGTAACTCCGTGGCCTGTCAGCATCTCTGGAGAACATGGATAGGTGATATTTTGTATTGGGACTCTTTTTCAGACTAATTGTGTGGTGGGGGGGGGGGGGGGGGGGGGGGGGAGGGAGAGGGGGAATAAACGCTAGGTGGGGCAGGCTATAACATGGCAGGTCATAGGTGAACACAGGCGAGGAGGGGGGTTGATAGGGAGGAAGGTGGTTGGACAAAAGCGATAGATGTAAAAAAGATGTGAGACAAAATGGATCGAAGAGACATGAATTGTGAAGCCAGAGGAAGGAGTGGAGGGAGAGGGGGTGGAAAGATTTACAGTCTGATGACAGGTCCTGAACTGAAACGTCACCTATCCATGTTCTTATGGATGCTGCTAGACCAGCTGGGTAACGCCAGCACTTATTATTGAAAAGCAACATCTGCAGTTACTTGTTTCTACAATCTGTATCACTGATATGAATTGAGGGGTCATTGCTGGCCAGGATATATTGGACACCTCCCCTATCTTTCCTCTAAAGAGTGCTAGGGGGTATTTTTATGTCAAGATGGGTGATTAATCCAAGACAGAGCCTCCAGTGGTGCATTAGTCTCTATATTGTGCCATGACATGCCCTAGATTTTTTATTTTGCGCGGAGTTAAACGTGCAACCTTCTGAATCAAAGGCATGAATGTGACCCAAAAGTGACGCAGATGGATTTAAAATTAGAAGTTTAAGATGGTGTGGAATTTGTGGAAGCCTCGTCATCTGCTTGCACGCTGCACTATGTAGGAATCATTTTCTGATCGGAACAAATAAAAATGAGCCAGGTGCTACAAAGGGTGATGGGTGTATGGAACGAGCTGCCAGATGAGGTAGTTGAGGCAAGGACTATCGCAATGTTTAATAAGCAATTAGACAAGCACATGGATAGTTAGAAGGATATGGGCCAAATACAGACAAGTGGGATTAGTGCAGACGAGACATGTTGGTCGGTGCCAAAGGCCCCGTTTCCACTCTATGACTCTATGCTACGTATGTTGGAAACTTGATCAACTGCAACAATTTTATCAAGAATATCAAGTGTTTTTGGATTACTCAAAAAAAACACTTGGTATTTAAATCTCAGATATTCTCAGATGAAATAATCTTGTACCATTTCAGTTTCATTAAACAGATAAAAGAGCTTGAAGGTGATGGGGGAGGGAACAAGCACTTAAGGGGTTAAAGGTTATTTCAATTTGATTGCAATGGCTCATTTACTGAAGCCTCTGCTTTTAAATCAGCCCAAGTACACAGATAGAGCAGATGATTGATTTTGAATTTATGAAACTACCTTACAAAGGACAAGCAGAATGGCTGGAGATGGGAAAATCACAGCCACAATCAATTTGTCAGACGAACCCGTGCTCTTGGAGGTGGTATTGCTGGATTTTAAATAAAGTCCCTGTTTTCAGAAGAGAGCGGCGACCTCACTGTCTGCGCTGGGCTCATGTTGTCACAATGACATCAATGCCCTGCAAGCCTTGAGTGTGCTCCAGGGTCAAATTCCGTCAGGATAGTGACACAAATCACCCCACATCAGATTTCCTCCCGGCTTTCTAGCCACATCTGGCTTTTCTATCCATTCATGGAGTCGTTGGTATCCATTGATTCCATCTACACCTCGCGCTGCCTTGGCAAGGCCACCAGCATAATCAAGAATGAGTTGCACCTCGGCCACTCCCTCTTCTCCCCTCTCCCATCGGGCAAAAGTTATAGAAGTATGAAAGTTCTCACTCCAGATTCAGGTGTTGAACGAAGTGTGAAGTCTGAAGAAGGTCTCAACCTGAAACGTCACCCATTCCTTCTCACCAGAGATGCTGCCTGTCCCGCTGAGTTACTGAAGCATTTTTTGTCTACCTCCAGATTCAGGGACAGTTTCTTCCCAGCTGCTATCAGGCAACTGAACTATCCTACCAAACCTAGAGTAGTCCTGAGCTACTCTCTCCATCATTGGAGACCCTCAGACCATCTTTTAACAGACTTTATCTTGCACTAAAAGTTCTTCATGTTATTCCTTTCATCATGTACACTGTGGATGGATTGATTGTAATCATGTATTGCCTTTCTGCTGACTGATTAACACACAAAACAACTTTTCACTGTACCTCGGTACACGTGACAAGAAACTAAACTCATTAAAATGGTGACATGAAAAGAGACCCATATTCCATCTGTAGGAAGGAACCCCAGTTGCTGGTCTACACTGAAGATAAACCTGTCTGAAGCATGGTTCCAACCTAAATTAAACCTATTCCTTTTCTTCAGAGTTGCTGCCTGACCCATTCCATAACTCCACCACAGACCCTTCGACCGCCCAAGTCCACACCAACCGTCCATCATCCATTCACACTGGTTTTATGCTGTCCTACACTAGGGGCAATTTACAGAGGTCAATTACCCCCGCATCTTTGGGATGTGGGAGGAAATAGGAGCATCCGGAGGAAACCCACATGGTCACAGGAAGAACGGACAAACACCACACAAACAGCACCCGTGTTCAGAATCGAACCTGGATCTCTGATGCTGTGAAGCAACAACTCTACCAGCTGCACCACTGTGCCGCCCCTTGTGGCATATCAAGTGCTCATGCCTGCACCTATTAAATGTGGTGCATTTTTTCCTCCTCCACCATTCTTTCAGGCAGTATGTTCCAGAGTGATGTACATTTAGAGTGGCAAAGAAAGCCATATAATATGCTCGTCTGCAAGGGCTGGGATATTGCATATAAAAGTCAGGGAGTCAAAATGCAATTCTATAAGACTTTTGAAGCTGCGCATGCATTTTTGGTTACCCCCATTACAGGAAGGATGTTGAGGCTTGGAATGCAAAAGAGGCTTACCAGAATGCTGCACGAAATAAGGAGAATAAAGTACAAAGAGCACATGTAGGCTGAAGGGCCTGTTCCTGTGCTCTATTATTCAATGTTGTATGTTTCCCATCACTCCCTCCTAATCATTCTACCACTTAGCTCTGTACGCTCTAGCAAAGGAAAGTAGATTATTGCTGCCTACAGTATCTAGACCTCACATGAGTTTATCCTGTTCAATTAAATCACCTCAGCTTCCTTTGGTCCAAAGCCAGTCTTTAGGAAAACACTAAATGCAATTGGACAGGCAATAAATTGGCCTGATGATCACCCAGGGCCCTTGTTGTGTTCTCACAAGAAATATATGAGAATAATATTACATAATTGTCCTTGTTTGAACATGTGATCCAGTTCCCACTCTGCATAGTCCCACCATATAGTTTTCACCAGGAGTCTACTACCAACTCAAGAAAGATAAAAGGAATGGCTGAATAGTCTGAATAATGGTCCCAACCCAAAACATCACCTATCCATGTCTTCCAGAGATACTGCCTGCCACGCTGAGATACTACAGCACTTTGCTTTTTACAAAGGACAACTCAAGTTCCAAGCATCAAACGTGACACGGGTGGCACACTGGCTCACGGCGCCAGAGACCCCAGTTCGATACTGACCTTGGGTGTTGCCTGTGTAAAATTTGCACGTTCTCCCTGTGACCGCGTGGGTTTGTTTCCGGGTGCTCCGGTTTCCTCACGCAACCCAAAGACATGCGGGTTTGTAGGTTAATTGCCCCTAGTGTGTCGGGAGTGGACGAGGAAGTGGGATAACACAGAACTGTGATAATGGGTGGACTAGATGGCCAAAGGGACTGTTTCCATGCTGTATCTCTAAACTAATGTAAAATGGGACAAAACTGAGAGTAGTCAATTGCAAGAAGCAAATATTTCTGTCAACTCTCCACCTCCTCCTACCCCTTACCACCTTCAGTAAATCATTTAAAGAGTGTGATGTAAATGGGATTCAAAAATGGGAAGAGACACAATTGAAAATGCATAACCTCAAAAAATAAGATTCGGGCAATTAGCAAAATAATTCAGAAGCTTTTGTTAAGTATATAAAGCCAGGTGAATGAAACTGTTCCCCTGAATGTATGTCTACACCAAAAAGGAGTTGGTTACCTCAATTGTGTGCGTATATGCTGCCTTATTTCAGAGACAAGGCTAAGCCTAGCTTTCAGATAAAATCTGCTTCCTGTTCTTCTTAAAAGAATGTAGAAGTTTTTTCAAGACTTCAGCAGTTTGTTTTGCAATTTGGCATATAGTTAAATTTCTTGCTGAACCAATGGAAGCGATGAATGGATGGGGGTGAGGGGCTGGATGTTTCCGTCTGAGATTTTTCTCTTGTTATAAAATTCTTCGTAACTTGTTTTGGGCCTGCATTTTTTATTTTCTGATCCTTCTGATCTGAGGAATTTTTGCATCCGTTACAATATCTATGCACTGAAAAAAGGCAGAGATTCATTTTACACACTGGTAGCATTGAACACACGGAGTTCAGGTATAATTGGTATGAAATGATGGGATGCTTTCGCTTAACTTAGCAACTTTCTGGGAAGCATTTGTTTTTGCATCATCTTCCAACTCCAGTTATAGTGTCTTTGAGTCATACAGCATTGAAACAGGCCCTACAGCCCAACTTGCACACACTGAACATGTACACTAGTCCCACATGCATGTGTTTACCACATATCCCCTCTAAACCTATCCATTTACATGCTAAACGTTTCTTAAATGTTGTGATAGTACCTGCTGTCTGCTGATCCTCCTGGCTGATGCTACTAAACCATACTGAGTGTTTGAAAGAATGGCCTTTTTTTGCAGGGGATAACATAGTCAATGGAAAGATCCCATTAATCTGAAATCACATTTGACCTTAGGCAATGACAACACATTGGACCTTTATTCCACCATCAATCCAGAATTCATTTGACAAAAAACTAGAAAGATATCCACGGTACTTCACCGAGTCATTAAAATAATCTAAAGTAGGATATCCATAGAGGGTGACTAAACGTTTGACAAAGGAGACCACAGATGTAAATGGTAAGGTAGAGAAGTCCAGAACTTTAGACCTTGCCAGCTGATGTGATGACCATCAACGGTGGGGATAATTAGTCAAAACTTTGCAAAATTAAATCTAAAAATGTAAAGAAGCTAGAGGCGTTTTGAAATAAACTGCTACAGTATATAAAATATTATATATATATATTTCCATTTAAATATATATATATATATAAATATTGGCATATCACTATCTATCTATCTATCTATCTATATATCTATCTATCTATCTATCTATCTATCTATCTATCTATCTATCTATCTATCTATCTATCTATCTATCTATCTATCTATCTATCTATCTATCTATCTATCTATCTATCTATTGTTTCCATATGCTGTGGGTGCTGCCTGTACAGAGTTTGCACATTTTCCCTGTGACAATGTGGGTTTTCACTGGGTGCTCCGGTTTCCTCCCACATCCCCAAAGACTTGTGGTTTTGTATGTTAATTGGCTTTGGTAACAATTACAAATTGTCTCTCATGTGTAAGATGGTGCTGGTGTATGGGGTGATCGTTGGTCAGCATGGACTCGGTGGGCCGAAGGGCCCGTTTCCACACTGTATCTCTAAAGGCTAAAGTCTAATGTAATATGTAAACTAGGTCTTTCCTTGGTAAACCAGCATCTGCAGTTCCTCGTTTCTACTATATAAAAGCAAGTCTATGTTTTCAAGGAATAATGGAATAATACAGCGCAGAAGGCCAATTAACCCATTGCGCCACTGCTTGTTCTTTGAAAGCCCCATCTAATTAGTTCCACTCCTTGTCTTTTCCCCACAGTCCTGCAAATTCTGCTTCGTCCAAGTATTGATCGAATTCCCTTTTGGAAGTTCCTACTGAATTTGCTTCCACCACGCTTTGAGGCTGTGCATTTCAGATCATAACTTGCCACATAGCATGTTTTGCCTCGAACTCCTTCAGAAGCTCAGTATCGATGGGAGTGGGCCAGTGTACTGAACCGGGAGAGAGCTATGGTTTCTAGGCTGCTGCCTTAATTGGCTGCTGCTTTCACCTTCTCGCTAGTAAACAGGTCCCAGATTACGAGCAGGTCTCCAAACACATGTGAGGTGAAGTTTACAAAACTGAAATGGAGGGTAAAAGTTGAATACAGTAAATCATATTCCACACAGCCAGATCTTCACTGTGAAAAATTGTCCAGAATTCAAGACCAATTAGAGGTTTCAGTCAGCAGGGTCAGATGCACTGCAGACTTAAGAAGTGTCTCTTCACTGTAGTTGAGTGTATTGTTCTGGCATTGAGATTAGGTCAATTGTTGGGGCAGCGTAGAGCTGAGAATGCCCCAGCTAATCCTTGCAATTATTTGACCCTAAATCTGTATGAGGCTGATACTGAAACTGCCTACAAGGATGGATAAAACATTCCCTTTACCAATGCTCACATACCTCACCTTCATTATTCCATAGCTTATTGCTCCTCTCTCAATTATCGTTGTAGTCCTATTTAAATCGGAAAAGAAGCCGCATTCAAAAAAGATTGCAGTAAACAATGCTGAGTTTGGGCTTGATGTCAAATGAGCTCCTGCTGTAAGTTGATTTTTTAAAAAATATAAATAAATCATTGTTTGAGTTCAAGCTAAAATCAGTTTTAGAAAACCACAGTTGCGGCTGCAGTGAATAAGGAGAATGTTGCTCTTCGAGCTTTCAACAGTAACAGCTGCGATTATATTGCTCTGCTAACACAGAAAAACATCCCAAGGCACTTCACAGGAGTGTTGTCAAACAAAATTTGACACAGATCCGCATGTGAGCAAAAGCCATGTGAGAGATAAAGAGGCACTTCAAGTATTATGTCTGAGCCGATATTTTGGAGAGCAGAAATTGGTTCAGAAAGAAACATCATCTGCCTGTATTTTTTATGTATAAATCATGCACGACAAGCACATTGGGCATGTTTGGAAGTATTTTCCGCCAGTTTCCGCCAGTGTTTTTTTTGCTCATGGGGGATTTGGAATTGGGCAGCTCTGCCCCAGTGTCACGTTCCCCAGTTGTATTTCACACATGTGCTGACGTCATGGAAATGCACGGTATGCCTTTCTGACTTACTGACAGGAGGGTCAAAAGGTCGCGAACTGCAATCTTCAGGGCCTGTTGCCATGCTGTATCCCCAAAGTAAACTAAACTAAACTAAACTAACATCTATACCCAGCGTGGATTTCCAATGTGCCTTCCTTCGACATATGCGCAACAATGGCAAACATTGAAGCATCTGTGCATGGTTTATCGGTGAGGCGATAGTTTTATTACAGTGCAAATCTATCATGGCACGAGATTTGACCTGGGTTCAATCTCAATCTCAATTGACCGGGTTCAATCCGGAATCCTGGTGCTTCCAGTATAGGGTTTGCACATTATCTCTGCAACCAAATGTGTTTTTGCTCCGGGTATTCAGGCTTATTCAGTGGCGCAACGATAAAGTTGCTGCCATACAGCGCCAGTGACCCGGATTCGATCCTGACTATGGGTGCTGTCTGTACGGAGTTTGTACGTTCTCCCTGTGACCGGGTGAGATTTCCCCGGGTGATCCCACATTCCAAAGACATGCGGGTCTGTACGTTAACTGGTTTCTGTAAATTGTCTCTAGTGTGTGGGATAGAACTAGTGGACTGGTGATCATTGGTCGGAATAGACTCGGTGAACCGAAGGGCCTGTTTTCACGCTGCATCTCTAAAATAATTTGCCGCTTCCAGTTGCCCCCAGTATGAAGGAAGATGGTGGAGAGTGGAAGGAGTTGATGGGAATGTGGTGCGGGTGGGGAGGGGCATCATGTTACTCTCTTTTGATTTCCCTCCTGCATTCCCCCAACTCCCCCAACCCCCCCCCCCCCCCCCCCCATCACTGCTCTCCCCACCCCACACAACTCACACCCCTCCCCCCTCCCCTTTTCTTTCATCTCAGCAAGGTTTCTATTTCTCTATTTGATCTTTGTCTGGTGTGAACTGCTGTACAGTTGTTTAACCATGTCATATCGTTATACAGTTACTTAGGGATTATTTTAGTTGTGGCTTAATCTTTCAGCTCCCCTGTGGTTTCACAGTATCCACAGAAGAGCCATTAAATCATTGCACTGCACAGCGGATATCGGTTTTCACATTGCTTCCATGGGTTTGTAATTAGATATGCCTGCAAATATTTAAAGCAAAAATTGGGTCTATTCATTCTTTTGACTTCCAGGTGCCATATTTTAAGGGTTGCCTTAAGCAGCTGCGTGGTTTGGGGGAGGTTAATAAGGGCATAAATACCCCATGCTATATTAGATCGGCATTGGGATTCTTCTGCTGTGGGTTTCCAGACATTGCACAAATAGACCACTAAAGGTCAAGTAAAGGAACCAATTAAACCAAAAACATGTTCATAAGTTCATAAGAGTATGAGGCCATTCAGCCCAACGTGTCTAGTCTGTCATTCAATCATCGCTGATCTATCTTTCCCACTCAACCCTATCCTCCTGCCTTCTCTCCATAACCTTTGGCACGCTTACTTGTCAATCTCTGCTTTAAAAATACCCAATGCCAACCTCCACTGCCGTCTGTGGCAATGAATTCCTCAGATTCATCACCCCCTCACTAAAGAAATTCCTCTTTATCTTTCTAAAGAGCATCCTTTAATTCTGAGGCTGTGGCCTCTGGTCCTAGAGTCCCGCTTGTAGAAACATCTTCTCCACATCTATATCTAGCTCTTTCACTGTCCAGCAAGTTTACATATCATCTTCAAGGCTGATATCCCCAAACAAAATACATCTCTGTGCTGGATTGCCTGTGGTTAAAGATACAGCAAGTGAGGCGGCATAGTGGTGCAACTGGTAAACCTGATGCCTCACAGTGGCAGAGACCCGGGTTCAATCCTCAGCTCAGGTGCTGTCTATGTGGAGTTTTCTCGTTCTCCCTGTGACTGTGTTGTTTCCCTCCTTACCGACAAACCCACGTGTCTTTGGGATGTGGGTGGAAACAGGATCACCCTGTAAGAAATATATGTAGTCACAGAGGGCACGTGCTAACTGTGCCCCCTGAGCAGACAGCACTTGAGGTCAAGATCGGTCCAGGGTCTCTCGTGCATAACTATGCCGCCCTTAATTTATAGGTGAATTATCTTCCATCCAACCTCACACTTCAATGTGTGGGCATTTGTTTCCAACCTTGCTTTCCCTGCACAACTGCATCATCTGCCCCTGATAACTCCATCTGTGGAAAATCACAGACGTGAGGGTTGAGGTGGAGTGAGGGGAGGGGGGGGGGGATATTTAATAGGAACCTGAGAGGCAACATTTTGTATATAGTATATGGAATGAACTGCCAGAGGAGTTAGTTGCGGGAGGTCCTAACATTTAAAAAAACATTTGGATGGGTACATGAATAGGATAGGTTTAGAGGGGCCAAATACAGGCAGGTGTAGATGGAGTATGTTGGCTGGTGTAAAAAAGTTGGGCTGTGGGGCTTGTTTCCACGCCGTATGAGTCCATGACTATGAAAATCAATTCAACTTTTGGTGTGCTTAATGATTGCTTTATTTTATCGTAATGCCGCCTTGGAATTCAGGAATCGCATGAGGGTAAAATAAGAAGTAGCCCATTGTCGTTTTGTCCCATTTGCAGGCAGAGGATCTAGTCTGTGTTCACCACTGGCAGCTGTTTGCTGAGTGCACAGCTGCTGGCCCATGTTATGCCCTGTCCAAACAGACGGGTCAGATACGTTATAGTCAACCACGGGGTTGGAGTACTTGGCAACACACAAACCTTGAAAGTGCTGGAAGATGGTCAGTAATTCACGCTCTGGAACTGTGATCTGTGGAGGAAGCAGGTTTCTTCAACCCTGTCTCTTAATGGTGGATTTTGACCATGTGTGACCAAGAAACGAAGGATATAGGGTGGATTGCGGGGGGGGGGGGGGGGAGGGGAGGGGGCAGGGGGGGGGGGGGGGGGGGGGGGGGGCACACGAGATTGATATTGTACATGTTTCATTCTCAATTCTTGCCATTAGAATTGCAAAAATTCAAGGTGCAATCTACAAAATAAAATAATGATTTTTCAAGAAAATTATTGTGTGTGTGTGTGTGTGCGTGCAGTGTGTGTGTGAGTATGTGTGTCTGCACAAGTGGCTGTGTGTGTGAGTGTGTGTGTAGTCGTACATATATAGAAATGTATGTGGGTGAGTACACACTTTTGTGCTTTTGTGTGGAAAAAAGGAACCGCAGATGCTGGTTTAAAAAAAAAAGACACAAAATGCTGGAATACCTCAGCGCGTCAGACAGCATCGTTAGACAACATGGACAGGTGACATTTTGTCGGGACCCTTCTACCTTTGTGCTTATGTACAAGGGAAGACACGTTTGTACATATAATACTTGGCAAGGTGAAAGATTTGGGAATGGAACGTGTATCCATTTTTTCAGCATGCTTGTATATATATAGGAGCAGCAAATGGCACAAGTAACTCACAATATCTCAGTCCTGGAATTCTGCTGATGTTCGTATAATATCCAAATGTTCACTTCAATGTGGTTTCATTGCTGGGGATTGTGTGTAATTATATGTGTCTTCAGGTAAATGCGTGCGTGTGTGAATAAAACACAGAGGGCAAGTTCATATTTACAAGTCACAAGGACATCAGTGAATTAAATGTTTCAAGTGTCTAGACATGCAAGTTGTAAAAGGCTAATTGTACTTTCTGGAATTCCCATCTCTCGATACAACTGCTCTGTATCAGCTTATAATGCAATAGAAACATTAATGTTTTATTCCAAAGGATTACTTTCCCCTCCTTTATTGAGCACAATTGATGTCTGTGCAGCTGAAAGCCCATCTCAGCGAGGCTGCAGAGTTGAAGAGCTATTGAGGCTGAGGCTATAATTTATATTGACAGAGTTGTCTCTCTCTGGGCTGTGTGCAATTACAGGTGTTCTCTTTAATTGCAGGGCGACTCAAATGGACAACATTTCTTGCACAGACTAAATTGTTTTGAATGTCCTATTTTAAAGGGCATTCAGTCCACATTCTAAAGATGGTTTGCAGGCCATTGTTGGGCCATCAATTCCAATGGCAAGCATATGTAAATGGTCAATTGATGAGACGCGGAGGTCAAAGGAGACACAGTTGTCAGAGCTGACAAAACAAACACATCGGAGGCCTATTCTCCTTCTTCATACTGGGCTCGGGCTGACAGGTGATGACGCATTGACAGGAGAGCCAAGCATTCAACGATGAGGTTATTGGCACACACTCTGCCATGATTCAATAGGTCTACAAATGCTGTCACACCACAGACATGTCCCTGCCATTGTAATGTGATAGCAAGGCCCATGACACCTGCTAATAAATGAGCAGAGAAAGGAAACAGGGTGAAGTGTGTGCACATAAGCGACTATTGAAAGAAAGAGCCTGCGATTGCAAAGCACCTTTCGCAACCTCAAGACCTCCAAAAGTGCTTTCCACCCAGTTAAGTACCTTTCTAACACTGCTGGGTACTCCAGCACTTAGTCCGGCATGGTGTCACAGCGGTAGAGCTGCTGCCTTACAGCGCCAGGGACCCATGTTCAATCCTGTCTTTGGGTGCTGTCTGTATTGAGGTTGTGCGTTCTCCCTGTGGGTTTCTCCAGGTGCACCGATATCCTCACACACCCCAAATACCTACTTTATAGGTTAATTGGCTTTGGTAAAAAAAAAATTGTTAATTGTCTCTCGTCTCTAGGATAGTGCTAGTGTACAGGGTGATCACTGGCTGGTGTGGACACGGTGGGCTGGAGTGCCTGTAACTCTAAATTAAATTAAAGTTACTTTGTGTCCTTTTGAATAATAACCAGCATCCACATTTCCTTGTTTCTATCTTTCTAACACCCTTGCAATAATTTATTTTGTTTAAGAAGGAACTGCAGATGCTGGAAACTCGAAGGTACACAAAAATGCTGGAGAAACTCAGCGGGCGCAGCAGCATCTATGGAGAGAAGGAAATAGGCAAAGTTTCGGGCCGAAACCCTTCTTCCATCTGTCTCCTCAGATCCTGGTGAACTTCTACCGCTGCACCATCGAGAGCATCCTTACCAACTGCATCACAGTGTGGTATGGCAACTGCTCTGTCTCTGACCGGAAGGCATTGCAGAGGGTGGTGAAAATTGCCCAACGCATCACCGGTTCCTCGCTCCCCTCCATTGAGTCTGTCCAAAGCAAGCGTTGTCTGCGGAGGGTGCTCAGCATCGCCAAGGACTGCTCTCACCCCAACCATGGACTGTTTACCCTCCTACCATCCGGGAGGCGCTACAGGTCTCTCCGTTGCCGAACCAGCAGGTCGAGGAACAGCTTCTTCCCGGCGGCTGTCACTCTACTCAACAACGTACCTCGGTGACTGCCAATCACCACCCCCCCCGGACACTTATTATTATTTATTCAAATAGTTTGCTATGTCGCTCTTCCAGGGAGATGCTAAATGCATTTCGTTGTCTCTGTACTGTACACTGACAATGGCAATTAAAATTGAATCTGAATCTGAATCTGAATCTGAATTCAGACTGACAATAATTAATTTTATTTTCTGCACAATGGCGCAGCTGTGTCGAGCTTCCTCCTCACAGCGTCAAAGACACAGGTTTAATTCTGACTTTGGTTGCTGTCTGAGTGGTTTACACCTACTCCCTGGGACTGCGTGGGTTTCCCCTGGGTGCTCCAGTTTCTCCCACATCCCAAAGACGTGCAGATTTGTAGGTTAATTGGCTTCTGCAAATTGTCTCCTTGTGTGTAGGAAGTGGATGCAAAAGTGGGATAACAAAGAATTTGTGTGAATGGGCTCGATGGGCCGAAGGGCCTGTTGTGTCTTTCCATCAATCAATCTCCAAGTTAGAACTGTTGATGTCGGGGGAAATTATCTTTTACCTTCTCGCCACTGAGTATTTCCCATAGAGGTTATATCACTCCTTGTATACAGTTGAAGCACTTGTATTTGTTAATGCTTCTTCTAGCATAGATTGCCAGCTGTGGATAAGCTGCTCTTCATTGATTTTATTCATCAGAATCTCACATGCATGTTTTATCTTCCTTTGCACATTGTTTTTTTCATGATGTTGGAGTGCAGAAGGGGGCCCTCTGTCCCCTGTGTCCCTAGTGGCTCTTTTTGGGGGGGGTGTTAAATTAATCCCAGTCCTCCACCCTTTGCCTATCGTTCTGGTGTTTGTCAAATCATAAGAATGTAAAAACATCTTCCTACAGGATATCTGGTCAATCAATTTCAACTTCCGCGTATCTTTTCCAGCCCCTGACTCGCAATCTGTATCTAAATGGAGCTACAGTATAGAGTCATAAAGGCATATAGCGTGGAAACAGGCCCTTCAGCCAACTTGCCCACACCTACCAACATACCCCATCTGCCTGCGTTTGGCTCATATCCTTCTAAAACTATCCTATCCATGTACCTACCCAAATGTTTGCTTAAGCATTGTGATAGTATTTGCCTCAACTACTTCCACTGGCAGCTTATTCAGTGTACCCACCACCCTTTGTGTAAAAATAGTTACCCGTCAGGTTCCTATTAAATCTTTCCCTCCGCATCTGGCCTGGCCTCTGGTTCTTGATTTCCCCACTTTGATCCAGCTGCCCAATCAAATATCCTCACTCTAATCAACCAGAACCAGGGGTCACAGTCTTAGAATAAAGGGGAGGTCATTTAAGACTGAGGTGAGAAAAAATGTTTTCACCCAGAGAGTTGTGAATTTATGGAATTCCCTGCCACAGAGGGCAGTGGAGGTCAAGTCACTGGAAGGATTTAAGAGAGAGTTAGATAGAGCTCTAGGGGCTAGTGGAATGAAGGGATATGGGGAGAAGGCAGGCACGGGTTATTGATAGGGGACGATCAGCCATGATTACAATGAATGGCGGTGCTGGCTCGAAGGGCCGAATGGCCTCCTCATGCATCTATTTTCTATGTTTCTATGTTTCTATGTTTAACTAATAAATGAAAATATTACTTTAAAAAATGCCTGTATGACTTTTATCCTGTTTACGTCACCATAGAGGAGATTGATTTTTAATCTGGGAACTCTCCTGGAAGTATATTACCCCAAGGCTGATTTGAGTTTCTTTCATAAGTCTTGACACTTGAAGGCTGATCATTACAGGAACAGCACCAGTCTGCATTAGAAGAAGACATGACCAGCGTTACTTAGGAGCACTTTTACCACTGGTGTGTTGATGTAGTGGGGAGTTGTGAAGGTGGGAGTGGGGAGGAGAGAAGGATGATGGGTGCGAAATCCATGTCTTGATTGTGGCATTATTTATAAAACAACAGATCAATGACCTTGACTGAGGGAGGCGATGAACCTGTGGAATTCTGCAATGGAATTGCGAATCACAGATAGACCATAGAACAGTGGTTTCTACAGCTATATTAACAGCAAAAGGACAACGAGGGATAAAATTGGTCCATTGGAGAGACAGAGTGGGAAGCTATCTGCAGAGCTAAAAGAGATGGGGGAGATATTGAACAATTTCTTTTCTTCGGTATTCACCAAGGAGAAGGATATTGAATTATGTGAGGTAAGGGAAATGAGTACTGTAGCTATGGATACTATGAGTTTCAAAGTAAACGAAGTACTGACACTTTTGAAAAATATAAAAGTGGATAAGTCTCCAGGTCCTGACAGGATATTCCCTAGGACATTGAGGGAAGTTAGTGTAGAAATAGCCGGGGCTATGACAGAAATATTTCAAATGTCATTAGAAACGGGAATAGTCCCCAAGGATTGGCGTACTGCGCATGTTGTTCCATTGTTTAAAAAGGGTTCTAAGAGTAAACCTAGCAATTATAGACCTGTTAGTTTGACTTCAGTGGTGGGCAAATTAATGGAAAAGATACTTAGAGATAATATATATAAGCATCTGGATAAACAGGGTCTGATTAGGAACAGTCATCATGGATTTGTGCCTGGAAGGTCATGTTTGACTAATCTTCTTGAATTTTTTGAAGAGGTTACTAGGGAAATTGACGAGGGTAAAGCAGTGGATGTTGTCTATATGGACTTTAGTAAGGCCTTTGACAAGGTTCCTCATGGAAGGTTGGTTAAGAAGGTTACACTGTTGGGTATAAATGCTGGAATAGCAAGATGGATTCAACAGTGGCTGAATGGGAGAAGCCAGAGGATAATGGTGGATGGCTGTTTGTCGGGTTGGAGGCAGGTGACTAGTGGGGTGCCTCAGGGATCTGTGTTGGGTCCTTTGTTGTTTGTCATGTACATCAATGATCTGGATGAAGGGGTGGTAAATTGGATTAGTAAGTATGCAGATGATACCAAGATAGGGGGTGTTGTGGATAATGAAGAGGATTTCCAAAGTCTACAGAGTGATTTAGGCCATTTGGAAAAATGGGCTGAAAGATGGCAGATGGAGTTTAATGCTGATAAATGTGAGGTGCTACACCTTGGCAGGACAAATCAAAATAGGACGTATATGGTAAATGGTAGGGAATTGAAGAATACAGTTGAACAGAGGGATCTGGGAATAACCGTGCATAGTTCCTTGAAGGTGGAATCTCATATAGATAGGGTGGTAAAGAAAGCTTTTGGTATGCTAGCCTTTATAAATCAGAGCATTGAGTATAGAAGCTGGGATGTAATGTTAAAATTGTACAAGGCATTGGTGAGACCAAATCTGGAGTATGGTGTACAATTTTGGTCGCCCAATTATAGGAAGGATGTCAACAAAATAGAGAGAGTACAGAGGAGATTTACTAGAATGTTGCCTGGGTTTCAACAACTAAGTTACAGAGAGAGGTTGAATAAGTTAGGTCTTTATTCTCTGGAGCGCAGAAGGTTAAGGGGGACTTGATAGAGGTCTTTAAAATGATGAGAGGGATAGACAGAGTTGATGTGGCCAAGCTTTTCCCTTTGAGAATAGGGAAGATTCAAACAAGAGGACATGACTTCAGAATTAAGGGACAGAAGTTTAGGGGTAATATGAGGGGGAACTTCTTTACTCAGAGAGTGGTAGCCGTGTGGAATGAGCTTCCAGTGGAAGTGGTGTCGGCAGGTTCATTGGTATCATTTAAAAATAAATTGGATAGGCATATGGATGAGAAGGGAATGGAGGGTTATGGTATGAGTGCAGGCAGGTGGGACTAAGGGAAAAAAAGTTGTTCGGCACGGACTTGTAGGGCCGAGATGGCCTGTTTCCGTGCTGTAATTGTTATATGTTATATGTTTAACAGTGCAGCACACACAATGTTTGTGCTGAACAAAATGCCAAATTAAACTGATCTCATCTGCCTGCACAACAGACCTTCAAAGAAGCATTGTGCTGCTAAAATTTTATTAACAATATTAATGTCCAGAGGATATAGGTTTAAGCTGAGGAGGTAAAGATTTAATAGGAACCTCAGGGCTAACATTTTTTTTATATAAAGGTTGGTGGGTACATGGAACGAGCTGCTGGAGGAGGTAGGTGAGACAGGTACTATTGCAAAGTTTAAAAAACATTTAGACAGGTTGCTGATAGGATAGGTTTAGAGGGATATGGGCCAAGCACAGGCAGGTGAGACTAGTGTAGATGGGACATGTTGGTCAGTGTGGGCATGTTGGGCTGATAGACCAGTTTCCACCCTGTATGACTCTATGACTCTATGACTCCAATGTTTCTTGAAAGGATCATTTCACAAAAACTCTCCTCATGAAATATTTTCCGCATCTCTCTGAAAATGTTGAGAGATGTCGATGGTATGATTCCACGAGCATTATGAGCATTGATTCTTCACTGTGAGTGTTGGCAGACGATTCCCTGGCAAGCTGCAATATTGTGTCCAATAGCTCTTAGCCTGTTTGTAGCAGTTAACAGCTTTCGTATATATCAAGACTCCTGTACATCACACAATTTCTGATCCCCACCATTGAGCCTGTCCCACTGGGGTTCTCATAGGTTGTAGCCGGTGCTGACTGATGAATTTCATTGGCTCGTTGGGAAAATAAAACGTAAGCAGTCATTTTCAGAACTAAGGATAACCGACCGGTAATGTTAAATGTCCGCCGAGCTTCACAGCCGTGTATCTCTGGCTTCTTAAAAGTTGTCTCCACTCCTCCTTCTCCCCCTTCTCTGTCCACTCTGCCCCCCATCCCCCTCCCCTCCCCCCCTCTCTTACTTAGCCAACTTAATTACAGCACCAACCTTCCTGTTCATTGCGATGTGTGTCTGTATCACACGTATGCGGACGGCTCGGACGACCCCGCGCGGCTCCCTGGAGAGAGACCGCTTTTCGGGGCTCCTGCAACGGCGAATTCTCCCGCCCGTGTTGCGGGGTCGAAGAGCTCCTGGAGCGGGGCCTAACACCATTTCCCCGCGCGGCTGGAACGGCCGCGGGACTTTGCGAGCACACACCGGGGGCTCCAACACCAAGACCCGGTGTGCGACCTCGCACCACCCGGCGTGGCTTCAATGGCCGCGGGACAATCGCCATCGCCAGCCGGGGGCTTTGACTTTGACTCTGACATCGGGGGGGGGGGGAGAGTGCAGTGGAGAGATAAGTTTTTTTGGCCTTCCATCACAGTTATGTGATGGATGTTTATGTTAAATGTAATTATGTTGTGTCTGGGGTCTATTTGTGTGTAATGTATGGATGCAGAAACGGCATTTCGTTTGGACCTCCAGGGGTCCAAATGACAATTAAATTGACTCTTGACATTGGCTTTGCACCATGTGAATTTCAATCAGACAGCGCTCACCCCGCTTGCCCTGTCCCCCGCCTGCATAACGGGCTGGTGAAGGAAGCAATGTGTTTGTGTGTGTGTGTGTCTTCCACTCTGACAGTTGCCGTTCCAGTTGCTGGTTTTTCAGGTGACTGCCAGCCATTTGACAGTCGCCTGAAAAATCGCCTAAGTGGGACAGGCCCATTAGGGTTTAACGCTTTCACCTCTTCAATTCTTTCCATGGATCTCGCCATCTCTCAGCATTGTTGACATATTAAAATCATATTAAAGGCAGCACAGTGGTGCAGCTGATAGAGTTACTGCCTTATAGTAGCTCTATAAATCTGTGGCAACAGCTTCGATCCTGTGTCAACAGCTTCAATCCTGATCTTGGCTGCTATCTGCATGGAGTTTACATGTTCTTCCGGTTTCCTCCCACTTCCCAAGGTTGCGTGAGTTTGTAGGTTAATTGGTCTCTGTAATATAGCCACTAATGTGTATAGGGAGTGGATGCAAAAGCAGGATGTCAGCAGAAGGGCCTGTTTCAATGCTGTATCTTTCAATCAATCAAAACCACCCATGGTGTTTCACAGCAATGTAACCAGACAAAGTCTGACACAGAGCCACGGAAGATACGCAAAGGCCTGGTCTAAGAAATAGAATTTATAAAGTGTTCTGGAAGAAGAAAGTGGGGAGCGGCTGGGATTTAAAGGGGTTGAGCAGCTAATGGCATGGTTGATGATATGCAAGAGACAGAGCTGGATCAATGAAGTGTTGCAGTGCTGGAGGAAGTTACTGAGATATGGAGGGGTGAGATATATCTTACGGCTGCTATTTTCATCAAGGAAGGGGAAAAAAATGTCTTTGAGCATCTGATTGCTTTATTTTTGCCAACATTAACACTTTTGCACAGTTTAGGTGGGCTGAATCTGCCGTGACCCAATTTTTCAGGAAGCCCTACCTCCACCCTGTTACGGTGCTGACTGGTTCTGACAAGTCTCTTATGGACCCAAACTACACGCAGGGAAGGAGAGAGCTCAATGGACTCATTGCTTTACGTGAGGGAGAAAAGAAAACAGCAAATCACAGCAGTCTCAAAAACACCGGGTAAGTCAGAAAATAATGCACGATTCATTAGGTTCAGAAGATCATGTAAAAGAGGATATGAAAGCCATTGCGGGTATCATGCCATTTAGTGTTGAAGTATACTTGATACAGGTATTGACACCGTAATGGAAACCCAAGGAACTGCAGATGCTGTTCTTGCCTATAGCACAACGTGCTGGAGTAACTTAGCGGGCAAGGGCAGCAACTGTATAGGACATGAATGGGTGACGTATTGGGTCAGGACCCTTCTTCAGACTCAGTCCTCCACAGCTGCTGCCTGAGCTGCTGAATTACTTCAGCACTTTATGCTGAGACTTATCTTGAGACTTATTTTTGGGATCTGTACGATGTAACAAATGGTATTCTACTGAGGCTTCTGGTGCCTTGTCATTATTTTAAACATGGCACTGCTCTAATGAGAGATGGCCTGTTTCAACCAAGAGGCCAGTTGTCATTCCACTCTGGCATTGTCACAACACAGTCAGAGTTGGCATCTTTTATCTGGACCCAGTGTTGACATTTGCTAACTACTAGTTAATTGCTTGTCCCCTGTCGAGACTTCTTTAATCAGGACTGATGAGAAAGTGGAGCTCTCTTTCTGTTGGGTGCATAAGGTGAATAGCACAGCAAGACATAAGTGAGAGCTAAGGAAATGCAATTCATTTTTCAGTGGATCAGACTTTTGTTTAGGCCAGAATTTCTTCTTATTCTTTCACGTGATGTGGAGGCTCCAGGCAATATCTGCATTTACTACCCCTTTTTAATTACCTCCAAACTGAGGAAGTCGTGAAAGGTTATGAAGAGAGGACACACAGAGTTGGAGTAACCCAGTGGGTCAGGCAGCATCCCTGGAGAGCATGGATAGGTGACGTTGCTGGTCGGGACACTTCAAGTTAAGAACGTTGAGGAGTCTGGAGTTATACCTAGGCCATGCTGTGGATGTCTTTCACTCAAGAACATTAGTGAAGTAGTTGAACTTTTATGATTGTTGGGTAATATTACGATTACCATTACGCATACTAGCTTTTAAAATCTTATTTAATTATTATTTAAATTCCCAGGCTATCATGGTGGGTTTTGAACTTGTGTCTCCAGATTAATCTGCCAAGGTTCATGATACTGGTTCCAGGAACGTAACCACTAAATTGTCATGCCCTATATGGGTAGCACCAACAACCAAAGGCGACACAATTGTGGAGCAAGTAGAGCTAATACCTCACAGCACCAGAGAGCCGGGGTTTGATCCCAACCTTGGATGCTGTCTTTGTGGAGTTTGCACATTCTCCCTGCGACTGCGTAGGTTTGGTCCGGGTGCTCCGGTTTCCTCCTACATCCCAAAGGTGTGTGGGTTTGTAGATTAATTGGCCTCTATAAATTGTCCCAAGTGTATAGAGAGTGGATGAGAAAGTGGGATAACATAGAACTAGTGTGAACATGTGATCGATGGTCGGCGTGGACTCGGTGGGCTGAAGGGCCTAATTTCCCTGCTGTATCTTTCAATCAATCCAATGAAAGGTAGAGTTAGATATTAATTATTACCTATTGCCCGTTACCCTTGAATAGGTGGTGGTTAGTGACCGCTTTGAACTCCTGCAGTCCTACTGTTGAAAGTGGCTGGGGAGTTCTAGGATTTATGATGAAGGAATTGTGATGTATTTCCAAGTCAGCTTGGAGGGGAACCTATAAGCTAAGGTATTCCCTTTGCCCTGCTGCCCTTCACCTTGTAGAGGTTGCGTGTTTGGGAGCTGCGAGTGAAGGAGACTTGTTGGTGTGCTGCATCGCAATTTGCAGATGGATAAAGGAATGAAGGTCAAATTGATAAGATAGGAAATACAATGGGGAGGCTTCTGCAGAGCATGAACACAGACAGGTTGAGACAAACAAGCACCTTTAGTATTGTAAATCACATTTAATTCCATTCCTTGTAAGATTACAAATGCAGCATTCGCAGTGTGATTTTATTTTATTTTTCATTTTTCTTGCATAATTAATATTCTACTTTTGATTGAATTCTTTGAAAGATACAGCATACTGAGTCCAGTCCCGTTCACACTAGTTCTATGTTATTCCCACTTTCTCATCCACTCCCTATTCACTCAGGGCAATTTACAGAGGCCAATTAACATAATGAGTGTGTATGGGTAGTTTCGATACCACTTTGGCATTGGGTCTGGTTTTCTTGGTTGTGAGCTTGTCCAGGTACTTTGTGTATTAACAGTAATTCAAACTCGCATTTTTTATTTTTCTTGCAAAATGGCATGAACATTTACATCCCCTTTGATCCACATTCCCAGAGCCTTCTGATTGGGATTGTTGGTGAGATATAGTGACATTTCCTCATCAGCTATCAGCATCCCAATTACTTAGACACGCTGACAGTTACTCAGACCAAAGCACTGGTGAATATTGTGATTTTGTTCCTAAAAGTTGATTTCCACAGCCAGGCACCATGTTACTGTTGTGTTTAAATGACTTACTATGCCTGATCTCTAGCTTTTTGAGTCCTGAGGGAGACCGCTTTGCAAATTCTTGGTGATCCCCATGCTAGTCTATTGTGAACCTTCCAAAAGCCTGCAAGGCCCATTCTACCCGAGTCGGCATGAGACTATAACCTCTTCTCACCGTGCCTGAGCGTCTTAATCACTCAACTGTTTTGACTACACTGGTTGCTTTTCCGTTTCACCGGAGAATAAGACATAACAAGAAGAAAGCTATTGGATAATGTTATTTTTTGGAGTCAAATGTTTTATTAAAGCACCTTTACTGAAGGTGATAAGTAACAAGAAAATAGAAAATGTCAGGTTACTTTTAATGTAGGCCATGGAAAACTATTAAAAATGTCAAATTAATCCAAAACAACGAGATCTCCATTATTTGAGAGTAAATCATCAAACAGAGAAGGGGGGAATATGTTTAAAATGCATTTTAATGATTTCTGTAACAGGAGTCAATTAAATGAAAACAAAACTGAAACAGCCAATGCTTGAACGCTGAGATGAAAATAAAGTTGTGAAAACTTGCAGTAGATCAATGAGTATTATACAGGGTGGCACACCAAGGGTGGCACAGTGGCACACATGGTAGAGCTGTTGCCTCACAGCGCCAGATTCAAATCTGACCTTTGGTGCTGTCTATGTTTTGATATGGAGTTTGCATGTTCTCCCTGTGACTACATTGATATCCTCCCACATCCCAAAGATGTGCTGGTTTGCAGATTAACCGGCCTCTGTAAATTGCTCCTAGTGTGTTAGGAGTAGTTGAGAAAGTGGGATAACAAGAACTAGTGAGAACAGGTGATCGATGGTCGGTGTGGACTCAGTGGGCCAAAGGGCCTGATTTTGTGCTGTATCTTTAAAACATTTCAATTAATTCAAAACTGAATGACTTCACTCCTTGGTACCTCGGGCATCAGCTACCTAGCTTCTTATTCCTTAATGAGAAACTCCCTTCTGACACCTCTCCATCTCTCTCAGTCTCTCTCTTCCAACACACTGTTTAAAACTCATTATTTTAATTAAGGTTTTGGCCACTTGGGTGTCAGAGGTTATGGGGTAAGGCAGGAGAATGGGGAGAGATAGATCGGCCATGATTGAATGGCGGAGTAGACTTGATGGGCTGAATGGCCTAATTCCGCTCCTATCACATGACCTTATGACCTTACGACTTTTTCTAATAATTTTAATATAATGTTGCACATTTCTATTGATAACGATGCATTGAAAAGTTTTGAAAGTATATCTTTATAAATGTAATAAAACAGAAAATGGTTCCATCACTCAGCATTTGTGAAAGAGAAACAGTTAATGTTTCAGGACAAAGACCATTCTATCTAAACAACATCTGTCGCTCGCAATGCTTTGAACAGAACAAAGTGAAATGATCATTTTGGTCTCTTCTGATCTGTGATGCAGTTCCAAAATTTCTGCTTGGCGTATTAGAGTTATACAGCAGGGAAACAGGCCCTTCGGCCCATCGCATCCATGCTGATCAAGATGTCTATATATGAGCTGGTTACACTTGGCTGTGATTGGCACATATACCTCTAATCCATTCTATCCATATGCCTGTTCAAATGTCTTTAAAACATTGTAATTGTACTTGCCTCCAGCAGCTCATTCCCTATACTCACTACCTTCTGTGTGAAAATGTTGCCCCTCAGGTCCCTTTTAAATGTTTCCCTTCTCACCTTAAACCTATGTCTTCTAGTTTTAGACTCCCTTATCCTGGAAAAAAGACTGTGACCATTCAATTTATCTATGCGCCTCATGATTTTATATACCGCCATAGGGCCACCCCTTAACCTCTTATGCTCCAGGGAGAAAAGTCCCAGCCTATCCACCCTGTACCTATAATTCAAGCCTTCCAGTCCCAGTAAAATCCAGATGAGATGGAAATCAATAAATTGCAGCTGCTGGAAATCTGAAATAAAAAGGGTCTTTGATCTGAAATGTTAACTCTGTTTTTCTTTCCATAACCGTTGCCCAATGTGCTGAGTGTTTCCAATAGTTTCTCTCTCTCCTTCCAGATAGTAGTTGTAAAGTTGGACTTTAATGGTTCAGATTCCATCCTTATATTTTATTCATGTTGAATTTGGTCATCATTAAAGGGCCAACATTTACTAAATGGTGCTTACTGCCCTGCCTTTACCGCTGATTGTTTCAACTACAGGTGACCCTTGAATTATGGGGAGGAGCCACGGATGAAGTCCTGTCATTTATGCATGCATCAGGTAGCGTGAAATGAGAAGAAATGAATATTTCATTTTAGTTAATTGCTTCTTCTTCACATCACTTCTGTAAGAGTGGATTAGCTTAGATGTGGCATCATGGTCAGCATGGATAAGTTGGCCAAAGGGCCTGCTTGACCTATGACTCTCCATTTTTGTTTAGTTATTTTGTGAATTCTGTCAAGATTGGAGGGGTTTGCTTGTATGCCTTCTGTGTGGTGAATGAGCTTTCACAATGATGTTGGGTGGGATGTTTCAATATTAAGAACAATGAGAACCATTCCATGAAAGGATGGTTTGCAACTTGGAGGGGAATCATCTGATGTTCCCTTGCCCTGGTCCATCTCAGAGTTGGTGGGTTTGGGAGGTACTGTGGAGGACGTTCATGTTCGTGCTCAAAGAGGGATTGTCAATGAAAGGGTGAGGTCATTGAGTCATACAGTGCAGTAACAGGTCCTTCAACCCTTCAACTTGTCCATGCCAATCAAGATGCCCCATCTAAGCTCAATGGTTCAATGGTACAATGGTTTTAGCCCAATTTGCCCAGATTTGGGTCACCCCTTTAAACCTTTCCTATCCTGACGAATGATTCTATAAGAATTATCTACAACTCTCTGCAATATTGTATGCTGTCTCCCGAAGTGGAACTCTATGATTTAAGATATGTGGACACGTGACAGTGAGTTGCTATTGCTCCAATTTACACCTCCCATCATGTTTGAAGTTGCAGCGACAGTCTATCTCAGTAAATGCGAGGAAAAGGTTTTCCTGACCTTGCTTCAATGTTATTGAGCTTTTTTCCTGTGAAATTGGATTAAAAATAAACTATCAGTGTACGCACAACATCAATTCGCACCTTTCCTCTGAGTTTCTAAATACCAAGGCACTGAGTTCTCGAAGAATCTGTAAGATCTATCCCCTTGCCTGGTGAGCTGGTGAGCACTCTGTTCATGCAATACAACTACCAATGGGACATGCTAAAGTTATTTTGCTGCAGGAGCTGGAATAATCTAATACTTCAAATAGCAACTGCAAAATAAACCCAGGCCCGCTGAGAATTTTTGTCCGGGATCTATGTTAGAAACCTTGTCAGCAATGGCTCAAAGCATTGTTGGCTTATAATCAGAAGGCTGTGGGTTCAGAATATACTTCAGAGACTTCAAGCATAAATATCTTGGCTGAAAGTTCAGTGCTATTCTGAGGGAGTGCTGCACCGTCAAAGAGAGTTCTTTGGACTGTAAAGCAAGGCATAGTGTGCTTTGTCAAATCGTCGAGAAAGAACTCTTTAACTGAAATAAGACAAGAGAGTCCTAGTAGAAACAAAACAAAACCAGGCCGCATTTCAAGTATTTTGTTTAGTTCTGGGCACCATGTTACATGAAAGATGTTGTCAAGTTGAAAAGGGTACAGCGAAGATTTGTGAGGATGTTGCCAGGGTTCGAGGGTCTGTTATAGGTAGATGTTGAGCAGGCTGTGGGCCTCTTCCTTGGAGCGCAGGAGGATGAGGATATAGAGATGTACAACATTATGAGAGCAATAGAACTAGCAAGTTTCTTGCCCATAGTAGGGGGATTGAGAACCAGACGACATAGGTTTAAGGTGAATGAGGAGATATTTAATAGGAATCTGAGAGGTATTTTTTCACACATAAAGGGTGGTGGGTACAAGGAACGCTGCAGGTGGAGGTAGTTGAGGCAGGGACTATTACAACTTTTAAGAAACAATTAGACAAGTACATGGATAGGACAGGTTTAGAGGGATATAGGCCAAATGCAGGCAGGTGGGACTAGTGTAGATTGGACATGTTGGTTGGTGTGGGCAAGTTGGGCCAAAGGGCCTTTTTCACACTGTATGATTCTATGACTCTAAATAAACCAGATGTTGGTTTACACCAAAAATAGACTCAAAGTGCTGGAGTGGCTCAGCAGATCAGGCAGCATCTCTGGGGGAAAAGATCCATATTCTGCCTGACCTGCTCAGTTACTCCAGCATTTTTTGTCTGCTTTTTAATAGATATTTGAATCAATTTGAATCATTTTTCAATGATCCAAATATTAGAGACACTCAAAAAATGTTGACTAGCCTTTGACAGCAACAATTTAACAAAGGCCGTAGTGGTATATTGGAAACAAGGCCTCGGGATTTACCTCCTGAGGCCTACCTGCCAGTCAGAATGCAGTCAGCCTCAAGGAATGCTCTGTCAGGGGCCAATCCCATCCTGGCCATATCCACACCATTCATTTGCCTGCTTGGCTGACTGATTGCAACGTATCAAGAAATAAATCCTTCCGATATTTCAGATTTGAGCAAAGTAAACAGTTTAGAATTTAGTTTTGAGTTTAGAGATACAGCACCGATTCACACTTGCTCTATTATTCCCACCTTCACATCCCCTCCCTACACACTAAGGGTAATTTATAGAGGTCAGTTAACTTACAAGCCTGCACGTATTTAAAATGTGGGAGGAAACTGGAGCATCCGGGGAAATCCCATGCTGTCATAGTGAGAATGGGGAAACTCCACACAGACAGTACCCGAGGTCAGGATCGAACCTGGGGCTAAGGAGTTAAGTGACAGGATCGAACCTGGGGCTATGTGAGGCAGCAGGTCTATCAGCTGTGCCACTTTCCTCTGCATCTTTTCTATCGGGTGGCAGTGAAGCAATGTGGTGTTGTATTCTCCATTGAGTGTGCGACACTTGTTCTGACCAATTCTCTGTCTGAAAGGGAATGCTGTGCATTGTGAGGAGGCTCTCAACACTGTTGTAATAGAGCAGCATGTGTGTCCTGGGAGCCATGTTCTGCAATTTGGGTCCAGTGAGGTGAGAGTGATGATGATGGATTAATGAAATTGGACGGTCGGTGTTGCTTGGGTTGTGCGGGAAGGAACTGCAGATGCTGGTTCAGACTGTAGAAGGGTCTTGACCCAAAACGTCACCCATTCCTTCTCTCCAGAGATGCTGCCTATCCCGCTGAGTTACTCCAGCATTGTGTATCTTGTTTGGGTTGCGAGTCAATTATTATAAAGATAAATCTGTAAATGTATTATGTCCAATCAGCAGATAGCAATAAAACGACATAAATAATAACAGGGTCCAATATTGTCTGTGATAAGTCATAGAATCCAGACATGCAAACTATTCACATAATAAGATATTACAAGGTTGTGAAAATTATATATTTGTGACACTTAAATGTGAAGTTAGCAAACACTTGTTAGTCCTGAGGCCATATTTGATAAGCATTTACAGTGCATCTTTGCGTGCCAATGATTCGGAAAAGAGACATAATTGGTGATATATATTACTTGCTGACTTCCTATTGCATTGGTGTATAAGTACATTGGTTGCCTCTGCCCTCTCCCCACTCATTACCCCTGCTGTACTAACTACACACATACGTAGAACAGTACAGCACAGGAACAGGCTCTTCAGCCCACAATATTTGTGCCGAACATAATGCCAAGTTCAGAGATACAGCATGGAAACAGGTCCTTCTGTCCACTGAATTCACACCAGTGATCCCTGTACACTAGCACTATCCGACGCCCTGGGGGCAATTTACAATTTACAGAAGCCAATTGACCTACAAACATGTAGTTTTTTGGAGAGTGAGAGGAAATCCGAGCATGTGGAAATCCGAGAAAACATATGTGGACACAGGGAGAATGTACAAAGCCTGTACAGACAGCACTTGTAGTCAGGATCGAACCCTGGATCACTGGGCCGAAGGGCCTGTTTCCAGGCTGCATCTCTAAAGTCTAAAGTCTAAAAAGATTGAGGAGTTGCAAATCATGAAGCCGGAGGAAGGAATGTAGGTGGAGGGGGAAGGGGAGTGAAGAATTAGGTACAGGTCCAGGCGAGCCTTCTTAGTGTCCAAACTTTGCACTTCACTGTCAACCAAAGTTTGTATCGGCTCTTTCACCTGCCTCTATCAATAAATCTAAATCTTTATCATAAATCATAAAAAAGCAAAGGACCAAGTACTGAGCTCTGTGAAACCTCTGCTCACAAGAATACCCATCAACAATTAGTCTTTGCTCGCTGTCACTGAACCTAATCTGGAACTGATTTGTCACCTTCATTTGGATTCCTCTGCTCCAACTTCATTGACAAGTCTGCCAGATGCGTCTTTTTGGATTTCCATATTCCTATTGACATAGGAGGCCATTTTATGTTATTCCATGGACACTCCCATTCTCCAACTAATCATCCCTTTGATCTATGTTCTCCATATTCCCATCACTTCTACCCTCATCAGCACAAGGTGATATTGTCAGTGGGCAAATAAACCACCAGCCATCACTTCTTTTGGAGCCAAAGGAAACCCAGAAGGTCACAAGGAGAATGTACAAATCCCACAGAAACAACACCCGAGGTCAGGATTGAACTTGAGGTCACTGGAGCTGTGTGGCAGCGTCTCTATGAGCTCTGTCACTGTGATAAAATCAATATAATCTATTTCCCTTTTTATTTGTATTCTTTGCTTATATTTTAATCAGTGCTTTTGGAGATATGTCCCTTTTTGAAAAAGTTTTCTGCAACTAAGTAATGGTCGTGCAGAAGTAGTGTTTCTGCTGTATAGCACCCAGGTTCTATCCTGACTACGGTGTTGCCTATATGGAGTTTGTATGTTCTCTCCGCGATTGTGTGTTTTTTTTTCCGGGTGTCCAGCTTCCTTCCACACTCCAAAATCATTCAGGTCTGTAGGTTAATTGGCTTCAGTAAAGATTGTAAATTGTCCCTGGTGTGTAGTAAAGTGCTAGTATATGATCGCTGATCGAAGCGGACTCAGTGGGCCGAAGCGCCTGTTTCAGCGCTGTATCTCTAAACTAAACAAAATTAAGTTGGCACAATGGTACAAATAATAAGTACAGGGTGCAGGTTGAATGAGTACAGTCTATCCAACAAATTCTTAATATTAATTCCTTACATTAAGATTTTTTTATCCCCAGTTATTAAACCCTTCCAGATTTTGGAATCAATATCCTTTCAGGTTTTGAGTATTCTCGCTACATTCATGGCTCAGACTCAGTGCCAATCTCTTAGCACCCCAGAGAGAGGATTGTATAGTAGGCTAGTTGGCCAAACCATTTGTTGCAGAGGCTGGCAGGTAGCAAGTCATGGAGTCAAATGTCTGGACAATAAATAATGGAATTGGTTTATTATTGTCATGTGTACTGAGATACAGTAAAGAACTGTGTTTCACATGTTATCCAGACAAATTATGCTACACATGTGACTGCGTGGGTTTTCTCCAGGTACTCTGGTTTCCTCCCATATCCTAAATAGGAAGGACTTGAACTTTATTTCACCTTCCATTACAGTGAGCAATGTGTAGGAGTCACTGTGATGGATGTTTTTATGTTAAAACATGTTTTTTGAGTCTGCTGCTTTGTTAAATTGTATGACTGACCTGGCCAGTGAAATTTCACTACACTAATTGGTGTATGTGACAATAAATTAACCTTATGAACCTTATGAATACTTAATAATAAATTAACCTTATGAATATGTGTGGGTTTGTAGGCTAATTGCCCCTGGCGTGTAGGGAGCGGATGAGAAAGTGGGGTCGCATAGAACTAGAGTGAACGGGTGATCGATGGTCAGCTTGGTCTCACTGGGCTGAAGGACCAGATTTCCATGCTGTATCTTTCAATCAATTAAAAAATATGTTTAATGTAGTAAATAGTTGGTTGATGATCGATGTGGACTTGGTGGGCTGAAGGGCCTGTTTCTGTAGAAATAAGGAACTACAGATGCTGGTTTACCAAGGAAAGACACAAAGTGCTGGAGTAGCTTAGCGGGTCAGGCAGCACCCCTGGGGAACATGGATAGGTGACGTTTCAAGTTGGGACCATTCTTCAGGCAGGCCCAGTTTCCGTGCTGTACTGGATTTCTGTCTGAGTTATTCCAGCAACAGCAGAGCAGAAACATGTGGTGCAGACTACTATTGTGCTATGTCACATCGTGAAATAATTGCATTGCCACAGTCAATAAAAACATAACACCTGCCACAGAATGAACTTGCACAGAATCCGACACGATGACAAGGCAGAAGCACATTCCAAAATTCTTCCCAGCCTCCGAGAATAGAGGCAGCACGTAATGCAATAGAAACCCATTGCACCCATTTACTCTGGTCTCTGATTATACATACACAGACACACGTGTACAATCAGCACACATCAGCATGCAGGAAAGGGATGTGTGTAGCAGCAGAGCTAAACGCTGTGTTGCACTGTTGCAGCTACCACACAACACCATGGTTATAAAGGGCACGGGGTGATTGTGACAGCTGACACCATTGATTTATCCACTCCCTGCAGTTAGAAGCTACACAGAGCCAGATAATAAAAATAACTATAGCAATTATACTGTTGTCTGTGCACAGCGTGTGACCCAGTGCCCGCAGAGAACCTGCTTCTTACTTTCTCTCTGTCCATGTTTAAACCTAATTGAAAATGCAGCATGGGAACTGTTGTGAGGGATTATCCATATCGCCCGCTCCTGAACATAAAAACCTGCACAAAGCCCAGTGCATAGGGATTCAAGTACCTGTGCTTGCATGAATGGTCAAATGCATGTAAGTTGCACAGGTGCCTGCGTGCAGAGTGTAGGCAGTTGCGCAATATGCATGTGCATGCATATACGCACTCATACTGCCTGTTCATGTGCCCGTACAATCGGACTCAAAATGCAGGGAGAAAAAGTCAAACCAGGCAAAATTATACTGAGAAGTTAGAATTCAGGAATATCATAATCAGCACTTAAATCTTTTATATATAGTGGTAGACAAAATTGCAGAGAGTTGTGGATGTAGCCCAGTCCGTCAGACAGACCAGACCCCCCACCATTAACTACACCCACACTTCACGCTGCCTCGGAAAAGCAGCCAACCTAATCAAAGACCTTCCCCACTCCTGCAGTCAAAAGGTACAGAAGTTTGAAAGAGCGCACCGCCACTCAGGAACAGCTTCTTCTCCTCTGTTATCAGTCTTCTGAACGGTCCTTCCACAAGCTTGGGTACAGTCTGATTCACTTCTACCTCATTGCGAACATTGGACTTTGTCCATGGAACTGTTACACTGTAATATCAGAGAACTATATTCTGCACTCTGTATTTTTCCCTTCACTCTACCTAATGTACTTGAGTTTGGCTTGATTGTATTTATGTATAGTATTACCTGAATTGATTGGATAGCATGCAAAACAAAGCTCTTCACTGTTCCTCGGTACACGTGACAATAATAAACTTAAACCTAAACCTACTACAACAACCATGATCAATATTTTTTTTAAGATAATTTTCTATTGACTTCCACCAAAACAGTTTTTCAAGTAACCCCGCTCTCTCCGTTCCTCCCCCACCCTTGTTGTCCCACAAGTTTTATTGTTCGTATCCCCACGTTATCACCTCCTCCATAACCATCAATAGACCATCATGGATTCTTTGGCTATCAGTGCTGAATCTGATTTATTTCGTACCTTTTCATACCTCTTGCTTCCCTGTTCCTTCACTCTGTCAGGTATTAATATTGATTTCCCTAACTTCGTAACACATGCCTTCCCTCGCTCTTGGTCCCTCCCCCTAGTTTACTGTCCTCCTGATTAAATTATGGTTTGTATGCATGGTTGTCACCTTTCCCTCAGCCAACAATGAACCATTGTTTCGGAGATTGATATTCTAAATGCAGTTATTCCATACAAACTATTATTAATCACCATAATTTTCAGAGATGTGATAGAATTTACTAGTCACTGGCATGGCTGAAAGGGCAAAAACTTGGATGAGTGAAAGTATGGGTGACAATGAAGGTTATGAATGTACAGGGATTATTTATAGTCATTATCAATTTAGCTGCAATTCACTATAGAAACCGAAAGTTGACATCTAATTTTGCCAAAATTGTAACACTCCATAAATGAACAAAAAAAAAAATATCAGTTGTAACAGGCATATGGAACAAAGTGTGGTATAGCACAGAAATAGGTCCCTTCGGCCCATGGTATGTGCTGAACATAATAGTTAGTCAGTTAGTTAGTTAGTTAGTTAGTTAGTTAGTTAGTTAGTTAGTTGGTTAGTTAGTTAGTTAGTTTAGTTTATTGTCACGTGTACCGAGTACAGTTAAAAGCTTTTGTTGTGTGAAAATCAGTCAGCAGAAAGACAATAGATGATTACAATCAAGCCATTCACATTATACAGATATATGATAAGGGAATAACGTTTAGTGCAAGAGAGAGCCAGTAAAGTCTAATCAAAGTCCAATCAAACCCACGACTATGGGTGCTGTCTGTACAAAGTTTGTACGTTCTCCCTGTGACCTACGTGGGTTTTCCTCGAGATCTTCGGTTTCCTCCCACACTCCAAAGACGTACAGGTTTGGAGGTTAACTAACTTGGTAAATGTAAAAATTATCTCTAGTGGGTGTAGGATAGTGTTAATGTACAGGGATCGCTGGTCAGCGTGGACCCGGTGGGCTGACGGGCCTGTTTCCGCGCTGTTTCTCTAAACTAAACTAAACTAAACAAAGGTAGTCCGAGGATCTCCAATGAGGTACATTGTAGTTCAGGACTGCCCTCTATTTGTGGTAGGATGGTTCAGTTGCCTGATAACAGCTGGGAAGAAACTATCCCTGAACTTGGAGGTGTGCGTTTTCACGTTCTCCCCGTGACCACATGGGTTTTCTCCGGGTGCTGCGATTTCCTCCCGCACTCCAAAGGCGTACAGGTTTGTAGTTTAATTGGCTTCAGTAAAATTGTAAATTGTCCCCAGTGTATAGGATAGTGCTAGTGTATGGGGTGATTGCAGGTCGGGTGGACTTGGTGGACCTATATCTCTGAAGTCTAAAGTCTAAAGCTCCAAATGAAAGCAAATAGTACAAATCTTTCTCTGATCTCAGACATACTTTGGTTATGAAATACTAACATGTCTCACTCTAAAAGATGCACCAAGGCCAAGAATTTCCGTTTTGATTTTTATTTACAACCTGAACGCAAATGAATCTCAAATTTGCAATAATTCTCAGAAGCGTTTAATTTTCTGAAGTTACTGTCATTTGCATATCACAAAACATGGGATCTTCCAAGCCCCAGCACTATCAGGCATTGATTTGGAACATGTTTAAAACTAGATTGCATTTAAAAAATTCCTTGATGTTCTTGAGAGTGATTAACTAGTTTAAGTGTTATTGCAACCAAAATCCATTTATCGCAAATCTGCGAGTCTAGTCTCATTGTAAATAATTATTTTAAATGTTTATCAGGTACTTTAATATCTGGTCACACGTACCTGGTAAATTAAAGAAAAGTAAAATAAATTATTCCTTTTTGGTGCCTTTCTTCTTCGGATAAAGCTTAATCGTTGTACTCTTCAGAGCGGTTTGTGATTGAGCATTACTGATCCAGTAATCCAGAGCCATGGGTCAAATCAAGTAAAGGCATGAGGTCAAATCACACGTTGGCGGGAGGGAATTTTATGCTAATTTATTTTACTATAATGGAATTTTATACAGTGTATGCAAAGGTGACCATGAGACTTCTTGATGGTCATTCCTCATCTTGTTCACCGACAACATTTGGGGAGGGAAATCTGTTGTCTTTTTACCCTGACTCAGTAAGGTTGAAATGTAACTTCACAGACTGATTCTTAACTGCCCTCCATAATCAGCTGGAAAGTCAATCAGTCCGAGGACAATAGGGGTGGTCAATCAATGCCGATCTTGCTGGAATTGCTAATATCCCAGAAATTAATAAAATATAAAGCGCAAGAAGCAGAAAAGCGAAATGCCGTTTCCCGGTTCAGATTTCAGGGCACTGTTTTATAAACCAATGCATTTGATCATGGAATGTGTAGGACGGAACTGCAGATGCTGGTTTACAATGAAGATCGACAGAAAATGCTGGAGTTACTCAGCAGGCCAGGCAGCATCTCTGGAGAGAAAGAATGGGTGACGTTTCAGGTCGAGACCTTTTTTTCAGTCAGGGGAGAGGGGAACTAGAGATATGGAAGGGTTTTAAAGAGAATGTAAGATGTGAGAACAGATCAAAGCAGAAAATCATCAAGGAAATGTAGAATAGTGTAAGAAGGAACTGCAGGTGCTGGTTTAAACCAAAGATAAGCACAAAAAGCTGGAGTAACTCAGCGGGACAGGCAGCATCTCTGGAGAGAAGGAATGAGTGATGTTTTGGGTCGAGAATCTTCTTCAAACATCACCCATTCCATCGCTTCAGAGATGCTGCCTGTCCCGCTGAGTTACTCCAGCGTTTTATGTCTAGAATGGTTCATTGTTTGCTGTAGGGAAGTTGACAACGAGGCATACAAACAGGAAAATTAATCAGGAGGACAGTGAACTAGGGTGGGGGAGGCATAGAGAGAGAGAGAGAAAGAAAGCAAAGTTAGAGAAATAAATATTCCTACCGCTTAGTTGGATGCTACCCAAGTGAAATATGAGGTGCCGTTCCTCCAATTTGCATTTGACCTCACTTTGACAGTGAAGGAGGCCCAGGCCAGAAAGATCACTATGGGAATGGGAGGGGGGAGTTAAAGTATTTGGCAACGGGGAGATCACGTAGGTTAGGTGGACTGAGCGGAGGTGTTCAGCAAAACGATCGCCAAGTGTCCTGGTATGGAACACCTCATCAAGTGCAAATGAGGCATTGATGGAGGAATTGGGAGTGGGGAATAGAGTATTTGCCGGAGGCAGAGTGGGAAGAAGTGTAGTCTAGATCCATTCCTTCTCTCCAGAAATGCTGCCTGCCCTGCTGAGCTGCTCCAGCATTTTGTATCTATCATTTGATCATGGAAACTTGATTTTCCCTTTGCTGAATTGATGCTTGAGATTTTTCAATGCATTGCATTGTGCTCCTGGTGAGTTGTGCAGAAATACCAGGTCAAGCCAGTCATAAGAGGGTCTCGACTATCCATGGTCACCTATCCACGTTTACTGGAGAAGCAATGCTGCCTGACCTACTGAGTTACTTCAGAACTTTGTGTCCTTTTTTTGTAAACGAACATCTGCAGTTCATGTTTCCCTCAACATTTCAGAGATATACAAATTACCTTATTAGGAGGTCCTAAAACATGAGATTGTTGGAAATATGTATTTGCATCAGAGCAGCAAACCCTGGCTAGGAAAGACAAATTGGACTTGGATTCCACCATCATATTCCATTATTCTATAGGCTATTACTAAGTAACTAAGCAACATTACAATTAAAACCTCATGCGAACATTCAGCTAGTATGACTAGCAATGACAGCAGAATTGCTGTACATTCCAGCAATTACTGCATTGATTGCATGCAGTTCAGTATCTCACCCATCACCCACCATCATCAAAGTGAGTGGGCAGAAAATTGGGGTGCTAATGTCTTAGCAAGCACCTTGGTTATTTATTGGAGTGAAATTCACTGTGAAGTAGATTCAGAGGTGCATTCGACACACAATTGATTGTCAATAGAGTTTTAGCACATGGGCTTATTCAGGCTCTTTAATAGCTTATTACAATGGGTTGAGAATGATCAATAACCCAATACTAATTATTCCAATATTATCAAAGCTTGTTTGTTCTCTTTAGGCTTTAGAGATATAGCGTGGAAACAGGTCATTTCGCCCGCCAAGTCCACGCCAATCAGCGAACACCCCGTAAACCGGCACTATTCTACACACTAGGGATAATTTTCAATTTGCAGAAGACAATTAACCTACAAACCTGTACGTCTTTGGAGTGTGGGAGGAGACCTGAGCACATGGTGAAAACTCACGTGGTTGCAGGCAGAACGTGCAAATTCTGTACTCTCATTATAAAACACCTGGCATTTAATGTCAGAAAAAGTTGTTTCAACATGGCCCTGGTTCTGTTCTGCAGCCTTTCGACTCAGCCAGAAGCAAATGTTAAAATATGTTGTGTGCTAGTTGTGGTTCTGTCAATAGTGCTCACTTATTTCGAGTCAGAGGGCTGTGGGTTCTATCTCCACCCAGAGATCTGAGGGTAGAAATCTAGGACGCTACTTTAAGGGGGTGCTGTACTATTGGAGGTGTGGTCTTGCATCTTTTATCTCAAGAGTCAAGTCAAGAATGTCCTGAAATGGAAGAATTAAATTCTTATTTGGAGGTTATCGTTTTCAATATCCTGGTTGTCGCAAGGAAGAAGCTGCTCCTGAACCTGGATGTTACAGTTTTCAGGTTCCTATACCATCTTCCCAAAGACAGGAGTGTAATGAGGTTGTGGCCAGGGCGGTGTGGGTCTCTGATGATGCTGGCTGCCTTTTTGAGAACGTAAATGATGGTGCTCTTTTGAAATGAATAACATAGCCACTAATTATTCCTCAATTAACATCGTTAAAATTATCCATTACACAAACCAGCTTCCTCACCATCTACTCCATCTACACTTCATGCTGCCAACCAACATAATCAAGAATCTTATTCACTCTGGTCATTCCCCCTTCTCCTCTCTCCCATCGGGCATATGATACAAAAGCTTGAAAGCACACCAAAGCTGAGTTTCCCCAGCATTTTTTGTCCACCTTTGATTTTCCAGCATGTGCAGTTCCTTCTTAAACACCAAATATGGTAATAGCTTCTTCTCTGCTGTCATCCGACAACTGAACAGGCCTCCCATAAACTAAGGACTGGTCCTGATTTTTCGAACAACCTCATTGTGGACTTGCATTTTTTCTCTGTAACTGTGACTATAATACTATATTCTGCACTTTGGATTTTTATCTGTACACTACCTGTTCCACTTATGTATGGACTTAATAGTACTCAGGTATGTGTATGATTTGCCTGTATACCACATAAACAAAGCTTTCCACTGTATCTCGTGACAATAATTAACCAATCTCACAATACCACTAAAGAACATTAACATCATTAAAAATTATATATCATACAGCCCATCCTCCCCACCATTGACTCCATCTACACTTCACGCTACCTTGGGAAATCAACTAACATGGTCAAGGACCTTTTACACCCTGTTCAATCTCGCTTCTCCCTTCGGACAGAAGATGGTAAAGCTTGAAAGCACGTGCCGCCATATTCAGGAATAGCTTCTTCCGCCTGTTATCAGGTTACTGGTCCTCCCATAAACTAGCACGTAGTCCCGGTCTTCCAACCCACTTCATTGCAGACCTTGCACTTTTTCTATGTAACTGGAACACTATAATGCTGCAACACTATGTCTGTCCTCTCGTATTTTTCTCTTCGCACGACTGTTGTCCCTGTGTATGGCGTAATTGTACTCATGTATGGTATAATCTGACTGGATTGCACATAAACAAAGCTTTTCTTTGTTTATTGTTCAAGGACAGCAGACTGGCATAGCCTGAAAAGCTGCTGCCTCACAGTGCCGGGGACATGGGATCGATCCTGACCTCGGATGCTGTCTGTGTAGAGTTCACACATTTTGTCTATGACTGTGTGGGTTTCCTCAGGGTGCTCCTGTTTCCTCCCACAACCCAAAGATGTGCGGGTTTGTAGGTTAATTGTCCTCTGTAAATCTCCTTTAGTGTTTGGGGTGTGGATGCGAAAGTGGGATAACATAGAACTAATGTGAATGGGCGATCGATCGCTGGCCAGTGCAGATTCAGTGGGTTGCCGGCCAGTTTCCATGCTGTAGCTCTGAAACATGACAATAATAAACCAATGCTGTCATACTATAAAGAACATGATGGAATAAGACTTTAATGATGTTTGATTGGAAAATTAATGTGGAATAAATAATTATTTGAATTAGCTTAATATCATCAACCAACCTCATTGTTGGCAACTTTACAAGAGCAAATACAGTGCCATAAGTGGTCTTTTAAATGTCGATTTTCCCTCAGAAAGGAGTTCTGCTGGTGAAGAGGAATAATACATTTTCAAGGGGTGTCTTTGAAACAATATTGAGTGCTGCTGTGATCTATAATGCGAACACGTCTACCAAAATGTTGTGAAGTTTCAGGGAATGTTTTTGTGGAAAGAATTTTTGTGGGAAATGCTTTTTTGTTCCATGCAGATACAAGCACTTATATAAAATAGCAGCCAATATTCATTTTATTGAATCCTTTGACAATAGTCACTCACTGTCAGAATGAAGGCTAGATCTACCAAGTGGAAACCAATCTATATGTACAGACTGGTGCATTATTCATGAAGAGAACAAATCTGGAGGGAGATTTACTTTTCTTTATATATTTAAAGTAGTTTTTCTTTAAAAGGAGATTTGAGCTGAAATAGATTTTGTAACTTTGTGAAGGAAGGAACTGCAGATGCTGGTTTAAAGATAGACACAAAATGCTGGAGTAACTCAGCGGGAATGGCAGCATCTCATCTCTGGAGAAAAGGTCTGAAGAAGGGTCTCGACCCAAAACGTCACCCATTGCTTCTCTACAGAGATGCTGTCTGTCCCACTGAGTTACTCCAGCATTTTATGTCTATATTTTGTAACTTTGTAACTATTTAAACCTAATTTTGAAGCATTTTGAGTTGGAAGTTCACCTTCAGTTGCGTATGTGAAATGTGTAGAACATAGAACACTACAGCGCAGAAACAGACCCTTCAGCCCACAATGTCGCCACCAAACATGATGCCAAATTAAACTAATTGTTTCTGCCTGCATGTGCTCCATATTATACCATTCCTTGCATATCCATGTGCTCATTCCCTTACCATCCTTTCCGACCAGGGCCTCCTTCATTGCCAGGGTGAGACCACATATCATCTGAAGCCACAGCCCCCATTCCCTTCCACCTATAGGCCTCCCTCTGGCTTTACATTTTCTTCCTCTTCTCTCCTTACCTGACACCCTTTTGTCTCTTTTTCATCCCTAGCCTTTGTCCACCCCCCTGCTTGTCAAATTCCCCCCACACCTGTACGAACCTATCACTTGTCAGGCTTTGTCCTGCCCCAACATATTTTCTAGTGTTCTCCTCCCTACTATAATAAGTCTGAATAAGGGTCACGACCTGAATTGTTGCCTGACCATTGCCCCCACCTTTGCTGCCTGATGTGTTGAGTTCCTCCAGCATCTTGTGTTTTGCTCAAGATTTCACCATCTGCAGTTCTTTTTGCTTCCAAAATCTAATTTTCTTAGATTAGTTTGGTTTAGTTTGGTTTAGTTTATTGTCATGTGTGCTGAGGTACAATTAAAAGCTTTTGCTGTGTGCTAACCAGTCAGGGAAAGACAATACATTAATATATTTGATCCACCCTCAGTGTACAATTATATGATTATGTTTAGTCCAAGATAAAGTCCAGTGAAATCCAATTAAAGATAGTTTAAGAGTTTCCAATGAGATAGATAGTAGCTCAGGCCCATTGTTATCAGGCAACAAAACCATCTTATCTACAGCAGTCTTGAACTTCAATCAACCTCATTGGAGACCTCAGGCTATCTTTGAATGGACTTAACTAACTTTATCTTGCACTAAACTTTATTCACGTTATTCCCTTTGTTGTGTATTGTCTTTCTGCTGGCTGGTTAGCATGCAACAAAGGCTTTTCACTGTACCTTGGTACATGTGACAATAAATTAAACAACTAAACTCAAACTCAACTCAACTCTGTCATTCTGATAGGATGGTTCAGTCCTTTTACCCGGTTGTGGCCAGGATTTGCAGGTGAAATGTCAAAACTAACCTTAATTCAACCTCATCCAGAGAAAGGAAATATTGGCAGAATTTTCATGGCAGATTGAAATGATAACAGAATGAAACTTGCCCGACATGCATTTGATAAACTTGTTTTGAATTCTCTTGCAGTGATCATGTTAGTGCGAAGTCCAGCTGGTTTAATGGATTCACATTCCACATTGATATAATTTATAGACTGTGGTAGATTTTGAGAGTTAATAATGTGCTGAATATTCAATTGGAAATGTACATATAAATGTCATGCATTGTGAAGTTTCAGCCTCACCTCCAGCCAATTCTCTTTAATCTACAGTACTAGTCTCTACCTGCCATTGTTTTCCCCAGCCAAATAAAGTAATTATCATTAGTTCTGTTGATGTGTACAACTGGAAACAGCATGACTGTCATTGCAAATAACTATCAACCTCTAGGTGTAGCAGAGTTTAAGTGTTGGAGTCTCTTTGAGCAGTGGCTTAAAAGGGTGCATTTGATGCAAAAGTATTGACAAAAAACATATGTTTAAGGTGAGAGGGGCAATCTTTCATATGGACATGTTTTTCACTCAGTGGTAGGTATATGGAATGAACTGCCAGACAAGTCAGTGGAGGCAGATACTATATCAGCATTTAAAAGACATTTGGACAGGTACTGAGATAGAAAAGGTTTAGAGGAATATGGGTCAAATGGGACTAGCTCAGATGGGGCATCTTGGATGATATGGACGAGTTGAGCCAAAGAGCCTGTTTCCATACTGTGTGATTCTATGACTAGATGACTCTATGAAGTGAAAAAACGTATCCCCATCCCACTTTCTCTTCCCATAAACGATTGTTGGAAACAAAGATCACTATTTAATTGCTTTTCAGTACAGGTTGGCACTCTTCTCAAGATACATGTGGTTTTGTATCAGGACCCTTGGAGATGGGTCACGGACCAGAACGTTACCTATCCATGTTCCGCAGAGATGCAGCCTGAACTGCTGAGCTAGGGGTTGGACAGGCTAGATGCAGGAAGATTGTTCCCGATGTTAGGGAAGTCCAGGACAAGGGGTCACAGCTTAAGGATAAAGGGGAAATCCTTTAAAACCGAGATGAGAAGAACTTTTTTCACGCAGAGAGTGGTGAATCTCTGGAACTCTCTGCCACAGAGGGTAGTTGAGGCCAGTTCATTGGCTATATTTAAGAGGGAGTTAGATGTGGCCCTTGTGGCTAAGGGGATCAGGGGGTAGGGAGAGAAGGCAGGTACGGGATACTGAGTTGGATGATCACCATGATCATATTGAATGGCGGTGCAGGCTCGAAGGGCCGAATGGCCTACCCCTGCACCTAATTTCTATGTTTCTATGCATCTCTAGCACTTTAAATCTTCTTTATTCAGCTTTTAAAAGAAGAATGCAGTTATCTATTTGATTGATTCTCACCATAAGATTGCTTGTGGAGTCTTGAGTGCAGAAAATTATAGTGGCCAGGCATATATTTTCATAAAGTTATACTGCGTGACCTAATTATAGAACACACTATATTTCCAACAAACTCAGGAAACTTGCCACTATCACGGACAAAGTTGCCCATCTGACTGATACTACATTCAACAGCCTAAACTCTTCCAGCTTTGTACCACAAGCTGCAGAATGCATCCTCTACAAAAATACATTATAGTCATTTGCACAGTTTACTCTGACAGGGTCTCCCAAACCTGCTATATCTACCACCAAGGAGGACTGGGACTCCAAATGCATGGACACATCACCATCCCTAAGAATCAAAAAGCACTGGAAACACTGAGTTTTATCAAATCCCTTTGATAAATTAATGCCCCCTAAATCCCCCTATTAATCTATTAAGCAGATTTCTCCATACAAGATGGTATCACCTAAACAACCTGCATTATTTGTCCTATCCCTTCCTAACCTTTTCATTTCCTTACCTTTCAGTTAAGATGCATGGTCTTTGATCTGAAATGTTAATTCTGTTTATCGTTCCACAGGATCTACTTTCTTGTTGAGGATTTTAAGTATTTTATGTTTTTATCTCAGATTTTCAGCATGTGCTACGTTTTATTTTTCAATCACCTGCAATATCCAGACATGGAAATTTTATCAACGTTTCTTCATCATTACATGTTTTAATTCCTAGAATTCCCCACCCTAAAGGGCAGCACAGTGGCACATGGAGTTGCACAGTGGTGCAGCAGTAGAGTTGCTGCTTTACAGCGCCAGAGACCCTGGTTTGATCCTGACCACCATGGGTGTTGTCTGTATGGAGTTTGTACATTCTCCCTGTCACCGTGTGGGTTTTCTCCAGCTGCTCTGGTTTCCTCCCACACTCCAAAGTGTTTGTACAGATTTGTAGCTTAATTAGCTATGGAAAAGATTGTAAAGTGTCCCTAGTGTATAGGATAGTGTTAGTGTATCGGGTGATTGCTGGTCAGCGCGGACTCAATGTGCTGAAGGGTCTGTTTCTGCGTTGTTTCCCTAAAGTCTAAAGTTTAAAAATCAGAAAAACAACATGGAAATACTTTCACCGCAAGGACTTCAGGAAATCAAGCACATGATAGAAGCAGGTCATATGGTCTCTTGAGCCACCTCAGCCAATGAATAAACTCCAGGCTGACTTAATATGGTTCTCTCTTCCATTCTGTTTCCTCTAACCCTTGCCCCCCCTACAGCCCAAACATTTCTCTCTTGCCCTTAAATACATTCAATAACAGCTTCTGAATCTCTATGAGATGTGGAATTTCACATCCACATCTTTTCAACAGCTAATTTGATCTCTGCTCAGAATCTAACATGTTTGCATTTGATTAACACCTACTTTTCTGAGGCCCAATGAATGTAGGTTCAAACTGCTAAGCCTTGCTCCATAAAGCAACTCCTACATACCATTGACGAACCTGGAGAATCTTTTCTGCAATGCCAGGAATCCAAGTATATCCAAGGGCAAAGATAGACACAAAATACTGCAGTAACTCAGCGGGTCAGGCAACATCTCTGGAGAAAAGGAAATAGGTGACGTTTCGGGTCAGAACCCTTCTTCAGACTGGTTTAGTTTAGAAGTTAGCATGGAAACTGGCCCTTCATTTTACACAGAAGGTAGTGAGTGCCTGGAACGTGCTGCCGGGGGTGGGGGGTGAGGCAGATACGATAGCAGTATTGAAGAGACTTTTGGATAGGCACATGAATAAGCAGGGGTGGAGGAATATGGATTATGCACATAAATGCATGTTCATAAGTTGTAGGAGCAGAATTAGGCCATTTGGCTCATCGTGTACTCTGCCATTCAATCATGGCTGATCTATCCTTCCCTCTCCACCCCATTTTCCTGCCTTCTCCCCAAAACGCCTGACATCCTTGTGCAGGCACATCTGAGTTGATCTTGGCACCATGTTCTGTACAGACATTGTGGGCCGAAGGACCTGTTCTTGTCCTGTACTTTTCTATGTTTGATGTTCTATGTATCCCGCTTTATATAAGAAGATAAAAGCTGCATGCAGTCAGGCCAATGTCATATAGAGATGCAGCATGACTTCCCTACTTTAATATTCCATCCTCTATAAAATGAGAGCAGCTCACCACCATGTTCTCAGTTAGGAATCTGAATGGATACTGTCCATGCCAGTGACACTGCAGCCCACAAACAAATAAAAACATTACAGACACAGACAATGAATTATTATGAGTCATTGTACATACAATTTATTCTACAAGTGATGAACACTGTTTTTTCACCAGTCATTATTCATTCTACGTATCCGAAACCTTCTGAAGCCACTGCTCTATGACGGGATTTGCTTTTTAATGATGATATTATTTACATTTGGATCCATCTAGTCTAATTTGTTTTGAGCAGCAAATCATTGTTTTAATTGTTTTTATTTAATACAGAACAAAGCTCCCAACATGTGCAAGTTTGAAAAAAATTGCTGAGGTTTGCCATCTGCCTTAATTGTTTTCGTATTCTGGATAAAATGTATTGTTGTTGATGAAAACCATCTTTACAACATAGAGACCAATGCAGTCATTTGTGCTGCAACATATAATAACAGTCAGATGTTTCATATTGGCTCACTAGGTGTAAAGAGTTCAATGGAACCTGCTTCCAAGGATGTTATGTAAATACTGTATAAAATAAAGATCAGATTTTTTCTGGAACTTTCTGTTGCCTGATGCAAACAGCTCATCAGAAGTCTGATGTCTCTCTTGCATGCACACAATGCATTCCGCTTACATGTACAGGCTCTTTCACCCAGGGCAGGGGAATCACAAACCAGAGGAACATGTTTAAGGTGAGCATAGACAATAGACAATAGATGCAGGAGTAGGCCATTTGGCCCTTCGAGCCAGCACCCCCATTCACTGTTGTCATGGCTGATCATCCACATTCAGTACTCCGTTCTTGCCTTCTTACCATATCCCCTGACTCCACTATCTTTAAGCGCTCTGTCTATCTCTCTCTTGAAAGCATCCAGAGAATGCTATGGCCTTCTGAGGCAGAGAATTCCACAGATTCACAACTCTCTGGGTGAAAAAGTTTTTCCTCATCTCCGTTTTAAATGGCCAGCCCCTTATCCTTAAACTGTGTCCCCTGGTTCTGGACTCCCCCTACATCGGGAATATGTTTCCTGCCTCTAGCATGTCAAATCCCTTTATAATCTTATATGTTTCAATAAGATTCCCTCTCATCCTTCTAAATTCCAGAGTATACAAGCCCAGCCGCTTCATTCTATTAACATATGACAGTCCCGCCATCCCAGGAATAAACCTCGTGAACCTACGCTGCACCTTCAACAGCAAGAATGTCCTTCCTCAAATTTGGAGACCAAAACTGCACACAATACTCCAGGTGTGATCTCGCTAGGGACCTGTACAACCGCAGAAGGACCTCTTTGCTCCTCTTGTTATGAATTAGATTCAATATGAACCTGAAGGGCAGGATTTTCACTCAGAGGATGGTGGGCATTTGGAACAAGCTGCCAGAGAAGGTAGTTGAGGCAGGCACAGTAAAACCATTTAAAAGACAATTGGACATGTACTCGGATAAGAAAAACTTAAAAGGATACTAGACCCGTGGGACTAGACCCGTGGGATACTAGACCCTTTGGATCCCTGTCACACGGGAGACCTGGTCTCCCAAAGCAATATTCCACCACAGAGCCATAGCCCCCAACTGCTCGGCTGACAGCAGATGTTAAGTTAAAGTTAATAACTTTGCATTTAATATTTTCATTACCTTTCCATCCCTATACCTCGTCATCCCTCTTCCTATCCCTATCCTCCTCCTTTCCCCCTTATTCCGCAGAACTCCCCCTTCCTCTTCACCCTCCCCCTTCTTTCCTCTCTCCTCCTCCTCTCCCCCACTCATCTCTCCCTCCCTGTCTTTTCCTCTACCCTCAGTCACTCGCTCCCTCTGTCCCTCCATGACTCCTCTCCCCTCCCCACACCTCTCCTCTCTCTCTATCATGCTGCTCCCCCATTCCTGATCTCCCTCTTATGCCACTCCCCCACTTCTCCCCACTCCCCAAAGGCAAACTACCAGTGAGGACCTGTTAGGTGTCCTATGTAATGTCAGTCAAGTAAAGACGGCAAAGTAGGGGCGCTGTTTTAATATTTTTTAAGTTTAAAATGTCAATAACTTGTAAAATATATCGGCTCGAACTCCAGCCCAGGGCCCGGAGCCGCTCTCAGGGTCCAGTCCATGTCTGTTTCTGTGTCAATCCAGTGTACTTTTATCGGGAACAGCAAGTTTTTTTAAATGCAAATGAGATTTCTTTATGATGTCATTGTGGGGTGGAAAACTGCTGACGGGCAGTTTATGTAAGTGAGATCTCATTGTGACGTCATACACTGCTAACGGCAAGGGGGGTCACAGTTTTAATTTTATTTAAGTTCAAATGGTCAATCTTGTAAAATATACCATTAATCTGAACAAAACATGATACACCATGCACCAGGACAATGGTGAGTAAGGTGGGCCAAAATTTGTTGTGCTATCCTGTACCGTTTTGGTGTAGTTTCAGGGTCGCATCCCTCACTGACACGCACCATCACAGACACATGCACAGACAGACATAGAAACAAACAAGGTGAGAGTTTTAGTAATATATAGATGGCCGAACACATGCAAATGGGACTGGTGTAGATGGGACATATTGTTTGGCATGGACGAGTTGAGCTAAAGATCCTGTTTCCATACTGTATGACTCAATTACTATGACTATATGTACTGTATCCTTTAATAAGGAAGATAGACACAAAATGTTGGTGTAACTTCATGTGTCAGGCAGCATCTCTAGAGATTAGGATTTGGGTTGGAACCCTTATTCAGAATCCTTTGTGCCAATAAATTTCCCGACTGCAGCACTGCAAACCAATGCAACATTTCAGTTTTGACGTCAAGTTCTCCATACTTAAAGCATTTAAACAAAACAATGAAATATTCATCTGTGAATTACTAAGTCTCTTCAATTGTATTAAAAGATAATTGTGTTTTCAGAACGCTGTGTGCTGCGCAGGGGAACAGCGAGAGACACTAGACTTCCTTCCCAACCTGAAGTGGCTCATGATAATGTTAATCCCTGTTGGGGTAAAGCATGCCTTGCTCGTCAGAGTGATTTAGTACTCTTGAGACAAAGAGATGCGCTATAATGTGGAATGATTTATGATTTCATCAGACTGACATGAATCAGAGTTGCCTTGTATTCATCCTTTCAGATTATGGCCCTAAAGATATACCGCACTCTGAAATGTGAAAAAGGTCATCCATTTCTCCTTACTCATTTACAGGATGTGGTGTCACTTGCAAGGCCGACTTTTATTGTTCATCCCTAATTGCCCTTGAGGAGGTGATGGTGAGCCGCCTTTTTGAACTGTTATACTTCTTCTGGTGACAGCATTCGCCAGTGTTAGTGTTCTGGAAGTTCTGGGGTTTAACCTCAGAGACAATGAGGAGCAATGACATATTTCCATGTCAGGAATGTCTACCATGTGGAGAGATAGCTGTAGGTGGTGGTCTTCCCATACACTCACTGCCCTTGTTGGTGATAGAGGGTTTGCGAGTTTGGGAAGAGTATATTTTGTTGGTGGTACACTTTGAAGACGCTTGTTGTGGACGGAGTGAATGTTTTGAGCAGTGGATTGCTGCTTTGTCTTGGACTTAGCGTTTGGAGAGTTGTAGCTGATTTAAGAAAGTGGAGAAAATTCAACCCGCAACTTTTCCTTCCTCTGTCTTCATAATGTACAACTCTTCTATCCTTATCTCACCCTAAATGACTGGCTCCTTGTAGATAGTGGAAACGTTTTAGGTAGTCAGGGATGAGTCACTTGAAGCAGGGCACCCAGTCTCAGAGCTCCTCTTTAAGTCATGGTACTTATGTGGCTGGTCCTCTGGGGTTTCTGGTCTATGGTGCCCCTGGGATACTGAGGGGACAGAATGGGATTAAACTAGACATGTTGCCGGATTGGAGGGGTTGAGTTATAAGGAGAGGCTGGGTAGGCTGTGACTATGTTCCCTGGTGTAAAGGAGGCTGGGTACTGGAGGCAGAGGATGTGGAGGATTATTGAGGATTAAGAAATTATGACCTGGAAATATAGGGTAGTTCGGCACAATTTTTTTCTTTGCGTAGGAGCATATAAAACAAGAGGGCATAAATTTAAGATAAGAGTTGAAAGATTCAAAGGCGACCAAAGAGGCAAACCTTTCCACACAGAAGGCGGTGGCTATGTGGAACAAGCTGGCAAGAGAGGAGGTGGAGGCAAATATAATGTCAATGTTTAAAGGAAAAATGTACAGGTTCATAGATAGGAAAGATTTTGAGCAATATGGGGCAAATGTTGGTAAATGGGACCAGATCAGTCAGATAAATTGGTCAGCATGGATATGTTGGGCTGAAGGGACAACTCTGGGACTCGATGAACTGCTGAGAGTTTCCAGCAATTCTTGTAGTTTGCTTTTAATGTTTCATATGCTATTCATGTAGAAGACTGTGAAATCCTGACCAGATGAAAGTTGGTTTGGAAACAACAGTTTGTTTTCTCAACAGTCAGCATCTTACATAGAGAGATTTGCTATCTCATTTGTAAATGCCGCAAAACTATAGCAACTCGTGCATCTGTGATCTATGCAAAAAAATAATTTCACCGTGCAGTGCACACATGATAAAATAGTACCATTGAACCATTGAATACTCTGACTGTCTTATCTGCAAATAACCGCTCCCAAAAACATAATTTGAACATCCTAAATACCATATCTCTTTTACAAATAGTCCATTAATTTGCACTTCAGGAAATCTTCATGAGATTTTCTTTAAAGGAAGTCTTTGTTCTGTGAAGATTGGTGACTCTGGCAGTGTGCCCTGGCAGTGTGGTTTAGAACACCCCTGATATGACCTCTTTAAAAATAAAACATAGTAAAAACACTTTAACCAGAAGGATTTACGAATAACTTTCTCAACAAGTTTACTCGTTGAATCCGTGAGCTATTTTGTAAGAATATACATAAGCTGTTATGTATAAAATGTTAAATCTTGGCCTTGCTACTGTTATTAATAGAAGGTCTCTGGGAGCACAATATATGACATAATTAAATAAGTCAAGGATGTTTAAGGACTGTAGACCATCAGAAATATTACTGCTAGTAACTGTATTTTTCCTAGACCTAGCATTGTTATTCTTACACCATCCAAAATTATTAATGACATGGCAAATACTACTCATGAGAGAAGATCTTCCAGCCTCTCTGTTCAGTTCTCAACTACCTTTCTCGTGACATTAATCTATATCATTTAAAAAATGCCTTAACCGTGAATACTTTCAGAAAAGAGACCATCCTGTTCTTTTTTCCTGTTCACTATCCTATACATTCCTGTGGAATTTCTTAATACGTTATCTACCCTTACTCATTGTTTAACAAAATGTTGCTTCTGGAATCCTACGTACAACAGAAAAATGTTTCCATTTTCTACTTAGTTCCTTTCAATTCTTCAAAGCATTGATCAAATCTTCAGTTTCCAAAAGGGAAAAAAAAAACCGTTATGGGTAAAAATAAATATCTTTACAGGATACAGTATTTGAAGCTTTGGTGTTAATCTTCCATTGAACCCTGCCCAGTAATACAATACCTCTATTGAGGTAAGGGTTCAAAAACTGGGCACAATTCCCCATATCGAGCATTGTCTGATTAAAATGAGAGTGGAAGCAGATTTGACAGTGAATGTTTGAAAGGAATTGGACGGAGAACTAATGCAATTCAAAATGAAAAGAGCCAAACAAGTGGATGAATTGAATAACTATTTCGAAGAGTCAGATGAGGTGACAGGGTGAATGATTCTGTGATGTTGTACATTCTCACAAAGGTGAGGTGCAATATTAAAACTGCCTCTTTTGATTTATACGCTAACCCCTTTTTTTGTGTGACTTCTTTATCATCTGGGAACACCGGCTAATTATCATAATGACTTGTCCAGCATGCTTCCCAATCCCAATTCTTTCCTTGGTCTTTACTCCAAATCTCATCACTTTAGATTTGACATTTCCCGAGGGATTTTCCTGATTTTGTGCTGTAATTTATGCAGGAAGCTCTGGATGAACAATTCAAACATCTGCTTTCCCCATTTCACTGGAATGTTCACCCTCCTTTGTTGAAGGTACAATGGGAAATTTATCTTGTATTTTTCATTCAACCATGTGCAGCAATGCAACATCAATTGTGACGGAAAGTTGTGGCATCAAGTCGGCACAGTGCCTTGCAGCGCCTGAAACCTGCATTCATTCCTGACTCGGGGTGCTGTCTGTACGGAGTTTGGTCATTTTCCCTATGGCCACAAGGGTTTTCTCCGGGTGATCCGGTTTCCTCCCTCAATCCAAAGACGTACAGGTTTGTAGGTTAATTGGCTTCAGTAAAATTGTTAATTGTCCATAATGTGAAGGGCAGTGTTGGTGTATGGGGATCACTGATCGGCACGGACTCGGTGGGCCGAAGGGCCTGTTTCCACGCTGTATCTCTAAAGTCTAAAGTAAAATCAGTCTGGAGTAATTGGAAAACAATTCTGGATTCAATTTCAAATGGAAGGTTAGAGCAATATGGGCCAAAAGTAAGCAAATAGGATGAGTTTAGATGGGGCATCTTGGTTGCATGGATAAGTTGGGCCAAAGAGCCGGTTTCCATGCTGTATCACTCATAAATTTGGGGATGTTGGTCTTGCATCTGATGCCCACATCATCTGATAATGATAAAAAAAGATTGGAGAATTCCTAAGGAAATATTTCTTCTCACATCTTCACCCCTGCTCCATTTACCACCCAACACATAAGCCTTACAGCTCATAACTGGTCCCGCTAAAATACCAGTGTTATCAGCAAGATTGACCACCTTTGAACTGACTCCTATCCCTATGATGATTTATAAAACACTTAGCTGCAGTGATACCAACACAAATATTTGGGCGGCACAATGAGTTGCTGCCTTACAGGGCCAGAGACGTGGGTTCAATCCTGACTGTAAGGGTGTTGTCTGCACGGAGTTAGAACATTCTCCCTCTGATCCCGGATGCTCCAGTTTCCTCTCACACTACAAAGAAGTGCAGGTTTGTAATAATTAGCTTCTGTAAAATTGTCCCTAGTGTGTAGGATAGCGCTAGTGTACGGGGTGATCATTGATCGGCATGGGTTCGGTTGGTCGAATAATCTGTTTCCACACTGTATCTCTAAAACTAAAACAAATCTCCAAAAGTAAACTGGTGCCCCGATTATTTGTCCCAGTTTAAGAGTACGTGAAAGAACAGGTGTAAGCCATAAAGATCTTTGAGCCTTCTCTGCCATTCATCATTATCACACATGATCGTCCACCTAGGTACCATTTTCCTGCACTCATACCCCAATCCATAAATTCCTTGATGTCTAGGATCATATCGATCTTTGTTTAGAATGAATTAAATGACTGATCATCCACAGAATCCAGACCACCATATGACTGAAGATATTTCTCTTCATCTCTGTGCTCAAAGACACGTTCCATAGTCTCAAACTGTACCACTTCCCTTAAATTTATTATTTGGATGAAAGATACATTTTACACTGAGCTTATGCAGTACATTAAGAGTTCTCTCATTCTTCTAAACTCCAAAGTCTTCTCAACCTTTCATCTTATGGAAACCCCCACCAGCCTGGAACCAGAATAGTGAATCCTCTTTTCACTCACTATTATCCATCCGGTTCTTTCAACTGTATGCTTTTACCAAACCCAATCAATACATTATACTCCCATGGGCGTGAGGCAGAATGTTTTATCCTTGACAGTATCAAATAATTTCAAAGATCTAAATGAATAATCTCCAAAATGTAACCATTATCCGGGCAATCAGTAATTTCAGGAAAAATATGTAATAATTTGTTATTACAAAATGTCTCAACCCTAAACCTAGTGCATGCATTATTCTGCATCTTTCAACGTAATTCCCTACAGTGTCACTCAAGGTTGCATTTTGTATTTTATATTGTTGCATTACAAAATATTGGATTTTATGAGTTTTTTCCATAAATGACGTAATAATATATCTCAAAAATAATTTCCTTGATATCTATTCAATTATAGTTCTTCTTTGAATTTGACTGGCATTATATGTTTCCATAACTTGGGTTATCTCTGATTGGGATGATATGGTGGTGCAGCTGGTAAAGCCATTACCTCAGAGCTCCAACAACCCTGGATTCAATCGTGACCTCTGGTGCCATCGATGTGGAGTCCGCACGTACTCCCTCCCGGTGCTTTGATTTCCTTCCATGTCCCAACGATATGTGGGTTGATATATTAATTGGCCTCTGTAAATAGCCCCTAATGCGGCAATTTTTAAAGATGCGTAGGGCAAGTTTTTTACACAGAGAGGAGTGGTTTCCTGGAATGCACTGCCAGTATTGGTGGTGAAGGCAGATACGATAGTGGCATTTCAGTAGCTTTTGGATAGAGACATGGCTGTGCAGGAAATGGAGGAATATGGATCACATGCATACAGAAGATGTCATGTTCAGCACAGATATTGTGGGCCAAAGGGCCTGTTTTGTGCTGTACTATGTGTAGGAAGGAACTGCAGACACTGGTTTAAATCAAAGATGGACACAAAATGCTGGTGTAACTCAGCGGGACAGGCAGCATCTCTGGAGCGAAGGAATGGGTGAAGTTTTGGGTTCAGTCTGAAGAAGGGTCTAGACCTGCAAACATCACCCATTCTTTCTCTCCAGAGATGCTGCCTGTCTTGCTGAGTTACTCCAGCATTCTGTGTCTATCTGTATTGCTCCATTTTCTCTGTGTAGGTAAGCTGCAGAATCTAGGGAGTTAATGGGTATGTGGAGAAAACAGGAAATAGGAAAATTCAATAGACTATAGACAATAGACAATAGGTGCAGGAGTAGGCCATTCGGCCCTTCGAGCCAGCACCGCCATTCAACGTGATCATGGCTGATCATCCACAATCAGTACCCCTCTCCTGCCTTCTCCCCATATTCCCTGACTCCACTATCTTTAAGAGCCCTATCTAATTGAAAAAGTGTTTCCTCATCTCTGTTCTAAATGGCTTACCCCTTATTCTTAAACTGTGGCCCCTGGTTTTGGACTTCCCCAACATCGGGAACATGTTTCCTGCCTCCAGCGTGTCCAAACCCTTAATAATCTTATATGTTGCAATAAGAAACCCTCTCATCCTTCTAAATTCCAGAGTGTACACGCCCAGCCACTCCATTCTCTCAGCATATGACAGTCCCGCCATCCCGGGAATCGATGATGGAATAGAATTGTTCTGTGCACCATTATAGATTTCAAGGACAGAAATTACCTTCTCCTTTTAATTTTAGTTTAGTTTAGAGAACCAGCATGGAAACAGACTGTTCGTCCCATCGAGTCCACGTCAACCAGCAATCATCCATACACTAATCCTATCCTACACACTAGGGCCAATTAACTTACAACCCTGCATGTCTTTGGAATGTGGGAGGAAACTGGAGCACCCAGAGATAACCCACGGGGTCACAGGGAGAACGTGCAAATTCCATTCAGACAAGATCGGACCCGGGCCTTTGGTGCTGTAAGGAAGTAACTCCACCACTGCGCTATCCTGCTGCCCTGTGTCAGGAAATACTCGGAAATATTGAGATATGAAACCTGATCAGCACTCTCATATATTTGACATATTTCTGTGCCATGTTAAAATGACATCTGGATTATAAACACGTAAAGGTCACATTTTCCAAATATTCCCACAGTGCAGAATGTTTTTTTAAAACTTGAAATCCATCTTGTTCTTTCCATACTCTTTCAAGTGAAATTTTATCTTTCTTTTGTGGCTGATGACTTCCCCACCTTAGTTTAAGGGAACTGACACCAATTGTCATATCGTTTTCACATATCGCAATCGACTTTTCATGGCATTTTACGTGTAAATGGTACTTCAAGGGAGGATTATCGGCCAAAATCAGAAACCATGTTATGTAAGAGAGATATTAGGACAGGTGACCAAAGATCTCTGATGCAAAAGAGATTTCAAAGAAATTTTAGTCTACATGACACTGCAGCTTAAAGTTATCATCACCGGCAATTAGTGGAGTTATGTGCAAAATGTTTTGAATTCATTCTTCCACAGCCACAACTAAGCAAGTTAAACCATTGATATTTCCAATGTGAGGGCAGAATTGTTACTGTGATAGAACTCTGGAGTTATGGCAGTTTAAGGGTGGGATATCAGTGAACACAAAAAAGTGGAACATTCAGAAAAGTACACCATTTTAGTTTAGTTTAGTTCAGAGATACAGCATGGAAATAGGCCCTTTGACTCATCGAGTCCATGTTAACCATCGATCGCCTGTACACTACATGAATTGAATCATTCAAATTGAATCATTGACTAGTTCTGTATTATTCCACTTTCGTATCCATTCACGATACAATACAGAGGACAATTAACCTACAATCCTGCATGTCTTTGGAGTGTGGGAGGATACCGGGACACCTGGAGACAACCCATGCAGTCACAGGGAGAACAAACAAACTCCGCACAGACCACACCCTTGGCCAGGATCGAACTCGGTTTCTGGCGCGGTGAGGCAGCAGTTTTACTACTGCACCACTGCGCTGCTGTCTTTATATGTAGAGCCTTGCATTTCTCAATATGCTTTAGAGTTTCAAGTATAATAGAGATAAATATAGTATAGCAACTCCCACAACAGTGTGACAACAATCAGCAATCAGAATTTTTATGGTCATTTTCAGTGACTAAATATTGCTACGATACGAAAGGTGACTTCTGCTCTTCAAAATATTCCTTGGGATCTCTTCAGCATTTTGCACATATTTTGAAATAGTCTCCAGGAAATTAAGCCTGGGTCACAAATGCTAACAAACAATATGACAGCATGCCACTCTGCACTCTGCTCTGGAATTTGACTTCCATTTACTTTTACTACATTGTGGATGCAGAGTGCAATGTAATATACCATTATAGTTTTGAAAGATACAGCACGGAAGCTGTCCCTTCGGAAGCCCACCTAGTCCGCGCCGACCAGTGATCCCCGCACTCTAACAATATCCTACACAAACGGGGACAATCTACAATTTTACCAAGCCAATTTGCTACAAACCTGTATGTCTTTGAAGTGTTGGAGGAAACTGAAGCACCCGGAGAAAACTCATGTAAGTCATGGGGAGAGGGTACAAACTCCATACAGACAGCACCCATAGTCAGGATCGAACCTGGGTTTCTGGCGCAGTGGGCCACTACACCACGTAAAGTCTTTTTACACAGAGGATGGTGAGTGTGCCTGCAAGATGCAGGTGGTGGTGGAGGCAGATATGATAGTAGAGGGATCATGTACAGGTTAGTTTTCTTGACATCATATTTGGCACAGACCTTGTAAGGCGAAAGACCTATTCCTGTGCTGTTCCATTTGTTCTATGCTCTATTATGTGTGTGCCTGAGAATGAATTAAAAGTTCAGTGCTTATCGCTCAATTAAAATATTTTGCATGGTAAATATTGATTTTAGAACTTTTTTGCTGAGAAAAATGTATTATTTTTGGACAGCTAGAAAATCACTTGCGGCGAATTGATGATCAGAAAGACGATTTAAAAAATGGAAAGAAGGAGCTCAGCAGTAAATCCTGTTTTAAACAAGAATTGCCACCTGAATTTAGTGATTTTACAGCTGTCTAAAAAAAATATTATTTTTATCTGCAAAAAGTGCCAAAATCAAAATTCACAATGGAAAATATTTTAACTGCAATGATAACCACTGAGCTACTAATTCTCCCTCAAGATGGCAACACGCTGGCGCAGCGGTAAAGTTGCTGCCTTACATGCCAGAGACATAGGTTCGATCCTGACTACAGGCACTGTCTGTAAGGAATTAGTACATTCTCTCCGTTCCCCTGCTGCTCCAGTTTCCTTCCACACCCCTCAGACGTACAGGTTTGCAGGTTAATTTGGCTTCGGTAAAAATTGTAAATAGTCCCTGGTGTGCAGGATAGCACTAGTGTATGGGGATTACTGGTCAGCGCGTGCTTGGTGCGCCGAAGGGCCTGTTTCCGTGCTGTACCTCCATACTAAACTAAACATTTGTGGCCAAAATCTATATTCCTTCAGCAAAATCTTCAAACTTCCCTCACATCTCTGGTCTCCTGCTGTTCAAATCATTTAATCTCCCACCCTGCCTGCAGGAGTGGGAGAGAGCACTTCCTTCTACTCCATGCAATGTTGTTAAAGGGAAGTGGCATTGGGGGAATTATTTGGCAGGTGCACAGATCAATGAATGGGTTCAATGTCCACACCAAAATAACGTTCCACACTGACTTACCAAAATTTATGGAACTATGGTTTAAATGAGTCAGAATGGGAGCCTTCAGAAACTTGAAAAACCCCAATGCCACTTCAATAGAGCTCTTAATTTTCCATTTAATAAAATTAATGATTTAGATACCAGGGATTTCTCTACATTCTCTGGCGTTAAAAAAATAATCTTACAAAGCATCCCCTCAGGTGTGATAGGAAATACTTTGAACACAAAGTAGAACGTTCAATAAACCAGAGGACATATAGATTTAAGATAATTGGCAAAAAAATGCCCAGCAGGGAGATGAGAATACTTTTGACTGTAGCATGCTATTATGATGTTTTGGCTGAATGGGTGCTGAGAACAGACTCAGCAGCAAATTTAAAAGGTAATATACTTGAAAACAGAATTAGTTTGCATGTCTGTGTGTAAAGAGAAAAGGGGATGGAGAGCTGTTGGAGGGAGATAGTGCAGACACATTTGGCTGCATGACATCATTCCATGCTGTGCCTTCTATAAGTACAAAAATAAGTACTGCTCAAGTATTTTGAGAGTTTAAAAAACATTCTTACATTTTCACATATTATACTCATCAGACAATACACGTTGGTGGACAATATGGAATATTTTTGTGAGCAGGTGCTTTACAACTAACATGAATAACAACTATGATAGACACAAAATGCTGGAGTAACTCGGCGGGTCAGGCAGCATCTCTGGTGAAAAGCAGTAGGTGATGTTTCGGGTTGAGACCCTTCTTCTTCCTTTCGTCTGAAGAAGGGTCTTGACCCAAAACATCACCTATTCCTTTTCTCCAGAGATGCTGCCTGACCCAGTGTAGTTATTGTCATGTGTACTGAGATATAGTGAAAAGCTTTTGTTGAGTACTAACCAGTCTGAGTTACTCCAGTAAATTGTATCTATCTTTGGTGTAAACCCGTATCTGCAGTTCCATCCTACACATGAATAGTAACTGCACTAGCAACCCTCTAGAGTCATAGAGCTGTACATCATGGAAACTGTCCTTAAACACATCTTATCCATGCCGACCATATTGGCATTCTGTACTAGTCCTGTTTGCCTGCATTTGGCCGATACCTTCCTATTCACATATGTCTTTTGAAAGTTGTAATTGTATCCGCTTCTATACATGGGTCGCGAAACCAGGGGGCCTGGGGGGGGCTGCAGCCCCTCCACTTTTTTGGTGAGACATGCTTCATAACCCCAAATTATCCAGCCCACAGGCGTATTTTTTTCTTCTGCTGAGATCCGACATCCAGAATCTCAGAACAAGCGCACAGTGAGCGCGGCAAAACCACGACCAGCCGTGGCGGAAAACCCACTGCCCCCCCAAAACCCTCCCTCCCCTCAGCTCAACGGCCAATCACAGCACGGTTCACAGTCGAGGTATGGGGCAGTAAACGAAGCGATGTGATTAGCCGCCGAGCAGAAGGGAGGGAAGGTGGGCCCAGAGAGAGAGAGAGAGGGAGTCGGCCCCGAGAGAGAGAGAGAGCGAGAGAGAGAGAGAGAGAGAGAGAGAGAGAGCGAGAGTTGGCCTCGAGAGAGAGAGAGAGGGGGGAAGGTGGGCCCAGAGAGAGAGAGAGTCGGCCCCGAGAGAGAGAGAGAGCAAGAGAGAGAGAGAGTGCGAGAGAGAGTGAGAGTCGGCCTCGAGAGAGAGAGAGAGAGGGGGAAGGGGGGGTTTGAGGGATATATCCCCCCCACTTTTTGAGTTGGGGGATGGCCTGTACTATCCGCTAACTTTTGGAGGTCGAGCAACAACAAAAAATAATCATTGTGCCAACCTCCCACACCCTCCCCCCGAGGCCAGTGATCAGTGATCGCTCATCCCCCCCCCCACTTTCAAAAACGTTCCACCGTCCCTGCTGTACATTCCTCTGGCAGCTCATTCTAGATACGGATCACGCTCTGAGTGAAAATGCTGCCCCTGTGAGCCTTCTTAAATTTCTCTCCTCTCTCCTTAACCCTATGCCCTCTAGTTTTAGAATCCTCTACCCCGAGAATGATTGGGCATCAGGGCCGGCCTTAGGAGGTGCGGGGCCCAATTGGGAACAATTTTGGTGAGCCCCAGGTTCCCAGCCAAGGTCTGTAGATTCATAGAAATATAATAATTAAAGTCTATTATAGACTTTATAGCTCTATGGTGGAATGGAAAGTAATCAAAATGTGCGCTTAAAAAGTGCATGCAACTTAATGGACCAAACAGATCTAAGCTACATTTTAATATAACATTTCATACATGTAAGCCTACAAGTACAAACAAAATGTGTAAATCAACTCTGAAAAGTACAATACCACTTGTTTTAGTGACTGTGAAATGAAAAAAAATAAAATTAAATAGATCCTGGAAAACCAATAACCATTGGTGAAAAACCAGTCCAGGCATTAAATGTTGGGCTTCAGCCCCTTCCTACCCTTTGGGCTTCTATCCCATCCTTAGTTGTGTGTGTTAGTTGTCTGTGCGTTATGTGTGTGTGGGAGGGAGGGAGAGAAGGGAGGAAGGACAGAAGGGAGGGAGGGAAGTAGAGAAAGGAGGGAGTGAAGGAGAGAAAGAAGGGATGGAGCGAATGAGAGAAGGGAAAAGAGAGGAAGGAGGGAGGGAAGGAGAGAAGGGAGGGAGGGAAGAAGAGAAGGGAGAGAAGGGAGGGAGAGAAGGGAAGGAGAGAAGGGAGGGAGAGGGCCGGCGTTGGGAGCGGATGCCGGGGTCCGGGCGGACGTGTGTGAGCTGAGGCCAATGTTTGTAAACCTTGCTCCAACCCCCGGCCCGACCCGGCCCTCCGTGTATTGTTCACCGCGTCTCCCCGGGGAGAGAGAGAGGGGTGGGGCCGGGACTGTGTGCGTGAAGCATGGCGACTGGAGGGGCGGGAGCACTGCCGTGAGCGAACGACCCACTCCCCCTCCCCCTTCTCTATTCCCCCTCACACCCTCCTCCCCGTCTATCCCTTTCTTCCCCCTCCACTCCTCTACTTTCTCTCCACCCCTCTCTCCCCCCTCCACCCGGGGTACATCTACCCGATCCGAGAGTAGATTACTCTAGCACGGGGCCCCCTTACTCGCGGGACCCAATTGGGAGCAATCAGTCCAATCGTCTTAAGGCCGGCCCTGCTGGGCATTCACTTTATCCACGCCCCTCATCATTTTGTTCACCTAAGGTCACCTCTCAGCCTCCTACACGCCAAAGTAAAAAATTCCTATCTTATCCTTCCACTCACGATAACTCAAACTGGCAAGTCCAGGTAACATCCTGGTGAAGAGAGACACAAAATGCTGCAGTAACTCAGCGGGACAGGCAGCATCTCTGGAGAGAAGAAATGGGTGATGTTTTGGGTCGAGACCCTTCTTCTGCACCCTTTCCAACATACTTACTGCAAGGTGGAATTGAGAGGCACAATTAATATTGAATCATTCTAAAATGAAAATAAGTAATGTGTGTCAAAAGTTTCTAAATTATAACAAACTTGTGTCTGTGCCAAGAGTGTACCATGAGCTTCACTCAGAAACAATAGGTTACGTGATTGTGAGTGTGTTAGACCTTGGGGATGCTCCTTGATCTCATTGCAAATTAAACTTACTGCTTTGGGAGTTTATGCCAATCCTTTTTTTAATTCATTAGTAGGATGCCGATGTCATTGGTAAGACTGGCGTCTGCTGATCATCTCTAATAGTCCCAGAAATGAATGGTTGCTTTGGCTTTCACGAGGTCAGTTAAAAGTCATCGACACTGCAATGGATCTTGAGTCACATATAACCCAGACTGGGTAAGGACTACAGATTTATTATCATAAGGAACATTAGAGAACCAGATGGGCTTTTACACCAATCCAGTCATTTCATGGCCAAAATTACTGAGATTAGTTTTTTAATTCCAGATTTATTTAATTACTTGCATTTAAATTTTCCAGCTGTTCGGGTGGGATTTGAAGTCATGGTTTTGGATCCACTGCAGAAGATTTTGGATATTAGCCCAGCAACTTAATGAATGTACCATTAAACTCACCCATACTGGCTATAACATCCGTGATGGTTAAGGTAATGAAATCGCTGTTTAAAATGGGAGAGAGCTGCAGAGGCAGGAAAAGTGCCAGGTTTAATGATAGTGTTGGCTTCAGTGGAATGAATTTCAGAGGCAAAATATTATGTATCAATATGAATATATAGTATGTTTAATGCTGCTGACTGTGGAGGAATTTAGTTTAGTTTAGCTATGAGATACAGCATAGAAACAGGCCCTTCACCCCATCGAGTCCATGCTGACCATCGATCACCCATTCACACCAGTTCTAAGCCAGGTCCACTTAAGATGTTACTCAGTTGCCTTTCGAAGCAAGTGATGTGCCAGCCACTTAATTGAGATCCTCAAAGACATCAGATATGGTGTGACCAAGCAAACTATCTACCTACCTACTCCACTGGATGACCTCACGCAGCTTCATGGAGTCGTTGGTATTTGGCTAAGAGAATAGGCAGGATCTCAGTTTAATTCCACGTTTAAAAGGTAGACCTTCTGGAAATGAAACAGGTACAGAACTGCAGTCAACTGAAACGTTATGCTCCATTTTCTGAGGTGTGAGAATACGCTCACAAATGGGTGACTCACGGAGGAATCCCTCACTCATTTACGCGTCACCCATTGTGAAAGAGTTGCTCGTCCAATTCTGATTAAAGCTTTCCCCTCTCACCTTACCCCTCTCTGCTCTAGTCCTCTAGTCCTTGATTCTCCAACCATGGGGAAAAATCAAACGATGTGTATGTTGCCCTGCTACTGAAGGAGGTAAGAGAAGGAACGAGAGTGATGTCACCATTGCATCAGTCCCAAATGTGCATCAAGCATGGTGACGGCTAGATCAGTAAAGGTCGTAGTAAAATTTTGCATCTGTATTACAAACCTGGCTCAATTTCTTTCCCACTGGAATAGGTCCTATTTATTTACATTTTAAAACTTGTCGACTCAGACAAATAGCCACAGCTTGAGAGAGCGGCGGTTTAATCAAGGTGGCCAGAAGGACAAATGTCATTGTATCCAAAGACGCACAGAATGCAATCATATATCCCCAGAATCACCTTAAAGGGACTGCATCGCTGTCTTTGCACATGTTCTCTTTGTATCTCCAGATTCAACTCCCATGACTTGTGTGAACTAGGAACTGTCTTGGTTGCACTGGTGACTTCTGGCTTTTGTTTTGCACTAATATAGTTTTTATTTTTAAATTTGAGTCATACTGCATGGAGACAGAACTTTCGGCCCAACTTCCTTACACCGACCAAAATGCCCCATCTTCACAAGTCCAACCACCTTGTGTTTGGCCCGTATCATAAGTTCATAACTCAGAGGAGCAGAATTAGGCCATTTGATCCATCAAGTCTACTCAGCCATTCAATCATGTCTGATCTATCTTTGCCTCTTAATCCCATTCTCCTGCCTTCTTCCCATAATCCGTGGCACTGTACCAAAATATTCCTCTAAACGTATCCTATCCATGTACCTGTCTGAATACTTCTTAAACATTGCGATAGTACCAGCATCAACTACCTTTTATTGTGTTATGTATTAGTGTGTTTACAGACCTGTCGAGCTGCTGCAAGTAAAGGGCCTGGCCCACGAGCATGAGACTGCATGCGGCAAGTGCGACCAAACCGGAAGCGGGGGCCGCGCGGGGGCCACGCAGAGGTCGAATGATCCCTGTACAGGGCCTGTCCCACGAGCATGCGACTGCTTGCGACGAGCGCGACCAAACCGGAAGCGGGTGACATGCGGAGGTCGAGTAATCCCGCACGAGTTGGCGTGAAGTTCGAGTGAAGGCGTACGCCGTCAAGACGCTGCATACGGCGTCAACACGTTGCGCACGCCCGTCGAGGCGGTGCGTACGGCCTCAATGTGGCTGCAGGCCAGCAGGCCGTTGCCGCGCGGAATTTTTGGAAAGTGTCAGTTTTTCAGAGCCCCGCGTGATGTCGGGACAATAGAAACATAGAAATTAGGTGCAGGAGTAGGCCATTCGGCCCTTCGAGCCTGCACCGCCATTCAATATGATCATGGCTGATCATCCAACTCAGTATCCCGTACCTGCCTTCTCTCCATACCTCCGATCCCCTTAGCCACAAGGGCCACATCTAACTCCCTCTTAAATATAGCCAATGAACTGGCCTCAACTACCCTCTGTGGCAGAGAGTTCCAGAGATTCACCACTCTCTGCGTGAAAAAAGTTTTTCTCATCTCGGTTTTGAAGGATTTCCCCCTTATCCTTAAGCCGTGACCCCTTGTCCTGGACTTCCCCAACATCGGGAACAATCTTCCTGCATCTAGCCTGTCCAACCCCTTAAGAATTTTGTAAGTTTCTATAAGATCCCCTTTCAATCTCCTAAATTCTAGAGAGTATAAACCAAGTCTATCCAGTCTTTCTTCATAAGACAGTCCTGACATCCCAGGAATCAGTCTGGTGAACCTTCTCTGCACCCCCTCTATGGCAATAATGTCCTTCCTCAGATTTGGAGACCAAAACTGTACGCAATACTCCAGGTTTGGTCTCACCAACTGCAGTAGAACCTCCCTGCTCCTATACTCAAATCCTTTTGCTATGAAAGCTAACATACCATTCGCTTTCTTCACTGCCTGCTGCACCTGCGTGCTTACTTTCAATGACTGGTGTACCATGACACCCAGGTCTCGCTGCATCTCCCCTTTTCCTAATCAGCCACCGTTTAGATAATAGTCTGCTTTCCTGTTTTTGCCACCAAAATGGATAACCTCACATTTATCCACATTATACTGCATCTGCCAAACATTTGCCCACTCACCCAGCCAATCCAAGTCACCTTGCAGTCTCCTAGCATCCTCCTCACCGCTAACACTGCCCCCCAGCTTAATGTCATCCGCAAACTTGGACATATTGCCTTCAATTCCCTCATCCAGATCATTAATATATATTGTAAATAGCTGGGGTCCCAGCACTGAGCCTTGCGGTACCCCACTAGTCACTGCCTGCCATTGTGAAAAGGACCCGTTTACTCCTACTCTTTGCTTCCTGTTTGTCAGCCAGTTCTCTATCCACATCAATACTGAACCCCCAATGCCATGTGCTTTAAGTTTGTATACTAATCTCTTATGTGGGACCTTGTTGAAAGCCTTCTGGAAGTCCAGATACACCATATCCACTGGTTCTCCCCTATCCACGCTACTAGTTACATCCTCGAAAAATTCTATAAGATTCGTCAGACATGATTTACCTTTCGTAAATCCATGCTGACTTTGTCCAATGATTTCACCACTTTTCAAATGTGTTGCTATCCCATTTTAATAACTGACTCTAGTAGTTTTCCCACTACCGATGTTAGACTAACTGGTCTGTAATTCTCCGTTTTCTCTCTCCCTCCCTTCTTAAAAAGTGGGGTTATGTTTGCTACCTGCCAATCCTCAGGAACTACTCCAGAATCTAAAGAGTTTTGAAAGATTATTACTAATGCATCCACTATTTCTGGATCTACTTCCTTAAGTACTCTGGGATGCAGCCTATCTGGCCCTGGGGATTTATCGGCCTTTAATCCATTCAATTTACCCAACACCACTTCCCGGCTAACCTGGATTTCACTCAATTCCTCCAACTCCTTTGACCCGCGGTCCCCTGCTATTTCCGGCAGATTATGTCTTCCTTAGTGAAGGCGGAACCAAAGTAGTTATTCAATTGGTCCACCATATCCTTGATCCCCATGATCAACTCACCTGTTTCTGACTGCAAGGGACCTACATTTGTTTTAACTAATCTCTTTGTTTTCACATATCTATAAAAACTTTTGCAGTCAGTTTTTATGTTCCCTGCCAGTTTTCTTTCATAATCAATTTTTCCTTTCCTAATTAAGCCCTTTGTCCTCTTCTGCTGGTCTCTGAATTTCTCCCAGTCCTCTGGTATGCTGCTTTTTCTGCCTAATTTGTATGCATCATCCTTCGCTTTGATACTATCCCTGATTTCCCTTGTTATCCACGGATGCACTACCTTCCCTGATTTATTCTTTTGCCAAACTGGGATGAACAATTTTTGTAGTTCATCCATGCAGTCTTTAAATGTCTTCCATTGCATATCCACCGTCAACCCTTTTAGAATTAATTGCCAGTCAATCTTGGCCAATTCACGTCTCATACCCTCAAAGTTACCTTTCTTTAAGTTCAGAACCATTGTTTCTGAATTAACAATGTCACTCTCCATCCTAATAAAGAACTCAACCATATTATGGTCACTCTTGCCCAAGGGGGCACGTACAACAAGACTGCTAACTAACCCTTACTCATTACTCAATACCCAGTCTAAAACAACTTGCTCTCTCGTTGGTTCCTCTACATGTTGATTTAGATAACTATCCCGCATACATTCCAAGAAATCCTCTTCCTCAGCACCCCTGCCAATTTGATTCACCCAATCTATATGTAGATTGAAGTCCCCCATTATAACTGTTTTAACTTTGTCGCACGCATTTCTAATTTCCTGTTTGATACCATCTCCAACTTCACTACTACTGTTAGGTACCCTGTACACAACACCCACCAGCGTTTTCTGCCCCTTAATGTTTCGCAGCTCTACCCATACCGATTCCACATCCTCCAAACTAATGTCCTTCCTTTCCATTGCGTTAATCTCCTCTCTAACCAGCAACGCTACCCCACCTCCTTTTCCTTTCTCTCTATCCCTCCTGAATATTGAATATCCCTGGATGTTCAGCTGCCAGCCTTGGTCACCCTGGAGCCATGTCTCCGTGATCCCAACTATATCATAATCATTAATGGCTATCTGCACATTCAACTCATCCACCTTATTATGAATACTCCTTGCATTGAGACCAGCTCCGCACAACTCCATACGGCTCCGGCGATCGTAGTTGGACCGGCCCCGCGAGGCCGTACGGCTCAAGCGACCACGTTAGGTTGCGCTTGCTGCATGTAGTCGCATGCTCGTGGGACAGGCCCTTTAGAATTTCATTGTTCTGCTTTTGGTACATTTGACAATTAAACACTCCTCAGTCGTGACTCTTGACGATTTGAAAACTGCTGTAATTGTCTCCACTTCCATCATCTCGGGAAATGCCACAGTTTTTTGCAGCTAATGAAGTGTCTTCACCATCATCATGTAGGAATCACGGCAGCCATTTTGTGCACAGCAAGCTCCCATGGGTAAACGTGACTGATTCATCTGATTTTAAAGGTGTTGAATGCGAGATAAGTACTGGTCTGAACAATCGGGCAACTCTTCAATCTGCTACAAAGTGTCCTCTGCACCTTTAGAGACTTTAGAGGTACAAAATGGAAACAGGCCTACCCAGTCCATGCCGACCAGCGATCACCCCATGAACTAACACTACCCTACACACGAGGGACAATTTACGATTTTTTACCAAAGCCAATTAACATACAATCCCATACGTATTTGGAATGTGGGAGGAAACCGGAGCACCTGGAGAAAACCCACGCGGTCACAGGGAGAACGTACAAACTCCGTACAGGCAGCACCAGTAGTCAGGATCAAACCCAGGTTTCTGCTGCTGTAAGGCAGCAACTCTACCACTGTCCCACCTTTGGGAAAGCAGCCTCCTACTTGAGAAAGCTGAACATCACATGCATAAGGATACAAAGTGCAATGTTACTTAAGTACTGCATTATGATGTATGTGTCTAGATTTTCCGCTGTCGAGCTACTTCAGGGAGAATCCCTTTTCGTACACACAGCAGCCATGGAATCTTGTAGATCTACCAAAGACCGCAGACAAAACCTCACTTCGACGTTTGATCCAAAGAGCCGCACCTCTGACTGCGCAACAACCCTTGACATTTTAAATAGTTCTCAGGTTAGTCCTAACCCAGCAAGAGGTACCACACTATCTACAATTTTAATTCACGTAGCTCCAGGAACTAGAGACTCTTCCCCTTTCCATCCTCCTCGCTTTCTCCCCTTAGGTGTTGCACTTTCACGAAGCCAAGCTATTTTTACACGTCAACATATTGCTAGTTACCTGGTCTTCTCTCCCACTCCAGGTATTTGGCTGCTCTGAGTCTTGGCCTGTCTCCTAGGTTTCCCAATGATTGATGCTCTTGTCCGCTTCCTGCATCAGCTCAATTCTCTCTGGCTGTTACCATCCTGCCGACCACTGAGATATGAACAGCACCCAAGGGACTTGGGTTACAGCTCACGCTTTCAGTGGTCAATCTATTGTGACAAAGGAATGCTATTCTATTCGAAGTTTTAAAAATGTTTTTAGGGTTGTTTTTTAATGCAAAGCAAAAACACAGGGAAAGACACTAGGTCACCATGTTATCGGAAAGATGGTGTCAAGCGTGAAAGAGTTCAGAGAGGATTTACCAGAATGTTGCCAGGATTCGTGCAACTGAGTGATCGGGAGAGGTTGAGCAAACTAGGGTTTTATTCCTTGGAGCGCAGGAGGATGAGCGGTGATCTTACAGAGGTGTACAAAATCATGGCAGGAATAGATCGGGTAAACGTATTTTGCCCAGAGTGCGGAAGTTGAAATTGGGTTTAATGTGATGGGGGGGGTAGATTTATTGGGAACCCGAGGGGTAACGTTTTTACACAAAGGGTGGTAGGTGTATGGAACAAGCTACTGGAGGAGGTAATTGAGACAGGTACTATAGCAACATTTAAGAAACATTTAGACAGGTGCTTGGATAGGGTAGGTTTAAAGGGATATGGGCCTGAAGCAGGCAGATGGGGCTACATTTTATATGGGATATGTTAGTCAGCATGCGCAAGTTGGGCCGAAGGGCCTGTAACATGCTGGATGACTCTATCTATGTCTCTATGACTTGGACAGATACCTGGATAGGAGGGATATGGGCCAAGTGCAGCAAATGAGCCTAGCTTAGTTAGGCATCTTGGTCAGCATGGACGCGTTGGACCAAAGGGCCTGTTTCCGTGCTGTATGACTATGACTCTAAATTGATAAATAGCCAGAAGACACATGCAGGAAAGAGCAGAAAATCAAAATACTGCAGATGCTGGAAATATGAAATGAAAACACTCAGCATGATGTCTGGCTGGTTTTGTTTAGAGAGATAGCATTGAAGCTGGCCCTTTGGCTCATGGAGTCCGCAATGTCCATGGATCATCCATTCTCACTAATTCTATGTTATCCCACTCTTTCATGCATTGTGTACACAATTATCCTCCAATCCCAGTCATCTTTGGTACGTGGGAGGAAACCAGAGCACAAAGAGCAACCCCATGCAGTCACTGAGAGAACATGCAAATTCCACGCAGACAGTACCCAAGGTCAGAATCGAACCCAGGTCTCTGGCACTGTGAGGCAGCAGTTCTACCCGTGCACCACTGCGCTATCCTGGCTGAGGATTTCCAGTGTTTTGATCAGATAAAAATACAAAGAGGCAATTCCATAGAAATGTTTCTTAAATTTACTTAACATCCATCAATTGTATGGTAATAATAATAATAATAATCTTTATTTATATAGCACTTTTCAACAAAACCAGTATTTGAACTAAAGTGCTTTACAGAGTTTGATTAAATTAATAGAACAGACCAAATGTCAATATATCCATACAAAACAAAAAAAAAAAAAAAAAAAGAAAAAAAAAAAAGTCATATTCGTGAATGATGTACTACATGAGAAGGCTGGTCGGCCCATTACATGCAGCCACAATTTTAAAGAACCGCCCAACAAAACCCATCTCCTTTCTCATCCCAAAAGTCACCAACATTACAGAATGACACATCGCAGGAACAGGCAATAGTCCTTTCTCGTGGCATAGCTGTTCTATTAAAGATCAGTTGGAGGATAGCATGGTGATCATCTGCAAAAAAGTCTAGTCATTCTCATGCAGTCACCATGTTACCTAATCCAAACACTATTATCTGTCAAAATGTGGAAGACATTTAAAATCAGAACTGACCTAAAACGAACTAAACCTCTGCCTTAAATTACAACATTATGTAAAATATCGCAGACAGTGAAGACTCATCAAGAGGCTTGAACATTGTAAGCCATGTGAACTCTGTTTATCTGGTTGATTGTATTAATTCCTGGAATAAAAGGATGTACCTTTAGGAAGGAGATGATGAGGAGGATTATTTTTAGTGAATGTGGAATTCATTGCCACAAGACTGTTGAGGCCAATTAATATTTTTAAGGCAGAAATTTATATTTTTGATTAATACGGGTATCAGGGGTTATAGGGAAAAGGCAGGAGAATGGGTTGAAAGAGAAAGATAGATCAGCCATGATTGAATGGTGGAGTAGACTTGATGGACCGAATGGCCTGACTCTGCTCTTATCACTTAAGAACATTAATTTATTTTCATTAACTGATGATATCAAACCATTTAAGCATGTTTGACTCTCACCACACAATCCTCATCTGTGAATCCAAAATCACTATTCTGTCAGCTCTGTGGCAAAGTTATTTGGTCCACGATTTAGACATTAGACTTTAGAGATACAGCACGGAAACAGGCCCTTCAGCCCACCGAGTCTGTGCTGACCAGCAATCACCCCGTACGCTAGCACTATCCTACACACCAAGGCGAATTTACGATTTCACTGGAGTCAATTATCCTACAAACCTGCACGAAGAAAACCGGAGCACCTGGAGAAAACCCACTTGGTCACAGGGAGAATATTAAAGTTCTGTACAAACTGCACCCGTAGTCAGGATCGAACCCGGGTTTCTGTAGCTGTAAGGTAGTAACTATCACTGTGACACTGTGCCACCCTGAAACGACTAAGACAGAGTAACAATTGCATTTGACACAAATCTGTAAAGTTGTATCACTTTATTTGGGTATTCTGTTATTGTTTGTTTGTTCATTAGGGTTGATTGAGGTGGGTTCATTATGTTCATTGTTTGTTCAAGACCATCATGGGCGCCGGAGAGATGGCAGCTCCGCTGGCAGTCTGTTCGTTTTTTCTTTCTTTTTGTTATTTTTTAGTGCGTTCAAAGTTTGTTTTAATGTTCTTCGGTATGTTTTATGCGGGAGGAGGGGGGAGGGGATCGGGGGGGAACTTTTTTTCAAGTTCCTACCTTCCCGGAGATGTGATCAATTTTCGGATCACATTCTCCGGGCTCTGCGGCCTACCATCGCTGGAGCTGGAGGCCTCCTCAGACTGTCGTGAGCCCCATTGCGGGGCGTAGACTTAACATCGGAGCGGATCCCTTACCTGGGATCGCTCCCACCGTGATCACTGTGGACTTACCATCTAGGGCTCGCAGTCTCAGGAGAGGCTAGTCGTGAGCTCCAACGCCGCGGAAGGCTCGACCAGCCCTAATGCGAGGTTCGATCGCCCAGCGCGGGGGAGCTGACATTCACCTGATGCAGGAGCTGAACATCTCGATGCAGTGGGCCCGTACGCAGCCGGCTACGGGAATCAAGACCGTCCCGTCAACGGAGGGCTCGAGGCCCCTGACCGAGGAAGAACAAAAGGAAGGACTTGAACTTTATATCGCCTTCCATCACAGTGCGGAATGTGTAGGAGTCACTGTGGTGGATGTTCATGTTAAAATGTGTTTTTGAGTGATTTGTTGCTTTTAATTGTATGACTGACCTGGTCAATGAAATTCCTCGTATGTTGCAAAACATACTTGGCGAATAAAGCGTGATTCTGATTCACATGTACCACCGAGATATAGTGAAAAGCTTTTCTTTGCGTGCTACCCAGTAAAAAAAAGACTTTACATGAATACAATCACTGTGCACAGATAAAGGATAAAGGGCACAATATTTAGTGCAAGATGTAACATTAAGTCTGATAAAGTCAGATTTAAAAGAGTTCAAAGATCTCCAATGAGGTAGATGGGAGGTCGGGACAGGACTTTGGCCGATTGCCCTCCATGCTTTGTCCTGCCTCTCCTCTGTCCCAACTTCCTACCCCCACTATTAGTCTGAAGAAGGTTCCAACCCAAAACGTCACGTATCTATGTTCTCCAGAGATGCTGCCTGATCTGCTGACTTACTCCAACACTTTGTGACCTTATTTTTTCAAAGAACCAAGAAGCTCGCTTCTCAATATTATTAACAGACCACACACCAGACCGGCCCAGTGTAGCACAGCATGGGCGTTCAGCATGTGTTCTCAGCAGTGCATGAAGTGCACTGTTGGAGGTGCCCTTATACCCTTTGCATGGATGTAGCCAGGCCCCTGAACAGTGTATCTTGTAAACTTGTACATGATGTCATACGGATGGTTTGCGCTGTTCATTCAATCTTGTTTATGTGCGACTTGAAGGTTGATGGCTGTAACAGATTGTGATGGCAATCTCCAGTGCATACACTGTGTTGCCTGCCAGCTCCGATAATGTCATTCATCCCTGGCGTTGTTCTGCGATTCGCTTCACATGGCAGCAGTTCATGCTGATGGAATGTGCACCAGAGCTCCCTTGAAAAATATCCCTAAACTCATTGACAGTAAATGCATTACAGAAATTAACCTTTCCTTTTGGGGAGGGAAAATAAAGATAATTAATTTCACAGTGCATAAATTTAGAGTGAGCTGTGATTTGATTTTGCTGTTCATTTGTGGTCAAACACAAACAAACACAAATTGGAGAGGTGGGGTTTCCTCTCAGGGGATTTAAAGGCAGGCTTCATTTTTGGAATTCACATTGTTTTGCTGTGTAAAATTGGTAGTGTAACAGATTTTGACATCCTTTAAATGGTGATGTCAGGTCCAAATACTTGTACATTTAAATCACTGACTTGAGATCTGTTTTTTGCTGTTTTAACAAATGGGATAATGCCCCTGTGAAGAGTAGATGTTTGCTCAATTGAAATAATAGTACCAAGGGTCATTTCCTGGCTGGAGCTTTGAAATGGGGATGAGGCAACAAGTTTATTGTTATATGTGCAAGTACGCTCTTTAAAACCTCTACTCCCTTTATCATGTATCTGTACACTGTGGATGGCTCGATTGTAATCAGGTATTGTCTTTCCACTGACTGGTTAGCATGCAGCAAAATGCTTTCTCTGTACCTCGGTACACGTGACAATAAACTAAACTTCAAAGGTACAGATAAGATAAAAAATCTTGCTCTCAGCTGCATCACAGACACATGCACACAAAATATACAGAGGACATAGCTTTCAGTTGAGAGGAGAATAGTTTAAAGAAGATATGCAGGGCTAGTTCTATTACATAGAGTGGTGGGTGCCTGGAATAAGCTCCCATGGGTAATGGTGGAAAACATAGAAAACATAGAAATAGAAAATAGGTGCAGGAAGAGGCCATTCGGCCCTTTGAGCCAGCACCGCCATTCAATAGACAATAGACAATAGGTGCAGGAGCAGGCCATTCAGCCCTTCGAGCCAGCACCACCATTCAATATGATCATGGCTGATCATCCCCAATCAGTATCCCGTTCCTGCCTTCTCCCCATATCCCCTGATTCCGCTATTTTTAAGAGCCCTATCTAGCTCTCTCTTGAAAGCATCCAGAGAACCTGCCTCCACCGCCCTCTGAGGCACAGAATTCCACAGACTCACCACTCTCTGTGAGAAAAAGTGTTTCCTTGTCTCCGTTCTAAATGGCTTACTACTTATTCTTAAACTGTGACCCCTGGTTCTGGACTCCCCCAACATCGGGAACATGTTTCCTGCCTCTAGCGTGTCCAAGCCCTTAACAATCTTATATGTTTCAAATTAATTGTGATCATGGCTGATCGCCCCAATCAATAACCCGTGCCTGCCCTCCCCATATCCCTTGATTCCACTAACCCCTAGAGCTCTGTCTAACTCGGAGGCAGACATGATAGTGGCATTTAAGAAGCTTTTAGATGAACACATGGATATGCAGGGATTAATGAAATATGGACCACATGCAGGCACAGGAGCTTTTGTAACGTCTTTCTTAAAGTCATAGAGTCATAGAATCATACAGCTAAGAAACAGGCCCTCTGGCCCAAATTGCCCATACCGCCCAAGATGCCCCATCTACACGGAGACCCACCCGCCTGCCTGTGGAAAAAGTTGCCTCATAGGTTCCTATTAAATCTTCCCCCCTCACTTTAAACTTATATCCCCTGGTTCTTGGATTCCCCTATTCCTGGCAAAAGACTGTGCATTTACCCTATCTGTTATCCTACCTCTATCTTATTTTTCCCCTTTCGTTCAGGTTGCAGGGTTTGCATTGTTCAAATAGCTTTAACGGTGAATACCATTTCAGGTGGCACCAAGGTGGAAGCAAATCCGAGAGAAAATGAATCAGGTTTGGGTCCCATGAGGTTGCTAAAGACTGGTGGATGGAAAGTTGAGCATCTGAATGGTGACACCCAAAATCCCTCACCTCTCACCATGAAGGGATTATCATGGCTGATCCACATCTTAACTCTATTTCCCCACAATTCATAAACCCTCAATAATTTTCCCTTAAAATAAACAATGGTAAAAAGACATTGAGACCTTGATAGAGAACTGACTTCTAGTTTTGATATTCTTGCATCAAATGATTTTATTTAAATCTTATTTTAAATTTATTTTAACATGTTATGGTCCTTCTAATATTCTCTATACTCAAAGTTCTAATCTTTATTGCCATCTATGTTCAATTTTACCCTGGCCCCAGCATTCTTCTGCACAGCCTGACGTATTAATCTATTTATTGCTGTTGTGACAAGTTCAAGGTCTGATATCCCCCTGTGATTTTTTTTTGCCCAAGTCTCCTCCCCTGGAGTGTTCTCATTAAGCATTGCTTTGTGAAGACCTTCACTCTTGGTGCATTATATGTTGCCTTCACGTTTTGAAAGCCCCAACAACCCTCGAGTCACAAGCCTGTACAACGAGTATCACAATCGCTGTTGTTCAATAGCTGGAACTCTCTCTGCAACAGAAGCATGAGATGCTTGGGTTCAAAGTAACCAAGTGTGAAAATCCTATTTCCGGAGGTCATTTTTCCCTTTCTCTTTCCACTGCTAAGTCAGAGTGAATCTGGACGGCTAGGAATTAATGGCATTAACACTTTACATGCTGAAATTACTTTCAAATGCACACAAATGGTTATTTAGCTTCAGACTTTATTTTAGACTAGAGATACAGCCCGGAAACAGACCCTTCAGCCCAGCAAGACCGCTCCGACCAGCGGTCACTCCATACACAAACAGTGTCGTACACACTTAGGGACATTTTTTACAACCTACTTACGCCAATTAACCTACAATCCTACACATCTTTGGAACGTGGGTGGAAACCGGAGCACCCGGAGAAAACCCATGCAGTCACAGGGAGAATGTACAAACTCTGTATAGACAGCACCTGTAGTCAGGATCGAACCCTGGTCTCTAGTGCTGTAAGGCATCAACTCTACCGCTGCATCACTGTGCCGCCGTTTCTGAGTAAAATTCCCATCAACAAAAAAATTGGTCAAGGGAACAGGTATTTTTATGAAATATTTGTAGAACCAGCTCTGCCATTTGGAAAGTTTGAGAATGGATGTGGGCAAACATGGGCAAATAGGGCTAGATTAGAATGGGCATCTTGGTCAGCATGGGCGATTTGGGCTAAAGGACCTAGTTCCGTACTGTATGGCTCTATGGCTCAATTTTCACACCTGTCTGCTTCCTGTCATAGGACAAACTGACATTAAGAATTCCTTAAGTTACTCAACATCAGGGACATAAAAAAAGTTCAATCTGAAATTGGCAGTAGCTTAATGCGCTGGAATGAGTTTTAAAACTCAGACTAAAAATATATATGAAATCATGATATAATGCATTAAAACATGCACCAAACACGAGGTGGTGTTTTCAGGACTGCAATGTGATCCTGCTTTGTATTAGGTGTTGCACTCCGCGCATTATTATAGAGCATCCGCTCTCCGTCGCCAATTTGCTGACCACTCACTTATCGATTTTTCTTTCCATGTTTTAATTTGTGGGTTGTTTTTCTCTCTCTCTCTCTCTCTCTCTCGGAGCGAGGTAGAGAGGCAGACGCATTACATCATGCGTACCGCTGAAGCAGAAAATGTTGCTGCAGTCCTCGGTGAGGGTTGCGGGCTGTCTGGAGGCTTGAAGGACAAGCCCAGCAGCAGATCAAAGGACGAATGCAGCCCCACACCTGACTCAGTGTAGGACAGTCGCCATGCATCTCATCCACCCATCATTTTGTGGCAATTATACACTTCTACATTTCACAAAACATGTCTGTCCCCTTGACCAATTTTGCCGTTAATGGCAATTTTAGTCAGAGAAAACTTTCTCATTCTAGGCAGGAAATTTGTCCGAGCAATCTTTAATTTTTTTTTTTGCCAGGTGCAATTATTATTGCGATCATTCATTTAAAAAACTGCACTGACAGGTGGAGAAAACAGTTATACATTTTTTCTCCCAAAAGGTGGTGTGTCTATGGAACAAGCTGTCAGAGGTGGTAGTTGACTGTTGCAACGTTTAAGACGCAATTAGACAGGTACATAGATGGGACAGGTTCAGAGGGATATGGGCCAAACACAGGCAAGTGGGATTAGTTTTGATGGGACAAGTTGGTCGTTGTGGGCACGTTGGGCTAAAGGGGCTGTTTCCACACTGTATGACTATGACTCTATGAGTTCAGGGCAGTAGTTACATGAAGCCCTATCCAATATTGGTTTGGCTGCATCGATTCTGGTTACCTCAAAAAAGATTCTAGGGACTCGTGGTGCAAAAAAAGCTTTAGTGATTCTGAGGATAGAATGCTTTGGTTACCTTATGAGTCTGGAGAAGCTAGAAGAGATGATTTGGACAAAGTGCTCAGAAGCAAAGATGTGGACAGTGGTAAACTGTAGAATGGACAGAGCATCAAGGAGGAACAAATTGCAATGCAGGGGAAATGGATTGAATGTGTAGGAAGGAACTGCAGATGCTAGTTTACTTTTTCAAACAAGATGTGGCCATCTCAGCCACTGACAACATTTATAGCCCATCTCTAATGGCTCCTGAACTGAGGTTGTAGCTGAGGATTATATGACCGGAGAAACTAGAGTCAGGTAAAGACCAGCCTACATAAAGAGCGGAGCTTTCCATCAGTGTCGGGGTTGAGTCTTGCAGGGAATATGTAATCATTTAGTAGCTTCCCACTGCTAATAGTAGCATGTTAACAAATAGATTTATATAATCATTTATATAATCATTTGAAATAAAATTCCTCTGGTTCTGAATGTCTCTGAATTGATATTCAAACCTCTGAATATTAGCTCAATGACTCAAACCATTCTGCCATTATTCTGATTTTTACTTTACTTGTAGTTTATTTAATTCACATATATATTACGTATAAGGAGTCATCTTGCTTTTTGGTAATGGTGTGTAAAATAAACAATATGGATCCATCTACTTACATCCGGGTAGATTCTTGCTTCTAGATGTATTTACTAACTGGAGTATACGATTAGTGATGCAATCTCCTTTGCAAAACATCCCAATAAACAGATGGCGCCTCCACATTAGTAACCAAGAAGACCAAAGTGTTAAGTAACAGTTTGATTTGTAGATACATTGAGGAAACAGGCCCTTCGGCCCATCAAATCGTGCCAACCGATGATCACCAATACACTAGCTTTATCCCACACACTAAGGACAATTTACAGAAACCAATTTACCTTACAAATCTGCACATTTTTGGAATGTGGAAGGAAACCAGAGCACCCGGAGAAGACCCATGTAGTCACAGGGAGAACATGCAAACTCCATACAGATAGCGGCCATAGTCAAGATCGAACCTGGGTCTCTGGTGCTGTAAGGCAGCAACTCCATCATTTTGTCACGGTGCCTCCCTTGAACAAAAGGTGGTTGTAACTTTCTTTAATTTATTTATTCAAGGGGTGAGAGCGTCACTGATTACTTTGCCATTTTTTTACATTTTATTTGAGTTCTTCCCTGTGCCTGTTTGTGGGTGTTGCTTGTACGATGCAATGTAGAGGCCACACATTGCTTCAATTCTCCCTTACAAGTGCTGTGGTCAGCATCTTCAAATGTGGTTGTCAGGAGTGGTTTACTGTGGAGGATCTTCTATCCGACTCGAGCCTGTGGTTATGGTGGTACATCAGGTATTGGCAATCAAAACAATGCACTGGATAATGTTTGCCCATATTAGATAATAGTGTGCATCAATCTCATTGAATTTGGTGGTTTCAGGATATGCTTATTAATGCTATGAATTAAGTGTTATGGATTAGTGAGGCCAACTAAAAATCAACTTACCACATTCAAATGTTTCACGTTTTGCTTTTACTTTCACTCTTTACACAAAACGCTATTTAAAAAAACAATACAAAGGAAGCGATTGAAACATTTCAATCACATTAATAATCGGCATTGGGTCATATGGTCACAGAGAGCACTTCAGCCCACCGAGTCTGTACTGACCACCAGACAACCATTTTTTACATTAATCCTTTGCTAACCCATTCCCAGGGAAAGACACAAAGTACTGGAGTACTTCAGCGGGTCAGGCATCAACCCTAGAGAAAATGGATGGGTGACTTTTCACCTTGGAACGGTGGAACCCTTCTTCAGCCTGTCTCCACATTCATATTTTTAGCTTATTTGAACAGAACAGGACTGAATTTCAGATGTGGAGAATAACCCACAGCTAATGGCAGATGGGGCTTTCAGTGTAAGCAACCATGATTGAATTTCTCTCCCACTATATTTTAGTTACCTTTACTACAAGCATAGAAGCAGGTCATTAAACCCAGTTGATAGTTATGCTACAAATGAGCCTCATGCAATTCAAACAACAGACCCTTTTTTTCCTATTTTTGTACGCGTGGCTGGTAAGTTTATGTATTATTTGATTATACTATATAGAAAATGTACAAACAATTTTTCCATACAATATCTCCATTCTTATTTTGTTATAACCAGCATCCAGCAATGCTATATTGGGGCAGGTATTAATACTATTTCCCAATTTATTTTGCTGCAAACCATTTCTCTCACATTTTCATCTACTCCATCCTGATTCTCCAAACGTGCACCATCACTAGAAGTAATCCACAAAAAAATATTTAATCACACAAACGTGCTTAGGATGTATGTAAATCTTCTCTCACATATCTTTCAACTTAGCTCCTCTCACCTTAAAGGTAAACTTACCTCTGCAAAAAAGGACGGTGACCTTGTACAAGAGAAGAAGGCTGCTTTTGATGCACTAGATATGGTTAGCTTAATGTTGTGGGTGGATGTGCAATGTACCTGTGGCCTCTTGACCTAGAAGAGTCTCGACCCAAAATGTCACTTATCCATGTTCTCCAAAGATGCTGCCTGACCTCCTGAGTTACTCCAGCACCTTTTGTGTATAAACTGGCATCTGCAGTTCTTTGTTTCTAATTCTTCTGTTATGGAATGCCCCTGGATGCAATGCCTCTAGGTGCAATTCGAGGGTGGAACAAGGAATCAGATGTGTCTTCTGGCTGGAAATCAGTGCAATCCAACCCAATATTTTTTTTTAAGTTACGCTACTCTGCGAAGAGGGGCCAGTGGATGAAACTTGCCAGTGATATAAACCTGCCGACTGAATGACAAAGAAAAATTGTGGAGCCAAAATCTGACGAATGTTGTCTAAAATCGGGAGAGATTGAGCAGGCTGGGACTCAATTCTGGGTACCGCAAGGCTCCGTGCTGGGACCGCAGCTATTTACAATATACATCAAAGATTTGAATGAAGGGATTCAAAATAACATTAGCAAATTTTCAGATGAAACAAAGCTGGGTGGCAGTGTGAACTGTGAGGAGGATGCTATGAGAATGCAGGGTGACTTGGACAGGTTGGGGGAGTGTGCAGATGCATGGCAGATGAAGTTTAATGTAGATACATGTGAGGTTATCCACTTTGGTATCAAAAACAGGAAGGAAGATTACTATCTAAATAGCATCAAGTTGGGAAAAGGGGAAGTACAATGGGGTCTGGGGGTCCTTGTTCATCGGTATATGAAAGTAGGCATGCAGGTACAGCAGGCAGTGAAGAAAGCAAATGGCATTTATAACAAGAGGAGTCGAGTATAGGAGCAAAGAGGTCCTTCTGCAGTTACACAGAGCCCAGAGACCACACCTAGAGTATTGTATGCAGTTTTGGTCCCCTAATTTGAGGAAGGACATTCTTGCTATTGAGGGAGTGCAGCATAGGTTTTCAAGGTTAATTCCCGGGATGGCGGGACTGTCATATGCTGAGAGAATGGAGCGGCTGGGCTTGTACACTCTGGAGTTTAGAAGGATGAGAGGGTATCTTATGGAAACATATAAGATTGTTAAGGGTTTGGACAGGCTAGAGACAGGAAACATGTTCCCGATGTTGGGGGAGTCCAGGGGCCACAGTTTAAGAATAAGGGGTAAGCCATTTAGAATGGAGCCGAGGAACCACTTTTTCTCACAGAGAATTGTGAGTGTGGAGTTCTCTGCCTCAGAGGGCAGTGGAGGCCGGTTCTCTGGATACTTTCAAGAGAGAGCTAGATAAGGCTCTTAAAGATAGCGGAGTCAGGGGATATGGGGAGAAGGCAGGAATCGGGTACTGATTGGGGATGATCAGCCATGATCACATTGAATGGTGGTGCTGGCTCGAAGGGTCAAATGGCCTACTCCTTCACCTATTGTCTATTGTCTATTGTCAATTCCTTGAAGTGCAGGAGGATGAGGGGTGATCTTATAGAGGTGTATAAGATCATGAGAGGAATAGATCAGGTAAACACAGTGTCTCTTCCCCAGAGTAGAGGGAAACAGACATAGGTTTAAGTTTGAGGGGTTGGTGGGGGGGGGGCGGGGGGGGATTTAATAATACGAACCTGAGGGGGTAACATTTTTACAAAATGGATGGTGGGTGTATGGAATGAGCTGTCGGAGAAGGCAGGTACTATTGAGGCAGGTACTATTGCTGTGTGTAAGAAACATTTAGAGAGGAACATGTTAAGGATAGGTTTAGAGGGATTCGGGCCAAACACAAGCAGGAGGGACTAATGTAGACAGGTCATGTTGGTCAGTGTGGGCAAGTTGGGCCGAAGGGCCTGTTTCCATACTGTATGACTCTGACTCTATGAAGGGTCCCGACCTGAAACGTTACCTGTCCATTTCCTACCACAGATGCTGCCTGACCCGTTGAGATCCTCCAACACTTTGAGTTTCGCAAAGTAAAATTGTGAGTAATGATAGCGGATATAGATATATCAAAAAGTACTTTCGCGACTAGTATTCACAATAGGCTCAGATGGTTGTACAACTGAGGGTTGCCCTGTGTGCTACAAATCCACCCTGATTCACGAGAACTTTACCGTCTTATTTCTTGTTCTCTCATAGTATTGAAGCAAGACTAATCATTGATTTAGTCACCAAGAGAAGTGTTTGAAAGTATTAATGGAATACACTTTTCAGAAGTAAATTATATCGTACGTTTTCTGTTCTGTTTTCCCAATCCTTAGATCCCACGTACAAAGCACAATCTGTTCGCACAATAGGAACTGTCTGCTGTCTGATTAATGCTTTGCCTCTTGGGGGAGCTGGAGGGAGGGGAGGAGGGGGGCGGTGGGGGGAGCATGGCGGAAATTGAGAACTCAACAGATGGGGAATTGTTACTTTGACCAGAGTCCTATCATTCTGCAGAACACCGTGCTGTCATTTTGACACGCGTCAAATCCCTGACTCTCTCCCTTCCATCAGAAGGGAAGAAGCCACGCTTTGTGGTGAGGGGAGGCTGCTACCATCTCCAATACAAAAAGAAAAAAGAGCTTTATGACATACAAGAACCACAATGATGAACGATAATGAATTCATCATGAAGATGTGTCCTGGACCCAGCACATTGATGCAATCATAAAGGAATCCCCCAAAATGTCTGTACTTCCTTAGAGGATTCAGTATGTCAATGAATACTAGTTTGAACGTCTACAGGTATATAGTAGAGAGCATATTGACTGATTGCATCACGGCCTGGTTCGACAGCTCAAACAACCAGGAATAAAGAAGATTGCCAGAAATGGTGAATACTGCCCGCTCCATCATGGGTACCGACCTCTTCACCATCGAAGGGATCTACAGGAGGCCCTGCCTCATCATCAGGCAGCCAGGCATCAGGGACCCCACACCACAAGGCCACGCTTTTGTTTCACTCCTGCCATCGAGATGAAGGTAAAGGAACCTGAAAACTGTAATATGCAGGTTCGCGAGCAGCTTCTTCCCAACAACCATCAGGCTATTAAACACAACCTCCAACTAAGCTCCGTACTATATAGACTTAGGGGGGTTTGTTTTTTTTTTAATCATTTTTGTCTTTGCACCATCATTATTTTGTTTATTTTGTATATTGAACATTTTTGTTGTTCTTAATGGTGTTTACAGATTACTCTCTTTACATATCTGTTGTGCTGCTGCAAGCAAGAATGTAATTGTTCTGTTTCAGACCATGTGACAACAAAACACTTTTGACTCTTGACTCTAGATAGGTACTGGATACCCTAAAAGGTGTACTGCCAAGTGAGAAGACATTGTTCCCACTGGTATACCAAGATCCAGATTTGATCACAACTTCCAATTCATTAATGAGAGAACGTGTATTAAAATCCATGGGTTACCTGCACTCTCTGTTGATTGGGAGTTGCCTGGGCAGCCAGTCCCAGGTAATGATCGTCAAAGCTCCCTGTGGACGCATAAAATAGGGGGTATTAGTGGCAAAACTGCTGATGTCCTGCAAACCTCTGCTAGTGTTGCCATTTCTGATTGGGTGCATTGGAGGTTTCATCGCATGATCCTCCCATCCACTGCCCTATCAAGTTTGGGGGAACTGGATAGGCGACGTTTCAGGGCGGGACCCTTCCTCAGACTCATTGTAGTAGGGGGGTTGAAAGCTGGGAAAGAGTAGTGGCGGGGGCAGGAAACAAAGCCTGGCAAGTGCTCGACGAACACGGGTGAGGAGAGAGGGAGGGGGGTTCATTGGCAGATGAGTGGGCCAAGTGACAAAAGCTAGAGATGCAAATGAGACAACAGGGTGTCACATATGGAGAGATGAGGGCTGAAATGTAAAGCCAGAGGGAGGGACTTAGGTGTGAAACATCGCTTATGCCTTTCCCTCCACAGATGCTGACTGACCTGCTGAGTTACTCTGGCACTTTGTGGATCCATCAAGCTAAATAACCTTTTTTTTAAAAGAAATCTATTAACGGATATTATTTAAATTAAATGTTGAATATCTTGTTTTTTTTTATAATCCATTATGATTTTTGTCAGGGATTGATTGCAGTGATCAGGAAATTTAGTTTGAATTCCTGGATAATACAATGCATTCTTGAGTGGCTGGTAAATGTACTGTCCATCTGGTAGCACCAGAATGACCACATTAAACTCCCGACCGCATCAAAACAGTTCTTGATTAAAACATCCTGAATTCGATCTTAAAACGATAGTTTCCAGTCTTCCATTTGTTTTCCATCTCTAGTTTCCTCTAAACTGCTGAGCTATAGCCTTGATTTTCAGAATTGTTACTGTAAAGAAGGAGGTTATTCAGCTGATTAAGAGTTAGAGTCACAGTGTCACAGTGTGGAAACAGGCCCTTCGACCCAACTTGCCCACAACGACCAAAATGTCCCAGCTACACTAGTCCCACCTGCCTGTGCTTGGTCCAAATCCCTCCAAACTTGTCCTACCCATGTTTATTGGCTCTGGGTTGATCAACACTCTCACTCATATTGCTCTGCTCTTCCCCCATAACAACTCTTTACCTCAATCCCATTCCTTTCACAATGTGGAAATATAGAACTGCACATGTTGGTTTACCAAAAAAATACACAAAGTACCAGAGTAATTCAACAGATCAGGTAGAATTTCTGGAGAACATGGATAGATGGCATTTCGAGTTGGGACCCTTCTACAGACTGATCAGTCTGAGCATTGAGCATTGAACATAGAATAGTACATCCCAGGAACAGGCCCTTCAGCTCACATTATTTGTGCCGAACATGATGTCAAGTTAAACTAATCTCATTTGCCTGTACATGATCCATATGCCTACATTTCTTGCACTTCCATGTCCCTATCTAAAAGCGTCTTAAACACCAATATCATAAGGTCCTGACACAAAACATCACCTATATATGTTCTCCAGGGATGCTGCCTGACTTGTTAAGTTACTTCTGAACTTTGTATCTTTTCCTTTTTGAATTTCCTGGTTGCCCCCTTGATCCTGTTTCCACCACCTCTATTGGTAGAAAGTTCCAGATCAGAACTACTCCTGCACAACAAAAAGGCTTTTCTTCTCAACCCCCATTTTATTGTTGCCTCAGAAATTTAAATCTGTAACTCTGGCCTTTGTTCCATTTGTTATAGGATCAGTATCCCTCAACTTACCTTGTCTGAAGAAACATACACTTACACTTTACTATCTTATCTCCGTCTGCCCCCTCCCTTGGCAGCGTGGCCCAGGCTCCTACAATTCTCTGTATAAAAATCTATTCCCAATCAGTCTGACGAATGGTCTCGACCCAAAACTTCCCCTATCCGTGTACTTCAGTGATGCTGCCTGACCCACTGAGTTACTCCAGCACTTTGTGTATTATTTTGTAAGCCAGCATCTGCAGTTCATTGTTTCTACGTTCCAAGGGGAATTTGATTAAGGTAAAAAATGTTTAGGGTAAAGAATGTTGTGTTACTCTAGCACTTTGTGTTCTACACAAGATTCCAGCATCTGCAGTTCCTTGTGCATAAACTAAAGTAGTGGTGGGTGTATTGTAGGTGTACTTTGGTGGTTGCAGTCCCTGTTGATTCCTGGATTGGCTTGCATTGGTGGAATGGCCACTGGTGGAATGCCAGTGATGCCACTACCTGGTTATGTTCACACTGCGATGATTGAGGTGGAACTGAACATCGGGAAGGTTGCGGGAAAGGTTAATGGAAAAGAGCAACAAACTGACAAGGTTTATCCTTTGAGACATTTCCTAGTGATCATCTGAATCAGGGTCTGACAGAATCATATGCAGTCTCTTGTTTGGAAATGGTATCTTATCCTGGAGACTGGGACATAGAGTGGAGAAGGAACAACAACCATCAGACGTTTAAAACAAAACAATGCTGCTTTTGTAAGAGGGCAGAAATCTGTCAGTCACCTCAGTGGGGTGGAAGATTGCAACCTTCACATGGTCCGCCCTGTTTACCCGGCGGGCACAATCAAATAAGATCAAATAGAACAAGTTGTCCTATAACTTTAGGCTGTGCACGCCATACGCAAGAAGAAGAAGTCACCTCAGTGTTGGGAATCACAACACTGAACATTGGTTGAGCTAGATTACATTTGATGCACTAACCTGCATTATTTGGTTCAGTTCAGTTTAGTTTAGTGTAGTTTAGTTTAGTTTATTGCCACATGTACTGAGGTACAGTGAAAAGCTTTTTGTTGCCTGTCCAATCAGCGGAAAGACTATACATGATGACAATCCATAGTGTACAGATGCACGATAAAGGGAATAATGTTTAGTGCAGGTTAAAGTCTAGTAAAAACCAATTAAAGACAGTCTGAGGGCCTCAAATGAGGTAGGTGGTAGCTCAGGTCCGCTCTCTAATTGTTGATAGGGTGACAGTTGCCTGATGACAGCTTAGATGAAACTGTTTTTGAATCTGAATGTGTGCATTTTTACACTTCTGTACCTCTTGCCTGATGGGAGAGAGGAGAAGAAGGAGTGATTGGGGTGAGACTCGTCCTTGATTATGCTGGTGGCCTTGCCGAAGCATCGTGAAGTGTAGATGGAGCCAATGGATTCAAGCCTTCGCAACACTTTAATATAAGGACATAGATATTTAGATTGGATATAAGAAATGGTCACCTCTTGTGCTTCTGTCACTGGTTGGCAGTCAATGATAAGAAGGCAGTTGGCTGAAAATTGAAATGTCCTGTTCACTCACCAAAAAAAGCTGAACACTATACTTTTAATCAGAAAAAAAAATTGATGTTCAGTATGCTGCACGCTGCAATATGGTTAACATAGTAAAATGCCCCAAGGTTTTTCACAGAAACCCATACCTCAGCGGCTAAGCCTATTTTTAGGTTGAAGTGATGTGTGCAAGGTGCTGAGTTTTATATATAGAATTACATTGCCACTGCGACCCGCAGGCTTTTCTTAACACATGGGATTGAGTGCCATCAACTGTTTGACTCGGACATCTTTCCTGATGTACAAGAAAATGTCTCAGCCATTGCTTTAAGTTAACACAGATAGTTAACTTCTGGCAATTACAAGTCTTACCCTAGGGAACTGCTGTCACCTATTACTCCGACTATTAATACCAACAAAAAAAAGATACAAAGTGCTGGAGTAATTCAGCGGATCAGGCAGCATCTCTGGAGAACATGGATAGACATTGTTTCGGGCCAGGACCCTTCATCAGTCAGATCCGATATGTCGCCTGTCCATGTTCTCCAGAGATGGTGCCTGACCTGCTGAGTTACTCCAGCACTTTGTGCCTTTATTTTGTTATCCAGCATCTGCCTTCGTTATTACTAATAAGAAGTGCTTTCCGGGATTCAAAACATTGCACACGTGAATGAACAAATGAGAGGAGAAAGATTGGATTTTGTTTGAACCTAAGCATGGATTTATCCTGCTAAAAAAACAGGTATGTAGGAATCAAATATGCATACTGACTGGCAACAAGTTTTACTTTTCAATTTAAATAATTCCTGCTCTTTTATATTTCGTTAAATCATTCCTTTTTCTGCTGATTTTAAGAATGGGATGGTTTTAACTGATGCAGGCACCAGAAAACAATGATAGCCAAAGATAAGGCCTGATTCCAAATATAATTATAACTGCATTGAACAAGAAATCACATGGTCTCTCAGAAAACATGAATGCCAGTATTTGAATTATTTTGAGTATGTATAAATATATTTGATATTTGATATTTCATAACTCTGAACACAAGCTTCCTTCATTTTAGTTTGGAGCAGCACAGTAGCGCAGTGGTAGATTTGCTGCCTTTCAGCACCACAGACCCGGGTTTGTTCCTGACCTTGGGCGCTGTCTGAATGGAGTTTGTACGTTCTCCCTGTAAACTCATGGGTTTTCTCCAGGTGCTCCAGTTTCCTCCAACACTTCAAAGACGTGCAGCTTTGTGGATTAATTTTTCTCCTGCAAATTGTCCCTAGTCTGTACGATAGAACTGGTCTACCGGTGATCGTTGGTCGGCGTGGACTTGGTGGGATGAATGGCTTGTTTCCAAGCTTTATCTCTAAACTAAACCAAATTAAACTAAACTTTTGTTCACTACAGATCTTAAGCGTTTTGAATTTAATTGGTCATCTTCTGCAAGACTGAAGGTACAAATTGATCTTGTTTCAGTTGGCCAGAAGATTTTTCAACCTGTACACGTGAGGTTTGCCTGATATACATCAGATAGACAGAGCAAAAAGATGCCATGAAATGCAATGAGCATATATGGGTCAGGATGCAAGGTGAACTGATGGGGCCACAACATAGGAGTATGGATGAAAACTCTTGCAGAAAGTGCAGCAAAGGGGATTGAGTAGACTATTTCATCTAAAGTTGATATCTGAAAGACTGTTCCTGGATGAGTAATCATAGAGGCTCTTTTGCTTCCATGAGGCACCTTGGGACTTTCTATAACCTTAAAGGTGCCACATAAGTACAAATTGTGTTTATTGTTAGCAACAAAATGTTTACAGTCAAAATTGATTTTTGAAAATAGACTGGTGTAGGGAGAAATGTAGCCTGGGTAGTATGGTACAGGTGCACAACCTTTTATCCGGAGTTCCAGAAACCGAAAAGCTCCGAAAACCGGCCATTTTTTCCAGATGTCGTCTGCGCACCAAAGCTCGCGTTTGGCGCCAAACTTGACCCAAAAGGACCCACGGTCAACCCAGGTCTGTACTACTGTAGCGGCTGCCTCCTCCCTGGAGACCGGGAGACGCTTAAACATCTGTAAATCATTGCTTAAATGTTAGTCAGTTAGTTTGGATGGGCTTTTATGTGAAGGGGGGTGAAGGGGTAAACTTTAATTCTTAGTTCCCTACCTGGTCGGAGAGGCGGGGAGCGGTCAATGCCTTACCGGGTCGCCGTGCAGTAAGCTCCGCAGCGCTGTGGCCGGTGGGGCTGTGGGCGACGCCGGTTGTAGCTCCGACCCCGGCAACTCTACCCCTGGCTGCGAGGCGCTCCAAATCCAGCGCGGCCCGCGGCCGGACACCCCAGCTCCGCGAATGTCGGGAGTCGGCGGCGTCGCAGCGCTGGTATAGCAATGCCTTACCGGGCCGCCGTGCGGCAAGCTCCGGAGCTGGGGCATTGAGCTTGCTGAGGAGCGTCGCTGGATTTGGAGCCGCGCAGCCAGGGGTAGAGTTGCCGGGGTTGGAGCTCCAACCGGCGCCGCCCGCGGCCGGACGGAGCCCCCAGCTCCGCGGCTCCAAATCCAGCGACGCTCCGCGATGTTGTGTGTCGGTGGCCACAGCGTTCCGGAGCTTGCCGCACGGCGACCCGGTAAGGCATTACCCGCTCCCCGCTGGTATCCCAGCGCTGCGACGCCGCCGACTCCCGACATTCCCGGAGCTGGGACGTCCGACCGCGGGCGGCGCTGGATTTGGAGCCGCGCAGCCAGGGGTAGAGTTGCCGGGGTCGGAGCTACAACCGGCGCCGCCCGCGGCCGGACGGAGCCCCCAGCTCCGCGAGGTTGGGAGTCGCCGACCAGGTAGGGGACTAAGAATTAAAGTTTCCCCCTTCACCCCGACTCCACCACCACCACATAAAATCCCTCCAAACTAACTGACTAACATTTATGCAATGATTCTCCCAGTCACCGGGTAGGAGGCAGCAGCTCCAGACTTTTCAAGCCGCCCGCGCTACCTACCTAATCTACGCTAAAAATCTTCCATTCTGAAATCCGAAAATGTCCGAAATCCGACAAGTGTCTGGTCCCAAGGCTTTCGGATAAAAGGTTGTGCACCTGTAATAGGCAGTAATGAAGTCACTGGATTTAAAAGACACTTGGACAGGTACATGGATGGAAAAGGTTCAGAGGGATATGGACCAAATGCGGGGAATTAGGACTAGCTTAGATGAGTTGGTGTGGACAAGTGTGGGTAGCACAGTGGTGCAGTGGTAGAGTTGCTGGCTTACAGCTCCAGAGACCCGGATTCGACCCGGATTACAAGTGCTGTCTGTATGGAGTTTGTACATTCTCTCTGAACGTGTGGGTTTCCTCCGAGTGTTCCGGTTTCCTCCCACATTCAGAAGACATGCAAGTTTATAGGCTAATTGGTCTCAGTAAAAATTGTCCCCAGTGTGTGATGGATAGTGTTATGTATGGAGTAATCGCAGGCCGGCGGGGATCGATTGGCCAAAGGGCCAGTTTCCGCACTGTATCTCTAAAGTTTAAAGTCTAAGATAAAGTAAAGTTGGGGTGAACCTTCTGTTTCTGTCCTGCATGACTCTATGATTATGATTGCAGATGTTGGAATCACGATAAAAAAACAAACTGCTGGAAGAACTGAGCACATCAGGCAGCAGCAGACCTGCTGAGCTCCTCCAGCAGTTTGCTTTTTGCAATGGGCAGTAATGCATTGGTCACAGGTCAAAAGTATTAACTGATATTCCATCTTAGTAAAGCCAATCGAACTCAATGTTGTGTGTGAAGCTTTAAATGAAATAGCTTGCATTTGCATAACACCGTTAGGACCAATACGTGCTTTTAAAGTGTGGTTGTTCAAAAAGTTGTCACAGTGCAAACTCCCACCAAATGTCATGTGATAATGACCAGTTAGTATCTTTGTATGATGTTGACTGAGATGTAAGTATTGGTGAGGTGACTGGCACGAAACCCCTGCTCTGTTTCAATATTTATACCCAGCTGAGGTTTCGTTCAGTCACTATGAAGTGGGGTCCAGGCCCAAAACGTCACCTAGCCTTTTCCTCCAGAAAAGCTGCCTGGCCCAATGAGTTACTCCAGCACTTTGTGTTTATCTTTAGTTTAGTTAAGTTTGTTTTAGTTTAAAGATACAGCAATGAAACAGGCCCTTTGACTCACCAAGTCCAGACTGATACTTGATCACCCGTTCACAACTAGTTTCTGCGGGTTTGACATTGGGCTCATTAGCCACCCGCCAGCTCCCAGTGGATATCACAGTGGTGCCCCTTCTAGAGCAGCTGCCTCATAGCTCCAGCAATCTGACTTCCCCTGATGACTGTGTGGAGCTTGCCTATTATCCCTGTGACCACGTGGGTTTCTCTCAGGTGGTTCAGTTTCCTCTCACATCCCAAAGCAAATAGGTTAATTGGCCATGATAAGTTGCCCCGAGTGTGTAGCTGAAGAAGATGTGGGAGAACACATTGCAGTAAAAATATGAGGGGAAATTAAATTGCTCCGTGAGCCAGCATAGAGTCGATGGGCCAAAACCGCCCTCCTTCAATGTTATAAGGTCGTTGTAATATAGAAGTTGAATTAGAGGGGACCTAATTATCCTTGAACCTTGGGATGGCATGGTAGCACAGCGTAGAGTTGCTGCCTTACAGCACCAGAGACCCAGGCACGATCCTGACTAAGGGTGCTGTCTGTTCAGAGTTTGTACGTTCTCCCCAAGACCATGTGGGTTTTCTTCAGGAGCTCTGGTTTCCTCCCACATTCCAAAGACGTACAGGTTTGTAGGTTAATTTGCTTCAGTAAAAATTGTAACTAGTGCAGAGTCTGTAGGATAGTGCTGGTGTACAGGAATTTCTGGTAGGCGCGGTCTCAGGGGGCCGAAAGACCTGTTTCCACACATTATCTCAAAAATCAAAAAGGTTAGGAGGTTAATTGGCTTCGGTAAGAATTGTAAATTGTCCCTAGTGTGTAAGATAGTGCAGGTGTATGGGAATTGCTGATCGGCACGGACTCGTTGGGCTGAAGGGCCTGTTTCCGCCCCCATATCTCTAAACTAAACTAAACTAAACTTAGGGCTGCCTACAAAGGAAAAAAAAAGAATGAGATATTTGGAAATTTGGGTGCTTTCCCTGGAGCCTAGAGAGTGCTCAACATTAATTATTAGTGTTCTTACAGACTACTTGCATCTGGTTTAGTTACCCACTCGTTGCCTATTTCCTGCCCCTGCACTCACAGAGCCAGATATTGAAAGTCACTGTCAACCCTTTGTGGTTCCATTTTGATTGATGGAATAGGTAAAGGACATGACTTTGAAGAATCACTTACAGCGTCAGTTTATTGGCCTGAGACTGCTAATGGAACACACAGATGAACAGGAAAGTAATTTAAATCTTTTAAAAGGTACTGTCTAGAAGAGGAGGTATAGGCATTATCTTTGAAGAGTTACACGAGGAAGCCATTTGGCCCAATGCATCCATGCCAGCAAGCCTTCATTTCCTATTTCATTTCATATTTACACTAAGCTGAGATCTACTTTGTGTTGCTCCTGAATAAAATATATGTTGTCATTCCTATAGGAACCATGTAACCACAGCTAATATCACCAGGGCTCCTGATCAATGATCAGCACATTTGTATATTGGAGCCAGAAGCAGATTTTTTTTTAAATTCCAGATACTTTTGGTGCCCAGCATGATTTGGAAACTATGGAATGGAAGAGTCCCTAAAATACAAGGTATGAGATGTCAACTATTGCTTAACAGTGCTTAACGCAGCACCTGAGACCCTGGTTCAATCCTGACTATAGGTGCGGTCTGTACAGAGTTTGTACATTCTCCCTGTGCCCACGTGGGCTTTCTCTGGGTGCTCCTGTTTCCTCCCACGCTCCAAAGACATGCAGGTTTGTTGGTTAATTGGCTTCTGTAAATATTGTCACTAGTGTGTAGGATAGAAACGCCTCCAGCTCACTGAGTCCATGGCACCCATTGATCACCCATTAGATAGATGTAAAATGCTGGAGTAACTCAGTGGGACAGGCAGCATCGAGAGTTCTGGATCATCCGTTAGCACTAGTTCCATGTTATTCTACTTCCACATCCATTCCCTACCCCACTAGAAGCAATTCACAGAGGCCAATTACCTTACAAACCTGTACGTCTTTGGGATGTGGTAGGAAATGGGATTACCCGGAGGAAACCCACGCGGTCACAGGGAGAGCATGCAAACTCCACACAGACACCATCTGAAGTCTGGATTGTCCTGAGATCTCTGGCGCTGTGAGGCAGCAGCTCTACTGCTGCGTCACTGCGCTGTCCAAGACCATAAATGTCATGGAAATCTTTCTCCCCTCCTCTGAACGAAAGTATTCTTGAGGCTTTCAACACTGTTCATAAATAACGATCAAACAACCTACGTACTGGAATAAGATGAGTTAAATAAGCAATGCAAAAGGGAATAGCTGCAATGATGTGCATTGTTAAGAACTGGGATGAGTAATTACACTAAGCAACATTATTACAGATGTGTTTCAAGATCTTGCCTCAGGCCATTCTAGTGATGTCTGTATATTCTTGAGATTGTTGATTAATGATTTTGCTTGTAAAAATCAAATGTAAATGATGAGGGAAAATTCATTTAATTTGAACCTAATCCAAATTTCAACTGCTTTATTTACGGTTCTGGTTTCACTCTGAAAAATATATTGAAACCTTAAAAAAAACATTGTAAAGATGACACCTTAAGATAAATAACACAAATACGGTTCCCATATTTTGCTTCTCTATGCATATCATTAAATTAGGCACCAATGCCTTGAGAAAATATTGTGTCTACATAATAAATGGAGTTGAAAAAATAAATCTATCAGATCTATATGTCCCTTTACAATGGTCACTGTCCTTTCAGCTTTAGGTCATGGATTTCGATTTGATCCAGTTTAATGGAATGAAAGCTTTCTTATTTTGCCAGTAGTAACGATGCAACATAAAATTAGATTAGTCATCCATGGCTAATGGATGCAAAACTGCCTGTAAGTATGCACTGTTCAGAGTACCAATGCAGAGTTAAGTCTCAGTCATCTCTTGTGTGGTAGTTCTCTTGTTTTGTAGATTGTGAGATAAGGACTGCTCCAGAGAAATGTATGCAAGAATCTACAGTATGTGTGCACTCCGAAGCTGTGTTACAGAGAATTGCACTGTCAGAACTTTGGACTGCCAGATGAAATATTAAACCGAGACATTATTCTCTCTTGCTGTCGAGTCTCAGAGATATGTGGCATGGAAACCGGCCCTTCAGCCCACTGAGTCTGTACCGACCATCAACAGTCCATTTACAGCTATCCTACATCAATCCTATTTTATATTCTCCCCAGATTCTCTGCAGCTTCTACCACTCATCTACGCACTAGGGGCAATTCACAAAGGGGTGGGGTTGGGGTTCAATTAATCTAGTATTCTGTACATTTTAGGATGTCGGAGTGAACCATTAAACCAAGGGGGAACCCACAAAGTCTCAGAGGATAATGTGCATGGTTCACGTATTCAGCATCCGAGGTCAGAATTGGACCTGGGTCCCTGGTTGCAAGGCAGTGTCTATATTAGCTGTGTCACTGTACCTGGTGTAAACTCTTGCATTGCCCAATAATTAACCCTCTATCCACAACATTTAATTGCATAATAGTCTATAAAGATGTGGGATGATCAAAGTTACTATATAAATGTATGTATTTCTTTCTTACTGGAAATTAGTTGATTTTGGAAATATATTTCTGGCATTTGTCCCTTGGCAATATGACCATAAGCCTTACTCTTGTACCCAGCCTACACAAGTGCCAACCCTGGATCTATAAAATTTGGGTAACTTACAGTATTTATTTCCTTAGCAAGTGCAGCTTCCAACATGCTATGCACCAAACTCTTGAAAGCCCAAATATATTTATGTCAAAATCCACAATTCAGATTGGGCAGAAGCCGAGGCAGGAAGTCCAACATTTTCTGCTTTCAAACAAGTCGGTCTTGTTTAAGGTCCCTGATGATTTGAACTTTGGAGAACCGAAAATATTGGGAAGATCCCAAGACTTGGCTTCCGCAACCCAATTTCTGTTCAAACCAAATTCCAAAGCTGCATCCCAGACTAAACCCTTGAATGTCACGGTTTACAACTAATGTCTGATAGTTAGTAGAAATGTTCCAGTTCAACTTAGATGAGGACAAGCTTCCGAATGCAAAGTATTTCAAATTCCTGAAGGTACTTCAGGTAACACATATTAAAGCAGCGATTAGATAAAGACAGAATTATCTCCGTATGCCTAAAGTAACATTGATGTTAACCACAAGGCTGTTACAGTGGTACAGCTGGTAGAGTTGCTGTCTTACAGCGCCAGAGACCTGGGCTCAATCCTGCCCACATTCTCCCTGTGACCACATGAGTTTCCACCGACAGCTCTGGTTTCCTCCCGCATCCCAAAGACATGCGTCTGTAGGTTAATTGGCCTGCATAAACTCCACCTGATGTGTAGGAGGTGGATGTGAGAGTGGGACAACTTAGAACTACTGTGTGAATGGGTAATCAATGGTCGATGTGCACTTGGTGTTTCCATGCTGTATCTCTGCACTAAACTCAACAAACCCAGTCTTATGATGAAGTTTCATTTTGTTTATGGTGCTTTTTTCTTTTAAAATTGACCCACCCAAGGTTGGTGCACTGAATGTGTAAAAGATAGGAATATGCTAAATATTGTTGAGAATAACGTGCGGTTTGAATTCAGAATCGTCTATTATTAACCGCATTGTGATCAAAAACGTTAATTCGGATTCTTTAGGTTATCAGCTATGAGTTCTCCCTTCCTGCTTGAGAGCAGAGAAAGGCCCTCAGTTGCCAAACCCTTCTAAGGTAGTGACTTAAAGTGACCTCAGAGTATTGGTGAAATTATGACCACAGTATAATGGTTTAAAAAAAACTATAAAGCACTGGATTTGATCGTTCTTGTGCTACATCATCCCCTTCCTGCTTCATGAAAATTTAAACAAGCATTTAAAATAAATAGCTTTGCTTAGTCTCTATTCCTTTTGAATGAGATGTGCGAGTAAAATGATAGGGGAGAGTCCTTGAAAGCATTAAATGGGCCATCTTAGCTCAATGGCAAAGAAAATGAACAGTGTTCCTTTTAGCCATTGTGTCCACAGGGAACTGTTTTTTCTTTAAACAACATTGAGGGCTGCATGCCTTCACAGTGCATTGAGGGATACAGACTACACCACAAATAAAAGAATTAATTTGTCTTGTATTGTATCTACCACTCTTATAGGAGGATTCTGTAAAACTCAAAGCAGATGGAGGGTGGGGGGGGGGGGGCGAGGGGGGGGGGGGGGGGGGAGGGGGGGGGGGAGGGGGGGCACAATAATTGTGCACCTCAACACATGGGATTTAAGACATATCACAAACTTCCAAAAACAGCGAGGAACTCCTTCAACTTACTCTCTAATAGCTTGGAAATGTTTGCAATTTTTCAACAGGATAAGCACATTAAGAGTTTAAGTGAATTAGCGGGGCAGAGGATTGGCTTGGGTATTAGCCGCAAGACATGTTTTGTGGGACAATAACTCTCCTGTCTCTGTATGCTGTCTATATTTTTCACATTTACGAAAAAAAATGTGCATTCAAAATAGAGTTACCTCTGTGCAGGCAAAGGACAAAGTATGAAGGCACTGAGTGAATTAGCAGAAAGCTTTGTGATTTTAAGCCAACAATCATAATTGCGCCTGATTTCTCTGGAGCATAAATGACATCATGATTCGCGAGTAACACTAGCCCGTGTTCAGACGTGTATGTTTATAGAAAAGCTGGGATCAACCAACAAAGGAGAAAGATTAAGTGTGGACAACTTCAATCAACCAGTTAGCTGCATCCTTACACAGCATTTTCCTTTGCTCAACCTCAGTTTGCCAGTGAGTTCAAATCATCTCACATTCAGCCAGGGGAAGAATCCAACGGCAAACTTAAATAAACTTATGTGTAGGAAAGAACTGCAGATGCTGGTATACACCGAAGATAGACACAAAATGCTGGAGCAACTCAGCGGGTCAGCCAGCATCTCTGGAGAAAAGAAATAGGAGACGTTTCAGATCCGAAGAAGGGTCTCGAACCGAAATGTCACTTATTCCTATTCTCCAGAGATGCTCATTGTTCCACTGAATTAAATAAACTTAAGTTGCTCACCATTTATTGTTGCAGTTCTGAGTCTCTGAGAAGGTAATGCCCTTCACTGACACTGCAGCCCTGCACATCCCAATTTTGGGCACCCCTGCTGGATAAATATGATCATCAACATATATGACAGATTTTCTCAATATTATCTCAAGTACATTATTTTTGGATGGGACATCAGTATTGCATATGCTACCCTTAGAAGCACTTACAGATGCACCATTGGATGCATTCTGTCGGGTTACATCGCAGCTTAGGTTTAAAATAGCTCTGCCCAAGACCACAAGAAATTGTAGGGAGTTGTGGATGTAGCCCAGTCCATCACACAGATCAGCCTCCTCACCATTGACTCCACTGTAACTATATTCACTTCACTGCCTCACAAAAGCAGCCAACATAATCCAGGATCTTTCCTACCCCGGTCATTCCCTTTTCCCTGTTCCCTTTGGATGAAAGATTGGACGCTTGAAAGCAGTCACCACCAGACACATAAACAGCTTCTTCCTTTCGATTATCAGTCTTGTGAATGGTCCTCCTGTTAGCTAGAGTGCAGTCGTGATTCTCCAATCTACCTCAATGCGGACATTGCACTTTATTTTAGAACAATTACACTACAATGCAGAGAACTCCATTCTGCACATTGGTATATTTCTCTTTGCCATACCTTTTGTGTTTGGCCTGAATATATCGAAGTAGAGTATCGTCTGATTTGATTTATAGCACACAAACAAAAGGTTTTCATTTTACCTCAGTACATGTGACAATAATAAACCTAAACCTCAGCGTAATGGTAACTGCATTCACAAAAATACTATATTGGTTGTGTAGCAACTTACAGTATAAGAATCAGGTTTGTTAAACATATTGTGTAAATTTGTCGAAAAAGCTCTTCTAAATACTCTGGAATATCGAAGGATGAGAGGATATCTTATTGAAACATATAAGATTATTAAGGGTTTGGACACGTTAGAGGCAGGAAACATGTTCACTATGTTGGGGGAGTCCAGAAGCAGGGGCCACAGTTTATGAATAAGGGGTAAGCCATTTAGAATGCAGAGAAGGCAGTGGAAGCCAATTCTCTGGATGCTTTCAAGAGAGAGTTAGATAGAGCTCTTAAAGATAGCAGAGCCAGGGGACATGGGGAGAAGGCAGGAACGGGGTATTGATTGTGGATGATCAGCCATGATCACAGTGAATAGCGATGCTGGCTCGAAGGGCTGAATAGCCTACTCCTGCACCCATTGTCTATTGTCTATTGTCTAATATATCAACAACTCTTAACATAAATACACTATTTGTGGCTGCCTTGCTGGAACTTATAATGCATAGATTAATTTTCTCTTGGACTGCGGTATGTTTTAAAAGACACCCTCATTTAACAAATGCTGCACTCTTCCAGAATTTTCTGTTTTTAATTTTTGTCAAATAGGCTTTACAATCTCTAAAATGCCCAAGTACTTTGAGTTAGACAACTAAATGGGAGAAAATGATTATCATTGCTGAGAAGTTATTCTTTTCATCAAGCAGACAAATGATCGGACTAATTAATGCCATCTATGGTAAATGCCATCTGTGGGACGATGCAAGTAATATACAATTATGGAACTAAATTCAGGACGAGCAATTGCATCTGAATTGAAAAGCTAGCTATATACACAGGCCACCTTAATTTGGTTTTAAACATGGCCTTCATAATAAAACTTGTTGGCATTCTTAATGCTGCTTCTTTTTTTCCAATGATGGCATTTTTTTTAAACTAGGTCACCATTAAAATGAACAGCTGAGAAAACTGCAAAAGACTTGTTGTATTCTAGAAATCTAAGGGCGGCACAGTGGCATTGCGGTAGAGTTGCTGCCTTACAGCTCCAGAGACCTGGGTTCGATCCTGACGACAGGTGCTGTCTGTATGGAGTTTCTACTCGTTGGGTTTTCCCCGGGTGCTCAGTTTCCTTACACACTCCAAAGATGTGCAGGTTTGTAGGTTAATTGGCTTTAGTTAAAATTGTAAATTGTCCTTAGTGTGTAGGTTAGTACTAGTGTACTGGGTGATCGTTGGTCTGCGCGGACTCCATGGACTAAAGGCCATGTGTCTATGCTGTATAAAGTATAAAGTCCAAGGTCTAAATTGGATGAAAAAACAGAAAATGCTGGAAATGTTCCTGATATGACTCACCATCTATTGAGGAAGAAACAGGGTAATGTCTCAACCCAGGAATTTTTCATTCGAAACGATAAATGCTTAGTACAGTTTGACAGCATTTTCTGTGTTTAGATATTTTCTGTGAAATGTTTTAGTGGATTTTGCCAAAAGTGATCAATATTGAATTGTTACATGTCATTTATTCCATTTAGGTTTACGTTTATTATAGTCAGATCTACTGAGATCCAACGAAAATCTCAGTTTTGCTTGCTATAATCAAATCAGATAATACTATGCATTAAAATATTAAAGCCAATCTCAAGTACAATAGCTAGAGCAAAGGGAAAGATATGGAGTGCACAATATAGTTCTCTGCATTGTAGAGCATCAGTTCCAGAGATAAAGTCCAAGGCCAAAATAGATTGTGCCCTAGCTTATGTGACCTACCCTGTAGCTTATCCCTGTTGAAATATTAGTGAGAAATAATAACATATAAAATATGCAGCAACTCAGAAATATAATAATAATATACTGACAAATAAACTTTCCACTTTCCAACAAAGAAATTGCAGTACTGGGTAAAAGGGAGGTGAGCTACATAGATGTCAATTAATATCATAATGTCATTGATAATTTGGATGTTGACGTTACTAAGCTTGGATTTTATGCTGAATAAATGTAGCCTTTGTCATTCTTCTGCAATCGCCTCCATCTATCATTGATATTTCCATTCGTCATTCTAAAAGACAGACCTGGAATAGTGTTAAAAAAAGGATACAAAATACTGGCATAACTCAACGGGTCAGGCAGCATCTCTGAAGAACACGGACATTTGTTTATACTGTATTTACACAGCATTTTTCTTTGCTCCACCTCAGTTTGCCAGTGGTTCAAATTATCTCACATTCAGCCAGGGGAAGAATCCCCTGGCGCAAACTTAAATAAACGTATGTGTAGGAAAGAAATGCAGACCCTGTTTATACTGTATTTAATATTATTATTCAGACTGGAATAGTGTTGCAGTTTTTAGCTTCACAAATATTCATCCAAACATTAATCAATGTTTTAACCATTTTCGCAAAATCAACTATAATTTACTTGTACCATGCTTTCGAATGCATTTCTACTGGCAACTTTCCAGAGAGGAAGGAAATTACCAGCAAACCATAGGTGTAGTCTTTGAAGGCTTTTAATTGTTGCGTAATTGATCAGCTGCACATTATCTCTTGAGGAAACACGGACCTCAGAGACTTCGGTAGTTGCTTAACCCACAATATTTTGAGCAGCAACGTGCAAATGTGTTTTATGTACTGTTAGAACAGACTACAGGACAGTAACATGCTTCTAGGGAGCTTTGCTCTTTCAAAAAAAAAAAAAAAATAGAGTGCACTTGCCAATGTGATGAATGTTAATGCTAGTAAAAGGCAGAAGATCATCTTTCTTTGCAGGCAGTCCCAGTTGCCAGCCTTCTTTGGTCAGGTATAACATGGATTAGTTGCAGGGCAAAATTCACATTATGCTGCTCTAATCAAGCATTTTCCTTGTTTTGCCTGTGGAATATTTCAATCCCCTGCATCCGCTATGCTTGAATGCTGAATTATTGGCAGCTTGATGCTGCAAATTCAAAGCAGGTAATGGGTGAAAGGGCCAAAAGCGGAATGGCAGCAGGTTCGAAAGGATTTTAACAGGGCAATGCACACTAAGAAATAACAGTTTGTGAATGCCAAATCTGTCCAATTCATTCTCCTCTCACCCCTAATAGTGAAATTAAGTTCCCCTTTCCCGGCAGTGATATCTTCTACTGCACCTAACACTGACACGTGGTTCCAGTACAGATTACAGCTCCTCAGTATTGCAGGGATATCCTCTTAGCACTGCATCAGTGTCAGATAGCATGTCACCGCATCAGTGTTACATTATTGAGATGTCTGTGGGAGAGAGAGAGTCTAACTGATGAACTAAATTCACTGCTTCGCTGCTGTGCTGCCTAACATGGGGAGAGAAAAAAAAAGAGGCTGATACATCACCTGCTCACTGCCACAAGTGTGGACCATTTTCTCATGTAGCAGGCAGCAAAGGTTCAGAGATAGAAACAAAGTGTTTTGTTTAAATATGTAGGAACGAACTCCAGATGCTGGTTTAAACCGAAGATAGACACAAAAAGCTTGAGTAATTGGAGTCAAGATGTTTTCGGTTGGTACCCTTCTTCAGACTGGAGATGCTGCTTACTCCAGCACTTTGTGTCTATCTAAGAATTTAGTTTAGTTTAGTTTAGAGATACAGCATGGAAATGGGCCCTTCAGCCCATCGAGTCCATGCCGACCAGCCATCCCCACACACTTGCACTATCTTACACACACTAGGAATAATTTATAATTTTAACAAAGCCAGTTAACCTATAAACCTGTACATCTTTGAGGTATGGGATGAAACCGGAGCTCCCAGCAAAAACCCATGCAAGTCACAGGGAGAGTGTACAAACCAGTGTCTACATTTTAATGCCTCAGGTTTAAGGGGCTGTCCCACTGCAGCAACCTAATTTAGGAGTTTAGGAGAGTTTGAAAATTTGTCATGTTGAAGACCTCCTTCGACTATGTAGAAGACCTCCTTCGACAATGCTGAAGACTAGCTTCGACCTGCTTTGGGAAAATTGGAGACAGAAAAGTCGAGAGTGAAGACGACCTCCTTCGATCTCCTTCGACCGTCCTTCGACTATGATGAAGACTATCTACAACTACCTTTGACTACCCTCGATTATCTACGAATAACATGCCAACCTACTATGACCAGCTTCGACTAAACCTACAAGTAAAAAAAATTATCAATTTTTTCCATGGCGACCTTTTTTTACTTGTGGGCATTTTTAAGCATGTGTTGAAATATACGCCGCGTCCTAGCTGAGGCCTCGAGTACCTGGAGACTACTCTCGAGCATGAAGGAGAGTTACAAAGACCTCCTAGGACCTCGTTTCGACCATGCTGCGAGTATGAGTCGAGGGCAAACTCTTCTAAACTCGCCAATTAGGTCGCTGCAGTGGGCCAGGCCCTTTACTTCATTAACAACCTTTCTGCAATTGGATAGGGTAAACCCAGCACTAACATGAAGGCACCATCATCTCCAAGGCTATGCCTATCCACCCATCATTCTGACATGGGTGGTGGATGTCACCATTCCTCAAACCTCATTAGAGCTAGTATGATCAACAGAACACCTGTTTGTGTGGAGTCTGCATGTTCCCCTGTGTGCCTGGGTTTCCTCCTGGTGCTCCGGTTTCCACCTACGTCAACAAGACCTGCCGGTTTATAAGTTAATTGGCCTCTGTAAACTGCCCCTAGTGTGTCGGGAGTGGATGAGAAAGTGTGAGAGCATAGAACGAGCATGAACCATGATAGCACCATAGGTCAGGATCAAACCCGGGTCTCTGGCACTGTGAGACCAGCTCCACTGGCTGTGCCACTGTGCCGCACATTCCTTACAACATATAAGGAAGGAATTCAGCCCATCAAATCTATTTTAGCTCTTGGAATAACCACATCAATCCCATTCCCCCAATTATTTCACTTCAACTTATTCTCTCATGAACTTCACCCTGATCATCCTTCTATACTAGGGACAATTTGCACAAAGATCAAAGATCAAAGTCTGAAGAAATGTTTCGGCCTGAAACGTTGCCTATTTCCTTCGCTCCATAGATGCTGCTGCACCCGTTGAGTTTCTCCTGCATTTTTGTGTACCTTGCACAAAGATCAATTCACCAAGCAGGCTGATGGTAAATAACTCAGTTCCAACTATTGCCATCTCCGGATAAAAGGAAGGTGCTCCCAAATGCATCTTCAAATGATGAAGGAAAAGCCTTGGCCAACAGGCGAACCCTTATGCAGAGAAACATCTACATCAGAGCCTTATTATGTTTCTGACATTTACTCTGCACACGCAGGTAGAGTCTCCCATATAGACCTCACTGGGTCAACGGCCAGATGGATTATAGGAATAAATATTGATACAATGTAGCAACATCTTGCATTGATACCTCCTTTAACATAATGAGATGTCCTAAAGCCTCCACTGGAGAATTTGTCAAACAAAAGTTGACACCGAGCCACACAGCAGATATTTTCAAGTGGCCAGAAGCTTAATCAGAACTTAGAAATAACTAAAATGTATGGAATTCAGGCACTTATGGCTTATGCAGCTGAAGATATGGCTATCGGTACAGTATCAAATTAATTGAGAAGACCTTCATTTTTATTTCCAATCCTGTACACAGAGGGAATGCATGAACTCTGTACAGATAGCACCCATAATCAGGATAGAATCGGGGTCTAGAGCTGTAAGGCAGCAACTCCATTGTTGTGCTACTGTGCTGCCATTACAGCTGCAGTGAAAGCGCAGACAAGAAATAAGTGCATGGGCCATGATGAGATAAGTAAGAAGACTGGGATGACATTCTGAGCTGATGAGAGGTCTGTTCAACAGTGTGATAACAGCGAGGAAGAAGCTGCTCTTGAATACTGTGGTAGGTGCTTTCAAACTTTTGTATCTTCTGCCTGATGGAAGAAGGAAGAAAAGGGCATGACTGGGGTGTAAATGGTTCTTCATTCTCTTGGCTGCTCTTCCGAGACAATGTAAAGTGTAGATGGAGTTGATGGAGGGTTGTGTGGGTAGGTGAGGGGCAGCCAGTTTTAATTTAGTTTAATTCTGTTTAGTTTATTGTCACATGTACCGAAGTACAGTGGAAAACTTTTGTTGCATGCTGTCCAGTCAGCGGAAAGACGATACATGATTGGTTTGTGATTGTGTGGTGGACTGGGCTGTGCCACAGCTGTCTGCAATTTCTTGTAGCCTTGTGCAGAGCAGTTACCAAACAAAGCCATGACGCATCCTGTGAGGATGTTTTCTGTCGTGTGTCTGCGGAGATTGGGAAGAATTGTTGGAGACATACCGATCCTCCTGCTGAACATCTCCAGCTTGTTCATGCAACAGAAACAGCAATTCTGCCTGTTGTAATATTGAGCCTTCTGCTTGATGAGTTATTAATACCTTGACATAGACAATGAAGGTTGCGGTTCAGCCTCCGTTTAAAATTCTATTGCACAGGTCCATGCATTACTGGGATACTACTGCATTGCTGGAAGTTTTATGCCACTGATTTCTACCTTTACTAACACTGTGATAAAAGCCTTTCCAATTTGTGGGAGATTTGGTGTAAAACCCCTTTTCAATCTAGTGGGAGCTCTGAATGCTGTATTCGTTCATTTAGCTCATTCATTACTCTTCCTAAAAATGACACATCGACTACACCATGTTTTGCAAAGATTTGAAGGTTTGGTAAAATGCTGTGTAAATGCCTATATTTTATGACCATGTACTGTCCTGTCGTAAAATATGTGGTGATCATGCTGCGAAATGAATGACTTCCTTCAAAAGTGGATAAGTCAACAAAAAAAATCTATTAAAAATGCGTAAAGTGTTGAGGCTGGATGACAATGTCTCTACTGACCCTTCCTTTTATTCAAGTGCTAATCCCTTCAGCTAAATTCACTCTCAACGATTCAGTGTCAATCCCCTATTTATTAGTCATTCCATTAATCTTTCCTTCAAAGTTTTTGTACATTCTCCTTAAATATAGCCATACAGACAAATACATCTTTTAAACCAGTTGTCCTTTCGTCTTTCTTTTAGTCATCCAACAATTCTTTCTCCTGAAAATGTTCTACCCTATGGACCATAGGTAAATCTCAAGTATCGATATCCCAGTGACTATCTCTTACTCCTGGGCCATCTTAAACTTTAACGGTACAATTTGTTGCCTTTGTGATGGGTGGACTTCGGGAGTGGATAATCTGAACCCCTAAATTTTGCAAATAAATCAGACGATTTATAAACCTGAATCATGGGCTTTGGATAATGGAAGCAAACAGATTCAGTCATGTTCTGTGCTGTACTTTCATCAACATTCTGTTTAATGAGAGCATTGCTCCTTTCTGGTTTATCTTGGCATCTTGTTCTGCACAATTGTGGGCTGAAGGGCTTGTTCCTGCGCTGTACTTTTCTAGGTTCTATGTTCTGTCTGACTAGCGAAGGGAAGTGATGATCTGTAGCCTGTAGCTGTCGTTGTGACAGAAATTTCCTGTTGAGTGACTGTACGGACATGTGGTATTTACAAGGAAACAGAAAGGAACTGTTCAAATTGTACTGGAGACTTTGTGGGTGTCACTGTGCACTAAAATGGCCGACTTTGATGTTACATTAATTGATAATGGACCAATCTACAAATTCTCTGACTCCTTGAATGTGAATACGGTCTGGATTTGTGTTTCTGTGTAGTTATTTGTGACCAGGAGTCGTTAAAATATGCCTTGTACTCTTGCGTCATTCAACACCCCAAAACGCTTCTCTAATGTGGTTGGAGCGTAATTAGAATCAAAAAGAAGAATGGAAAGTCTAAGATGTTTGCAGATTGTGATGGGTAAGATCTGACTCTTTGTTAGTTTCCTTTTGAGCATAAATTTATTGACCCTGTTATCTTAGAATTCCGTTGGGTATTTTCTCCCCTATTTATGATTTTTTTTCAACAAAGGTTAATTTAATGTGATGTTCTACGCATTGAATTCTGTTAGAAACACATACTCTTTGCTATTTCCACCATGAGGCGGTGGAATATTTGAGGCTAGTTTTGACTTACTAACCAGAAACAATCTTCATTGTAATGATTGGTGGTGAGCCAAGAGTTCCAGCAATATCCCAGACTTGATTCCCCCTGATTAATATCAGCTAAAGGCTGGAAAAGTTGTAGCAATGAACATGAAGACAATACCTCCCTTTTTTTAAAGTTCATAAGTTCTAGGAGCATAGTTAGGCCATTTGGCCCATCAAGCCCACTCCGCCATTCAATCATGGCTGATCTATCTTTCCTTCTCCATTCCATTCTCCTGCCTTCTCCCCATATCCCCTGACATCCTCTCTAGTCGAGAAACTGTCAATCTCCTCCTTAAAAATATCCATTGACTAGGCCTCCACAACCTTCTGTGGCAATTAATTCCACAGATTCAACACCCTCTGACTAAAGAAATTCGTCATCATCTCCCTTCTAAAGGTACTTTTTTTTAATTCTGAGGCTATGACCTCTCGTCCCAGCCTCTCTTACTAGTGGAAAAATTCTCTCCACATCCACTCTATCCTGGCCTGCCACTACTCGGTAGGTTTCAATAAGGTTCCCCCTCATCCTTCAAAACTCCAGCGAATACAGGCCCAGTGCCGTCAAAGGCTCATCATAGCCCAATCATTCCTGAGATTATTCTTGTAAACCTTGTAGTAAATCCTACAGTAAAAGCCTGTTTCTGCAGTAAATCCTGTTAGAAACCAAGCATGTAAATATTGGATGTTGGAATTAACTAAACTCTGAAGACGTTAACACCAAAAGAGATTTCTGTACACATCCACAGTTCAAATGACACACGGGGAGCTTGTTCCTGTCTAGGATACTGTTCCCTGTTGGGAAAAAGATATCATGCATTGTCTCCAAATTATCATTTGTTCCATATTTGCATCTGTCTGCAAACTCCACTCTTTTCAAAATCAGAATCATGCCAAATAACATTACCCAAAAATGTAATGAGGGAACAGCGGGAAACTTTCCCCTCGTTTCTTACACGTCCCAGCATCTACTGCCAATGCACAAAGTGTTATTACTTTGTGTGAGTAATTAATTTATATTACAGCATGACAGTAGGGCGGCACAGTGGCACAGAGGTAGAGTTTGCTGGCTTACAGTGCCAGAGACCCAGGTTTGATCCTGACTACAGGTGCTGTTTGTATGGAGATTGTATGTTCTCCCTGGGACCGAGGGGATTTCTCCGGGTGCTCCGGTTTCCTCCCACATCCAAAAGACGTGCAACTTTGTAGGTTAATTGACTTCTGCAAATTGCACGTTGTCCCCAGTGTGTAGGATTGCGCTTGAGTATGGCGTGATTTCTGGTCGGCGCGGACTCGTCGGGCCGAAGGTAGGTAGACTAGGTAGACTGAAGGGCCCGTTTCGGCTTTGTATCTCTAGTCTAAAATAGTGAGGAAAACTTGGAGGCTATCAGATCGTGTTGTAAAGCAGACTAGGGCATTCATAAGAAAGGATCAAGATGATTTAATGAGCACTGGCTTCGCGGAAGAAATTGGTACACTCAGAATAAAGGAGAGGATTCAGGAATGGCAAAGAAGTTTATATATCGTTGCAAAGCTCAGTTGGTTAACTATTAATTATTGGGATCTATACGCTGGAACTGACTCAAGTTTGGCCAAATTGTCTTGTACCAATTCATTTCTGAGCCAGCAGAGTGAGCTCTGCAGCAGTGCTCAGCTAATATTGACATCCCAATCGACAATCAATGTGAGGTGCAGTCTTTTGGGTTGTTCTTTGAACTTGGAGGCAATCTTTTAATATCAGTCCACCCCTCAAACTTGATGCAGCTTTACTGCATTGTCTACGGCTGAATCCTGATCCCGTTCCATCGCGCACAGCTACATAAATAAAATTCTGGACCAAGAGCTTTCTGCACACTGACTGTACTAAATAGTGCCTGATGTATTTGAAATAAAAACAGAGAATACTGGAAATGCTCAGCAGACTACCTTACATCAACAGAGAAAGAAACAGAGCTAGTCTCCACAGATGGAGCTCAGCGTGTTCTGCCTTTCCTGTTTTATTTGTGAGTTAAGTATTAGCTTTTGATGTTGAAAAGTGGAGCTTTGGAATCATCAACAAGGAACTGCATGTTAGATACAGTAGATTGCAGCCTATTAGTCGCAAATAGTTAATGCTTCAATAAACATCCTTCTGCTCTATTTTACCAAACCCTAACAGCATCTGCTCCTGTTCCTTTCTCACTCATATGTTTATCTGACTCTCTCTGAAAAGTGAACGTGCAGTCTGTGTTGGAAACAATGCTGTCACCTGCTAGATCATGTTAGTTCAATGATGAGTGCTTAAAATGGCTGCACTGTTTGCAGTGAACCGTGAAAACTATATAAGCAAATCCAAGATATCTCCTTCCAAGCCTTGTGTTGTGTGTGGAAACAGTAGTCAGAGTTCTTGATTAATAATGGGCGTCAAAGGTTATGGGGAGAAGATAGGAGAATGGTATTGAGAGGTAAAAATAGATCAGCCACAATTGAATGGTGGAGTTGATACGATGGGCTGAATGGCCTAATTGTGCTCCTATATCTTATGGTCTGATAAAGTAAGTGTCATGTCGGGCTTGTCTATAGTTTAATTTAATTTAGTTTAGAGATACTGCGTGGAAACAGGCACCCCGGCAAGCTAAGTCCACGCCAACCAGTGGTCACTCATACACTGGGACTATTCTACACAGTAGAGATATGTTCCAGAAGCCAATTAACCTACAAACCTGCCTGTGTCAGAAGGAACTGCAAATGTTGTTCTATGTGGAAGATAGACACAAAAGCTGGAGGAACTCAGCAGGTCAGGCAGCATCTCTGGTGAAAAGGAATTGATTTGGGACGGAACCCTTTTCAGATCAAAGACTGAAGAAAGGTTCTGACCTTATAGGTCACCTATTCCTTTTTCCAGTGATGCTGCTTGACCTGCTGAGTCATTCCAGAATTTTGTGTCTATCTTCAACCTACAAACTGGCGCATATTTGGAAATGGGAGGAACCGGGAGCACCCGGAAAAATCCACGCGGTCACAGGATGAACATACAAACTCCTTACAGATAGCACCCATAGACACGATTGAACCCGGGTCTCTGACACTGTCAGGCAGAAACTCTACCGCTGCGCCACCGTGCAGCAGAGCTGACACCCGAGCTGATGATAATGAACGCAGTTTGCAAGATCATTCAAGGGTTTAACACAAATTATTGTACTGTCCAAACTACGTTTCCTTTCAATGCACTGTCCCCGATAACATAAAGTGTCAACGTTGATGAGAAATATCTTCCAGTTTCTCTCAGTGCCATGGCGTCACTGTGTTTCATGTTAGCTATGGCTCAGTGGTTGACACACTAGCCTCTGAGCCAGAACAACGTGGACTGAAGTTCCGCTCCATAGACAACTCCAGGGTGACTCTTCAGCGCAGAATTGAGGGCACTGCACCTTCAGAGGTATCATCGTCTAGATGTAATATGGAGTCCTGCCTCATTCCTTCGGTGTTTAGAGTTTAGTTTATCATCACAGTTATCGACGTACAGTGATAAGCTATTGTTGCGTGCTAACCAGTCAGCGGAAAGAGGATACATTGTTACAATCAAGACGTCCACAGTGTACAAATCAATGATAAAGAGAATGAGGTGAATAACGTTTAGTGCAAGATAAAGCCCAGTAAAGTCCGATCAAAGATAGTCCGAGGGTCTTCACTGATGTAGATAGTAGCTCAGGACAACTCACTAGGTAGGATGGTTCATTTTTCTGATAATAGCTGGGAAGAAATTGTCCCTGAATCTGGAGGTGTGCGTTTTCACACTTCTATACCTTTTGCCCGATGGGAGAGGAGAGAAAGGGAGTGGCCAGGGGGAAACTCATGCTTGATTGGTGCATGCAAGAAATCCCAAAACACTTCTCTCAAACAAAAAATGTTGCTGTTTACCAGAGCTTGCCATGCATAAAAGGGCTGCATGTTTTTTTATGCTGTGGCACAGTGGTAGAACTGTTGAGGCTGCTGCCACACAGCACCAGAGAGCCTGGTTTAATCCTGACATCGGGAGCTGTCTTTGTGGAGTTTTCAGGTTCTCCTTGTGACCATGTGGATTTCCACCCGGTGCTCCGATTACCTCACACATCATAAAGATGATGGGGCTTGTACGTTAATTGACCCCTGGTGCAAAGTGATTGGTTGAGAAAGTGCAGTAGCATAGAATTAATGTGAACGGGTGATCGATGGTCGGCGTGGACTAGTCGGCCCAAGGGCCTGTTTTCACGCTGTGTCTCCAAATTAAACTAAACTAAACAAGTAAATTCACTTTAAAAAACCATTTTTCTGGCAATAAAACATTTGGGAAATTCTGAAAGGAGTATGAAAAGTACTTACACGGAAGTCTTTCCATCTGTTACATGTAATTGAAGATATTCTCTCCAAAGATCCCTCGTGAAATAATTGTTTCTCACTCAGGAGCACCTCAGAGAATCAGTGTGGAAAACACACACCTGGTTCATGTGTTGCTTGTGTGCAGGTTATTAATTTTATTCTACGCACTGAGCTGTTAAGATTGTGCAAAATACCAGTAAAGCAATCAACATCCTCTGCTGTTCAATAATATGTATAAACCTATTTAGATTTTCTATTCTGCTTAACATTAACGCACTAGTATTGTTCACAGAATTCACGATATTGCAACTCCTAATTTATTTCCCCAATCTGATTCCCTACATTTCAACCGTACACAGACCAGAGAACTGTACAGCACAGGAACAGGCCCTTTGGCCCAAGATATCTGTGCTGAACATGATGCCAAGTTAAACTAATCACTGCCAGCATGCGATTAGATCCCCCCATTTCCTGCATATTAATATGCCAATCTAAAAGCCTTTTGAACACTATTATCTTACCTGCTTCCCCCATCATTTCTGGCAGTGGGTCCCGGACACCCACCATTCTCTGGGTAAAAAGCTTGTCCTGCAAGTCTTCTTTAAACTTTCTCCCTCTGACCTTAAAGCTATGTCCTCTAGTCTTTGATATTTCCCCAATGGGGAAAAGGAACATGAATCTCCCCTTTCCATGCCTCTCGTAACTTTATATACTTCTGTCAGGTCACCCTCAGCCTCCAATGCTCCAGGGAAAACAATTCAAGTATGCCCCACCTCTTCTTACATCTAATACAGACAGCATTCTGGCAAATGTCTTCTGCACCCTCTCCAAAGCCTCCACATCTCTCCTGTAGTAGGGTTACCAAATCTGTACGCAATACATGGGATAAATGTAGTGAACTCAATTATAGGCAATACTATTTTGTTTTGCCTGAAGGAATGAATAGAAAAGAACTTGGAAGCTGGCAAATTACACCTGCTACAGAAAGTGTTCTTTAAAAAGATGAATATGTTCCAATTTTGCTCTAGTTATTCTGGGTTACTCACAGTGCCCCAGTTACTAAGTTCCATAAAGTTTTTCCACATATTCAATCTGGACTGTCCTAGTGACTTAGTCACTAACACATGGCCAATGGCCAATGGCAAAAGTGGGCCAAGGTCCCCAATTCAATTTCTGAATGTTGTCAACTACACTGACGGTGGGCTCAATAATTGCCTTTGATGACCCTGGATATCATCAAACAACTTCAGAAGAGAGAAATCAGGAGACCATATGCCAGTTTTATTGATGGGTTAATGGTGGAGAGAGTTAGCAGATTCAAATTTCTGGGCGTTAACATCTTGGACGATCTGTTCTGGAACCAACACATAAATGTTTTCATTAAAAGAAGGCAGGCCAGCACTTCTACTTTCTTAGAAGTTTAAAGATATTTGGTTTGTCTCCAAACTCACTAACTTTTACAGATGTACAGATGTATGAAAGAAACTAACACGATTGACTGCATCATGGCCTGGTATGGCAATTCCAAGGCACATGAATGCAAGAGCTGCAGAGACTGGTGGACACAGCCTGGTAAATCAAGGGCACTGAGGCACTGCCTCAGTAAGATGACATTAATCATCAAGGATCCCCACCATCCGGGCCATGCCATCTTCATGCTGATTCTGGATGATCAGCCATAATCATATTGAATGGCAGTGCTGATTCGAAGGGCCAAATGGCCTACTAATACACCTATTTTCTATGTTTCTATGTTTCTATGACACATGCCTCTGGAACGGATATGGAACTGAAGCAAAAAACAAATCAAACTTGATTGAAATGAAAACACCCAAAGGGCATGATGAAGGTTGTGAGCACAACAAACTCATCTCATAAAGGTTTCTTGGAATCAATGTTAATATCAAATTTTGAATATAAACATTTTATGCTATTTCAAGCCAAACTAAAGATGAAAGCTCAAGGCTTGTTTTGCTTAATCATCGCATGTGAATTGTACGTTGTGGAGCCAATGAGGAATAGGATGTTTTAAAAAATATATTGGATTGTGCTATTAGCAAGAATAATTAAGGGTCCTTTTTTTAAGGAAGAGAGATTATAATATTATAGAATTTAATACAACGATCGAATAAGATTTAGTTTAATCTGAAACAAGAGTCTTGAATCTAAACAAAGCAAACTATGGAGGCAGATACAGAAGAAGTTGTCGAGGCAACATCTAAAAGACATTCAGACAGGTATGTGGATTGGAAACATTATGAATGATACAGGTCAAATATAGTAAGTGGGACCAGCTTGGATGGGGCATCTTTGATGAGTTGGCTGGAAGGGCCTGATGTATGACTCCATTACTCTGATTCTAAAAACCACAATCAAGTGAATCCATAACCCATACCCTCTGGAATGCCAACGGAAGGCTCCTATGGTAAAAAAAAAGTCATTTACCGGACCAGAAGAAATGTTTGAGGAAATGTACAAGAGACTATAAATGTTAAAAAAAACCTGCTGGAGGAACTCAGCCTGCATCAGAAGTGCAAAATGGACAATGAATGTTTTGGGAAAAGTCCCTTCCTCTGTTTCACTAATTGTGAAAACATGGTTCAACTCCAGTTCTTCATAAAATCTATCATCTCCTTGTCTTCCTGCAGGAGATTCACTGGGGATGTTGCCACACAGAGCAACGTGACGAACACGAGAGGCAACACTTCTTGTTTACTTTAATGCTACACAAGTCTTTTAGAAGATGCATATCTATGAATGAAAGACTTTTATTCAACCTTCCAAGTTATTGCAGTGCTCTTTAGTGTACAGTGCTAGTGTACGGGGTGATTGTTGGTCGGCATGGACTCGGTTGTCAAAGAAAGGTTTCCATGCTGCATCTCTAAAGTAAAATACTAAAGTTTTATGTGTAGAAAGGAACTGCAGATGCTGGTCTATAAAACAAAGTGTTGGAGTAACTCAGCAGTTCAGGCAGCATCTCTATCAAGTATAAAACTGAAGTTTAATACTTTCTCCACTCATTATCATATTGCTAAAAACAAATCACAAGCTTTCTCAAAATTCCTCACCCTGTAACAATATAAATCTTCAGTTTCTGGTTTAGTCGAAACCAAAAACAATTCTGACTTTCAATCGCTGTACAGGCTTCAAATCATGTGTTTGACAAAAGTAAAAGACCCATTATGCGCACTTAACAGTCTGAATTTCTTCTCTTTGTGCATTAATGCTTTCTGCCATCTGAGTTCTGCCAGGCTCTCTCATATGATTTCCCAGAATCTTTGGATGATTCTTCTGAAACAGATTATCCCTGCGGCCACAATGGGATTCTACCAAAGTTGGTTTAGGCTTACTTACTCAAAGTGGACTTCACTTGAAAATGCCTCTTCAAATTTCTAGTATCCGCTTAATCTATTTTTCCCTTAATTCCACAACCAGACCACGGACACAACATTACAATGAATGCACTCACATATCTACCACCATGTAATGCCTCCCCTGACTGCCCCCTACCACTCCCCCAACCTCACCCCTAGCAGTGCACATATGTGAATATTTCAAGAGAGTCATCACAAGGCGAGGAGATCAGATCAACAGGGGAGAAACTATTTCCTGTAGTCATAGAATCATTGATGAGACTCCATTAATTTAAAACAGACAGTAAAAGGGTGGCACAGTGGTGCAATGTTAGACTCACTGCATTACAGCATCAGAGACCCAGGTTTGATCCTAATATGGGTGCTGTCTGTATGGAGTTTGTACGTTGTCCCTGTGACCACGTAGATTTTCTTCGGGTGCTCCAGTTTCCTCCCTCGCTCCAAAGATGTACAGGTTTGTAGGTTAACTGGCTTTGGTAAGTTGTAAAATTGTCTCTGGTGTGTGTAGGTTAGTGTACGAGGTGATCGTTGGTCGGCACAGATTCGCTGGGCCAAAGGGCTTGTTTCCGCGCTGTATCTCTAAAGTCTATTGTCTAAAATAGCAAAGAGGGAGGGTCAAAGTCACATCTTGGTGCTAAGTTAGATCATGAGCTGCTTTATTGCAGGAAATGGTCATGGTAGAACCATTTAGGACAGGGAACAGTCCAGCACAGGAACAAACCCTTCTGTAAAGTCTGTTCTGAGCTGATGCCAAATTAAAGTAATCACTTCTACCTGCATGTGATCCATATTCCACTGAAGATTCATGCGCCTATCCAAAAGCCTTTTAAATACCACGATAGTATCTGCTTCCATCCTTTTTATATGAAAAATATGTTTGGATCAGAGGAATAAGCACAAACAAAGCAGGGTAGTAAAATCAGTTCAGCAAAGGACTAACATAACAATGGAAAGTGGACTATTTGTATGATTACATGTTAATTAGGTTTAACTATAAAAAAAAAAGCATAAGGTTGTGGTCTCAACCACAACACTTGACTTTTTGTTGTTGATACACCATTGTTTATTGAACAAGGTTAACTTCTATTTTCATTCTCTATATATTTTTCCTTCCCTTTGAATTTTGCGGTGTAGGTCAAATTTAGCAAACCCGACGATTTTATAAAGAAATAGCTCACTTGTATATGCTTCAAAATCAATAGTAAAACACTTTTATGCACAATTTGTGACTTGGAACCATTTTGTTAAATTAATGATTCGCTTTATTCTCTCTACCGCACATTTATTTGAAACATGTTTGCCAGAGTTAGAGTGGTGCATTTCTCCTTGAATTTATTTTAACTCAAAGGGAACTGTTATACACTGTGAGATTAGTAACGACAGGAAAAAATTGCAGCTTTCAAAGACCATTAATTCCATAAACCAAAAGATTGCAATTAGCAGTCTGATCGAGCTAACAAAGATGCCTAATAAAATGCAATATGCGCTATTTTATGACAGTTTGAGGTTCTTATTTCCCTGAAAAATTTGGTGGAATTCAAATGACTCCTTTTCCGCCATACCTTATTGGAAAAGTATTCAGATGGATGGTTTGCACACGCAAATGGAAATTCGTATTAAAAGGAAATCACACATCGGCTTAAATGAATAATCAAAGTTGTTAGATATTACGTGCAAAGAAAATGAAAGGTCATTTCCCCCGCTCTCCTCCATTTCAGAATTGATATTTTCACTTCAATAATGATTAGGTTGCACAATGCTTTTGCAAATTACGAATTATATATTAACACTGAAGGGTTATATTTATATGAACCCGTTGAATTAGTTTCATGCACTCAAATCCAATTTTCTCTCTCAATAAGATCTGAAGCTCACAGAAAAATATTGCAAAATAGATTGCGTTAAGACATGTTTGTTCGTTAATGTGAGGATGTTTATGATATTAAATGGAATACTTTCCATTTTGGACTTCCTGCATTAATGTAAACTGATATCAGGTAGTAGGTAGACACAGTGCAAAGGTTCTTTTGCTCAACGTCCCTCCATTCACCTTCAAAATAACTCTTCCTACTGCAACGGTGTTACTTGAAAGTTAAAAAAGATACAGAATTGAAACAAGCCCTTCAGCCCACCAAGTCCACGCCGATCATCAATTAACCCACTTTCACATCCACTCCCTGTGCACAGGGGGCAATTTACAGATACCAGTTAACCTACAAATCTGCACGTCTTTGGGATGTGAGAGGAAACCTTACCTTGGGAGCTATCCTGCATGTTCTCCCCACGACTGCAAGGGTTTCTTCCAGGTCCTCCAGTTTTCATGCGTATCCCAAAGATGTGCAGATTGGTAGGTTAATTGGCCGCTGCAAATTGACCCGAGTGAGCAATGTAATTACAGAATCTGCAGGGAGTTGATAAGAATGTGGGGAGAATGAACCATATGGCATTAATGTAAATGTGTGATTAATGGTCAACCTGGACTCAATGGACCGAAGAGCATGTTTCCATGCTATACTGTATCCCTCTGACCCTGAAAGGAAGGGATCTATCTATATGTGTGTGTGTACATCTGTGTTCACAAATTTGTGCTTTAGACCCACTGTTTTCACAGCTATGAAGTCAGTTTTTGCTGTCTCAGCAAAATCAATTGATCAGCAGACGTGTGCAATGGGAGCTTTATGCATGGGAGGTGCGATGAAAAGTGTGTCAATAATCTCGTGAAATGGGGATGATCCGTAAGGTAAGATCACTGAGTTTTATTTTAGAATAAATGCATTAAAATTAATGTGATTGAAGCTGTTGTATTTTATATGTGTTTTAAAGAGATTCTGAGAAATATTTTTTTTACCCCCGGAGGGTGGTTACAATCTGGAATGCACTGCCTGATAGGTTTGTGGAGACAGGAACTCTCACAATACTTCACACGCATCTGGGCGATCACATGTATGGCCAATGTGTAGAAGGTGACAAACCAAGTACTGGCAAATGGGATTCGGACAGAATGTCACTTGATGGTTGGAAACATACAAAATGCTGGAGTTAATCAGCGGGTCAGGCGGCATCCATGGAGAACATGGATGGGTGACGTTTCGAGTCGAGGCCATTCTTCGGACTGATTGTAGGTGGGGGGGGAGGGAAGGGAAAGCTGGAAAAGAGAGATGGAGTGGGGGTGGGACAAAGCCTGGCAAGTGGTAGCTGGAAAAAAGACACAAAGTGCCTGAGTTACTCAACGGGTCAGGCAGCATCCCTGGAGCACGTGGATGGGTGACGTTTTGAGTTGGGACCTTTCTTCAAACCCGAAAAGTCACCTACGCATGTTCTCCAGGGATGCTACTTGACCCATTTAGTTAATCCAGCATTTTGTATCATTCCTTGGTAAACTAGCATCTGCAGTTGCTTGCTTCTATTCGATGGTTGGTAAGTCTGTGCTCGGGTTTAGTGCCTGTATCTGTGCTGCATGACTCTGCTGCTCTATCTTCCAGGTAAGGCAACTATAGGAATACTTAACATATTACATTTAATTTGTTTGAAATATTAGGCATGTATTAGAAAGATGTTTTTTTAACAAAGAAAAATGTCTCCAGGTAGCTTAGTTTAGTTTAGTTTATTGTCACGTGTACCAAGGTGCAAGGAAAACCTGTTGTTGCATGCTAACCAGTCAGCTGAAAAACAATACATGATTATAATCAGTTGTCCACTGTGTACGATACATGATAAAGAGATTAACATGAATAACGTTTAGTGCAAAATAAAGTCCAGTAAAGTCCAATCAAAGATAACCAAGGGTCTCCAATGAGGTAGATAGTAGTTCATGACTGTGCTCTAGTTGTTGGTAGGATGGTTCAGTTGCCTGATAGCAGCTGGGAAGAAACTTTCCCTGAGTCTGGAGGTGTACGTTTTCACACTTCTATAAACTTTGCCTAATGGGATAGTGGAGAAGAGAGTGTGGCCAGGGTGCGGCTCATCCTTGATTCTGCTGGTGGTCTTGCTGAGGCAGCGTGAGGAAGGGAGGTCAGTTTGTGTGATGCTCTGGGCTGCGTCCACAATTCTCTGCAATTTCTTGGATGGAGCTGTTCCAAAGCCATGCTGTGATGCATCACGATAAAATGCTTACCAGAGCAATGTGCAAAGAGATGTGGAAATTTTAATCATAGTTAATATTAAGCAAGATGCCGAGGTTCAGGGAAGGTAGCGACGGTTAAATGGGAAAGTGCTGCATTGGGTCCACTGCCGTTTTCCTTGACTGTTCTCATGATTGCATGGTCTGCTTTGTTTCTGATACTGACACTTCAGTGGTGTGTTGGTTGAGTGAGTCACTGTCGTATTTCCTATATGCAAAACAAGTAGGAGGTGATGGGTAGTTTCTAATCAACCACTCACAGCAAATGCTGTTAAAAACCTCGCCTGGCTTTCTAATGGGAACTTTGTAAGAGAGCTAATAAACCCTCTTGTTTAAGGGCTTGAAATACATTTGGCTTCTGACCGCAGTGATAGAGCAAGATCACTGGGGAAGTTACTAAGATTCGTGGAGTACTGAGGCAAAACAAAAACCCCTCTAATAGGTCACGACAACTGTTTGATGAATCATTCTCACAGCTAGGATCAGAGAGACTACTTTAAGGATTTTGTTCCTAAAACACTGTGCTCAGTAACGCCCGCCCACAATGTATTGATGCAGTGCAGAACCTTGTGGGTGTAGTTACTGGAATCTGGTCTCTAAAGCGAACATTACACACATAGAAGTACAAGAATAGGATCAAGAAACAAATACACCGCTCACACTTCTTGCCCCAACAAAAATTAAGTGCTAGAGCTATTTTCCTGGTTGTCTATTTTTTGTTATCCTTGTTCTCTCTACCTTGGAAAGCACTGACCTGCGGAGGCAATAATTTAGTTTTGTTTAGAGATACAGTGCGGAAACAGGGCCGTCAGCTCACCGAGTTCACGCCAACTAATGATCACTCGTACACTAGTTCTATCCTACAAATAGGGACGATTTACAGAAGACAATTAACCTACAAACCTGCATGTCTTTGGAATGCGAGAGGAAACCGGATCACCTAGGGAAAAGTCGTGGGGTCACAGGGAGAATGTACAAACTCCACACAGGCAGCACCCATAGTCCGGATTGAACCAAGGTCTCTGGTGATATGAGGCTGCAACTCTATCACTGCACCACAGTGCATGCCCAGCAAAATCATCAGCAAAATTGACTATGAACCAAAGCAGACAGTGTGGGCAAGCTGATTGATTGTGAAAAGTGTAGTAGCTGAACTTTAATCCAAACGAGTACTCTCACACATATCATACAACAAACAGAAAAATAGGAGTAGACTATTACTAGTTGTAGAATATCTCACAAATGTTGATGGTTAAAAATGAAACATTTAAGGTCTTGTTGCATTTTGTGCATAAAATAAGCAGCAAAGTGGTCAGCAAGCCAGGGCCACAATCCATAAATCTTTCCTAATAAATCCCACCCAAACAGTTTGAGAATTCAGCCTTATATATATTATAAAAATGACTGTACATCTGCTAATTGTGGTAAGACAACAACGGTTTCACATTTACTGTTTTCTTTGTATAGGAAGGAACTACAGATGCTGGTTTATACACGCAAAAAGATAGACACATATTGCTGGAGTAACACAACAGGTCAGGCAGCATCTCTGGAGAACATGGATAGGTGATGTTGTGGGTTGGGACACTTATTTATTGTAAGGGATGGGTGTTCATAAGTTCGTAAGATGTAGGAGCAGAATTAGGTCCATCAGGGAGAATAGGTGACGTTTTGGGTTGGAAACCTTCTTCAGACTTGTTTTCTTTACTCCTTGCTTGATTAGTTTGAAATTGTCTAAAGAAAACGAATCCTCAAGATTATGCCACTGATCTGAACAGTTGACATGTGTAGGAAGGAATTGCAGATGCTGGTTTAAACTGAAGATAGACACAAAATGCTGGAGTAACTCAGTGGGAAAGGAATGGGTGACATTTTTAGGTCAAGGCCCTTGTTTAGAAGAAGGATCTCGACCCAAAACGTCACCCATTCCTTCTCTCCAAGTCTGTCTGTCCCACTGAGTTACTCCAGCAGTTGTGTGTCTATGAACAGTTAACATGTTCTCTTTTCATTGAACTGCCTGATTGCCTGCGTTTCCAGCATTTATTGGGGGGGTTTTCTGATTTCCAGCGATGGCAGTGTTTTGCCGTAGCAATATTCCAGTAAACCACTGCATTGTTGCAATTGGGCTCAAGGGATGGGCATTAAATGTTGGTCTTTCCAATAATTAATTAAAATAATATGCACGCAAATGCCCAGCAGAAATCACTAGAAATTAATGAGTAATAAATCCCTGAATAACTTTTTTCCTCACCATAGCTCAAGGGCATTATCATTAGTTGTAGGTCTCCCACAATCATTCAGGATCTGAACCACTGTTCAGTTAGTCCATTGCATGGACATGGCTTTCTTCAACTTCATTTTTAAGTTGACCACTCATATCTGAACATTCTCAATTACAAAAAAACAAATCAACTTCCCTCTCTGTGCCCTCTTGTTAAATGTGTCACTTTTCTTCCTCATGGAGGGAATGCCAAAGACCCGAGGACAGAGCATTAAGGTGAACATCTCTTCAATGACAGTTTGGAAGGTTGTCCACACTCAATCACAGTGATCATTATTTATCATCAATATTCTGGCTTGACATAACCCAGCAGAATAAAGATACTACTGCCTCGTATAATCTAAAATTAATTGCACAAAGTGGTGCAATATACTGTAACTGTTTTTTTTCCTTTCCACTATTCAACAACTCTACACATTTACAGGCAGTATGTTATTTTCAGAAGGAGTGGAAAAAGGGACATTGCATGTGTTAGATTCTGGGAAATTTAACAACATCCAGTCTTGTGTCATGTACACAAAGCAAAAAACTGTTCTGAGTCACTGACCAAAGAACTAAAACTCTCCAGTGAGTCAACACTTGATCTCTGCTATGAAAAAACTTGAGTAAAACGCTAAGTGCTGGAGGAACTCAGGAAGTTAAGCATCTGTTGAGTGAATGGGAAGACGATGTTTCGGGTCGGAACCCTTCTTCAGATTGGTGAGGGAAGGGGGGGTGGGGGGGAGGAGCTGGAAAAGAGAGATGGAGGCACGACAATATCTAGCAAGTGTTAGATGGATATTGGAAGCAGGGAAGGGGAGGGAGAGTTTGATTGGCAAATGGATGAAGTAAGTGACAAAGGTTACCAGTGAAATTGAGCCACAAGGGTGTCAGACAAGGATTGAAATATAAAGCCAGAGGGAGGGATATCAGTAACAGGGCACAACGTGCTGGAGTAACTCAGTAGGTCAGGCAGCATCTCTGGAGAAAAATAATAGCTAAGGTTCTGACCCGAAACATCACCCGAGATTCTGCCTGACCCGTTGAGTTACTCCAACATTTTTTGTCTATCTTCAGGGTAAACCAGCATACAGTTCCTTCCTACACATGGGCAGGTGACATTTCAGACCAAGAGCCTTCTTCACACTGAGAGATAACATTTTGGGTCGAGTCCCTTCTTCTAAATATAGGGATATAGGTGGCAGTGTCAGGGGGCAGAAGAGGGGTAGGATAGTGGGCAGAATTGGTGTGCACCAGGGTGGAATGGGGCACAAGATGGAGGGAGATGGTGATGGGGGGGGTTATTCACTAAAGTAGAGAAATCAATGTCCTTATGCCCTCAATGTTCATGCTGTTGGGCTGTAAGCTCCATTGCTGCAGGACACCCCAACCACTGTGAAGTACAACTAAAGTACAGCTCTAGTTGAACAAATGTGGCAGCCAATTTGTATATGACAAACAGGGACATGAAAATGGGCAGATTATGAGCTGGAACTTTGATGGAATGGCAACTCATGCCTGACCAAATAGTCAGGCATTTTCTTGTACTATTCTGCTCAAATGTCCCATAAATTGGTGGAAGTTGAAGGTAACATTGCAACTGGGACTCTGGTGAACGATAGAACCAACTGTCTGTCTCCTTAACCAATACTATTAATGAACTTTTCAAGGAAGGGCTGAAAAAGAAAATTGAATTAGAGTGAGTGGATTTACTGCATTCAGATGCAGAGAGGGGTGAGATTATTTGGTTAAAAAGAGAAATAAATTGCAGGAAAGCAAAGCAAGCTGAAAATGATACATTGTAAATCGTTACCAATTGACCACCTAAAGGAATAAGACAACACACTTTTAATTGCTCGTGTTCTGAGGAGGAGAGTTTGATTGGCAATCATTAACAATTATCCCTTCATTAAAGGATAGTTACACTATTAATTACCAGATGAACTTCTTGTAACATCTTTAATGGGCAATTAACATCCATGAGGAGCAACTTTGTGAAACTCACAGGGCAGGACAATGCTTTTACAAAATGAACGCCTGAAAGATAGACATAAAATGCTGGAGAAACTCATCGGGTCAGGCAGCATCTCTGGAGAAAAGGAATAGGCAACATTTTAAGTAATTTTGATTGAAAGATAAATGTTCTGCACAATTCCTTCACGCTGCTTTTAAGTGCAAAGAGGAGCACGGTGGCACATCAGGTAGAGCACCTGCATCAGCTCCAGAGATGTGGGCTTGATCCTGACCTTTGGTGCTCTCTGTGTGGAGTTTGCATGCTCTCCCTGTGACCATGTGGGTTTCATCTGGATGTTCTGGTTTTCTCCCACTGCCCAGAGATGTGCGGGTTTGTAGGTTAATTGGCATTTGAAAAGTGTGTAGAGAGTGAATGCAAAAGTTGGATATCATTGAACGTGTGAACAGGTGATCGATGGTCTGTTGTGTATCACGATGGGTTGGAAACCACAATATTTTCATTGGGAAACGTCTTGTAGTTATTCTGATTCTCCCTCCCCCGATGCTGCGCGAACTGCTGAGAAATGTGAGTAGTTTGGGGTTTTAGTTGGTATTTTCGCCTTTGGTCATGGTTTGCATTTGCAGAGAACGTTTTTCATTGGAGAGGGTCGAGGGGGAGGAGATGTGGGGGGTGGGGGTGTTGATCTGATCGCAGTTTACAATGCTGGATATCGCGGCCAAATTGCCAGTATCGGGACAAAGAATGGACTCTCAATTTAGGATAAACCTACATTGAGTTTAAACGTCAACTCTGCTCCATTCTTCTCAGATGCTGCTTGGCTTGCAGACTCTCTCCAGCAGTTTTACGTCAGTTTTGCTTTTGTTTTGTTTTAATGTTTTCATCGGATGATTCTATCCCTATCTATTCCCTCTACAGTGCGTCAGGCAGAGCTGTAAGCCATCAGTCTGAAGGGTTTCGGCCCGAAACGTTGCCTATTTCCTTCGCTCCATAGATGCTGCCGCACCCGCTGAGTTTCTCCAGCACTTTTGTCTACCTTAAATAAATGCAAGATTTTTTTTTTCAAAAAAGATACAAGGTTTGTGTAGATGGAACGAGTAGTTTTATTGATTGTTTAAAAACTGCCTGAGATAGAATGGGCCGCATAGCAATTATTTGGTTATTTGGCGTTACAATGCTAAAATCTACACAGTTTGCACTTTTTACTTCTCGGTGTCATATTTCTAGGACTTAGCGATTTGTGATATTAGTCCCAAACATCGTTATATTGTTTTGATGCACGAAAGTTTTATAACAGAGCATGTTAATATCATTTGGTCAAAGACTATGGAGCAGAGTGGAGACGGTTAAAGGGGTCCTTTTTTACAGAGGAACATCTGAATATCTGCTATGGGCGGTGGAGGCAGAAAAGGTAATCGCGTTGAAGAGGCTCTTGAATAGGCACATGGATGTACAGGAACTGGAGGGGTATGAATCAACGGCAGGCAAAGACCACTAATTTATCTTGACATCATGTCCCGCACAGACATTGCGGACCGAAGGGCGTGTTCCTGTGGGGGGTTTTTTCTGTATTCTATGTCATATAGTCACTGCAATTCCAGAACGGCAAATTTCTCACCATTTCTGCAGAGCGCTCACCTTTTTAGTTCTAAATGAAGGACCATGATATCGTAAATACAAGGAACTGCAGATACTGGTTTACAAAGAAAGACACACAGTGCTTGAGTAACTAATTGGGTTAGGCAGCATTTCTGGAGGAAAAATATAGGTGACGTTTCGAAGGTAGACAAAATATGCTGGAGAAATTCAGCGGGTGAGGCGGCATCTATGGAGAGAAGGAATGGGCGCGTTTCGGGTCGAGACCCTTCTTCATAGATGCTGCCTCACCCGCTGAGTTTCTCCAGCATTTTTGTCTACTTTCGATTGTTCCAACATCTGCAGTTCTTTCTTAAACGTGACGTTTCGAGGCGGGACCCTTCTTCAGACATCACACAATCGATTAATTTCAAATACTATGCTCACTGCCCGCAGAGGGTGGTTAAGGATTTGTATTTGTTTTGTTGAGGAAGGTGTTCACAGGGGAACTGAAGCGTGAAGCTTCGTTATTAATACTTCCCAATGATCATATCGGGGTCAGAGATCAGAGACCAAGCGCACTATGCGCTCTTCAATCCCAACCGAGTGTTTGACCGAGCAAGCTCACTAGCTGTGAATAAACATCCCCATTCCTCCAAATAAAACCAAACTTGAGAAATCACCTACCTGTGGAGAACGGTAAACATTTAGATGAATCGCAGATTAGGCAATGGCCAAGTATCCAGCATTTGCAGACATGATCAATTGCCACAATGAACCGCGTTCGGCCTCGAGAGCACATCTCACTCAATACGTGTTTTTATTACCTGGCATTGCTCAATTTGATAATTAAGTATACAAGCTGTAGATATAATTCTTTAAAAATATATATATTTTAGTGCTTATTTTGTTCTCATCGAGATTGCAGATAATAGTGATGTGGAAGAAGGGGAAACCACAAAATCCTAATGATATGCGGGTTTGTAGGTTATTTGGCCTCCCTAGTGTGTAAGGAGTGGTTGACAAAATGGGATAACATGGAACCAGTGTGCACGGGTGATCGATGGTCGGCGTGGACAAGGTGGGCAGAAGGATCTATCTCCACGTTGTATCTCTAAACTAATCTATAAATTAAAATGTAAAGCAAATTCTTTGTTCTAGAAGTGTGTGCCATTAAAAGACAAATTACAACGTAACCCTCTACGTAGGTTTAACTTCGTGACTCTCGGGGATGTCAGAATTGCTTACCCAGCATTGCCATCGACATTAGAACTAATATGCAAATTAGTTGAAAAAGATTAATAAAATTAATAACAATGGTCAAATTCCACACTATTACTCTCCATTATTTTGTTGTATATCCCCTGCGGTGACGTAAAAAATCCAATTATTTTGCGAAGGCAACGTCTGAATTTGTTTTTTTCCTTCTTGCAATGAAACAAAAAGAGTGTAGGCAGGAACTGCAGATGCTAGTTTACACCGAAGAGAGACACAAAATGCTGGAGTAACTCAGCTGAAGAAGGGTCTCGACCCGAAACGTTACCCATTCATTTTAACCAGAAATGCTGCCTGACCCGCTGAGTTACTCCAGCATTTTATGTCTATGAAATAAAAAGATTTGCGTAACGGGTTAATTCAGGATTGGTCCATTTCAATATATATAGATAATCTTCTGTTAATATCCTCGGAATTTGCTCAAGAAAGAATAAAGGTTTTGGGTCATACGATCTAAGCTACTCGTCATCCTGGAGTCTCAACTGGTTAGAACATACTTTGCATTGATCTTATCTTGTTCTTTGGCTCCCGCCCATCACATCTCATTCTAGGTAAACACAAAATGCTGGACTAACTCAGCGGGTGAGGCAGCATTTATGGAGAGAAGGAATGGGCGACGTTTCGGGTCGAGACCCTTCTACAGACTCAGGAGAGGGGGCGGGACAAAAATATAATGTAGGCTGAGTCAATAAGACTAGTGCAAGAACGAGGAATGGGAAGGGGGTGGAGAGAGAAAGCAAGGGCTATCTGAAGTTAGAGAAGTCAATGTTCATGCTGCAGGGGTGTAAACTGCCCAAGCGAAATATGAGATGCTGTTCCTCCAATTTGCGCTGGGCCTCACTCTGACAATGGAGGAGGCCCAGGGCAGAAAGGTCAGATTGGGAATGGGAGGGGGAGTTGAAGTGCTGGGCCACCGGGAGATCAGATAGGTTCAGATGGACTGAGCGGAGGTGTTCAGCGAAACGATCGCCGAGCCTGCGAGGGTCAGCGGGTCCGCAAATACAGAGCTACCGTTGCTCAGGACTTGTATTGGAAGAGGTCTATCTGGCTTTAATGGTAGGAATTCCTATAACGAGAATAGCCATAACTCCAGAGCAAAATAAAGGTGGTAGTGTCGAGACTTCCACAGATCAAGGTTACAAAGTATCCATGTAGAAATGAGGAACTGCAGGTGTTGGTTAATATGCTCAATGACACAAAGTGCTGGAGTAACTCAGAGGGTCAGGCAACATCTCTGGGGAATTTGAATATGTGACTGAAGTCTGAAGAAGGGTACCGTCCCGAAACGCTACCTATACATGTTCTCCAGAGATGCTGCCTGACGTGCTGAGTTACTCCCACACTTTGTGTCCTTTTACAAAGTTTCTATCTCATTATTCTTATGAACAACACTTTGCTTAATAGCCGTGACCATGAAGTGAACGTGTCTTTCCTGGAGGTAGCTAGAGATTGACTTCTGAGTTTTGGGATAGCTAAAAATGAGGCTGACACGATTATTGCGTGGACCGATTGGCTTGTGCCCGTGTAGTACTTTCTATGATCTATATTCTATGTACTCAAATTCTCATCAAAGCCATGAATTGCTCATTACAACTGTGACTTTAATGCAGGATGTGTGTTATTAACACCCCGCGTGGAACTCAACCCTTTGAGATTCTAATTTGGGAGAGACGGTTATACTAAACCACCAAGAGAGTTATTTTGAGCAACTTCAACAACAGTATGAAGCATCTCCAACCTGTCACCAAAATGGATACATTCGAGATTAATTTGAAAACCATGTCAATCACGACTAGAGACATTTCTTGTGTGCATTACTGAAACTGATCTGTTACAAGGAATGGACTGCAGAGAGAGGGGTGGGGCGTCAGAAGAGTAGAGAGGATCGATGGTTCGTGTGGTCGGGGGGGGGGGGGGGGGGGGGGGAAACAGGGTTTGCAGAGCTGACATTCATCGGGTTAACGGCGATATACAAATAATGAGCCTGAAGAAGGGTCTCGACCTGAAACATCGCCGATTCATTCTCTCCGGAGATTCTGCCTAACCTGCTGAGTTAATCCATCAATTTTGTGTCTATCTTCTCTACAAATAATAGCCGGCGATGGTGGTATTTAACGCGAGGAATAAGATTTTTAATCCGATGCGTTAGAAGACAAAATGTAATATAGATCAGCAAGGGTTGGACTATTAGGCAAGTTGTTTGAACGCTTTCGCCCAAAGACCCTAAGATCTTTGCTTTCGCCCATGCTCTCTGAAGCAATCTTGTGCTAATGGGGGTTCTGGTCGTGGGCGGTATGGTTTTGAATGATCTACTGATCATAGAACAGGAAACGCGATGACACTGGAACAGGTGAGAAGATGGAAACGAGCTTAGAAAGAATGATCGATGTGAAGTTAAGCAGGAAATTAAATCAGATGTCCAATACTGAGTTCCACGGGCCCGGGGATAACGATGAGGGAGTTTTTTGTGGAGAATAATAATAATCCTTTTCTTGTTAACATGATCTTATACAGAATCTTTTCAATGTACCTATTCTTGTTTATGTATTCATGTTGATATGTAGGTTCTGTACCTCCATTTTGTTCCTAATGAGGTCTGAAAAACGGCCCGGACCTGATTCATCGCCTATCCATTCCCTCCACCGATGCTGCTCGATCCAATGAGTTTCTCCATCAATTCGTGTTTTGCTCAAGATTCCAGCACCTGCAGTTCGTTGTTCTTGTTAAGCTTTCTATTCATGCCTTCCGTCTTTGGGAGACACGAGACTGCAGATGCTGAAATCCAGAGCAAAAACACAACAAAATACTAGAATTAGCGAGTCACGCAGCATCTATGGAGGGAATGGACAAACGACGTTTCGGGTAGGGGGCTTCCTAACGCGTGTTCTTGGAGCCTTGGAACAGACCCTTCGGCCCAACTAGCAGATGATTTATTGGGCATGATCCACCGAATCCACCTTTCTCAGGCAGTCGTGGATCTGCAGTCTTCTTGGCTTTGTTAGACGTGTTTTGTTTTTTCTACCTCTTACCTATATCTTTCTTTACACCTTGTATGAGGGGGGCACATTTAGGCTCATGGGATCACGGGAAGATATAGCTCGGAAACTGGCTCCGAATCCAAGCCGACATCGACACCCTCTTACACTATTTAAAAAAAATCTCCAAACATTTCCACTAATACCCCAACATTCAACGGAAATTTTGCAATAAATACAAAGTGCTAGAGTAACTCGGCGGGTCAGGCAGCATTTCTGAGGAGCGTGTATATGTGACCTTTAGATTCGGGACTCTTCCTCAGACGGATTCCGTTCTGTGTTCCGACAGTTTACAGTACAGTAATTACTTAATTTGCCAATCCGCGCGTCTTTGGGATGCGGTAGGAAACGGGACAAGATCTACAAGGTTACAGGGAGGACGTGCAAGAACATCCATATAGAAACACCTGAGGTCAGGAATTGAACCCGGATTCCTAGCGCTGTGAGGCAACACTCTGCCATATGGTCCCCTGATATCCTTTACCAGTGGTTTTTCCTCAGCCCGTTATAAGTCAGTTGTTTAATCTCAAATGCCCACAACTATACGTCACAAAGTGAAGATAGACACAAAAAGCTGAAGTAACAGCGAATCAGACAGCATCTCTGGAGAGAAGGACTAGGTGACGCTTAGTGTCGAGAGCCTTCCGCACAAACTGATCCATTTGACCTCACCTTCACCCATTTCCAATCATCCTACTTTCTCTATGTTCTATACTCCCTGAAAATTACTCCGATATCTTGATCAATCATAAGGAGGGTCCCGATCCGACCCATCGTCTGTCCATTTCCTTCCGCAGATGCTGCCTGACCCGCTGAATTTCTCCAGCACTTTGTCTTCTTGCTCAAGGTTCAATTCCCTGCAGTGTTTTGTGTCTTCAAAACGCCATCGTTCCGCTGAAAGGTCGCTGACCTGAAATATTGCATCTCCTTATCTTTCAACAACATTTGACTGAATATTATCTATCCATTTTAGTTTTATGATGAAACGTGAGCAATCACAGACAAATCTCAACATGGTAGATAACGTAGAGTGTTTTTCTTCCTGCTCAGGCAGCCGCAACTAAAGCTCACTAATCAAACAATAAGGCAGCCTAAATTAGAACTGAAATGAAGAGAAACGTATTCACTCAAATGATGGTGATTTTTTATAAACTGTATTAGTGTCCTGTAGCCTAATTCATAGGTTGCACACACAACAAAGAACGGAATGTAATTGAGAGATATAGAGATGGCGCAAATAATTGGTGGGACAATAGACTGCAGATGCTGGAATGCAGAGTAAAAGCAAACTAACTAGTGGAGGAATTCTGCCAGCCGGGCATTATCAGTCGAGGTGAATGGAACTGAGCTTAGTCTGAAAATGGGTCTCAAATGAAACGTCGTCCATTCATTTCCCTTCGCAGAGACTGAGTTCCTCAAGCAATTTGATTATTACTTGGGATCCCAGCATCTGCAGTTTCTGTGTCACTGCTTATTTGAGCCGTACCTACATTTCTCGTTCGATTTTTGCAACTAAGTAGTGTTGAAGCGGGAGATCGGACATGACCTTGTAGAATTGCTAAATAGGAGCCGAATGCCCAACATCCGCTTTGTTCTTATAGGAGGGTCTCGACCCGAAACGTCTCGACCCAAAACATATACATGTTGTCCAGAGATGCTGTCTGACCTGCTGAGCTACTCTGCTGTGTTCTTAATGGTCTTATGCTCTTGTTGATATGGCGTCTAGATATTGGCATTGCCAACCTATTCCAATAAGGACATTGACTTGTTTTCTCGCCTTTCTTTTAACGTTCATTGTTATCAAATGTGCATGCTAGTGAAATATATCCCTAGCCTACAACGACCTACACGATCCAATGTGCATGCGTGTGTCCCCCCCCCCCCCCCCCCCCCCCCCCCCCCCAGTTGCGCAGAGAAAAAAACCTTTAAAAGAACTGGAAATTAAAAAAATAAATACTGGACATGCTGGACATCCGAAATAAAATCAGAAAATATTGGAAACACTCAGTGGGCCGGGCAGCATCTGTGAAAAGAGAAACATAGTTAACGATTTAGGTTGAAGGCCTGCTGAGTATTTCCAGCGTTTTAATGCATGCATCGGAGTTCTGGGTGAGAAGTATTTTTGGCCCCGGGACAAGATTGAAATAATTTGGATAATTGTTACAAGCAACTAGGCGGACCACAATGATACAGCAAAAAATAAGGACAGGATCTTGAGATGGAGCCATAATGAGACTGCAGAAATGGTGTAATCTTGGGCAAAACGCGAAGTGATGGAGGAACTCAGCGAGTCAAGCAGCATCTGTGGAAGGAATGGACAGAAGACGTTTTGGGTGGGGATTCTTCTTCAGACTCTAGAAAGTGAGAGAGGAGTCAACAGAGAAATCAAAATCGTAATCTAAATCCTGCGCTGTCTCATTGAGAGGACGGCAGGGTATGACAGGATGACAAAGTTACTCTTCGGTCAATCAATAGTCCAGACCACCGTCAGTTACGGCTCGTATTATCATAGAAGGAAACGTTTCCATTAGACCTATTTCTCGAAGAAGTTATGGACCAGGTGTGTAAAACCAAACAAAGGATATGGGCTCTAAACCTTCGGGCATAACAAGAAACTAGATAACAGGGAGAAACAAGGAACTGGAATCTTCAGCAAAACAGAAAGTGCGGGAGTAAATCAATGGGTCAGGCAGCATCGCTAGAGGACATCGATATAGACCCTTCTTCAGGTGGTGACTGAACTTCAAAAGAAGGATCACGTCCCGAAAGTCCGCTTCCGAAGACGTTGCTTGGGTTACTCAAGCAATTTGTGTTTTCCTATAGGGAGACTTTAGGAAGGAACAGTCAAATGTTCTAAGGATCGGGAAAGATAAAATTCAATACTGCGAAGGGTAAATCGGATGTCTGGTTGCAGAACGGATTAAAAGGATTACTTGTTAAATCAAAGTTAATGTATTCATACATGGACAATGGCACTAATGACTATTCATAGCCTTAATTGCTGCAACTGGATTTACTCGGTGTACTTGCAGTGCGGTAATGTAATCGGACACCAATTCATTGTGTTATGCATAGAAGTATTGACACCTCGCCGTGAGGGAAAGCTATCACGATGTCTTTGACGTTTGAATTTGGACCAGCGGATACGATTCTTCCGGAGAAAGAAAAAAAACCCCAACTCAACAAAAAATGAATACATTGGAAAGCGGTTGTTGGGGGGCCTGTGAGGTGATGTTTCTAGCAATCAAGGGTAGGTGTTTTAACACGGTAACCACACAAAAAGAGCTACGGTAACTCAGTGGGGCATGTAACATCTCTGGAAAAAAAGAGTAGGCGACGTTTCGGGTCCGAACGCTTCTTCAGACTGAAAGTAGAGGTGGGAGAGGCGGTCTGTTTAGTCAATAGATCTGTTGCCGGCCCTGATTTGTGCTGGCCTTTCTTCGTCTCCAGTTTACATCCCACCCCCAGCCGCCACCTATAATTTCAGTCCGAAGTAAGGATCCGACCCGAAGCATCGTCTATTCTTTGTGTCCAGAGATGTTGCCTGGCCCGCTGCTATTCAAGCTTTTTGTGCCTATCAGTATCTGCAGTTCCTTCCTACACGTAGCTGTTATATAACTCGAAATGAATTTAATTAGCTTCGATGTTACCAACATATAAGGTTAATTATTTTCACTTAACTTTTTGATAATAAAATAACAAACTGCTGGAGGAACTCAGCGGGCGGGGCCGCATCTGTAGTTGGAAAAGTACCACATTTAGGGTTGGGAATCTTCTCAGAAAACTTAATTACATGACATAGTAAAATGTTTTTCTCGTGTCCTTACGGTGTGGACACCTCTAGCAATATAGCTCGGTCCCAGCTTGTTACTCTCCGAACTCCGCAATCAACATTTCAAAAGATGCAGTCAGAGCAAATGTTGAGACAAGGAACCGCGGATGCTGGTTTTATAAGGAAGGACAGGTTTTATAAGGAAAGGCACATAACACACATTGGCTCAAGGTGAGGGGGGGGGGGGGGGGGAGATTCCATAGGAACCTGAAGGGCAACGGGTGGTGGCTATATGGAACGAGCTGCCGGAAGAGGTAATTGAGGCAGTTTTAAGAAACATTTACACAGTTAAATGGATAGGATAGGTTTAGAGGGGTGTGGGCCAAACGCATGCAGGTGGGACTAATGTTGATGGGGGCACGTTGGTCGACGTGGGCATAATGGGCTGCAGGGGCTGCTTGACCCTATGATTCTATGACACAAAATGATGGAGTAGTGGTCCAGACCCGTAATGTCAGCTATCCACGTTCTCCGGAATTGTGCGGACCCGCTGGGTTACTCCAGCACGTTGTTTCTTTCTGTGACATTCAGAACAAACTTTGATCAAATGTTATTCTGATAAATGACATTCATAGTTTGACATAAAAAGTCTCCCAACCCGCATTTCTTGCACAAAGTGAAATACTCAATGGCATGACATTCACGGAATGGTGTAGATGGTGTAGATGATATAATTTTCACTAATGCTATTTGCTTCCACAGATATCTGAGTTCAAGCGAAAACTAAGCGTGCACAGCAGCAATTCGAACACCCTCCGCGGGGCAGTGGTCTTCATGGCTGGCAATGTTTCGCAAAATGTACGTGTAGCAAAATAAATGTCCCTGGATTCACCAAAAAACATTCCGAATTAATGCGATGAGTTGATGTTACGCATTCCTCAACTGCACGAATCTAATTATTCTGGCTGTAAGGTAATTGTCCTTTATTCTCTCATTGAATACATTGTGAGCACTGAGACCAAGTCACGATGCAAAACCCAAAGTGTGATCTTATAAGCCACCCTACTGCTGAATACTGTGTGCGTAAACAGCTAACACGTCCTGACTAGTGCCAATGTTTTAAGAGCTAAGATTCCTCCCAACATGGAAAAAATGTCTCGACCCGAATCGTCACCTGTCCATGTTCTCCAGAGATGCTGCCCGATTTGTTGAGTTACTTCAGCACTTTTTGTTATTTTGTGTATTAACCAGCCTGCAGTTCCTTGTTTCTATATTTCGTCCTTCCAGTTCCAATTGTTCCATTATCTTGTCATCTTTTCACACAGAGAGAGTGGTGAATCTCTGGAACTCTCTGCCACAGAGGGTAGTTGAGGCCAGTTCATTGGCTATATTTAAGAGGGAGTTAGATGTGGCCCTTGTGGCTAAGGGGATCAGGGGGTATGGAGAGAAGGCAGGTACGGGATACTGAGTTGGATGATCAGCCATGATCATATTGAATGGCGGTGCAGGCTCGAAGGGCCGAATGGCCTACTCCTGCACCTAATTTCTATGTTTCTATGTTTATCAACAGGAAAATCGCGGCTTCAATAAACCTGCCGTCCATGATGAATAACTTACCTGAACAAAACACCCTAAAGAGTATTTTATAAACATGTTATGACTGTAAGATAATGATTTCCTACAATCAGTAATTAAGTTTGTGTCTCAAAAGTACATCTCAATCACCAATCCCACTGCCTTCCCTGCTGCTCCCGTTATTAGCTAAATACAAATAGCACGTGTAAAATTAATGTAGAATTAGAAATAGCACAACAGGTCTGTCAGCAGGCGATATGAGAAACAGATTAATTTCAAATTTGGATCCTTTATCAGAAAGGTCAGAGATATCAACTCGTTATCCTAATCGTTTTTAATTCGAAAACGGATTGATCTTTTAATATCAGATTTACCAATATGATTGTGTATATATATATATATATATATATATATATATATATATATATATATCCCATATATATATATAAATCTGATACCAAATTGGTAAATCTGATATATATATTTAAGCTCATAATATGTAATTTTGGATAGATATACAATAGATAGATAGATAGATAGATAGATAGATAGATAGATAGATAGATAGATAGATAGATAGATAGATAGATAGATAGATAGATAGATAGATAGATAGATAGATAGATAGATAGATAGATAGATAAAGGGTTTCGACCCGAAACGTCACCCATTCCTTCTCTCCAGAGATGCTGCATGTCCCGCAGTTACTCCATCACTTTCTGTCTGTCTTCGGTTTAAACCAACATCTGCAGTTCCTTCCTATATTGATAGACAGCCTGCTTATGTACTAACGTGGGGATAAAAGGGTTAGTGCTGCGCATTCACCCTGTTAGCCGTGACTGAATGACCTGACATGAGAGCTGGACTGAAGGTGAATGGCAAGTTGGTTTATACTTGCAGTTCCTTATCTTCATTGAGTGCCAACTAGACGAGTGCAGATCCTGTCGGCGACATTACCCCCGAACTACTTTTGTTCGCACCCAGTTTATTTCCAAATCGCCAATCTATTACATGCTATTCATTTTACAACAGCATCACGCATTCAGATATCAAATTTATATATTTGCACGAATTCATCGAGATTATCACTATTTTAAACATAGCGGCCGGAAACTTGATCCGCGTTTTCCTTTTTATTTGCTTGCAAATCACAGCAAAGGGATTATGATTGTGACCCACGATGTTGGTCAGATAGCGCAAATTGTTCCGCCGCATTGACAGACATAAAAATACCCTACACTAGGTACATCTTCCCGAAAAATGAAGACTTGAATTAATGTCACTCTACCTAGATGCTGTTCGCGGCCAGTTACGTACTTTGGAATTGTAGTCTCTGTTGGAGTGTGGATAATTCGGTTGAGAATTGTGCGCAACCAGATCCTGTACATTTAATATGGAATGACCAACTAATGTATTGCTTTCAGACACATTGACTCGGGGGTAACTACTATCTATGGTACCGCGGATAAATACTTGTTTGAAATATTGCTTAGAGATTTTTGATATCTGTCCGAAGGTGTAGACCGGAGTCTGGTCTCATCCTGAAAGGGGGCACCTGCGACAACGCGGCTTCTGGCTGTACTGCTCTGTCTAGTCCAGATACTTAGGCGTGGACATCTGGAGCAAAAGAAAAAGTGCTGGAGGAACTCAGCGGGCCAGACAGCATCCGTGGAAGGAAAGGGGCAGACGTTCCGAGTCGTGATTCTTCTTCAGACTGATAGGGCCATTTCTTATTTCTGAGGAGTTGCGTTTGAAGATAGGTACCGATCTGAAACGTCACCTATTTATGTTCTCCAGAAGTGCTTCCTCACCCGCTAAGTTACTCTAGAACTTTGGATGTTTTTTGTTTGTATACCTTGCCTCAGTTGAATCGCGCTCTTCCTGCCTCAGAGGTGATAGCGCTGTGCGACCGAAGGACAGCTGGTGAGGTACAGGTCACAGTTTCTCACTTCAACACTTTTAAGACTGATTATCAGAATGATACACATTTTTGCCTGAAATCTTAAACGCAAAGATTCCCATTCAGGCTAACACTAACCCCAACCATGAACTTCCGTGGGCTGCCTTAGATTGGACGAAGAACCGGCACAAAATGCTGGAGTAACTCAGTGGGTTAGGCAGCATCTCTGGAGAGAAGTAATGTGTGATGTTTCGGGTCGAGACCCTTCTTGAGATTAAGGACGTTGAGTTTTGTTTTGCACTAGTATTGTTGTTATTAATTTAATGTTTTATTTTCTTTAATATATATTATATGAATGTATTGTCTTTACAGGAGTGTTATGCTGCTACAAGGAACAATAGGATTGCCCCGTCATCAGTATATATGACTATTCAACACTTGACTAGGATTCTATTCCATGGAGCGGGTGAGGCTGAGGGGTGACCTTTAGAGGTGTATACGCGTATGTGGTGCATACAAACGGTGAGTTTTTTTCAGGATACGGGAAACCAGAGGATATAGGTGTAAGATGAAAGGGGCAAGAAGCAATAGGAAACCTGAGCGGCAATTTATTTCACACAGAATGAGAGGTTATTCTGTTCTGTGGTTATATGGAATGAGTTGTCAAATGAGGAAGTTGAGGCAGATGCAATTAAAACAAAGTTTAAAACAAGGTACATGGATACGCAAGGGTTAGAGAGATACAAATTAAAAGCGGGAAAACTGGGCTAATTTGGCATCTTCATCAGCAAGGATGAGTTGGACCGAATGGCCCATTTCCGTTCTTTATGACTCCATCACTCGACTCCCTTGAGATATTTGGGTCTCTCTCCTTCAATCGGCATTAACCATCGGTCAAGCCTTTGCGTTTGCAATGTCAATCATGTCTTGGTTGATACTATGTAGAAACAAGGAACTGCAGATGCTGGTTAATACACAAAAGGACACAGTGCTTGAGTAACTCCGAAGATAGACACAAAATGCTACGGTAACTCAGCGGGCCAAGCAGGAATGGATGGAAGGAATGGGTGACGTTTCAGGTCGGGACTCGAGAAGGGTCCAAACCGGAAACATCACCTCTCCATGTTTTACAGAGATGTTGCTTGACATGAGTTACCCCAGAATTTTGTGTCATTTTGGTTGAAATTATCATCAAACCTAAATTGAAAGTTGAAGGTACCAGCCCTTCTTCTAGGAAATTGACGGTCAAAGTCTCCTAGTGCTATTGGGGAAGGGTCGGAGTATCTCCTTACGATGTGAAGTTAAACTATTTGACGGCGACAGCTTGCTGTACACAGGTTAGGTACAACCTTCACGGTGGTGGGGTGAAAGGTAATAGGGCGTCCCGTTATCCCATTCAGAAATTAAAGTCATACTTTCAAAATAAAAACATTAATGGCAAGTTGCATCGTTACTTGAAACACTGCAAAAATATTCAGATGTTTCTATGCTGACAACTCGGAGGAAGTTAGTGAGAGGGAATGAAAGTAATCAAATGAAGAACGGGGTTTATTCATTTCAAGTCACAGAATAAAGCGAGCGCTCGGTGCAAGATAACTGGCCGCACACCCACGTATACGGTTCCGGACTCGCATCATCAGAGCGCTTAATTCCACGCTTTTGTTTCTAAAAATCACATAGGTTTCACAATCTCCCACCAGAGAACTTCCTTCTCTGCCGGCGGTTTATCAATGGAAACGATGAGGTTTTCGTTGTGAGTTCCCAATGGAGAGAGGAGTCCCAACTTTGCGCCATTATCTGGGAGGAAGTTTTGCGCATCTAACGGAACATTCCGGTCTGATAACGATCAGAGTGTAATGGCAAAACCAGTTGTATATTCATTTGCCGGATGCGTCCAAACTGACAAGAAACGCAATATATTTGCAATAACTTAACAGTTAAAAAAAAAAGTTTTCTTGTCGGCAAAGTTCAGTTGCACGTGGCATCTTTAATTTCCTGAGGTGGGGATAGTAAATACCACAGGACCATTTCCAATTCTAGAGGCTCAAAACACCCGCCCATAACTTCCCTTTTTATTTGGCTTCCCGGGGTTGGGCTATGTTTCGGGTTTCTGTCATTTTGCTAACTGTTCCTTGTGTCTGTATTGTGCCAACCCGTTACAATAATCGCTGAACCGTTCATAGTCCATCACTTTGAACGTTGCTGACGCGACTTTGACAAAGCTTGTTTTAAAGAAAACCTCGTGAATGCTTCGAAGCAAAAATTCCTAGAACGCATGCCAGCACAGAGGCATACACACACACACACACAAACACACACACACACACACGCAAACACACACACACACGCCAGCACACACGCGCACCCAGGGACTTGCATACCATAGAAGACACACATGTACGCGGAAAACAAACGCAGAACCATAGCCACAACACTCAGCCAATCGCTCAAAAACCGCGCACATGTACATAATTGGACACACACGTTCCAAATAACAATACACTCTGCATGATATTTTCAAAAGAACCACACCAAGCCCACTTCTTAAATATCAAGGGAAAATATATATGACTAGATGAACAATCTGAAGGAGGGTCCCGACCCGAATTATCACCCATCATTTTTGTTCAAAGATGCTGCCTGACCCGCTGAGTTACTCTAGCACTTTTTGTCTATCTTCTGTATAAACTAGCATCTGCAGTTTCATTCGACAGAAAACATACAAGTGTATAGGCACTGAATAAGTGCCACAAATGTAATTTTCTGCACCCTGCTTAAGAATTGCCAGTGATATATGAAGTGTTTCCTAACCGTGTTAACATTCGCAGTGTTAACATGGTCTGACCTAAGAGAAGGTTGGGAATACGACCCAGAATTGCCAAGCAGGCAGTTTTCCAGGTTTACAATTCTATTTATCCACACTGCGGTGTAAATGTATCTCCTCGTATTTCTGCTGCTAGCTATCAACGCACCTGCTGGAAAAAATACGAACCATTGGTGTTTATCTCAGCAGGTATTTTTTTTTTCTTTGTCTGACCTACACAGACAGTACCCGGCCTGAAATGTGAATGTTTTTTTAGTCTTTGGCTAGCGGCCTATCTATTAGCGATCTCTCTTTCTCTCTTTCGAAACGGTTTAGTTTGCATCGCATGATTCATTTTTAAACGAACATGTCAGTAACGACATCACTAACGTCTGAATTGATTTATTAACTAGATGTAATTTTCAGTTATTCACTTAAGTTGCCCAATATAGACGAGAAGGCCAGAAGAAGACGCCAAGTACCGGTGTAACTCAGTAGGTAAGGCAGCATCACTGGAGAACATAGATAGGCGACGTTTCGGATCTGGACCCCCTTCAGACTGAACTGAAGAAGAGTGAAGAAGGATGAAGAGACGTCCCGAGCCGAAAGTCACTCATCTTTGTTCTCCAGAGATGCTGTATGACCCGCGGAGTTACTCCAGGACTTTGTGTCGTTTTTTTACACCGCAGATGCTGCCTGAACCGCCGAGTTACTCCAGCACTTGCTGTTTTGTTTGGAAACGAGCATCTGCAGTTCCTTGTGTCTACACAAACCAGAATTCTTGTTCCAGGAAACTTATCACACACACACACACACACACACACACACACACACACACACACCACACACACACACACACACACACACACACACACACACACACACACACACATATACTGGCACACACACACTCACACACACACACACACACACACTGACACACACACACACACACATACTGACACACACACACACACTCACTGACACACACACATTGGCACACACTGACACACACACACACAAACACACCGACACACACACACACAGACTCTCACACACACACACACACACACACACACACACACACACACACACACACACACAAGCTCACACACACATTGACACACACATACAAATATACGCACATCTACACACACGCATCTACACACACACACACACACACACACACACACACACACACACACACACACACACACACACACACACACACACACATCATGAATATGTGGTATGGTATTATTCATGCGCTCATTAATTCCTCGAGTGCGGTGTATTAGTCTTCGTTACCGTCTGCAATTGTCATGGTTTATGAAAGGACTATCTTATCGGATGAGTAAAAGGGAAAGCTGGGCATTAAACCCAGAGCCTTCTCTAGAACATGTAGATGCATATTAGGATAGCACAGAAACACGAGGGATTTCACATTTTGGCAATTCCGAGCAAAACGCCAAGTGCTGGAGGCCAGGCAACATCTGAAAATGCCCGAAACGTATAGCCTGCCCATTCCCTCCATTGATGCTGTCTGACACGCTGAGTTTTACTCAGGATGACAGAGCACTGGAGAAGGTCGTCTTGTCTTTGCCGCGTCTTTGTACAGTACTAGTATTCCAATTCCTCTACACGTTCCCCATTGCACTGGAAAATATGCCTTTCAACCAATGTCTGATCCGCCTCGTGCCAGTCCATCGCGCAATGTGTTCCACATCATAGCAACCCGCGTTGTGCTTCTTTCCTAAGGTATAGGAACATTGGACTGTAAACGTGCATCGTATTATTCCATCCAGTGTGATTCATTCCAAATGGCATGATTATGTTAACAACATACAAGTGCTAAATCTGAAGAATGGCCCCGACAGCGTCCATTCCCTCTCAGAATGCTGCCTAGCACCGTGTGTTTTGCTCATGATCCCAGCATCTGCAGTCTCTTGTGTCTCCACATCTAGCATTTATTTGAGGCTGGGGAAAGTAATTTGGTTCTAGAGTATGTGGTTGCAGTATGTGGGAGGAATATGTTCAACGAATTAGGAATTAAAGGAAAAAATGAACTAACATTAGCCATTTTGCTAAAACGTTTAAAGATGCAGAGAGATTTCCACCAGAATTATTTCCCTTGGTGACCCCCCCCCCCCCCCCCCCCCCTCCCCCCCCAAAAGGCACCCCCCCCCCCCATCTCGCCCACCCCACAGCCCCCTCCCCCCCCCCCCCCCCCCCCCCCCCCCCCCCCCCCCCCCCCCCCACACACACATCTCGCGCACCACAGCTGCACTTCGGGAGTAAATTATCGACCGCAAATTACTTCGGGAAGGCAGGGTTGGAGGAAAATACTTTGTAAATGCAAGTTCCTTATATTCTGCACATTTAGATTCCCAATGAAACCCTTCGAATGCCCAATGTCATCCAGGTGCCAATGGACCGCCTCTGCCTTTCAAACTAGATGGAAGGTGATGCCAATATATTTTCGTTAACGTGAAGAACAATGGGGAATATCATAAATTGAAGCAACTCGAGGGACATAAAGGTCCGTACATACAAGGAACTGCTGATGCTGTAATCTTGAGCAAAACACGAAGCGCTGGAGTAACTCAGCGGTCCGAGGAGCATCTGTGGCGAGAATGGGTCGGATTGCTGCCTTGACCATCTGAGTTACTCCGGCACTTTGAGATTTGGCCGTCGATGCATCCTCAGTTTCAGTATTACTAAGTGTATAGTGAGGGTTGATGAATGTTTCCACTCTTGTAACACCTGTCGCCTCCGTTTGTTCTGGTAAAGCGTGGTGGTGTTGCAACAATTCTCGGATTTGTTGATCGACACAGCTCCCCTTCCTTCTCCCAGTTTCTGATCTCAAAACACTGGTGAAACCCACGCTACTTGTCGCCAGTTGCGGCCGCCGATGTGGGTGGGGTGACATTTGAAAGCATGCAGCTCCGACGCATTGTTCTCATCCCATTGAAGAACAGTCCCTCTTGTGCATTGTTTTCTAGAACTAACTCGCTGATTCGCGTGTGCGGTTATTGTTGACGGGTTGTGTTTAATTGAGCGGTTAAATGATGAGGATTTTTTTTAATCTGAAAAAAGGAGCCGACACGTTTGCAGCATTAAAGTTACCACTTTAGGTCGGAGCAGATGAGCGAGGCCAAATATGCGGTTTGTATTGTGAAACTCCCAGTTAAAGCAAAAACAAAAGCAGCTACATCTAACATTTCCGAAAATCGGACTCAAATTAACACGGTGTTAAAATCAGAATAAATTCAAGACTATTAAAAGAGAGAGAGAGAGAGAGAGATGGAGAGAGAGAGAGACACAGAGAGAGAGAGAGAGAGAGGGGGGGGGGGGGGGAGAGATGAAACGGGGACGTGGGGAAAAAGAAACATAGAGACATAGAAAATAGGTGCAAGAGTACGCCATTCGGCCCCTCGAGCCAGCACCGCCATTCTATATGATCATGGCTGATCATCCAAATCAGTACCCCGTTCCGGATTTTTCCCCCCATATCTCTTGATTCCCTTCGCCCAAAGAGCTAAATCTAACTCTCTCTTGAAAACATCCAATGAATTGCCCTCCACTGCCTTCTGTGACAGAGAATTCCACAAATTCACAACTCTCTGGGTGAAAAAGTGTTTCCTTATCTCAGTCCTAAATGGCTTACCTCTTATTCTTAAACTGTGACCCCCTGGTTCTGGACTCCCCAAACACCGGGAACATTTTCCTGCATTTACCCTGTCCAATCCTCTAAGAATTTTATGTTTCTATAAGAACTCTTCTCATCCTTCTAAAGCCCAGTCGATCCATTCTTTCATCATATGCCAGTCCCGCCATCCCGGGAATCAACCTGGTGAACCTACGCCGCACTTTCTCAATAGCAATAATGTCCTTCCTCAAATTAGGAGACCAATATTGCACACAATACTCCAGGTGCGGTCTCACCACGGCCCTGCACGACTGCAGTAGGACTTCCTTAATCCTAATCTCAAATCCTCTCGCCATGAAGGCCAACATGCATTAGCTTTCTTCACACACGCTGTACCTTTATGCTTACTTTCAGTGACTGATGTACAAGCACACCCAGGTCTTGTTGCACATCCCCTCCACCTAATCTGACACCATTCAGGGACTATATACTCACTGTATCTTCGCCAGGTTAGAAGATTATAGAACTAGTGGGCGTTGTTGGCAACGAAGAAGGGAATGTGTACAAGGTATACTGGGATGAATTTACTTCGGAGTAGAGTTGCGCGTATTTGTCCACAATTCTATCAACTTCTCTGTTCTGAACTATTTGCTGGTGCAAAATTATCTTTCTCATTGATTCGGGGATAGACACAAAGTGGTGGAGTAACTCAGCGGGTCAAGTGGCATCTCTGGAGAACATAGGTGATACTGCGGTTCGGGACCTCGTCTGCTTCCCCTCTAATGCCTCCACATCCTTCCTGCTGTGTGGTGACCAGCAGTGCACCGAATACTCTAAATGTGGCCTAACCAAAGTTTTATACAGTTGCACATACTGAGCTAACTCTGCATGCCTCGCTGCCCAAATTATACCAACTTTCTCATCAAAGTCCTCTTGCCCATTGCATTGATTTTTTAAATTGGTATCCAATCAAATTTTCAAATATGCGGAATGTTGGTGTTTTAATGTTTGTGCTAACGAGTGTTTACTCTGCCTTCACGCCAGCTGTTCCTAATAGACGAACCCTGCGCCAATATTACAATACATTGGCAGCAGGCAATTTCTCGTTGGGGACAGATTGATACTGATCGTACAGACCCAGTGTTATGGCAGCGTTTGTTCCTGTATTCCTTTCGAAACACCAACACAAGTAGCTGTAATAAACGTGAATTGTGTTTATTGCATATGTGCATATTTATTCAGATTCTACGTTCATTTATACCGAGGAGAGGCTAGATAATGCAGACGTAAGGGAGGTGGTCGAGAGGAGGAGCTGAAATTGAGGCGGGCCGGGGCGGGGAAATTTGTCCAAGGACACTGAGGGAGGAGGGGGTGAACCCGATAATGTCTGCAACTTATAAAAGAGCCCAATGTTATTTGTTTTAATGTTCGCAGAAACCGCTGTCTCAGTTATGGACTCCAAAATGGTGCATCTGTTCTTTGGCAAAGTTGCCTATTTTGCTTACCCTGCTCTCACATTCCCATTCTGAAATCTCTGCAGATTTGAAGACCTTTACTGGTGGTATCCTTGCTTCAAGGTCAACTCCGTCTTCCGCTTAAATCGTCCCTCTTTCTAAAGGGTTCATTTCAAATTGAGGAGAGGATATTAGAGGAGGCGGAAAAAACATATGATGTTTCTGGAAAACTGTTTTTTTTAAATGCATTTAATGCAGGAACCCACCCAAGCAATTCCCGGACATGAATTTAAACGTTTAGTTATGAGATAAACCAGGTATGATCTGCTGGATATGATTTATGTGAACATAAAAGCAAGATCTACCACTGCTCCATCTTTCTTTCATACACATCATAGATAAAACGTGATTAGTGAAACAGTTTGCAGATTTACCCTTTTTATTACTTAATATTTTTCCAATTGCACGAGATCCCCGATGCCATGCCCGTTGTATTTCTTTATAGCAGCTCCATTGAGGTTTAAGAGGTGGTTAAGTAGAATGTTTGTTTTCATATAATCTTCAGTAAAGTAAGCATTGGATAATGTTCAAAAGATAGACACAAAATGCTGGAGAAACTCAGCGGGACAGGCAGCATCTCTGGATGGAAGGAATGCAGTTCCCTTCAACGCGTTATGATGTTCTATAATTGGCCACCCGTTCTACGGAAGAACTAGCCGACAAATGTTACTGTTTCGTGTTACTTAATATTACCACTAATCTGCTATGCATTAGCCACAACGAATATATTTACAATCGTTTGCTCGTAACCTTTCTTTTGAAAAGTTAACTTCAAACTTTAGCTTTTGAATCCACAGTCCTATTTCACTGCAGGATGCAAGATTCATTTCCTTGCATGATGCACGGTATACTTTGCTGAAGATCCCAACATCTGTAGTTCCTTGTGTGTCTACACGATGAACTTTGTTTGTGTTGTATACACGATGGGTAAAAATGACAAATAAAATAGGTTCGACTTTAGATAGCGCCTTTCACCAATTCTAGGCACCATGTTCAGTCAATGTATAGGTGCAACCACTGATGAAACAGCGAATCTCTCAAAGGGAATTTCAAAGCAAAAATATGCATTTAATAATTCTAAGTACACAACGGGACTAGAGGTCGATGCATTTCTCATCTTTTACATTTTCATATCATTCAATTTCCAGTTAAGGAAAAAAATCATGATTTCATTCAATTCAACATTCGAGTTGTTTTCTTCAAGGCGAAGCAATGCTTACACGACGTGATTGTATATATTACATGAGACAAATCAGTGCATAAATATAGTAGCAGTAATTACTGATGACCGTGTGTTTCGAAGCTATATTCGCCAATGTTCCCACGTTAACCTTGAAAAGGTTCTAGTCAGCGATAAGGAATCGCCCCCATATTCATTAAATGTCGAGCCGCGTGCTCTGAACATTCCCCTACACCAAAAAATGCTCATTTAATAACTGAGTAGGTATGCCGTGTTTTCGTTGAACTATAATACAATGAATGCTTTCTAATTGGCGGCAGAAGTTGTTTATCGTCATGGCTCAGGCTTAGGAGATTCAATTCCAACTCAGAGAGAGAAGAAAAACATATTTGCTCCTTTCTTTGACAGGAAGTTTGAAACATATTAGGAAGTGGAAATTCAGAATTAAAATATGCAACTGCAAAAGACACACACGCACACACGCACACACACAGACACAGACACACACACACACACACACACACACACACACACACATTTTGCGCCTTCTAGTCAATTAAAATCATGGTCCAACTTTGTTAGGAAGCGAGAGAGAAAGAGAAAGCGAGACACATGGAACTGCAGATGCTGGTTTACAAAACGAAACCCACAAAGTGCGTATCGGGCCAGACAGCATCTCTGGAAGTCATGAACAGGCGACAATTCAGGTCGGGACTCTTTTTCTGAAATAAAGAAAGTCTGGAGAGTGTCTGAAGCACGTTGTGTTTTTTTTTTTGTTCCAGAGAAATCGAGGACGTGAAATGTTCCGATATATTAATTTTTTGCCAATTTCAAGTTTACCGGCAATGCATTTAATTGTTTAAGAAGGAACTGCAGATGCTGGAAAATCGAAGGTACACAAAAAAGCTGGAGAAACTCAGCGGGTGCAGCAGCATCTATGGAGCGAAGGAAATAGGCAACGTTTCGGGCCGAACCCCTTCTTCAGTCTGAAGAAGGGGTTCGGCCCGAAACGTTGCCTATTTCCTTCGCTCCATAGATGCTGCTGCACCCGCTGTGTTTCTCCAGCTTTTTTGTGTACCATGCATTTAATTGTGTTGCTTCGCATTTATTTGTGTTTGAGCCAAGCATGAGATCCAATGGATTGTATCATAGACTATGCGTAGGAAGGCTCCTCCAACGATTTTTAATTGCGGCTACCTCGTGCAGTGCGTCATGCTGGTCGGCGGGTTGAGGTGATGCATGATTCGATCAGCATTCTTCACAGATGCTCAACGATGCACATTGGATTCCGTGACGGAAGAGAGCGCGGTGGGAGGGGGCGGGGGGGGGGAGGGGGGGGGGGGGGGGGGGGGGGGGGGGTAAATGCGCTTATATTTGATCCAATCACATGCGAGCAGGTACACCGGTCGCCAGACGCAACAAAAATCCATTACGTCTTTTTCAGAGAAAAATCACGAAAATAGCGTCCATCCACATCAAGAGGCGAAGTTGTAGCTGTTTGGATGGGTTGTTTGAAGCGCCTTATCTTAATGAAGTAATGTTGCTTCTTTCGGTGCACCTGCATTACCATGTACCCAGCCATTACCATTCCCTATCTTACTGGATTCCGCTGGGATCCAAAGTAAAGGTCACATTGGACATCAATTTCCCACTTATGCCACCACATATTTATAACGCAGATCTTCGCCAAGCTAGTCGAAAACATATATATGTTTTACTTTTCAAAACCTCAGTCGAGGTTTAATAATTGACGACAAGGCAAATATAAGGTGGCACTATTTAAATTCAGATATTCCTCTGTTCAATTACACGTTATATCCATTATGCATGCGATCCAGAGAGCAGAGTCGCACTGACGAAGCCCCATTCCTTTCTGAATGGATACAATGCAACTTGCACAAACTGTGCCCCCACCCACAGCGCGAACCATTGACCACCATACCCCAACCATGGACCACCACTCGCTATCCACCTAAACCCATTTACATGTTAGTAAAGACCAATTAATAGTACGTGGTGTCGATGCTAATGGGGAGAAGGAGAGAGAATGGGGTTGAAAGAGAAAGATAGATTAACCATGGTTGAATGGTGGAGTAGACGATGGGCCGAATGGCCTAATGCTGCTCCTATAACCTTTGAACATGAACATGTGAATGAGGGATAGATATTAGGTAGTACAACCGGGTTTTCTATTCTCTTCTAGAATACCTGGGCTAAAATGTATTGTCCATTCTCAATTACTTTTGACTTTCGTATCCACTTCAGAAGACCTTTAAGAGTCAAACAAGAGTCCGGGTTAGGATAGCAGATGTTCTTCTCCAAGCGTATAGTGCACCAGATAGAATCACTGATCCGATAGCTTCGTGGTCATCGCGATGAATGACCAGTTTTTAATTTAAGTTTTACTTTAACATTTAAGTCTTTGTCGTCGAAATAATAATGTCGAGGATGCTTTAATGTCTACCTGTTTTACACCTCATTCGAAAGAATGCACCTGCAACAGTGCAGCACTCCCCCACTGCTGCATTGGTGGGACTGTTGGTGCAGAGATCTGTGTTCAACGGGGGGAACTGAACTAGGAATTCTCAGGCGAGTGTGCAGGATGGACGTTAACCGCATGTGACCGCACTATCTCCAGATTGGGAAATAGTGCTAAAGAGTACATGGACGTGTGGTTCCTTACATTGTTATTCTCTTTAGAGTGTGCAATTAATTCTAACTGAAACTGCCCGGGTATTATAGCTAATGGCATCAGAACGTGCTTCCTTGACAAGTGTACTTTTCTATACAGCAAAACGCCGCAGTCCTTGCAGTTGAGATGGAGCTGATGCTTCCGTTGCCGTCTGATATTGTCCACAATGCTTTTCTTAATAACGCTTCCCGTAATAAAGTGAGCGACCATCTTGCCCTATATGGCCATCCACAACTTTTAAAAACAATTATTGTGTGGCTGCAAAGAGTTCAAAAAATAATAAACCCACCTACAAGGACTGCAAACACCCCAACCATCACCTGATTTTAACTCTTCCTTGCCTGACGACACGTTACGTTTTAAGTTTAAAGTAATTTGCAAAACTCGAAATATTTTGGGAACGTGTCGTCTACACCCGTGATCAATTTCACGCATATTCCTTAAGAATGCGGAATACTCGCATCACGCAAAGCGCAACAGCAAACCGAATGCTGACAAATAACGTTGTAAACCTACAAAAAAAATAAGAATCAATTCCTGGTGTAATTCTATAAGAATCCAAACAGCTAAAATTTAAATGTATCCTCTCCACACATTCTCTCCACCTCACTGACCTACACTTATTTCTTGCACGAGGTGTCTAACGTATACATCAAATGCAGATTTGCAATAGCATATAACGCCCCATTCTTCTAGCACTGATTTTAAAGCTGCTGTCAGGGTGAACATTTTACTGTAATATCACCTCATTCACCCTTCCCTCCTGCAACGCATTACAGTCCTGCAGCATTTCAAGACCTCAATTTTGGATTCTATAAGTCAGAACGTGGACGGGCAGCGAGCACAGTGTGGATCTGCCCGGCCATTAGTAAGGCATTGTGAAAATGAAAGTTTTACACTTGTCTTTTGCAAGTACATAGCGGCAAACAACATAAAACCAAATACGGGAAAGCGAGCAATGAGCTTGTTATGTTTGTGTAAGAAGGAAATGCAGATATTGGTTTAAACCGAAGATAGAGACAAAAAAGCTGGAGTAACTCAGCTGGAGTAACTCAGCGGGACAGGCAGCATCTCTCGAGGAAGGAATGGGTGGCGTTTCAGGTCGGGACCCTTATATGATGTCATCGATGGAGGGGAGGTTGAGGGGACTATATTTTACGCAGCGAGCTATCATCTGGATTATACTGGGTTGAAGCAGATTCAATAGGCATTTCTGTATGGGAAACTGATGATATTGCTGGAAAACAGTGGAGCAAAAGATCATGCTATTGAGGAAAGTGTGTGCTTGTTTGTCAGGGTTGGGGACGTGCAACCCATTGAATGTATCTTGCAATGATACAGCCCAGGCACATGGGCCGACCGGCTCCCCTCTGTGGCGTGCTAATTCTAGGAAATAAGCTACTGGAGAATAGATGTTTCTAAAGTCCATCCGGAAAACGCTTCATGCTAGTTCCACCCATCTGTCCGCTGGACCCAGATATTTCCGCCTATATCTTCCTGTCGACACTGCAATGCATCTGTGTGGATTGTACAAGCAAGTATTTGCGAAAGAGGCATGTATTAGATAGACTTCGCGTCAGGCGAGTGTAGGAAGGAAGAGTTGCAGCTAATGAACAAGAACAAGAGAGGGGTGGGCGAGTAAAGGGAAAGGAAGTTGATGTGCGAGACTGAGCGGTCGCCTGCATGTAGCTGTTTAGCAGCGAAAGAACGAAAGCGCTTAGACGAGAAAGAGTGAAAGATTGAGTTGTAAGTCTGGACAGCTTTTCCCGACACCTATCCCCCTCTTTGTACACTGGGCTTAGTCTAAAGCTGGAAGCTCTCACACTTCAGAAATAAAATGCCTCCTTTCCTTCCCAACAAAGCTCGACCATTTTATCATCCACTGACTTTCACCCTTGTCCCTATCTCCGTCTCGGCGACTGCAACCAAAGATCCGGTGAAAGAACAGAGTAATTGTGTTGAGGGAAAATAACTAATAACTCCGAACCAATGTCCGCAATTCAACTCTGCGCTCTCAAATCCCACTGACACGCAGACGTGAGGCAGATTAATCTTTGCAAGACGCAGCGCCCGATATTCTGTTTTCCAACGCACGACTTTTTCTTGGGAGTTGACTCGCACAGGACCTGAATGATTTTAAGGGAAGCGAGAAGAAGGGGGAAAAAAACGATTGACAACCGCCCCATTGACTTCCTGTACTTGATTTTGCTTTGTAACTTTGAAGAAATCTACCTTTGGAAGTGTCTTGTGTTTCGCAATAGGTCTGTGGGTCTGATGGGGAATTGCAGATTGCTCGAAATTATGGTGTGTGCGAAATATCGACTGACATCAGCGGCAGGATGTCAGGGGGCTAACGATGTAGCAAAATTCATGGACAATAATTTTCAGTTCCGGGCCTCTTGCATCACTTAAAATATATCTCTGTACAGTCCGCTGCCTGTGCCTTCCAGCTGCGCAGCGCAGGACACACTGAAAAGTCTTCTCCCTTCGCCCATTTACAACATCACTTCCTATCGTGGATGTTTGACAAAACGCCACTCAGAAAATCTGATAATATTTACGTTTGCCTCCCAGCATTTAAACCTGCGGCTGACTTGGCCATGATTTGAAATGTGATTTGTTACGTCTCCCAACCCGCTGACGACCAAACTGCAGTAAACATTGATACCTGCCCTAAACCAGGCCGCGTTATATAAAAAAAAGCACCCAGTTAAAGCTTTGACTAATGAGTTTGGTTTTCACTGTACATTTTACACGCCGACCGTGGCCACCGCTCACGCCAACGTGTTGTTGATGAATCACAAAGGATTGATTAAAAGTGGACAAGAAAATACGCAATTCACCAGGTGACCTATTTTACCTCAAACACCAATCCAATCCCCCATCCCACACTGCCTCCGCATTGAATTGTTCGACAGAACCCCGAAGGTTCAAGACTAGGAAAGTCTGATGCATTTTCCTGAAAGCCCCCAAGAATTAACCTTCACCATATTTTACCCTGAAGTTGTGGTGTCTGTAATCTCTGACCCATATCAGGGAAACACCGTGTGCATACAATCCACCTGTTCTTCGCCGTGCCCCTGATTAAAGGCAGCTTTATTTTTTATAGTAGTTCCCTCAATCTCTACTTTTACTGGATGTATCCTGAAATTTACACAGCCACTTTATTGTTTAAAATGCGTATTAGCACTGTAATAGTCGGTGACCCAGGCGCTAAATCTGGTTCTCCGAGAGAAACACTGTGGCCTTGGAGATCAGCTTCTAAAGAGTGAGGAGAACGTGCCCATTTTACTTTGAGCAACGGGTTGACAGATTGTTATTGTACACTATATATTGAAGTATTCTGTTATTGATGTTGTCCACGCATTTTGCTAAGTGTAATAAATTCAGCAGCAGCGCGAACAACTAAGCTAAACTATATTTTAATTGCATAGAGTGCTAACACCTGCCTACGCTTGTTAAGTGTAATTTTCTATGGACATTTTATACCCATGTAAAGAGGAGAAAATTATTTATATTCTGATTTTTCACAAATAGAACATAAAAACAAATGGACAGGTTGTAAAGTTTCTCCTCTTAAACATTGGCGAATAAACGCTAACATCAATTTAGCGTCGGAAACGTCAAGTACTTTTACAGCAAATTTATACACTGACTTTGCTTTTGTCTTTGATTATTGCTCTAAAAAAAATCAAAATAATAAAAGTTTTACCTTCCACTAAAATGCACGAATGTTTCATATCAAAAACACGAAGTTTGAGCCCGAATAATAATTTAATGTATCCAATTCATGTCACTGCTATTTCGAAATATCCAAATATATGTTCACAAAGTTATGTTTTAACCAAACACTGGTCTTTGAAAAATTACGATTGGTGCAGTCATATTAATATTTGGGCAGATAGGTCACAGAGCGAGAAATTCTTAACCGAAGTGACTTTTGAAGGAGGTTGTAAAATGCGGCGGGTGTAAAACTATTTATGACAAAAAATGGCTCCAATATTGCCCTGGTCAGATGTTTACCGAGTTATAGGCGAGCCACAAGATTCATCAGGCGAATGTGTTCAAATGCGTACAAATTCAAAACCATCACAAAAAATGTTAATGTAATTCAGCAATTGTAATTATGGAGTCTAAAGAAAACAGGGGGAGAAACAAAATGCAATGCACGTGAGTTAATTTCACTTGTGGGGATTCAAGAATTCAAGATATTTTTGAAAGATTTCTGCAAGATGTAAGGACTTCATTATTGCCAAGATTTCAAAATTTAATGTAGCCGGTGTTTGTTTAATTTTGAACTGATAACCCCACATGGACATCGACCCAAAAGAAAATGCACTAGTAATAAACTCCAACATCCTCAATCCTCACTGAAATAAAAGAGTGGGCATTCAAATCCTGATTCTTGCTTGTGGACTGCGTAAAATATCGCCCCTAAACGTACGATCCAGTTGTGTCAAGCTGAGAAAGTCTTCATCGCTTTGCAAGGAGTAGGCGCATGTTCTACTGATATTATATATGCATATTATGATATATATATGGAATATAATATACATACATTTCATATAAATCAATAGGCAATATATCCGTATATTTATATGTAATTAAACGAATATATATATATATATATGTCCATGTCCATACACACACATGTACATACATATATATATAAAATCAATATATAATCAATATTAAAAAATCTAAATATCTATTTATACGTATGTGTATGTATACACATATATCTCAATGAGTTCGGGTTCTCAATGACTGAGATATTCCTCCCACCATCTCTACCCCCCCCCCCCCCCCCCCCTCCCCCGCCCCTCCCTCCGCCCTCCCCGCATCCCGAATGTGATTTCCAGTCATTTTTGGGGTTTTACTCTCCGTTTCTGTACTTCGCGTTTAGGGACAAGTAAATATACAGCGGCAGGACATTTCAACCACTACCACCTCAGATAAACACAGGAGATTGAAGACGAGCTCCACCCCTTTAACAAGACTTCGGTCTGAAATGCAATCTGATCGATAAACAAGAAGGGCCATTCAACGTTCATCTTTCTATTTCCGGGGTGCAAAGTGCATGCTACAAAATGCTCCATTTTCTTAATTTAAATAAAAATATTTATTTGTGACCATGGAAATGTCATTCTGCATATTCACCCCGAGGTGTTTCCTCTTCGCTGCACATCAAAAACAATTAAACTCTTTATATTTTTTTAAAGAAAAATCGCCTTACCTTGGTGCATGGATTTCACATATTCAGGGGAAACACCAAGAGACTACAGGGAGCTAAATTCCACACACCATTCCTTAATTTTGCATCAACAGCTGATAAAAGGGTACACATTCCTTTTTATGTTCACACACACACACACACACACATACATATATAACGTAATTAAATTAGATGTTATCGAACACACACACATACACACACACTCTCACACACTCACTCACAGCACCCACTAAAGCGTTCGACTTCATAGCGAGTTACACAGTTAACCCAAAACGCGTGGAGAGGGTTTAACCCATGTTTAATAAACTTATATACCGTTCTCCGATCAACACACCACTTTTTTTTAATATATGTATGTATATATATTTAATGTCTCAACATTACGGTAATAACCGATATTCCTCAGCAATAGTCCCAGACTTTGTAATACAGAAATCCAGTCTGTCAAATACTTTTTTTGCAGAAATAGTTCAGTGCATAATACATAACGAGAAAAGTCTGATGTTTTCAAAGGCCAGACCTAAAGTCAACGCAACTCCCCCCTGAAGATGCAAACTTTCTTTTTTTTCATGGAAGGAGGGGTTGATGGGAT